>NC_086454.1:218689174-219289174 GCF_028390025.1 Pseudophryne corroboree | reverse complement strand
CACTGTAAAACTGCAGCAGACGACAATGGTGAAGAATTAGTTAAACTGAGAGCTGATTAAATGAACACCTGAGTTTAGTAGAATCTTCCAAAGGCTGTGTGATTGAAGCAGGCAGACAGGGTAACCTCTTACAAGACTCCGGAAATCCACTTGTTGCCACTGGGAGAGCGATTGACTGACAGCACAGCAGGAAGTTGGTGGATCTTTTGCAGTGAAGGCTGCAGGCAGACCTCTGGGAGCGGAGGTGATATCTGGACCACTGTAATCACACAGAAAACCACGGAGAGAGCACAGAGCTAGGGTACAGAGTAGCTACAACAAAGCACTGGCTCAGAGTAAAATAATCCCAGCCTACTTAAAGGCAGCACAAGCATGGGATTGGCTAACACTTGCCTACAGGTGTTTCACAAGTGCTCTCAGGTGCTCATTTTGTCTCCAACATGGCCGCCTCCTATACTGCAGACACACAGCTGTGCCTTTGGCCATTTGGTCCCCACACTCCTGACTCCCAGAACCTGCATCACCTCTGCCGCTGACCACGCCGCATCAACACACGGACGCACAGCACAGCAAGCAACGGACGGACCCCAGAACCCACAGAGGTGAGTGATCGGTTCGTGACAATAGGCCTGGTAAACAGGACTTACAGGACACTAGTGTATTACACTGCGTATCGCAGTGTGTATGCACCTTTATTCATGTTACGCTATATGCCTTATAAACAATATGCCACAGAATAGTGCCCCTTACACATTATGCACACATTGTAGTAGTACATACATTGTTTTCAATGGTTTTCCTGTTTTAACTCCCCCACTCCTGCTTGGCATCAGTAAATAGGCGAAGCAGGAAGAGCTATAGCGGCATGATCCATGCCGCTATAATAAATCATCCGCCAAGTGAGAACATTTCTATAACAAAAACATTTATACATGATTATATTTATAGCTGGGCAGTGAGAAGCAGTGCCATAACTAGACATTTTGTTGTCCTGTGCCAAAAAAAGAATTGGTGACCCCCTCAAATCGTCGAAATAGTGATAGCACGTCCCAAAAATAAAGGCCTGTGACTGTGTGGGGAAGGGGAGTGGCCACAGAATAGTACCAATTCATATTACACCCCACAGTAGTGTCCATTAGTCACATTACACCACACAGTTTTGTCAATTAGTCCCATTACACCCCATAGTAGTGTCCGTTAGTCGCATTACACCCTAAAGTAGTGTCCTTTCATCACATTACACCCCACAGTAGTGTACTTAGTCACATTACACCGTCCGTCATTCAACGTTCTATTTTGAAAGTGATGGTTGCTCCTATTGTACTTCTAGTTGGGTATAGAAGGGTGTATAAAAGATAGCGGCTGAGTATGTGAAGTTAAAAGATATTTAAGTGAAATAGTTTAGTTTCATGCTTTGCACATAAATTTGCATATTGACCTACCACATTATAAATAGAGCAGACACACCTAGAGACTGTAAGAAATGGTTTTTAAGAGACTCTCCACAAAAAGTGATAGCAGCATATACAACTGCTATAGGACCTGGAGCCACAACTGGCTTGGTGAGATTCAGTCCGCTTAAGCTGACAGCATATGAGCTGTTTGTAAACCCTTGCACAGTCACCAACAGAATATATTACTTTAATGATGTGTTTTAACTACATATAGCAGACAGCATAAGTGCTAAATTTGTGATACAAGCACTGATTTACTTTGTGGATGTTGCTGACTATGTTCACAGAACTAATGTGTGTCAGGAACTTACACTAAACTGCTTACTTTGTGCAGAATATAAGCATACCTGATTAGGCTCATAAAAGCTGCTGCATAAAGAACCAATATGATGATGCGCTATTCACACAGTTTGGGGAGGTGAAGATGGAAAGGGATGCCTTCAAATTGTTGCTATTGGGGAGCCATTTCTTCCTAGTTAAGCCCCTGATATCTATATAAAATTTAGTACAAATAACCTGCCTGTACAAAGGTGCATTTGTGTATTATTTTCTTTTTTCTTTCAACAACATTTCTTAACTACTTGCTTGGCATGATTGCATTTTTTGTGACCACGTCAGGCAGTGTGTTATCTGATCTGGTCACAAATGACCAGTCAGAAACAGAGTGGTCAGCTGCTGGAAGATAATCTTCTAGCAGCCGTCACTCACAGAGGGACTTCACAGCACCTCTGCCTCCATGCTTTCTCCTCCAGTGTCTGCCGTGCTGCAGATTGGTCAGCACACTAGGACCACCACCTGGCGACTGCACAAAGAAGCAGCTACCTGGGAAATGTAAATTAAACCACCTAGCCCCCCAGTGTATACCTGGTGGCTGCTCAGATGGACGGCCACTGGGGAAATCAAAGTTGCAATGGTTTCTGATGTTTCTGTGGCGATGATCAGATGTTCTCACTTTTTTTTAATAAAAACATTATGACAAATAAATGCATGTTCTTTACCTAATTCACAAAAAAAAAAACCTGACAATGGGGGTGTGTCTTGACATAGCATGGTGTAGGCAGCTTCCTCTGTTTCCCTAGTGGTCTGTGGCTGAAAATTTCTGCAAGAGTGCAGTACCCCCCTCTGCTCCTCCAGTGTGAATTTGGGGATCCTCGGTGCCAGGTGTCCTAACTTACCAGCTGGTGAAGTGTGTGACTGGATCCTGAGGCAGACTCTGCTCTCAGTGTGGCTGTTGCTCCTGCTGCAGCTCTGTCCTCACTCCTGCCTTCTGCTGTATCCGGTGTGCTCTGATGTTTTGGTGGCGGTATCCTGTGGATTTCTGTGGCCTGTCTCCAGCTTTGTCATGATGTGTGAATTCTACCACAACTCTGTAGCTGGATGGCTTTGCTTCTATGTCCTTTTATAGTGATTCAGTGCAGCAGCTCTCAGGGCCCTTTAGTGAGACTTTATCTGCACCACTTACTATTACACTACAGCAGGTGCTTACCGCAGTGGGTTCTTTTGAGCAACAAATTACTAATATACTGGAGGAGCTGAGGGAAGACGTTACGCATTCACCATGAACTACGGCTAGTGATGGCGCGTGTGGACCCTCCAGCCTCCCGTTTCTTTAGTGCTGATTCCACGGACCACCGTGAAGATTCAATCTGCAGTCACAGAGTCATTTATCATATGAAGAGGGAGAATGGTGATGTAACATCCTCCAGTTTGCTAGCAGTCCATGAGAGGAAATGGATTTTCGCTGTAATATTTATTTGGAACAGTGGTGTGACGCATGGGTGGAGGTTTTTGTCCCTAATCTGGTTTTCTTCAGCTGCTACTTGTTCCTATAAGTTTATTTTGACAAATCTGTGTGTGATGGCTGATGGCCCAGTTTATCCTTCTGCCAACTCTTGAAGAATTGTCATTTGGCTGGATTACTTTGTTCCAGGGTGGACTCCTCCTCCAGAATGATTTTGCTCAGCCTGGGACTGGGAACCATTTCACTGGCTGCTGAGACCCGAATGGGCCCTACACACTGCAGATAAAACAGAACGATATGAACGTATCATTTTGTGTGTAGGCACCAACGATTAACGATGCGCGGCCCCATGCTCGTTAATCATTGGTGCCCCGTCGCTTATGCATGCAGGCCAATATGGACGAGATAATCCATATTAGCATGCATTGCTATGGCGCCGGGGGCGCCGCCGGGCAGCTCGGCGGATCTGCCAGTGTGTAGGGCCCATTACTGTGCTCTGTTATGTATACTGATTTTTGTTAGCTACTGCATAATTTCATATTGTTTGTACATCCTTTCAAATATCCAATTGTGTTATGCTGCTATTCTTGAGCTCATTCTGGATAATTATTTACATACAACCAATTATTTTCCAGGACAATTCTGCTCTAATGTTTAAGGCTGTTTACTTAATGTTATTGTCACTTATATAGATATTAGTCTGTTTTCTGGCTCAATGTATCTAAACCTTTGTGCATTTTTCACTATTTTACAGGGGCAGCTTACCATATTTAGTTTGTGGTCATTTATTTTAATGCCACAGCCACTTCTATTTGCATACCTCCCAAATGTCCCGATTTTGGCGGGACAGTCCGATTTTTCACGGTCTGTCCCACCCGCGGGTCGCAGTGTCCTGCGGGTGGGGGGGGGGGGGCAGTTGGGAGATCCCCCCTGTCACTCGCTGCTCTGAGCAGAGCAGCGGTGTATAGATGCTGTGCACATGTGCACAGTGTCTATTCCCAGAGAGGGGCAGGGGGCATGGCCAGCAGGTCAGTGAGCGCTGTCCATGCCACCATACTGATGGAAACGGGAGGCGTGGCCTGTGATTGCGGCTTTTGTCGCGTGACCATGCCCCCATCTGCTAAGCCATGCCCCTTCTTGGCAAATTCAGAAGTTGGGAAGTATGTATTTATATTATGTCTGTTCTTAACACTCAGTTATCTTGATATTTGCATAATGCGTTACTATTCTATAGGTATAACCGGCTCTATTTAGTTTATGGCCATTTATTTAGTTCCCTGTCATTTACAGCATATTGTGTGCTTATCCTGTAGCTACAGTTTTGTTGTTCTGCTATTCTTATGATCATTATAGCTAAATATTCTGTGCAACACTTACTTTCTGAGAGAATCCTGTTCTAACTGGTGTATGGCCCTTTATTTAGTGTTACAGTACACCAGTATTATGTCTGTTTTCCGACTACTTGTATCTAAGGGGTGTAGTACGGCTGACCGCCGGTCAGCTTACCGACGCGGGATCCCGGCGGGGAGGGGCGAGTGCAGCAAGCCCCTTGCGGGCTCGCTGCGCTCGCCACGCTGCGGGCTCGGTGGCGACCTGCGGTCGCCACGGGTTCTATTCCCACTTTGTGGGTGTCTTGGACACCCACGAGTGGAAATAGTCCCTGTTGGTCGGCATGCCGATCATCGGGACAGTGACCCGTCGGGCTGGTGGAGGAGGTCATGTGACTGTCGGTCAGCTGACCGGCGGTCACATGAATACCACCCGTATCTAAGAACGTGTGCACTTTTTACCATTTTGTGGGAGAAGCTTGCCATATTTAGTCTGTGGTCGCTTGTTTTAGTTCCACAGCCATTTATATTTATATTCTGTCTTTAAGCTCAGCTACCTCAATATTTGCATACTACTTTACTAGTCTGTGGGTGTAACCTGCGCCACTTAGTTCATGGCCACTTATTTTAGCTGCCCCTGTCAACGATATGGTATACTTCTCCTGTGTTATGGGGTTAGGGGGTGGAGGGATGTTAGGCATTTAGGTGTAGTATAGTTAGGGATGGAATTCTTATGGGGATCCAAGTATGCCTAGGTTGGGGGTTAGGTTATACAAGGTAGGGGGTTCTTGGGAGGTTTGCTTTGTGTGCCTTTATTTTATTTTGTGTATCTGGTTTGTAGGTTAGGGTATATGGCAGGCATTCCCAACCACGGTCCTCAAGGCACACCAACAGTGCAGGTTTTAGTGATATCCAGGCTACAGCACAGATGGTTAAATCAAAATAACTGAGCTACTAATTAAGTCACCTGTGCTGAAGCCTGGATATCACTAAAACCTGGACTGTTAGTGTGCCTCGAGGACTGTGGTTGGGAATGCCTGGTATATGGGGTGGGGGTGTGTGTGAGGATTTTTGTTTTGATTGATATTCTGATATTTTGATTTGCTATTCTGATGGCTATGAGTTTTTTATATTTTCATTTATGGTATGTCACCTATGCCCCATTATAAATCTGGTTCTCTCACGTGTACACCCGAGTGGCGCCTTTGGGTGGCGATTAAGTTATTCGTGCATGATGTGGGGTATTCTGTATGTCATTATTTTTAATATATCCTACTATTTTTCCATTACTCATGTCCGATGGCTTGGTGGCTGATCTTTATTTTGTCATTTATACACTGTTTATGCCCTCCTGTATTATTCCTCATGTTTGCCTTACAATTTATATGACTGTTTTATGTCTGGGTGTAACTATTTAAATCTACAATAAAAAATACACAATAAAAAAAATAAAAAAAGTCAATTTCTGAAGAAGAAAAATGGCTTAAAGGATTATTTGTATCGCTCAAAAAATGTCATAATCAGATGACGGCAATACTGCATGAACATCAGACTAGTTTACTAGTACATTAAGTTATATCAGTGCAGCACTTTACATAGTATTGTAACCTGGGTTCATAATAGTGTAAGCAGGTCTTTGAGCCAAATCATTGTAGAGATCATGCCACAGGTGATCCAAGTACTCTCTAATATGCTGGTTGTTCAACAAAGATGGGCTGTAAATTTACCAAATATTGTTTAACCTAGCAGTCCCAAGACTTTCTTGTTTCATGGCACCCTTAGTGTCTCACACTTTTTTTTCCATGGCACCCCTAGGTGCAAACCAGCAAATCATAGGTACATAGGAGTCAGACTGTAGTCCCCATTCATTTATTATTATTTATTAACAGTTTCTTATATAGTGCAGTAAATTCCATTGCTCTTTACAATTGGAAATTGGATTCATAATGGGGCGTGCAATCTGCAGAGTTAATTACATGGTGACACACACTTGGTCCTGGGGGGGAACACATGGTGACACATATACTGGGGCCTGGGGGGATGGGACATGGTGACACACACAGACGCACACACACACACACACACACACACACACACACACACACACACACACACACACACACACACACACACACACACACACACACACGGTCTTAGGAGAATGACATGGTGACATACACTGGGCCTAGGGTGGGACATGGAGACACATACTGGGACCTTGAAAGGTATACTAGGTCTTTGGGGTGGACATATGCTGTGGCCTGGGGTGGACTTGGTGACAAACATGCTGGGTGGGGACTGGGGGGTATTGTGACACATACAAGGTCTTGTGGGGGACATGGTGGCACACACATTTTGGTGGGAGATAATACATACTTTAACCTGGAGGAGGGAAGGGAAACAGTTGTACATTGATTTAGTATAGGAAGCAGGGACAGAGCAGCATTAGAGACTGTAACACTCACTGGAGAAGGTGCGCATCACAGGCAAGTGAATAGCCAATAAAGGGTTCACACAACTTATATAATAAACAAATTTATTCAACTTTGGTAGAAGACAATAGTTTATAACAATACTGTAGGTATTCATCAACTTTTTTAAAAAGTTTGTCAATAACAAAACATTAGCAGTGCATCTCAAAAAGGCAACAAATACAATAAATGGGTAAGAGGAAAAAAATATGAGTTTGCATATTCTTTCTTCTTACTAACTCATGCAGACATCTGAAAACTCCAGCTTTAGATGGGCTGTGGGAAAATTTCTGGGGTTGTAAACAAACATGAGGGTAAATTTACTAAGCTGGGAGTTTTTGTAGAACTGGTGATGTTGCCCACAGCAACAATCAGATTCTGTCTATAATCTTCTAGAAGCAGCTAGATAAATGTTAAATAGAATCTGATTGGTTGCTATGAGCAACTTCATCAATTCTAAAAATACTCCCATCTTAGTAAATTGACCCCATGTTGTGTAGAGTTTTATGTAAAAATGTTACAGGCTTCCACTTCTACACTTACCAAAACCACACAAACTCACAGAAGACTTTCCTGCACTATGCTCAGAAAATTGGGATCAAAAGGCACAGAGTTGTTGTAGGGAAATTCTGCATCAAGAATAGATCGTGATTACTTCTCTTCCTCCTCCTCGAACCAGCAAAACCCTTTCCAAACCTTCTGTCAAAACTTCAAGGAACTCCATATCTTTATAGCTATATTAAGGATTAATTAATATTTTAAAATAAATAAGTAAATAAATAAATAAATAAAATAGTAACATACAGTATAATCAAGATTAATGCTGGAGTGACCGCTAATGGTTCCGACTTTACTGACGATTTCCCTTGAGCCCAGAACAAGCGATATTGGCCCTCATTCCGAGTTGATCGCTCGCTAGCTACTTTTAACAGCCGTGCAAACGCACAGTCGCCGCCCACGTTGGAGTGTATTTTTGCTTTACAAGTGTGCGAACGCCTTTGCAGCCGAGCGGTACAAAAACATTTTGTGAAAACAAGACCAGCCCTGTAGTTACTTATTCTGTGCGATGAATCCAGCGACGGAGGTCCCGGAATTGACGTCAGACACCCGCCCTGCAAATGCCTGGACATGCCTGCATTTTCCCAACCACTCCCAGTTGACACCCATAAATGCCCTCTTCCTGTCAATCTCCTTGCGATCGCCTGTGCGAATGGATTCTTCGCTAGAACCATTGCACATCAATGATGCTCTTTGTACCCATACGTCGAGCGTGCACATTGTGGCGCATACGCATGCGCAGTTTTGACATTTTTTTACCTGATCACTGTGCAGCAAAAATCGTCAGCGAGCGATCAACTCAGAATGACCCCCATTGAGCATACACACACACTGCAATCTTGCTAACGACTGAAGAATATACTGCATAGCTTGGTAGCTACCAATTTATCACTGTTCCTGTACATACTAGAAACTTCGTACCACACCTTTCTATGGAGTGGCATGAAGGAGACTTCAAGTCAGTCCGACACATCGTTTGTCATCAGGTTCACTATACACACTGCATGATAGGCAAAAATAGGATTTTAATACCTACCGGTAAATCCTTTTCTCTTAGTCCGTAGAGGATGCTGGGATGCTTCAAGAACCATGGGGTATAGATGGGATCCACAGGAGACATTGGCACACTATAAGACTTTGAATGTGTGTGAACTGGCTCCTCCCCCTATGCCCCTCCTCCAGACTCCAGTTATAGGAACTGTGCCCAGGGAGACGGACATTTCGAGGAAAAGGATTTATTTAATTATTTTAAACTAAGGTGAGATACATACCAGCTCACGCCACTAATACGCCGTACAACATGGCATTCAACAACAACGCATGCAACGGCATGACCAACAACAGTCACAGATTGACTGAACTTAACGCAACATGAGCGTAACTATAACCAACTGCAGATACAGCCCGCACTGGGACGGGCGCCCAGCATCCTCTACGGACTAAGAGAAAAGGATTTACCGGTAGGTATTAAAATCCTATTTTCTCATACGTCCTAGAGGATGCTGGGGATGCTTCAAGAACCATGGGGTTTATACCAAAGCTCTAGAACGGGCGGGAGAGTGCGGATGACTCTGCAACACCGATTGACCAAACAAGAGGTCCTCCTCAGCCAGGGTATCAAACTGGTAAAACTTTGCAAAGGTGTTTGAACCCGACCAAGTAGCAGCTTGGCGAAGTTGTAACGCCGAGACTCCCCGGGCAGCCGCCCAGGATGAGCACACCTTTCTGGTAGAATGGGCTTTCACCGATTTCGGTAACGGCAATCCAGCCGTAGAATGAGCCTGCTGAATCGTATTACAAATCCAGCGCGCAATAGTCTGCTTAGAAGCAGGAGCCCCAATCTTGTTGGGAGCCCACAGGACAAACAGAGCCTCTGTTTTCCTAATCTGCGCCGTTCTGGCAACATAGATCTTCAAAGCTCTGACCACATCGAGAGACTTTGACTCCGCCAAGGCGTCAGTAGCCACTGGCACCACAATTGGCTGGTTAACATGAAATGATGAAACCACGTTTGGCAGAAATTGCTGACGAGTTCTCAACTCCGCTCTATCAGCATGGAAAATCAAATAGGGGCTTTTGTGAGACAAAGCCGCCAACTCAGACACTCGCCTTGCAGACGCCAAGGCCAACAACATGACCACTTTCCAAGTAAGGAATTTTATCTCAACCTTGCGCAAAGGTTCAAACCAATGTGATTGCAAGAATTGCAACACCACATTAAAGGTCCCATGGTGCCACTGGGGGCACAAAGGGAGGTTGGATGTGCAGCACGCCTTTTACGAAGGTCTGAACTTCTGGAAGGGAGGCCAATTCTTTTTGAAAAAAGATCGACAAGGACGAAATCTGTACTTTAATAGAGCCTAACTTTAGGCCCGCATCCACACCTGCTTGTAGAAAATGGAGCAAACGCCCCTAGTGAAATTCTTCCGTAGGAGCCTTCTTGGATTCACACCAAGACACATATTTTCTCCAAATACGGTGGTAATGCTTTGCCGTTACTTCTTTTCTAGCCTGAAGAAGTGTAGGAATGACTTCACTGGGAATATCCTTTCGGGCTAGGATTTGGCGTTCAACCGCCACGCCGTCAAACGCAGCCGCGGTAAGTCCTGATACACGCACGGCCCCTGTTGTAACAGGTCCTCCTGAAGAGGAAGAGGCCAGGGATCTTCTATGAGCAACTCCTGAAGATCTGGATACCAGGCCCGTCTTGGCCAATCCGGAACAATGAGGATCGCCTGAACGCTTGTTCTTCTTATAATTTTTATCACCTTTGGAATGAGTGGAAGTGGAGGGAACACATAGACCGACTGAAACACCCACAGTGTCACTAGGGCGTCCACCGCTATCGCTTGAGGGTCCCTTGACCTGGAACAATATCTCTGAAGTTTCTTGTTGAGGCGGGACGCTATCATCCCCACTTGAGGAACTCCCCAACGACTTGTCACTTCTGCAAAGACCTCTTGATGAAGACCCCACTCTCCTGGATGGAGATCGTGCCTTCTGAGGAAGTCTGCTTCCCAGTTGTCCACTCCTGGAATGAAGACCGCTGGCAGAGCGCTGGCATGTCTTTCCGCCCAGCGAAGAATCTTCGTGGCCTCGGCCATCGCTGCTCTGCTCTTTGCTCCGCCTTGGCGGTTTATGTACGCCACTGCTGTCACGTTGTCTGACTGAATCAAAACCGGCAGACCTCGAAGAAGATGTTCTGCTTGCAGTATGCCATTGTAGATGGCTCTTAATTCCAGAATATTTATGTGTAGACAAGCTTCCTGGCTTGACCACTTTCCCTGAAAGTTTCTTCCCTGTGTGACTGCCCCCCAGCCTCAGAGGCTTGCATCTGTGGTCACCAGGATCCAATCCTGAATCCCGAACCTGCGTCCCTCCAGAAGGTGAGAACTGTGCAGCCACCACAGAAGGGAAATTCTGGTCCTGGGAGATAGAATTATTTTCCGGTGCATGTCCAGGTGAGACCCGGACCACTAGTCCAGCAGGTTCCACTGAAACACCCTGGCATGGAACCAGCCATACGGAATGGCCTCGTAGGCCGCCACCATCTTCCCCAGCAACCGAGTGCAGTGAAGAACTGACACCTTTGCCGGTTTCAGAATCTGTTTTACCATGTTCTGTATTTCCAGAGCTTTTTCCACTGGAAGAAAAACTCTCTGCAATTCGGTATCCAGAATCATACCCAGGAACGACAGCCGTGTCGTTGGATCCAACTGTGATTTTGGCAAATTTAGGAGCCAACCGTGTTGTTGCAGAATTGTCAGTGAAAGGGCAACATTCTTCAACAATTTCTCCTTGGACCTCGCCTTTATGAGGAGATCGTCCAAGTACGGGATAATTGTGATTCCCTGCTTGCGCAGGAGAACCATCATTTCCGCCATAACTTTGGTGAAAATCACCAAACCAAACGGCAACGTCTGAAATTGTTAATGACAATCCTGCACAGCAAACCTCAGGTAAGCCTGATGTGAAGGATATATGGGGACATGTAAGTATGCATCTTTTATGTCCACCGACACCATAAAATCCCCCTCCTCCAGACTGGAGATCACTGCTCGGAGAGACCCCATCTTCAACTTGAATTTGTTTCGAAAGAAATTGAGGGATTTTAGGTTTAGAATCGATCTGACTGAGCCATCCAGCTTCGGGACCATGAACAGGCTCGAATAAAAACCTTCCCCCTGTTGAGACGGGGGTACCGTGACAATCACTTGATTTTGACACAACTTTAGTATCGCGGTTCTTACTATCTCCCTTTCTGGAATAGAAGCTGGCAAGGCCGATTTGAAAAATCGGTGAGGGGGCTCGTCTTGAAACTCTAACTTGTACCCTTGGGTGACTTTGTCTACTATCTAAAGATCCAGGTCCGAGTGCACCCAGACATGACTGAAGAGTTTGAGACGTGCCTCCACTGGTGCGGACTCTCGCAGAGGAGCCCCAGCGTCATGCGGTGGATTTGGTAGAAGCCGGAGAGGACTTCTGCTCCTGGGAACTTGCCACAGCCTGTGACCTTTTTCCCGAACTCTCCCCCTCGCAGCAAGGAAGGAGGACCCACGTCCTTATTTGAATCTATTGGGCCGAAAGGACTGCATCTGATAGTGAGGCAATTTCTTCTGCTGTAAAGGGACATAAGGTAAAAATGAAGACTTACCCGCGGTAGCCGTAGACACCAGGTCAGTGAGGCCGTCGCCAAACAAAACCCTACCGTTAAACGGTAGAGCCTCCATCGCCTTCTTAGAGTCAGCATCAGCATTCCATTGATGTAACCACAAAGCTCACCTTGCTGAGACCGCCACGGCATTGGCCCTTGAACCCAAAAGGCCAATATCCCTTACAGCTTCTTTTAAATATGCTGCAGTGTCCCTGATGTGACCCAGAGTAAAAAGTACACTATCCCTGTCTAGGGAATCTACCTCAGATGACAAGTTATCTGCCCACTTTTCAATAGCGCTACTCACCCATGCCGAAGCAACGGCAGGCCTGAGCAGCGAACCTGTAGTGACATAAATAGATTTTAGTGTATTTTCCTGCTTACGATCTGCAGGATCCTTTAGGGCTGCCGTGTCAGGGGACGGAAGCGCCACCTTTTTGGATAGACGCGATAAAGCTTTGTCTACCGAGGGGAATGACTCCCACCTTTCCCTGTCCACAGAGGGGAACGGATAAGCCACTGGAATTCTTTTGGGAACCTGAATCTTTTTGTCAGGATTTTCCCAAGCCTTTTCAAACAGCGCGTTCAGTTCATGAGAGGGAGGAAATGTTACCTCAGGTTTCTTTCCTTTTTACATACAGACCCTAGTATCAGGGACAGCAGGGTCCTCAGTGATATGTAGTACGTCTTTTATTGCCAAAATCATGTACTGAATACTCTTTGCCAGTTTTGGATGTAATCTGGCATCACTACAGTCGACACTGGAATCAGAGTCCGTGTCGGTATCTGTATCTACTATCTGGGCAAATGCACGTTTCTGTGACCCCGAAGGGGTCTGGGTCTGTGACAAAGCATCTTCCATGGATTTCCTCCATGTTTGGTTCTTAAACTCAGATTTATCAAATCTCTTATTCAACTTAGTCACGTTTGCATTTAAAACACTCAACATATTCACCCAATCATCCGTCGGCGGTGCCGACACGGTCACTCTCACAGCCTTTTCTGTCCCCACTCCAGCCTCCTCCTGATAAGAGCATTCAGCCTCAGACATGTCGACACACACGTACCGACACCCACAACCACACTGGGGCTATAGGAGACAGACTCACAATAAAGCCTGCAAGAGGGACACAGAGAGAGTTCTGCCAGCTCACACCCAGCTCCTATCCCAGTACTGAGGCCAGTAAAGTGACTGCCCAGACCTGTTAGCGCTTTTTATATAAATCAATCAGCACCAAATTACTTGTGCCCCCCCCCCCCCCCCATTTTTCATGCCAGTCTGATTTGAGGTCTCATGCTGCCCAGGTCGCCCCCCCTGCACCCTGCAGTGCTGTGATATGTGTGGGTTAGCATGGCGCTCAGCGCGGCCGCTGCGCGGTGCCTCTTCTGCCGTCACTGAAGTCTTCTGATCTTATCATACTCACCCGGCTTCTATCTTCTGGCTTTGTGAGGGGGCTCCGAGAACAAGCAGCTAGGCGTACCGTAGTGATCGAACCCTCTGGAGCTAATGGTGTCCAGTAGCCTAAGAAGCAGAGCCCTTGAACTCTTAAGAAGTAGGTCTGCTTCTCTCCCCTCACTCCCACGATGCAGGGAGCATCTAGCCAGCAGGTCTCCCTGAAAATAACAAACCTAAATAAAGTCTTTCTCTGAGAAACTCTGGAGAGCTCCTCAGTGTGCATCCAGTCTCACTGGGCAGAATCTAACTGGAGTCTGGAGGAGGGGCATAGGGGGAGGAGCCAGTTCACACCCATTCAAAGTCTTATAGTGTGCCCATGTCTCCTGCGGATCCCGTCTATACCCCATGGTTCTTGAAGCATCCCCAGCATCCTCTAGGACGTATGAGAAAAATTGTTATTGATAATGCTAGGTTTGATGTGTAGCACGGACAACCAGCAACAGTTGCTAGCGACCAGTGGGAGCGTTTAATCATGTGTACACACTGAGCGATGTATTATTATTGCCAGTTATTTATACAGCACACACATATTCCGCAGTGCTTTACAGAGAATAGTTGGCTATTCACATTAGTATATAGTCGGGACAGTACGAAATCCCGCTGGTCGGAAATACCGACACCGGAATCCCGACCAGCACAATCCCAACTGGGTTTAGCGAGCGGAACGCAGCCCCTTGCGGGCTCGCTGCGGGCATGGTGCCTCGCTACGCTCGGCACACTAATTTATTCTCCCTCTATGGGTGTCGTGGACACTCACGGAGGGAGAATATGTCAGGATTCCGGTGTCGTTATTCCGACTGCCGGGATTCTGTCCGGCGGGATCTTTACCGCATCCCATATATTCCCTACCACATGCAAATGCGCACACATTCATGCTAGTGTTAATTTTGTTTGGAGCCAATTAACCTACCAGTGTATTTTTGGATTGTAGAAGGAAACCCACGTAAGCAAGGGGAGAATAAAAAAACCTCCGGTTAGGGCCATAGCGGGAATGGAAATTGAACCCAAGTCCTGCGAGGCAGCAAGGCTAACCATTACACCGTCTGTGTAAACCCGATAGTTTACGTACATCTCTGATGGTGGGGCGACAGTGGATGTGAACATGCAGTGCCCCCCAACTGCAGACTGATTGAAATCCTACCAGCATTTGGGGTGGGAGGTAATTGACTGGCCCCAAGCAGCTTGAACAGCCCGTCCATGCAGGTGATTCGATGCGGTATCACACAAGCAGACTGTGTCCATCTCTGAATCAGGACCAATATTGCTTTCATTTATAGTGGCTCAGTGGGAAATTTCATAGATATAACATATAGTCAAGACACTGAAAATACCCACCTTAGGACTAAATGTGAATATTAAATTATTCTGGTTGGACAGTCGCCTGTTAGCTTAATGTTAGCTAATTGCATAAGGCAGAGGTTCTCAAATGTAGTCCTCAAGGCACCCCAACAATCCAAGTTTTAGGTATATTCATGGCTCAGCACAGAATTGGGTTGTTGGGGTGCCTTGAAGACGTTTGAGAACCTCTAGCATAAGGAAACTGTCTTTATACATAAACGTTTCTTTATATATACTTCTACCTTCTCGGTTGTGCTTTGCTTCCTATTTTCTGAGTGGACATAATCCTAAAATAGATTGCAAATAGTCCAAAATTGAGGAGCATAAGTATGTATGTTTTTTACAGCCCATTTATACTACAATTTGTGCTATACCATATCGACATGGTCACAGTGTTGACAATGACAATGTCAACATGGTCACAACGTCAACATTATGCATGTTGACAGTGAGAAGGTTGACAGTATTATTTTGCCCTAACCACAGCCAAACCCTAACATTCATAATGTAGACATGCATAGTGTTGACATTTTGTCAATGTCAACACTATTTAACTTTCATTTGATCAGTGGTGGAACTAGCCCAGGTGCAGCAATATGCTTTGGGTGCCCTACCGCTCACATTGTATATTTATTATTTTATTATAACTTTGTCTAGCAGAGAAGAGAGACACTTGCACGCCGCAGGCATGCAACGGGATTCAGAGGATGTGACCTTGCGACAAGGGGCATGGCCTTGTGGGAAATAGCAAATTGTTACTTTCAATGTGGGGGCATGGCCAGTGCTCTGTGAGTTGCTGGACTGTCCCCAGTCCCACTCTCCCATGAATTGATGCTGTGCACATGTGCACAGCATCTATTCACTGCTGCGCTGCACCCCCACTATGAGACACTGCTTTCGGCAGGTGGGACAGTGCTTGAAAAATAGGTCTGTCCAAACCAGAATTAGGACAGTTGGGAGCATAGGCAAATGCAGGGGTGGGTTCTGGTTGCCCAGAAACCCCCTTCCTTATATGCAATGGCATATAATACAATTACTAGAGCTGCTAATGCATCATGCAGAGCTGCTGCACATGCCCAGTTGTGTCAGCTTTTCTACTAAGTTTGCTGTGTGTGATTCTAAGCCCTCATTCAGTGCATTGGACCAACAAGTAGCTACCAGAAAGAAGAGACAGGAGCCTTACCATGAGATTGGAGAATGTGTGCTTAGAAAGTGCAGCACTGGTTCTATAATGTTTGTGCATTAATTTATTATAGTATGTTTAATCTTTTCCTGACCACTTACAGGGCCAGATGCATCATCGCTTGGAAAGTGATAAAATGGACAGTGAAAAAGTACCAGCCAATCACCTCCTAACTGCCATTTTTCAAACACAGCCTGTGACATGGTAGTCAGGCCCTGACTGGTTGGCACCTTTTCTTTCTCCATTTTTTCACTCTCCAAGCGATGATGCATCTAGCCCACAGTATCTTATTTATATTATTTAAATGTTTGATACAGCCTAAACTATAGATGGGATACGTATTAATTGACGTCGGACGGGATCCCGGCTGTCATGATCCCTAGCAGGCGCGCTGCAGTCACCACAGGCTATATTCTCCCTCTATTGGTGTCGTGGACATCCACAGAGGGAGAATACCCTGTGTCGCTGATTATCCGGCGGCATTTCACCCCCATTCGGGATTCTGGCGTCTGTATTGTGATGGCCGGGATCCCAATTGGCAGTATTGCAACCGCTTCCCCTATAGATAATCTATAGATATTCCATGTTCCGAAGAGTGTGATATTTGCAGATTGCATTTGGAAACCCCCCTCTAGAAATCCTGCGTTTGACACTGGGGAGGAAATACAATGATACCAATTTGACAGAACAGGTAAACATTGGAAAATACTAAACTACTTTTATATACTCCCTTCTGGGAAAATTCATAATGAGGTTCAGGTAAAAGGTGCATGACTCTGCAAATTGCATCTGCGCATCCCTACCCCCATACTACTTAAGTCCAGGCAGCAGATGGTGGGGCCACAGTAGCACAACTTCAGTCACCAGACACACATGCTGCCCACTTCCCTATTGTTCAGAGTCACGTAAACATTAATCTGGTGGGAATAAGAATATTATCATATATTACAACATTAAGTTATTAATAATACCAGATTTATGTATGATTAATGTGATGGGTTTAAACTGGTCATGGGGCGGGAACTCAGATGCAAACAACAGAAATCACATCTCAAGTCTTAGCCATCGCCCACCTCTTGAGCTGACCAATGATCTCCGGTGTACAGGATATGTCCCACCCCCGAACAAATGGAAGAAGAGCACACAGTGTCTATTGTATTATGTTTTGATCCACTGTATAAAAAGCCAGCTGCATGCCAGGTCACTATCACAGACTCTGAAGGTCATCTACCTTGATGACTAAGGACCAGATTGGGAAGCGCAGGCGAAACTAAAACGTATGTACCACTGACTGTAGCCATTTTTCTATTGTATTGTATTGTTTATATTGTAACCCCCTGCAAGTAAAGAACCGTTGGTGGGTTAGACCCCAACATAGTTTTGAATTACAATTGGTGTCGTGTCCCATTTCCTTGCTAAGGTTTAAAGTGTATTTACAGCCACTTGGGCTGCTGCATTGTGCTAACAGCGTATAGGCCTGTGTATGCAAACTGTGTAGTCACTACGCCCTTTCGGTGTACGTATGCAGAGTGCGTACATTGTACGATCTTGTGTACGTAAGGTTTGTGAACAAAATAAGGGTTAAAGGTTAATTACAGAGACCGCAGCGGCTCAATATTAAAGTGTATTAAGTGTGTTTAAAGTATAGCTTTTAGTCCTGTATGTAAATTAACGTTTACAATTGTTACAGCAGCAGATTTAATTTATGATCCATCCATAGAGACTTCTCCCAGGGGTACGTCAGTAGCATGTTGTAGTGCACAACTATAGGTGAAACTCAGAAAATTCCAATATCGTGCAAAAGTTCATTTATTTCAGTAATTCAATGTAAAAGGTGAAACTCATATATATTATATAGACTCATTACATGCAAAGTGAGATATTCCAAGCCTTTATGTGTTATAATTTTGATGATGGTGGCTTACAGCTTAAGAAAACCCCAAATCCAAAATATCAGAAAATTAGATTACATAAAATCAATAAAAAAAGGTTATTAAATACAGAAATGTCGGCCCTCTGAATAATATAATCATGCATATGTACTCAGTACTTGGTTTAGGCCTCTTTTGCATGAATTACTGCCTCAATGCGGCATGGCATGGATTCTATCAGCCTGTGGCACTGCTGAGGTGTTATGGAAGACCAGGATGCTTCAATAGCGGCCTTCAGCTCTTCTGCATTGTTCGGTCTCATGTCTCTCATCTTTCTCTTGGCAATGGCCCATAGATTCTCTTTTTTCTTTAGCCCAGTTAAGACGCTTCTGACGTTGTTTGTTGTTCAGGAGCAGCTTGACAAGAGGAATACGACATTTGAAGCCCATGTCCAGGACCGTTTGTGTGTGGTGGCTCTTGATGCACTAACTCCAGCCTCACTCCACTCCTTGTGAAACTCCCACACACTTTTGAATGGCCTTTTCCGGACGAGAAAAAAAGAACTGGTCTGTTGCTCAGTGGTCCAAAGTCCTCTTTTCTGATGAGAGCAAATTTTGCATCTCATTTGGAAACCAAGGTCCCAGAGTATGGAGGAAGAATGGAGAGGCACACAATCCAAGATGCTTATAGTCTAGTGTGATATTTCCACAGTCTGTGTTGATTTGTGGAGCCATGCTGCTTTATTAAGTCCAGAGTCAACGCAGCCGTCTACCAGGACATTTTAGAGCATTTCATGCTTCCTACAGCAGACAAGCTTTATGGAGATGCTGACTTAATTTTCCAGCAGGACTTAGCACCTGCCCACACTGCCAAAAGAACCAGAACATGGTTCAATGACCGTGAGATTACTGTGCTGGATTGGCCTGACCTGAACCCCCATAGATTCTCTATGAGGCATTGGGGGTCATTCCGAGTTGATCGTAGCTGTGCTAAATTTAGCACAGCTACGATCAGGCACTCAGACATGCGGGGGGATGCCCAGCACAGGGCTCGTTCGCCCCGCATGTCAGGGCCGGCCTCCCCGCAGAAGTGCAAAAGCATCACACAGCGGCGATGCTTTTGCATTTCAGGAGTAGTCCTAGTCAGTGCAGCTCCTGCGGCTGGCCGCGAGATTGTCTTCGCTGCCTGGGTCGCAGCGGCTGCGTGTGACATCACGTAGCCACCACGGCCCGCCCCCCAATGGTCCGGCCACGCCTGCGTTGGCCGGACAGCCCCCTCCCACACACAGTGCCCGCCTCTGCCTGTCAATCACGCAGAGGCGATCGCTAGGCAACGACGGCCTTCGGCCGTCTGGCGTGCTCTGGCGCAGTTCTGACCCGATCGCACTGCTGCGATAAACTGCAGCGAGCGATCGGGTCAGAAGGACCCCCATTGTTAAGAGAAAGATGAGAGACATGAGACCGAACAATGCAGAAGAGCTGAACATATGCATGATTATACTTTTCAGAGTGCTGACATTTCTGAATTTAAAATCCTTTTTTTTACTGATTTTATGTAATAACCTAATTTTCTGAAATTTTGGATTTGGGGTTTTCTGAAGATGTAAGCCAAAATCATTAAAATTATAACAAATAAAGGCTTGAAATATCTCACTTTGCTTGTAATGAGTCTATATATTAGCAGGGCTGGTTCTAGACCTTGTGGCGCCAAGGGCGAAAGTTTCCTTTGGCGCCCGCCCAACAGGCAAAACAGGGTTTGTGCGCGCCAAGGGCGCGTGTAAAAAATAGGGGTATGGCTTCATAGGGAAGGGGTGTGGCCCCTGTAGTTGTGCCCTCAGTAGATTTGCCCCCAGAAAATGTGCCCCCAGTAGTTATGACCCCTGTAGATTTTCCCCTAGTAGATGTGCCCCCTTAGATGTGCCGGTGTAGTTATGCCCCCACTAGATGTGCCCGCTTAAATGTGCCCCCAGTAGAGATGCCTTTTGTAGATTTGCCCCAGTAGAAATGGCTGCCCCCCCCCCCCTCTCTCTATGGGAGAGATGTCTCTCCCATAGCGCCACACAGACACTAGAGGTCAATTAAGACTGCTAGCGTCTGACAATGGTGCTGGCTGCAGCAGGCGCCCACGGCGCTTTCTGCAGCCGGAGTGCGGGATGCGGGAGCCTGCAAGGTGACTGAGGCCGCACCTGCGGGCCGCAGCACCCCGGGCGCCCGTCCTGCTTGCCCGTGTCTAGATACGCTCCTGTATATTAGTTTCACCTTTTAAGTTGAATTACTGAAATAAATTAACTTTTGCACGATATTCTAATTTACTGAGTTTCACCTGTATAAACATCACAACCAAAGATCAACTGCCTTCATTAGGTGACAATCTTCCATTTTTCTCCTATATTACTGGTGTATTTACCCTAATTTATATAATAAATTCATCATGTTATCAAAGGACAGCACATGAGTAGGAGACTCACATGTGACCAATATGTGTGCCTGATAAATAATACAAATTCCACCTCCTCTCACTAACTGGGGCCACTCTCCCCCCTGCTGCAATAATTACTGTTTTGTAATCAGTGAGAAATATGGTTTTTGGGACAGAAAACTCATGTTTAGCAGCACATCCAGAGAAGAAGACTCAGCCAAAAGCATGCTGAGAGATGTAGTCCACCCATACTCCTGTATAATGAGAAAGTAAAATGGAGGGACTATAAACACAAGACACAGCAAGTGATGTCAGTCATGTGAAGTGTGTAAATCGAGCAGCTAAGACCTATCTAGCCATGGAGCTGATAATGTGAGTGATAAGTAGATGATTGTATATCTGCTAGTCCTATCTTTGGCAGGGGAACCTCATCCCTGGTAGCAGTTTGCACACAGCCGGGACTGAGGAGAGCGCAGCAGCAGGCCGGTCTTGGGTAAGTTTAGTTGCCCCAAAAAGCATAATGTCCAGTGAAGGTGTCTGCCAGAGGGGGGATTACGGTAGCCATGGGTGGGGGTGTGGGGATTGTAGGCTGGAATATCTCATCTTGGCTCTGTGTTGTGTCTCACACACACACTTTTCAGAGGTGTCTGGACTGAGGAGAACGCAGCACCCAAGTTTGGAGTATAATATATATATGTGTGTGTGTGTGTGTGTGTGTAAGAGTGATTTTGACCCCAGGTGTGCATGACCCCCCCCATGTAGTGTATCCCCACTGAGGTAGTGGCTGAAAGAACTACATCTCCCAGTAGCCCATGCACCTCCAAGCACCAGCAGAGCCTCCCAGTAGCCCCCTCCCCAGAGCAAAAATTGAGAGGAGACCACCAGGATCCTCAGAGACCAGTGGAGATGCCCGGATAGGCACCATTTTTTGTATTTAATTTTTTCATGTGCTACGGGGTTCTCAGGGCTGAAAACTCCCGCGACCACTTTGTTGAAACTGGATAGTGCACGTACCCCTGGTAATCAAAAATTGGGTGCGAGGATATTTACCTCGCTAAACCTTGCGCCCAGTTGAATTCCCCCTTAGTGATGCATTTTGACTAAAATGTACCTACTCTCTTTCAATATTTTGTTAATTACATGTACTGTATGTTTTTACATAAATTAAGTGTGGCACTCTTAGGTAAAAAACTAATATTTTCATCCTTTCTTGATGAACATTGATTCAGGCGACTATGGTACTAATGAAATTTATGAGAGATCAGCTGTAAGAAAACCTTAGAAAATGTGAGTTTGAAGTGACTAAGGAAGCATTTTTGGGTTATATTTATCACAGCAGATTCTATATCAACTTATTCAAAGTACAAACCATTAATGATTATACATTTCCCAGGTATCTCAAAGCCATACAAAGATTCTTAAGTGTTTCCAGTTATCACATACATTTCTCATACGTCCTAGAGGATGCTGGGGTTCATTTCATGACCATGGGGTATAGACGGTTCCGCAGGAGCCATGGGCACTTTAAGACTTTTCAAGGGTGTGAACTGGCTCCTCCCTCTATGCCCCTCCTCCAGTACTAAGTTTTAGAAATGTGTCCAGGCAGACTGGATGCACTCCAGAGGAGCTCTACTGAGTTTCTCTGAAAAGACTTATGTTAGGTTTTTTATTTTCAGGGAGAACTGCTGGCAACAGTCTCCCTGCTTCGTGGGACTGAGGGGGCAGAAGTAGGAACCAACTTCCTAAAGAGTTTCATGGCTCTGGTTCTGGCTGACAGGACACCATTAGCTCCTGAAGAACTGAACGCTAGCCATGCCTAGATGCACACTCCCACAGCACGCCGTCAACCCCCTCACAGAGCCAGAAATCAGAAGACAGGTGAGTGTTAGAAGACAGATCTTCAATCAAGAAAGTGACGGCTAAAGGTACCGTGTGGCTAGCGGGAGCGCAGCGCGCCATGTTGCCCACACATACACAGGCACTGCAAGGTGCAGGGCGCGGAGGGGGGCGCCGTGGGCAGCATGAAACCTATGAAAACTGGCATAAATAAGGGGCATAAGTTGCTGAGGCACAATCCTACCCCCACCAGTATAAAAAATTACCTCATAAAAGCTGAGGAGAAACACACCATTGAAGAGTGAAGCTTCCTCCTCAGTCAGCCAGCACATTGCCCAGCGCCATTTTCTCTCTCTCCTCAGGCTGCAGAGACAACGCTGGTCCTCCTCCACTACTGAACAAGTATCAGGGTGCAAAACAGGGGGGCCCACAGTGAATTTGGTGCTATATAATTGTATGATTAGCATTATAAAAGCGCTGCATGTCAGTGGGCATTTTGTGTTCACAGACATTGTGTTACTGGCACTGGGTTGTGAGCTGGCAAATCCTATCTGTGTCCCTCTGACAGATTTTACTGTGGGTCTGTTCCCTATAAGTCCCGGAGTGTCTGTGGTGTGGTTGTGCACGTGTGTGACATGTCTGTGGCAGGGAATTTCTTCCTCTGTGGGAGACATGTTAGAGACACAGAGGTGTAATATGACTCCAAGAGCCTGACTGGGTGAAAGGTTACATGATAGTGTGAATTACTACTGAATCTCATACAGAAAACTGAATATAATCTGTTGAAGATGTGATTTTTAATAGTTCTGCCTTTCATCCACAGGGACCCCTCTGGGTCATATACAAACTGATACCGACACAGACTCTGATTCCTGTGTCGACACTAGTGATTCCAGGGGAATAGGTCCTAAGTTAGCAAAAAGCATTCAAAACATGTTTTAGCTATAAAGGAGGTGTTAGAAGTTAAGAAGCCCCCTCTTTTACCACAAGGAGAGGGTTTACTTTAGCAAAGAAGTAATGTAATTTTCCCTCCACTTCAGGAGTTGAACAGTCTCTTGGAGAGAGTCTGATTTAACCTGAAAAAAAATTTCAGATTCCCAAAAGGAATTCAGGCAGCTTACCTTTTTCCAAAAAGGTGGGAGTCACCTCGCATTTTAGACAGGGCCCTGTCATAAAAGAGAAAAGGTGTTTCTCCCTGCGCCTGGAATGGCTTCACTTAAGGAGCCGACAGACTGCAAGTGAGTGAGGTGATCTATTGATGTGGCCAATGGGACACTACTCAGGCCTACCATTGTCTGTGCGTGGGTGAGTGGTGCTATTGAAAAGTGGTCAGAAAACTTGTCATTAGACATTGACACAATAGATGGTTCGGTCATATCAAAGACGCTGCTGCGTACGTACTAGAAACCATGAAATATATTGGTCTCTTGGGATCAAGAACCGCTACCATGACAGTATCGGCTCGGAGGGCGTTGTGGATTCGCCAGTGGAATGCTGATGCAGATTCCAAAAGAAATATGGAGGCTCTCCCGTATAAAGCCTTGGTTGGTGATGGGCTGGATGAGTTAGTCTCGGCGGCTACCGCAGGTAAGTCGACATTCTTGCCTTCTGCTCCTGCACCAGCAAAAAAGACACATCACTCTCATATGCAGTCCTTTCGGCCCAACAAATACAAAAAGGCCAAAGGTTCCCCCTTCTTTGCAGGTAGGGGAAGGGGAAAAGGAAAGAAGTCTGCAGCGTCTCAAGGATCCCAGGAGCAGAAGTCAACCCCTGCTCCTGCCAAATCTGCAGCATGATGCTGGGGCTCCCTTGCGGGAGTCCACTCGGGTGGGATCACGTCTGAAACTTTTCAGCCAACTCTGGATTCAATCTGGCCTGGACCTATGGGTCTCACTAATAGTGTCTCATGGTTAGTTTCAAGACGTCCCCATGCCGATTTTTCAAATCGACCTTGCCAGCTTCTCTTCCAGGAAGAGAGGCATTATGTCAGGATCGGGTCATTGTCCTGGTACCCTTGTCACAGCAAGGAGAAGGTTTTTATTCAAGCCTCTTCGTAGTTCCGAAGCCGGAATGGCTCGGTCAGACTGATTTTAAACCTGAAAAATCTGAATCTCTACCTGAAAAGGTTCAAGTTCAAGATGGAATCCCTGAGGATAGTGATTTCCAGTCTGGAGGAGGGGGACTGCATGGTGTCAGTAGACATAAAGGATGCTTACTTGCATGTTCCCATTTATCCTCCTCACCAAGCTTATGAGATTCGCAGTACAGGATTGCCATTACCAGTTCCAGATGTTGCCGTTCGGATTCTCCACGGCACCGAGGGGATTCACCAAGGTGATGGCGGAGATGATGGTCCTCCTTCGTGAAATAGGAGTCAATATAATTCCTTATCTGGACGATCTCCTGATAAAAGCGAGATCCAGGGAACAGTTGGTGCAGAACATCGCACTCTCCCTGTCAATACTCCAACAACACGGTTGGATCATAAATTTTCCAAAGTCGCAGTTAGAACAGACGACAAGATTGTCCTTTTTTTAGGGATGTTTCTGGACACAGAAGTACTGAGAGTATTTCTTCCAGTGGAAAAGGCTCTGGAAATCCAGAAAATGGTCAAACAAATATTGAAACCAACAAGCGTGTCGATCCATCAATGCATTCGGTTGTTGGGGAAAATGGTAGCGGCCTACGAGGCCATACATTTTGGCCTATTTCATGCCAGAGTATTCCAGTGGGACCTGTTGGACAAGTGGTCCCGATCCCACTTATACAAGCTCCGGAAAATAATCCTGTTCCCCAAAGCCAGGATTTTGCTCCTGTGATGGCTACACAGTTCTCACCTACTAGAGGGACGCAGGTTTGGGATTCACGACTGGGTCCTAATAACCACGGATGCAAGTTTCTGAGGCAGAGGAGCTGTCACACATGGGGAAAGCTTCCAAGGAAAATGGTCAAGTCAGGAAGCCTGCCTTCACATAAACGTTCTGGAATTGAGAGCCATTTACAACAGCCTTCTACAAGTGGTACATCTTCTTCAAGATCATCCCGTGCAGATCCAGTCGGACAATGTAATAGCAGTCGCGTACATAAACAGGCAAGGTGGAACGAAAAGCAGAGCGGCAATGGCAGAGGTGACAAAGATTCTCCTCTGGGGAGAAAGACATGTTAAAGCTCTGTCAGCAATTTTCATTCCGGGAGTGAAACACTGGGAAGCAGACTTCCTCAGCAGACACAATCTCCATTCTGGAGAGTGGGGCCTCCACCAAGAAGTCTTCGCAGAGGTGACAAGTCTTTGGGGAGTTCCTCAAGTAGACATGATGGCATCTTGTCTAAACAAGAAGCTTCAGAGATATTGTTCCAGGTCGAGAGACCCTAAAGCAATAGCAATGGATGCACTGGTGACCCAGTGGGTGTTTCGGTCAGTATATGTTTTCCCTCCACTTCCACTGATTCCAAAAGTTCTCAAAATAATAAGAACAAGAGTTTGAGCAATCGTCATTGCCCCAGACTGGCCAAGGAGTGCTTGGTATCCAGATCTTCAGGAGTTGCTCATAGAAGATCCTCGACCTCTTCCTCCTCGAGAGGACCTACTACAGCAGGCCGTGTGTTTATCAAGACTTACCGCGGCTACGTTTGACGGCATGGCTGTTGGGAATCGGATCCTAGCCCGAAAGGGTATTCCCAAGGAAGTCATCCCCACTCTTATTCAGGCCAGAAAAGGAGTAACGTCTAAACATTACCACCGTATTTGGAGAAAATATGTGTCTTGGTGTGAATCCAAGAAGGCTCCTATTGAAGAGTTTGAGTTGGGACGTTTTCTCCATTTTCTGCAGGCTGGTGTGGATGCGGGCCTTAGATTGGGGTCAATCAAGGTCCAGATTTCGGCCTTATCAGTTTTCTTTCAGAAACAATTGGCTTCTCTTACAGAAGTTCAGACCTTTGTGAAAGGGGTTTTGCACATCCAGCCTCCATTTGTGCCTCCAGTGGCACCATGGGACCTTAATGTGATGTTGCAGTTCCTTCAATCGAGTTGGTTTGGACCTCTACAGGAGATAGAGTTGAAGTTTCTCACTTGGAAAGTGATGCTTTTAGCCTTGGCATCCGCAAGGCGGGTGTCTGAGTTGGGGGCCTTGTCTCACAAGAGCCCTTACCTGATCTTCCATGAAGATAGGGCGGAGCTGAGAACTTGCCAACATTTTCTTCCAAAGGTGGTTTCATCTTTCCACATAAACCAACCTATTGTGGTGCCAGTGGCTACTGACACGTTCACTGAGTCAAAGTCTCTAGATGTGGTTAGGGCTTTGAAGATTTATGTCGCTAGAACAGCTCGTATACGGAAATCAGAGGCTCTCTTTGTCCTGTATGCTCCCAACAAGATTGGGTGTCCTACTTCCAAGCAGACTATTGCGCGCTGGATCAGAGGTACGATTCAGCACGCTTATTCTTCGGCTGGTTTGCCGTTGCCGAAGTCAGTGAAGGCCCATTCTACATGAAGGTGGGCTCGTCCTGGGCGGCTGCCCGGGGGGTCTCGGCATTACAGCTTTGCCGAGCAGCTACTTGGTCAGGGTCAAACACTTTTGCTAAATTTTATAAGTTTGACACTTTGGCCGATGAGGACCTCA
The DNA here is from genome assembly GCF_028390025.1 of Pseudophryne corroboree. Classification (NCBI taxonomy): domain Eukaryota; kingdom Metazoa; phylum Chordata; class Amphibia; order Anura; family Myobatrachidae; genus Pseudophryne; species Pseudophryne corroboree. Next base: position 219,262,247 of record NC_086454.1, on the reverse strand, counting down.
AGTTTGATCAATCGGTGCTGCAGGGTCATCCGCACTATCCCGCCCGTACTGGAGCTTTGGTATAAACCCCATGGTCATGAAATGGACCCCAGCATCCTCTAGGACGTATGAGAAAACAGGATTTTAATACCTACCGGTAAATCCTTTTATCCTAGTACGTAGAGGATGCTGGGCGCCCGACCCAGTGCGTACTTTACCTGCAGTTTTGTTCAGTTAGTTACACAAGTTGTGTTACATTTGTTTTCAGCATGTTGCTGTAAATGGTTCATGCCTGTTGGCGTGTGTTATGTTGAATGCCATGTTGTGTGGCATGGTTGAGGTGTGAGCTGGTATGATTCTCACCGTTAGTATAAATGTAAATCCTTTCCTCAAAATGTCCGTCTCCCTGGGCACAGTTCCTATAACTGAGGTCTGGAGGAGGGGCATAGAGGGAGGAGCCAGTTCACACCCTTGAAAAGTCTTAAAGTGCCCATGGCTCCTGCGGAACCATCTATACCCCATGGTCATGAAATGGACCCCAGCATCCTCTACGGACTAGGAGAAAAGGATTTACCGGTAGGTATTAAAATCCTGTTTTCACCATTGTAGCATTTATCATAATCATGACTAAATAGTAAAATAATCCAAATCTTTGGTCATCTGAGGCTTTGGCATTTATTTAATGGTTAAAAGTTTTATTTCTGCACTTCTGCAACACACTGACACTAGTCTACTACGTGTGGTTGAGTGAGAGTGGGAACAGAAGTCTACTACAATCTACATACTTGTGCCTAGTCTGACAAGATCACTGCAATAATGGTGCAAGGCAGGTATATTTGTCCCAGGTTTCTTACCTATGTGTTTTAAAACCTCAGGAATATTGTGTTGATTCTGCTGAAAACCAGATAAGGGGTCCTGGGGTTGGAAGAGAGAAAAGAGAGCGGGTCTCCATCCATGGACATGGACGAACCAACCAGGTACAATAAATGGACGGTGGAAAGAGTTGTCATGTATCGCTGAGGTCCCTGCCCATAGCTTTGTACTACTCCCTGGTAAGCCCTAAACCCTGGTAAGTGTCACAAATCGTGGTCTTAGCCATCCTTATAGGGTGAAACATTCATTCATTGCTGTATCCAAACCTTCCTACAGACTTACATAGTGATTATCTTTTACCTGGCTGCACACCTGGTCAGCCAGACCAATGAGCTGACACCACTCCCTTTATTAACAAGCCTCAGGGATCGGCTCATTGCCTGAACAACTGTGTTGTTGCTCCAGTGATATGGCTTTTATGCTGCATACAGACTTGCTTCCAGTCATCTCACCGTCAGAACTGCCTTTTACCTGAAGTACACTTCATCTGCTGCTGTACTCACGGCATACCATCTGCATGGATCCCGTTCTACAGCCTTGGACTGTGCTCTCAAGTATTGCTCTGTGGTTCACTTACAGACATAGCCATGCTCATTGTGGCTTCGCCACTGCATCACATGCACGCCCAAAGCGCCTAGTCACACCCGTGCTGAGCTGCGGCAATTGCCGCTCAATATGTTCTAAATGGGCGCGGGCGCAACTAAGATGACTGCATACACCAGGTGTGCAAGCAGTTGCAGCAAACGAGGAACGAATGTGACTAGATGAAGCCACAATAAGCTTGGCTACATCTGTAAGTTAAACCGCATATCTCTTTGATACTTACTGGTTCCCAGTACTGTGTGTATTGTTTTGGGCTGGCAGAATAGGATGCTGCTTCCAGGGCTAAAGTTCAGGGTCTATGGATCAGGAAGGGGTACCAACCCAAAGAGTTGACACTGTGGGGTAAATTTACTAAGATGGGAGTTCTATTTAAGATGGGATGTTGCCCACAGCAACCAATCAGATGCCAGGTACTATCTTTTAGAAGGTGCTAGATAAATGAGAAGTAGAATCTGATTGGTTGCTATGGGCAACATCCCATCTCAAATAGAGCTCCCATCTTAGTAAATTTACCCCACAGTGTCAACTCTTTGGGTTGGTACCCCTTCCTGATCCATAGACCCTGAACTTTAGCCCTGGAACCAGCATCCTATTCTGCCAGACAGCATGCATCTGAGGCAGAAACAACTTACAGTGTGTAGGTACTGTATGTCATCCAGTAAAGGACACTTGCCTAAGAAATCTCATGGAACTACAAGGATTTAGTAGCAGTTTTCAGGCAGGGCCTATCTGATCGAACCAAGGATGAATCATGTTTCAGAGAATTACCCTCTAAACAGGATGAATATAACCAAGTGGATATACGTTTCAGAGAGAGGCATTCCAGTCTGTTCCACAAGTGTCGTCATCCTCACCTCCTAAGGACAAACCTATGCAACTTGGTAAGGCCCACCTTTCTCTTAGAACATAAAGAAAATCATTTACTGTGCTACCTCCGGACATTTCCTAAAATACTGTCCCTGCAAGTCGGGAAATGCTTCCTCCTAGTTGATGATAGAGAGGTCCATCTAGGAGTGTCTCTTTGCTGTCCCCAAAATGGATTCAGTATGATTTGCCGATGGACGGGATGCCGGCTGTCAGTATACCAACTGTGGTATCCCGTCCATCAGAATACCGACAGTCCCCCAAGTAAGCCTCCTAACCCTCACTTTTACTTTGCCCTAACCCTCCCCACTTGGTGCCTAACCCTAACCTCCCCTGCCCGTACCTAACCCTAACCCCCCTACTGACGGCTAAAACTAAACTCGCCACTTCAGCGCACAGCGTGACGCAATTGGAATTCCGTGTGTTGATATTTAGATGCCAGGATCCCGAGTCCTGTCTGGATGTCGGCGTTGGAGTTCCAGCTGTGGGCAGGATTCTGGCTTTGGTATTTCGAGCGCCAGGATACCGTCCATTGGTATCCTCACTGCACCCACCCAAAACCAAAACTGTGCTATACCCGTACAAATAAAACATCCACAAAGTTCCCACTTTTTCATACCTTGGATGGATTCAGGAGCTGCCGAAAATTCCATAATGGCAAAGGTAGTTAAGGACCTTTCTCTACCACTCCAGAAATGATTTGGTCAAATTGCTTTGACGCTGTTGATGGTAGCTATATACCTGGAGGTCATATTGAACATTGTAACAACCCTGTGATGCTGGGTGTGGGAGTATTGCATTCTGAGACTATATTATTTCTTGTTATACCAGAGTCTATTAGTCTGATTGTCCTTGGATATCCCTGGTTGCAATACCATAATCCTCACATTGATTGGTCATCACCACATATTCTCTCCTGGGGTCCCAATTGTGCCAAGACATTTCTCCAGACTGTTCCACACTGTATCACATCAGGGCAATCTACATCCAAATTACCTGCCCCCTACAGACAGTACTTGGATGTGTTCAGCAAACAGGCTGCAGAGACTTTACCAAAACATCGGACTTGAGATTGTCCTATTGATCTGATCACAGGCAAAATCCCTCTTCATGGACATATTTACTCATTATCTGTCCCTAAGAATCAAGCCATGAAAAAACTATATTAAAGAGAACTTGGAATGTGCCTCTGCGCATCCATCTTCAATTCCAGCAGGGGCAGGATTTCTTTTGTGAAAAATAACTGAATTGTTTGATTGCGTTGAAGGATCTTCTGTGTTCACAAAATTAGATCTTCATGGAGCATTTAACCTGATACACATCAGAAAGGGTGAGGAGTGGAAGACCACATTTAACACCAAGGATGGTTACTATGAGTATCTTGTCATGCCATTTGGACTGAGTAATGCACCTGCAGTATACCAAAATTATGTGAATGAAATATTTTGAAACTCGAGGTATTTCTGGATGATATATTTTTTCCTCAGACATTCAGAGTCATTATTCTCATGTCAAAGAAGTGCCTCAATTAATTAATCAGAATCAGTTATATTGTAAAATGGAGAAGTACACATTTGAGACAACCACCATTACTTTCTTGGGCTATAGTATATCTGCCACTGGTCTTTCTATGGATCCTGAAGCCAACATAAATTGGCTACAACCAGTCATCTTAAGGGACATTCCTGGGATTTGCCAACTACTACTGGAAATTTATTAGAGGTTATTCTACCATGGTTGCACCCATTGCAGCATTGACCAAGAAAGGTGCCAAACCTGCAACATTGCCTGAAGAAGCACAGCTAGCATTCCAACAACTAAAACAATTTTTAATTTCAGCTCCCATTCTTAAACAGCCTAAGGTTTACAGTCCATTCATGCACAAAGTGGATGGATCATCTGTTGTGGGTTGGAGCAGTTCTGTCTCAAAAATCATTTGAAGTTCTATGGCACACCTGTGGATTCATTTCCCATAAATTTCTCCCAGCAGTTACAAAATCCAAGCAGACAAAAAATTAAGAACTATTCCCAGCAAGAAACTTGGAGACAGAGGCTGGCTATCTGCCAGCAATCTTCATCTAAGAGTCCCTTCTATAAAGTTTGCACCCGGTTTATTGGCCCTTTTCCCATCATCCAAGTCATTAATCCTGTCTCATACAAACTCTGTTTACCTTCTTATCTCAAGATACCCAACTCGTTCCAGGTTTCACTACTCAAACCTCTGCTTCTAAATCAATTTTACTCTCCCAAATTGACCTCTCCTGCAGTACAAATGGAACAATGTTAAGTATATGAAGTTAAAGAGATTGTGGATTCTTGAATCCAGAAAAATAAGTTGTATTATCTATTGGACTGGGAGGGCTATGGACCTGAGGAGAGATCATGGGTTAAAACTTTAGACGTCCTTGCTCCAGAATAAATCAGAAAATTTCATCACAAGTACCTGGCTAAGCCCCACCTGGGGGCTATTCATTGAGGTGGGGGGTACTGTCACAAATTGTGGTCTTAGCCTCCCTTACAGGGTTAAACATACAGTACATTCATTGATGTATCCAAACCTCCCTGCCGACTTACTCAGTGATTATCTTTCACCCGTCTGCTCACCTGGTCAGCCAGACCAATGAACTGACACCACTCCCTTAATTAACTAGCCTCAGGGACCAGCTCATTGCCTGAACAACTGTGTTCCTTCCAAGGATCGTTCTAGGCTCCAGTGTATCCTGTGCTTATTCTCCAGTGACTACTCTGCTTCTCCATGTCCTGCTGTCCATTACCTGTATTACCACCTGCTACTATTTCATCTATCAGTGCTGTGCCTCTCATGCTGCTGACATTCAGTGAACTTAACATTACTGCTAAGTTACCATCCACCAGCATTGCAGCTTCCATAATGCATACAGACTTGCTCCTAGTTATCTCACGGTCAGCGCGACCTGTGTACCTGCAGTCTATTCCATCTGCTGCTGTACTCACTGCATACCATCTGTGTGGATCCAATTCTACATTTGGGCTGACTACTTTCTTGGAGTGAGCTCTCAAGCATTGCTCTCTGGTTCACTTATGTTAAACAGCATAGCTCCCTTGATACTTATTGGTTTCCCAGTATTGTTCAGGGATGAGTAGCGGACTGTGCATTCAGGGGGCCAGTACTGTTTTACCCGGTCTGCTACTCTGTTCAGAGTTCCTCATTTGGATTCCAGGGCCAGGTCTTGGGACAGAGAAGTACCAGACAAATAGCTTCCCTGGTTATATAAGACTCCGATACCTGATTTGGATTCTGGTTCAGTTTTGCCAGTACTATGCTGCTTTGAGTTCTGGGTCCCTTGTTGCTGGAGTGTCTCTCTGGTCTGGTTGGTTTTAATTGATCACCAGGTGAGAGGCTGCCCGTTGACTTGTGGTTCTGATTCTATTTCAGTATCCTTGCATATGACCAGTCCGTAGTTTCTGTGTGTCAATAGTGTGCCTAATCACCTGTAAAACTTGAGTGCAAGTAATATCAAGCCTCCCCATCTCTGTACATCTCACCTAATACCGAGGGCCCCAAGCCGGATCTAAGCAATTCCAGAACAGTGACAGTAAAACTGTTCTGTGGGAAAAGGGTCCTGGACAGTTAAGAGAACTCAAAAATGAACAGACTGTGAGCGCTCGGTCCAAAAACAGGCCAGAAAGGTCTCAGCCACCTAAAAGACTTGACAGTCATGAGATTAAATGTGTTAGGTGTGGTATGCCAGGACATGTTGTTGCTAATTGTTCAAGAACCCATATAATGTGATGATTTATTTGAATGTAGCAGAATGTCTTACTTTGCCAGATTAGCCTGTACTGTTGCACCTTTGGCTGAGCCCAAAAAACAAATGTGTGAAATTTTTATGGAAGGTAACCATTTTGAGGCATTGTTAGACTCAGGAAGCATAAGTACCCTTGTGAAAGATGGGTTGGTAAATGCTTTAAAGTGCCAGCAAACATCTGTTGGCATAACTTGCATACATGGTGACACCTGCTATTATAATAATGCTGAAGTGAATATTGAGACCCCTTGTGGTTCACCTATTTTTAAAGCGGTAGAAAGGTTCTTTAGTACATGGTGCTATAATATAGAGAGATTTCCCCATTTTTTTTTTTTAATTATGGGAACTGAATATGATCTAAGGTGTGAGCCAGCAGGCCGTCCTGGTGATATACTGGCACCTTGAAACCCTCAAACCCATGCCCTTTTGCAAGTATGGCCGGGGAAGTAGAAGATAACAAGGAATAAAATGTGGTACCTCCTCCAGGGGAAGGAGTAGCTGGAGAACGTGCTGAAAGTATGCCTCACCATGAAGCAAGAAAGGATCTGTTTGCATCTGAACAGTTAAGGGACCCCACCTTGATAAGAGTCAGAGAAAATGTTAAAGTTATTAATGGGAAACCAGATTCTACCTGCCCATGGCCATCCACAATGAGCTCTTGCACCAAGTGATAAAAAGGGGTGAGGATGTGGTAGAACAGCTTGTGGTTCCCAAGCCATATAGACGAACCATGTTGGACCTAGTGCACTGTCACATCATAGCAGGACAACTACAGGCTTAAAACAAAACACAGAGGGTTTGCCAGCATTTTGGCCCGGGGTATACAAAGAAGAGTCTGAATTTTGTTCTTCATGTCCCAAGTGTAAGTATCATGCTCCCAGACCCCATTTCAACAGTCCCCTAGTGCCCATGCCTGTTATAGAAGTCCAATTTGACAGAATAGCCATGGATCTACATCAGTATATTCTCATAATAGTGGATTATGCTACTCGATATCCGGAGGCAATCCCTTTGCGTAACATGTCAACCAAAAGAATAGCTAGGGAGCTGGTACACGTACTTAGTAGGGTTGGAATGCCAAAATACATTTTAAGTGACTAGCCCTTTACATCTAGAATTATGAAGGAATTATGCAAATTGTTTAAAAGTTACTTATCTGAGAACCTAGGTTTATAATCCCTATATGGATGGCTCGGTAGAAAGGTTCAACAAAACTTTAAAAAATATGCTGAAAAAGGTTGTTGATAAGGATGGGAAAAAATAAGATTTTACTCACCGGTAAATCTATTTCTCGTAGTCCGTAGTGGATGCTGGGGACTCCGTAAGGACCATGGGGAATAGACGGGCTCCGCAGGAGACTGGGCACTCTAAGAAAGATTTAGTACTACTGGTGTGCACTGGCTCCTCCCTCTATGCCCCTCCTCCAGACCTCAGTTAAGGAAACTGTGCCCGGAAGAGCTGACATTACAAGGAAAGCATTTTGGAACCCAGGGTAAGACTCATACCAGCCACACCAATCACACCGTATAACTTGTGATAAACTTACCCAGTTAACAGTATGAACAAACAACAGAGCATCAACCAATGGATGCCAACATAACATAACCCTTTATTAAGCAATAACTATATACACGTATTGCAGAAAGTCCGCACTTGGGACGGGCGCCCAGCATCCACTACGGACTACGAGAAATAGATTTACCGGTGAGTAAAATCTTATTTTCTCTAACGTCCTAGTGGATGCTTGGGACTCCGTAAGGACCATGGGGATTATGCCAAAGCTCCCAAACGGGCGGGAGAGCGCGGATGACTCTGCAGCACCGAATGGGCAAACACGAGGTCCTCCTCAGCCAGGGTATCAAACTTGTAGAATTTTGCAAAGGTGTTTGAACCCGACCAAGTAGCAGCTCGGCAAAGCTGTAATGCCGAGACCCCTCGGGCAGCCGCCCAAGAAGAGCCCACCTTCCTTGTGGAATGGGCTTTCACTGATTTTGGATGCGGCAATCCAGCCGCAGAATGAGCCTGCTGAATCGTGTTACAGATCCAGCGAGCAATAGTTTGCTTTGAAGCAGGAGCACCCAGCTTGTTGGATGCATACAGGATAAACAGCGAGTCAGTCTTCCTGACTCCAGTCGTTCTGGTTACCTAAATCTTCAAAGCCCGGACTACGTCAAACAGCTTGGAATCCTCCAAGTCACAAGTAGCCGCAGGCACCACAATAGGTTGGTTCAAATGAAAAGATGACACCACCTTTGGCAGAAATTGCGGACGAGTCCGCAATTCTGCCCTGTCCATATGGAAAACCAGATAGGGGCTTTTACATGACAAAGCCGCCAATTCTGACACACGCCTAGCCGAAGCTAAGGCCAACAGCATGACCACTTTCCACGTGAGATACTTTAGCTCCACAGTCTTAAGTGGCTCAAACCAGTGGGATTTCAGGAAACCCAACACCGCGTTAAGATCCCAAGGTGCCACCGGTGGCACAAAAGGGGGCTGAATATGCAGCACTCCCTTAACAAACGTCTGAACCTGAGGCAGTGAAGCCAGTTCTTTTTGAAAGAAAATGGATAGGGCCGAAATCTGGACCTTTATGGACCCTAATTTTAGGCCCATAGTCACACCTGACTGTAGGAAGTGCAGGAATCGACCCAGCTGGAATTCCTCTGTAGGGGCCTTCCTGGCCTCACACCAAGCAACATGTTTTCGCCATATACGGTGATAATGCTTTGCTGTCACGTCCTTCCTAGCCTTTATCAGCGTAGGAATAACTTCATCCGGAATGCCTAATTCCGCTAGGATCCGGCGTTCAACCGCCATGCCGTCAAACGCAGCCGCGGTAAGTCTTGAAACAGACAGGGCCCTTGTTGCAACAGCTCCTGTCTGAGAGGCAGAGGCCATGGGTCCTCTGTGAGCATTTCTTGCAGTTCCGGGTACCAAGACCTTCTTGGCCAATCCGAAACAATGAGTATTGTTCTCACTCCTCTTTTTCTTACAATTCTCAGCACCTTTGGTATGAGAGGAAGAGGAGGAAACACATAGACCGACTGGAACACCCACGGTGTTACTAGTGCGTCCACAGCTATCGCCTGAGGGTCCCTTGACCTGGCGCAATACCTTTTTAGCTTTTTGTTGAGGCGGGACGCCATCATGTCCACCTGTGGCAGTTCCCATCGATTTGCAATCTGCGTGAAGACTTCCTGATGAAGTCCCCACTCTCCCGGGTGGATGTCGTGCCTGCTGAGGAAGTCTGCTTCCCAGTTGTCCACTCCCGGAATGAACACTGCTGACAGTGCGCTTACGTGATTCTCCGCCCAGCGAAGAATTCTGGTGGCTTCTACCATCGCCACCCTGCTCCTTGTGCCGCCTTGGCGGTTTACATGAGCCACTGCGGTCTGACTGGATCAGAACCGGTTGGTCGCGAAGCAGGGTCTCCGCTTGACTTAGGGCGTTATAGATGGCCCTTAGTTCCAGGATATTGATGTGAAGGCAAGTCTCCTGCCTTGACCACAGCCCTTGGAAATTTCTTCCCTGTGTGACTGCCCCCCACCCTCGGAGGCTTGCATCCGTGGTCACCAGGACCCAGTCCTGAATGCCGAATCTGCGACCTTCGAGAAGGTGAGCACTCTGCAGTCACCACAGGAGAGACACCCTGGCTCTGGGGGATAGGGTGATTAACCGATACATCTGAAGATGTTATCCGGACCACTTGTCCAGTAAGTCCCATTGGAAGGTCCTCCTATGGAACCTGCCGAAGGGAATGGCCTCGAATGATGCCACCCTCCTTCCCAGGACTCGAGTGCAGTGATGCACTGACCCTTGTTCTGGTTTTAATAGATTCCTGACCAGTGTCACGAGCTTCTGAGCTCTCTCTATCGGGAGATAAACCCTTTTCTGGTCTGTGTCTAGGATCATGCCTAGGAGAGGCAGATGAGCTGTAAGAACCAACTGCGACTTTGGAATATATAGAATCCAGCCGTGTTGCCGTTTCACTTCCAGAGTAAGTGATACGCTGTTCAGCAACTGCTCTCTTGATCTCGCTTTTATGAGGAGATCGTCCAAGTACGTGATAATAGTGACACCTTGCTCACGCAGACGCACCATCATTTCCGCCATTACCTTGGTGAATATTCTCAAGGCCGTGGAGAGACCAAACGGCAACGTCTGAAATTGGTAATGACCATCCAGTACCGCAATTCTGAGGTATGCCTGATGAGGTGGATAAATGGGGACATGAAGGTATGCATCCTTTATGTCCCGAGTCACCATAAAATCTCCCCCTTTCAGGCTTGCAATAACCGCTCTTAGCGATTCCATCTTGAACTTGAACCCTTTCAGGTATATGTTCAGGGATTTTAAATTCAATATGGGTCCGACCGAACCGTCTGGTTTCGGGACTACAACATGGTCGAATAATAACCCCCTCCTTGTTGTAGGAGGGGGAACCTTGACCACCACCTGTTGAAGATACAATTTATGAATTGCAGTTAACACTGTTTCCCTCTCGTGGGGGGAAGCCGGCAGGGCCGTCGGTGAGGGGGCATCTTCTCAAAGTCCAGCTTGTATCCCTGAGACACAATATCTATTGCCCAGGGATCTAACAGGGAGTGAACCCACTTGTGGCTGAACTGACGAAGGCGTGCCCCCACCGGGCCTAGCTCCGCCTTGCGGTGGATTTTTGTAGAGGCCTGGGAGGACTTCTGTTCCTGGGAACTAGCTGTGTTGTGCAGCTTCTTTCCTGTGCCCCCGCCTCTGGCAAGAAAGGACGCACCTCGGACTTTCTTGTTTCTTTATTCGAAAGGCTGCATTTGATAATGTCGTGCTTTTCTAGGCTGTGCAGGAATATAAGGCAAAATATCAGAATTACCAGCTATAGCTGTGTAGACCAGGTCCGAGAACCCTTCTCCACACAATCCTCAGCCTTCCACATGCCTCTTAAGTCGGCATCATCTGTCCATTGCATATTCTACAGGACACGTCAAGCAGAAATCGACATAGCTTTGACTCTAGGACCCAGTATACTCATGTCTCTTTGGGCATGTTTTTTATATATATATATATATATATATATATATATATCACTTAAGACAGCATCTTTAATATATATATATCTCTATATATACATATAGATATATATATATATATATCTATATGCATACTAGGGTCTCAATCTCTGCTGATAAGGTACCTGTCCACGCTGCCACAGCGCTATAAACCCATGCCGACACAATCGCCGGTCTGAGTAGTATACTAGAATGTGCACGCTATCTGCAGGATCCCTGAGAATAGCTAGTGCTACCTTCTGTGCAAACACGACATCCTAGGGGAAGATTCCCAACACATCCTGGCCCTAGTGGGGAAAGGATACTGACTGAGAATTTTTTGTGGGAAGCTGCAGTCTCTTGTCTGGAGATTCCCGCTCTTTTTCCTCATGAGAGGAGGGAAATTTACCTCAGCTTTCTTCCCCTTAACATGTGTACCCTTGTGTCAGGGACAAATGAGTCATCCGTGATATGCAAATCATCTTTTATTACAATAATCATATATTGAATACCTTTCAGCCATCTTGGCTGTAACTTTGCATTATCGTAGTCGACACTGGAGTCAAACTCTGTGTCGATATCAGTGTTCATTATTGAGACTCTGAAGGTCTCTGTGACACAGGGACAGACATGGGTAGATTTCCTGTCTGTTCTCTAATCTTTTGTGCAATAAATTCACCTCAGCACTTACACATATCCAAACAGGTGTCGGCGTTGTCGACGGAGACACCCTCTCACACACATATTTGCTCTATCTCCTCCTTAGGGGAGCCTTTTACCTCAGACATGTCGACACACACGTACCGACACACCACACACACAGGGGATGCTCTATTTGAAGACAGTTCCCCCACAAGGCCCTTTGGAGAGACAGAGAGAGAGTATGCCAGCACACACCCCAGCGCTATATGACCCAGGAATCACACAGTAACTTAGTGTTAACCCAGTAGCTGCTGTATATATTGTTTTTACGCCAAATTTATGTGCCCCCCCTCTCTTTTTCACCCTCTCTATCGTGCAGGGGAGAGCCTGGGGAGCTTCCTCTCAGCGGAGCTGTGGAGAGAGAAAATGGCGCTGGTGAGTGCTGAGGAAGAAGGCCCCGCCCCCTCAGCGGCGGGCTTCTCCCGCGATTTTGTGTAAAATTAATGGCGGGGGCTCATGCATATAACAGTGTCCAACTGTATATATGCTGCTTTTGCCAGGAGGTACTTAATTGCTGCCCAGGGTGCCCCCCCCTGCGCCCTGCACCCTACAGTGACCGGAGTGTGTGGGTTAGTGTGGGAGCAATGGCGCACAGCTGCAGTGCTGTGCGCTACCTCATGTGAAGACAGGAGTCTTCTGCCGCCGATTTCGATGTCTTCTTGCTTCTGCCGGCTTCTGTCTACTGGCTCTGCGAGGGGGGGCAGCTGCGCGGCTCCGGGAACGGACAACCAAGGTTAAGATCCTGTGTTCGAACCCTCTGGAGCTAATGGTGTCCAGTAGCCTAAGAAGCGCAACCTAGCCGCAGTTAGTAGGTTTGCTTCTCTCCCCTCAGTCCCTCGCAGCAGTGAGTCTGTTGCCAGCAGAAGCTCTCTGAAAATAAAAAAACCTAACTAAAATAATTTCTTATTAGCAAGCTCAGGAGAGCCCACTAAAAGCACCCAGCTCTGGCCGGGCACAGATTCTAACTGAGGTCTGGAGGAGGGGCATAGAGGGAGGAGCCAGTGCACACCAGTAGTACTAAATCTTTCTTAGAGTGCCCAGTTTCCTGCGGAGCCCGTCTATTCCCCATGGTCCTTACGGAGTCCCCAGTATTCACTAGGACGTTAGAGAAAATAAGAATTTACTCACCGGTAATTCTATTTCTCGTAGTCTGAGCCACGGTCTGAAGTGGCTCAAACCAATGTGATTTTAGGAAATCCAACACAACGTTGAGATCCCAAGGTGCCACTGGGGGCACAAAAGGGGACTGAATATGCAGCACTCCCTTAACAAACGTCTGAACTTCAGGCAGTGAAGCCAGTTCTTTTTGAAAGAAAATAGACAGGGCCGAAATCTAGACTTTAATGAATCCCAATTTTAGGCCCATAGTCACTCCTGACTGTAGGAAGTGCAGAAATCGACCCAGCTGAAATTCTTCTGTTGGGGCCTTCATAGCCTCACACCAAGCAACATATTTTCGCCATATGCGGTGATAATGTTTTGCTGTCACATCCTTCCTAGCTTTTATCAGCGTAGGAATTACTTCAACCGGAATGCCCTTTTCCATCAGGATGCGGCGTTCAACCGCCATGCCGTCAAACGCAGCCGCGGTAAGTCTTGGAACAGACAGGGCCCCTGCTGTAGCAGGTCCTGTCTGAGAGGCAGAGGCCAAGGGTCCTCTGAGATCATTTCTTGTAGTTCCAGGTACCAAGTCCTTCTTGGCCAATCCGGAACGATGAGTATAGTTCTTACTCCTCTCTTTCTTATTATCCTCAATACCTTTGGTATGAGAGGAAGAGGAGGGAACACATAAACCGACTGGTACACCCACGGTGTCACTAGAGCGTCCACAGCTATCGCCTGAGGGTCCCTTGACCTGGCGCAATATCTTTTTAGCTTTTTGTTGAGGCGGGACGCCATCATGTCCACCTGTGGCCTTTCCCAACGATTTACAATCAGCTGGAAGACTTCTGGATGAAGTCCCCACTCTCCCGGGTGGAGGTCGTGCCTGCTGAGGAAGTCTGCTTCCCAGTTGTCCACTCCCGGAATGAACACTGCTGACAGTGCTATCACGTGATTTTCCGCCCATCGGAGAATCCTTGTGGCTTCTGCCATCGCCATCCTGCTTCTTGTGCCGCCCTGTCGGTTTACATGGGCGACCGCCGTGATGTTGTCTGACTGAATCAGCACCGGCTGGTTTTGAAGCAGGGGTCTTGCCTGACTTAGGGCATTGTAAATGTCCCTTAGTTCCAGAATATTTATGTGTAGGGAAGCTTCCTGACTCGACCATTGTCCTTGGAAGTTTCTTCCCTGAGTGACTGCCCCCCAACCTCGGAGGCTTGCATCCGTGGTCACCAGGACCCAGTCCTGTATGCCGAATCTGCGGCCCTCGAGTAGATGAGCACTCTGCAGCCACCACAGCAGAGACACCCTGGCCCTCGGGGACAGGGTGATCAGCCGATGCATCTGAAGATGCGATCCGGACCACTTGTCTAACAGATCCCACTGAAAGATCCGTGCATGTAATCTGCCGAATGGAATTGCCTCGTAAGAAGCTACCATCTTTCCCAGGACTCGCGTGCAGTGATGCACCGACACTTGTTTTGGTTTTAGGAGGTCTCTGACCAGAGATGACAACTCCTTGGCCTTCTCCTCCGGGAGAAACACCTTCTTCTGTTCTGTGTCCAGAATCATACCCAGGAACAGCAGACGCGTCGTAGGAACCAGCTGCGACTTCGGGATATTCAGAATCCAGCCGTGCTGTTGTAGCACTTCCTGAGATAGTGCTACTCCGACCAACAACTGCTCCCTGGACCTCGCCTTTATAAGGAGATCGTCCAAGTACGGGATAATTATAACTCCCTTCTTTCGAAGGAGTATCATCATTTCGGCCATTACTTTGGTAAATACCCTCGGTGCCGTGGACAGACCAAACGGCAACGTCTGGAATTGGTAATGGCAGCCCTGTACCACAAAACGGAGGTACACCTGGGCCCTCATTCCGAGTTGTTCGCTCGCAAGCGGATTTTATTAGATTTGCTCATGCTAAGCCGCCGCCTACTGGGAGTGAATCTTAGCATCTTAAAATTGCGAACGATGTATTCGCAATATTGCGATTACACACCTCGTAGCAGTTTCTGAGTAGCTCCAGACTTACTCGGCATCTGCGATCATTTCACTGCTTGTCGTTCCTGGTTTGACGTCACAAACACACCCAGCGTTCGCCCAGACACTCCTCCGTTTCTCCGGCCACTCCTGCGTTTTTTCCGGAAACGGTAGCGTTTTTTCCCACACGCCCATAAAACGGCCAGTTTCCGCCCAGTAACACCCATTTCCTGTCAATCATTACGATCGACAGAACGATGAAAAAGCCGTGAGTAAAATTCCTAAGTGCATAGCAAATTTACTTGGCGCAGTCGCAGTGCGGACATTGCGCATGCGCATTAAGCGGAAAATCGCTGCGGTGCGAAGATTTTTACAGAGCGAACAACTCGGAATGAGGGCCCTGGTGAGGTGGGTAAATGGGGACATGTAGGTAAGCATCCTTGATGTCCAGTGATACCATGTAATCCCCCTCTTCCAGGCTTGCAATAACCGCCCTGAGCGATTCCATTTTGAACTTGAACTTCCTTATATAAGTGTTCAAGGATTTCAAATTTAGAATGGGTCTCACCGAACCGTCTGGTTTCGGTACCAGAAACATTGTGGAATAGTAACCCCGTCCCTGTTGAAGGAGGGGAACTTTTATTATCACCTGCTGGAGGTACAGCTTGTGAATTGCCGCCAGTACTACCTCCCTGTCCTGGGGAGTAGCTGGCAAGGCTGATTTGAGGTAACGGCGAGGGGGAGACGTCTCGAATTCCAGCTTGTATCCCTGAGATACCACTTGTAGAACCCAGAGATCCACCTGTGAGCGAACCCACCGGTCGCTGAAGTTCCGGAGACAGGCCCCCACCGCACCTGGCTCCACCAGTGGAGCCCCAGCGTCATGCGGTGGACTTAGTGGAAGCAGGGGAGGATTTTTGTTCTTGGGAACTGGCTGTATGGTGCAGCTTTTTCCCTCTACCCCTGCCTCTGGGCAGAAAGGACGCGCCTTTAACCCGCTTGCCTTTCTGGGGCCGAAAGGACTGTACCTGATAATACGGTGCTTTCTTAGGCTGTGAGGGAACCTGAGGTAAAAATGTCGACTTCCCAGCTGTTGCTGTGGAAACGAGGTCCGAGAGACCATCCCCAAACAATTCCTCACCCTTGTAAGGCAAAACCTCCATGTGCCTTTTAGAATCCGCAACACCTGTCCACTGCCGAGTCCATAATACTCTCCTGGCAGAAATGGACATTGCATTAATTCTAGATGCCAGCCGGCAAATATCCCTCTGTGCATCTCTCATATATAAGACGACATCTTTAATATGCTCTATGGTTAGCAAAATCGTATCCCTGTCGAGGGTATCAATATTTTCTGACAGGGTATCGGACCAAGCTGCTGCAGCACTACACATCCAAGCTGAAGCAATTGCAGGTCTCAGTATAGTACCTGAGTGTGTATATACAGACTTCAGGATAGCCTCCTGCTTTCTATCCGCAGGCTCCTTTAAGGCGGCCGTATCCTGAGACGGCAGTGTCACCTTTTTTGACAAGCGTGTGAGCGCCTTATCCACCCTCGGGGATGTCTCCCAACGTAACCTGTCCTCTGGCGGGAAAGGGTACGCCATCAGTAACTTTTTAGAAATCACTAGTTTCTTATCGGGGGAAGCCCACGCTTCTTCACACACTTCATTCAACTCATCTGATGGGGGAAAAACCACTGGTTGCTTTTTCTCCCCAAACATAATACCCTTTTTAGTGGTACCTGGGTTAATGTCAGAAATGTGCAACACATTTTTCATTGCCGTAATCATGCAACGGATGGCCCTAGTGGAATGTACATTAGTCTCGTCCTCGTCGACACTGGAGTCAGACTCTGTGTCGACATCTGTGTCTGTCATCTGAGGTAGCGGGCGTTTTTGAGCCCCTGATGGCCCCTGAGACGCCGGGGCAGGCACTGGCTGAGAAGCTGGCTGTCCCACAGCTGTTATGTCATCGAACCTTTTATGCAAGGAGTTGACACTGTCGTGTAAAACCTTCCACATATCCATCCACTCTGGTGTCGACCCCGCAGGGGGTGACATCACACTTATCGGCACCTGCTCCGCCTCCACATAAGCATCCTTATCAAACATGTCGACACAGCCGTACCGACACACCGCACACACACAGGGAATGCTCTGACTGAGGACAGGACCCCACAAAGTCCTTTGGGGAGACAGAGAGAGAGTATGCCAGCACACACCACAGCGCTATATAATCAGGGATTTACACTAACATAAAGTGATTTTTCCCTATAGCTGCTTTACATATACAGTTTGCACCTAAATTTAGTGCCCCCCCTCTCTTTTTTACCCTTTGAGCCTGGAAACTGCAGGGGAGAGCCTGGGGAGCTGTCTTCCAGCGGAGCTGTGAAGAGAAAATGGCGCCAGTGTGCTGAGGGAGATAGCCCCGCCCCCTTCTCGACGGATTTCTCCCGCTCTTATATTTATATTATGGCGGGGGATTTTTGCACATATATAGTTTTTTAGACTATATTATGTGCTGTTTGCCAATGTAAGGTACTCTAATTGCAGCCCAGGGCGCCGCCCCCCCCCCCCCCCCCCAGCGCCCTGCACCCATCAGTGACCGGAGTATGTGGTGTGCATAGGGAGCAATAGCGCACAGCTGCAGTGCTGTGCGCTACCTTAATGAAGACCGAAGTCTTCAGCCGCCGATTTCCAGGATGTTCTTCTTGCTTCTGGCTCTGCAAGGGGGACGGCGGCGCGGCTCCGGGACCGGACGACCGAGGCTGGGCCTGTGTTCGATCCCTCTGGAGCTAATGGTGTCCAGTAGCCTAGAAGCCCAAGCTAGCTGCAAGCAGGTAGGTTGGCTTCTCTCCCCTAAGTCCCTCGTAGCAGTGAGTCTGTTGCCAGCAGATCTCACTGAAAATAAAAAACCTAACAAATACTTTCTTTACTAGAAGCTCAGGAGAGCCCCTAGTGTGCAACCAGCTCGAGCCGGGCACAGATTCTAACTGAGGTCTGGAGGAGGGGCATAGAGGGAGGAGCCAGTGCACACCAGATATTACCTAATCTTTCTTTTAGAGTGCCCAGTCTCCTGCGGAGCCCGTCTATTCCCCATGGTCCTTACGGAGTCCCCAGCATCCACTAGGACGTTAGAGAAATTGGGATCACTTATTGCAATATTTGATGTTGGCTATTAGAGAAGTACCTCAGTCTTCTACGGGATTCCCTTCTTTTGATCTGTTGTATAGGAGACATTGCAGGTGGTTGCTAGATGTTGCTAAAGAGATATGGAAAGGGCAGCCCACACCCTATAAAAGTATAATAGAACATGTATCGCAGATGCAGGACAGGATTGCAGTTGTGTTGCCCATTGTCAAGGAACATATGGAGCAGGTCCAACAAGCCCAACAGAGAGTACATAATAGGAATGCGTGGGTACGTACATTTGCTCCTGGGGACAGAGTGCTTATTTTGATACCCACAGCGGAAAGAAAGTTTTTGGCTAAATGGCAAGGTCCGTATGAGATTAGGAGAAAGTAAATGAGGTTAACTATAAAATGTACCAACCAGGCAAGAAAAATCCAGAACAAATTTACTAAATCAATCTAATTCAACTCTGGAAAGATAGATTAGCCCCGTCAGCTGAACCTTGCCCACCAGTAGCTATAATCCCTATGGTTCCAAATATTCAATATACAGGCTTTTTGGGGACTAGCTCTGAAGAAGATTCCTTTTTTGGAGCACTCTTTTACTATGTACATTATTTTGTCAATAGGATTATTAATGTTAAAACATAACCTTTATTTCTTATAAAAAGGACAGGGGCAAAACTGTATTCAAAAAGACACTTCTATTTCTTTGAAGGTGCACTGTATTGTTGCAACAAATTATGTTGAATGAACAATACTGAATGACGGGAGATGTTTTATTCACCACTATTTTTTAGAAAATGTACTGTATTGCTGTAATAACTTATGTTGAATGACCATTACTGAATGACGGGAGGAACTTCCACACGGTTGTGGCCTTGATGCAATGAGTTAGAACGCTACATGTATCAATACTAACTTCACAGCCTGCAGTATACATACAGTAATTTGCAACAGTGTTGCAATGTTGACTTAGTGGCTACAGATATAACCACTTATTATTCTAAGTATTAATACAGGAACTCCAGAACGGAATTGACAAATCCATTAACTGTATAAAGCTATGAGCAAAAAATTGTTTGCATAAATGATCACTGTGATTACAGGGCAGAGTTCCACTGCCGGGAATTGGAATTAATTACCATGCTATTCCTTTTTAAAAAATAAAAATCTTTTTCTGTATTTAAAAACTCTTATTATAGAGATTATTATTTGCTTAAGAAAAGCACTATAAAAAGTGTCTTTGCACGTAAATTAGGGGTGACAATTATAAAGATCACATATCGTTCTCAATTATGCCCCTGTCCTTTTTATAAGAAAGAAATAAAGGTTATGTTTTTACATTAATAATCATATTGAAAAAATCATACACGCAGTAAAAGAGTGCTCCAAAGACAGGAATCTTCTTCAGGGCTAGTCCCCAAAAATCCTGTATTTAGGAATGCCAGAGCAACAAGATGGCTTTTAGCCTTGCAAGACTCTATGTTTATTGTGGAACATTTGCACGGTGCACAACTATTCAATGCAGAATTGTCTTGCATACTCTGTTTAGGGGCTAAGAAATGGATACCCTAGGGTGCTCAGGCGCTTTAGGTAGGAGATGTTTCACCAAGCGGCAGTCTCTGGAATAAGGGAAGTCACTCCCGTTTACAGTAAAAAAAGGGTGGGGTGAGACCGCGCTAAATTTGATGGATACAACAAGTAGTGTAAATAAAACACAATTTATTCCTAAAATCAAATGCAATCGGTTTCAGTTAAAAACTAAGTACATATAAGACAAATGCATATCAGATACAGTTGGTATATGGTCTAAATTTCATAAGACAATTCTATGGGATTACCCAATACGCCAGGTATGTATTATTTGAGATTTGGAAGTTTTGAGGTGACCGTTCCGGATTGTTTTCCCCTACAAGTCTACAGTCCAGCATGAACAACAGTCTCAGAGATAAGCAATATCCAATAGATAGGTAGTTTACCGTTAGAGGGTTGTATGCTCCAGAATCTTTTTAGTGGAGATCTCCTCATGCATTACGGTTGATGCAGTCCTTTTGTGCGGTTATACAACCCTCTAACGGTAAACTACCTATCTATTGGATATTGCTTATCTCTGAGACTGTTGTTCATGCTGGACTGTAGAAAACAATCCGGAACGGTCACCTCAAAACTTCCAAATCTCAAATAATACATACCTGGCGTATTGGGTAATCCCATAGAATTGTCTTATATGTACTTAGTTTTTAACTGAAACCGATTGCATTTGATTTTAGGAATAAATTGTGTTTTATTTACACTACTTGTTGTATCCATCAAATTTAGCGCGGTCTCACCCCACTCTGTTTAGGGGCTACACGTGTTCCGCCCCCTACTTGTTGCAAATGACGTAATAGGGAGCAGGTGCCTAGATGAGTAACATCCCTACTCCTGCTAACTTTGTCCTCACAAACGGTATAGATGCCTTCACAATTCTCAGGATTTGGGCAAAAATAATTCCACACCCAAGAGGTGGGTTTTTTGGTCTTATGCCTGGGTAGGAGAATGGCCTTTTTTTATCACATATAAGAACTGCTACTACTGGTGGCTGGCTTATGTCTTTGATGCAAACATCCTCTTCCTCAACATCCTCATTAGCGTCAGATACACAAATATCACCTCATCCTTTTGCACTTCTCCCACACTAGCATCCTCAATTTCTATGTCACTATCTTCACTGTACTTGCACTGCTCATACCCACATTTGTAGAGGGTGCAGAAATGGTGGAGGGAAGCTTCTCTATGAGTACAATGTCAGAAATATCAGACTCACACACAGCTAGCGTGGACACCCCTAGGCTCTCCCTCAGGGATTTGTGAAAACCTGGTCTAATTGGGTTGGAATCAGGAGGTCACCATAATGAACCCAGGATCCTGGTTGCCAGATTGCCAGTAAGGGGGGGGGGCAAACACAAGGAAGGTCCTTGTGGGCTCGATGGCTCGCCACAGGTTCTGTTCTGTGGGTGTCGTGGACACCCACGAGTGGAATAGTCCCTGTTAGTCATCATGCTGACTGTCGAGCTGGCCAGAGATTGGGATTCTGGCGTCGGTATAGTGACATCCCACCCGCTGGTCACATGACTATATCTTGTCTAATTCATTAAGGATTGCAATTGCAATGTAAAAGGCTGTGCATACCACCTTCTTCCTGCTTTTGCGATACAATCGCATGTGGGATGAACATTGCAACCATCGGTCACGTTGTTCATCTGCGAAGGCAGGCTGAGTAAGCCTGAGCTTACTCAGACTTGCCACCACAGTGCGGTTTGCGAGGCCAAGGAAACTGCGTCTGGGACGCAGCCCTTGGCCTCGCTACTCCCGGAAAATGAGGGCAACGCCAGCCTCCACCCGGATATCTCTGTCAATCAGGCAGAGGCGTTCACATCCTTGCGACCTCTGAAGCTGTTCTGCACATGTGCAGAATGGGTCATGCACATGCACAGCTTCCCAACCATCGGGAAACTGTGATTTGGATCGCGACTGCGATCCATCAAGAATCAGGTCCACAGTTTGTTATTCAGCCTTAGCGTTCTTCTGTTTTTTGGAGCACTGATTTGTCTGTTTTAAAGGTGACACCTATTCTAGACTCCGAGCGAGAAGGTGTCGAATCATCATCATATGAGGTTGCAGAAGAAGATACCTGACTGCGTTTGGCCCTGGCTTCCATAACAAGCATTCTCCTAGTGCACAGGTTCTCAAACTCGGTCCTCAGGACCCCACACAGCGCATGTTTTGCAGGTCTCCTCACAGAATCACAAGTGAAATAATTAGCTTCACCTGTGGACCTTTTAAAATGTGTCAGTGAGTAATTAATACACCTGTGCACTTGCTGAGTGACCTGCAAAACATGCACTGTGTGGGGTTCTGAGGATCGAGTTTGAGAACCACTGTTCTAGTGCATGAAACAGAAGCAGCACTAGGAGGACCACCACTCACAAAAAAAGGCTGTGGTCTGAGCCTTTCCGTGTCACTACATGTGGGGGGTAATTCCAAGTTGATCGCAGCAGGAAATTTTTTAGCAGTTGGGCAAAACCATGTGCACTGCAGGGGGGGCAGATATAACATTTGCAGAGAGAGTTAGATTTGGGTGGGTTATTTTGTTTCTGTGCAGGGTAAATACTGGCTGCTTTCTTTTTACACTGCAATTTAGATTGCAGATTGAACTCACCACACCCAAATCTAACTCTCTCTGCAAATGTTATATCTGCCCCCCCTGCAGTGCACATGGTTTTGACCAACTGCTAAAAAATTTCCTGCTGCGATCAACTTGGAATTACCCCCGTGGTGTATGGCACAGTGGCAATTTTAAGTTTTACTGGCAGTAAATGTTCCCTTTACTAGAGGTGTTATTTAAAATATTGTGAAATAATAAGATTTTAAACCTACCGGTAAATCTTTTTCTCCTAGTCCGTAGAGGATGCTGGGGACTCCGTAAGGACCATGGGGTAAAGACGGGCTCCGCAGGAGACATGGGCACTATAAAGAACTTTTAGTATGGGTGTGTCCCTCTATGCCCCTCCTCCAGACCTCAGTTAGAGAAACTGTGCCTAGAGGAGATGGACAATATGAGGAAAGGATTTTGTAATCTAAGGGCAAGATTCATACCAGCCCACACCAACCACACCGTATAACCTGGAATATTACCAACCAGTTAACAGTATGAAAAAAACAGCATCAGTCAACGACCAATCTCAACTGTAACATAACCCTTATGTAAGCAACAACTATATACAAGCCTTGCAGACTTTGTCCGCACTGGGACGGGCGCCCAGCATCCTCTACGGACTAGGAGAAAAAGATTTACCTGTAGGTTTAAAATCTTATTTTCTCTTACGTCCTAGAGGATGCTGGGGACTCCGTAAGGACCATGGGGTTTATACCAAAGCTCCAAACCGGGCGGGAGAGTGCGGATGACTCTGCAGCACCGATTGAGCAAACGCGAGGTCCTCATCAGCCAGGGTATCAAACTTGTAGAATTTTGCAAAAGTGTTTGAACCCGACCAAGTAGCTGCTTGGCCCAACTGTAACGCCGAGACGCCTCGGGCAGCCGCCAAAGAAGAGCCCACCTTCCTAGTGGAATGGGCCTTTGCCGAATTTGGTAACGGCAATCCAGCCGTAGAATGAGCCTGCTGAATCGTGTGACAGATCCAGTGAGCAATAGTCTGCTTAGAAGCAGGCGCGCCAACCTTGTTGGCTGCATACAGGACAAACAGAGCCTCTGTCTTCCTAACCCTAGCCGTCCTGGCTACATAGATTTTTAAGGCCCTGACTACATCCAGGGACTTGGAGTCCTCCAAGTCACTCGTAGCCACAGGTACCACAATAGGTTGGTTCATATGAAATGAAGAAACCACCTTAGGCAAAAATTGAGGACGAGTCCTCAATTCCGCTCTATCCACATGAAAAATCAAGTAGGGGCTCTTGTGAAACAAGGCCGCCAACTCCGACACCTGCCTTGCAGATGCCAAGGCTAATAACATGACCACCTTCCAGGTGAGAAATTTCAATTCAACCGTTTGAAGGAGTTCAAACCAGTGCGATTTAAGGAACTGTAACACCACGTTAAGGTCCCATGGTGCCACTGGTGGCACAAAAGGAGGCTAGATGTGCAGCACTCCCTTTACAAAAGTCTGGACTTCTGGGAAAGAAGCCAATTCCTTCTGAAAGAATATAGATAGGGCCGAAATCTGTACCGTAATGGAGCCTAACTTTAGGCCCATATCCACTCCTGTCTGTAGGAAGTGGAAAAAACGGCCCAGATGGAAATCTTCCGTAGGAGCATTCCAGGTTTCACACCAAGATACATACTTCCTCCAGATACGGTGATAATGCTTCGCTGTTACCTCCTTCCTAGCCTTTATCAGAGTAGGGATAACTTCCTCCGGAATACCTGTCTCAGCTAGGATTCGGTGTTCAACCGCCATGCCGTCAAACGCAACCGCGGTAAGTCTTGGAACATGCAAGGCCCCTGCTGCAACAGGTCTTCCCTGAGAGGAAGAGGCCACGGATCTTCTGTGAGCATCTCCTGAAGATCCGAATACCAGGCCCTTCGAGGCCAATCTGGAACAAGTATTGTCTGTACTCTTTTTCGTCTTATGATTTTCAACACTTTTGAGATGAGAGGCAGAGGAGGGAACACATAGACCGACTGAAACACCCATGGTGTCACTAGGGTGTCTACCGCTACTGCCTGAGGGTCCCTTGACCTGGCACAATACCTCCGAAGCTTTTTGTTGAGGCGTGACGCCATCATGTCTATTTGAGGAAGTCCCCAAAGACTTGTTATCTCCGCAAAGACCTCTTGATGAAGTCCCCACTCTCCTGGATGGAGATCGTGTCTGCTGAGGAAGCCTGCTTCCCAGTTGTCCACTCCCGGTATGAAGACTGCAGACAGAACGCTTACGTGATTTTCCGCCCAGTGCAGAATTCTGGTGGGTCCGCCATTGCCACTCTGCTCCTTGTCCCGCCTTGGTGGTTTACATGAGCCACGGCTGTGACGTTGTCTGATTGAACCAGAACCAGTAGGTCGCGAAGAAGATATTCCACTTGTCGTAGGCCGTTGTATATGGCCCTCAATTCCAGCACGTTGATGTGTAGACAAGCCTCCTGCCTTGACCATAGACCCTGAGAAATGTCTTCCTTTTGTGACTGCTCCCCATTCTCAGAGGCTCGCGTCCGTGGTCACCAGAACCCAGTCTTGAATGCCGAACCTGCGACCCTCTAGAAGGTGAGCACTCTGCAGCCACCACAGGAGAGACACCCTGGCCCTGGGGGACAGGCTTATCTTTTGATGTAGTTGCAAATGGGACCCTGGCCACTTGTCCAGAAGGTCCCACTGAAAAGTCCTCGCATGGAACCTGCCGAAGGGGATGGCCTCGTAGGCTGCCACCATTTTTCCCAGAACTCGAGTGCATTGATGAACAGACACTCTTTTTGGTTTTAGCAGGTCCCTGACCATGTTCTGAAGATCCTGGGCTTTTTCCATTGGTAGAAAAACCCTCTTCTGTTCCGTGTCCAGAATCATGCCTACGAATGATAGCCGAGTCGTTGGAATCAACTGTGACTTTGGCAGATTGAGAATACAACCGTGTTGTTGTAACACTCTCAGGGAGAGCGACACGCTTTTCAGCAATTGATCTCTCGATCTCGCCTTTACCAGGAGATCGTCCAAGTACGGGATAATTGTGACTCCCTGCCTGCGCAGGAGCACCATCATTTCCGCCATCACTTTGGTGAAAATCCTCGGGGCCGTGGAAAGCCCAAACGGCAACATCTGAAACTGGTAATGACAGTCCTGTACTGCGAACCTCAGGTACTCCTGATGAGGAGGAAATATGGGGACATGAAGGTAGGCATCCTTCACGTCCAGCGACACCATCAAATCCCCTCCTTCCAGACTGGATATCACCGCCCGGAGTGATTCCATCTTGAATTTGAACTTTTTCAAGTACAGGTTTAGGGATTTTAGATTTAAAATGGGTCTGACCGAACCATCCGGCTTCGGGACCACGTACAGGGTTGAATAGTACCCTTTTCCCTGTTGGACCAGGGGAACCTTGACAATCACTTGCTGTTGACACAGCTTTTGAATGGCATCTAATACTACTTCCCTCTCCGGGGAAGGGGGTGGCAAGGCCGACTTGAAAATCGGCGAGGGGGCACCTCTTCGAACTCCAGTATGTAACCTTGGGATACAATTTCCAACGCCCAAGGATCCACGTCTGACCGAGCCCAGGCCTGGCTGAAGAGTCGAAGACGTGCCCCCACCGGTGCGGACTCCCTCACTGGAACCCTAGCGTCATGCGGTGGATTTAGCATTAGCCGGGGAGGACTTCTGCTCCTGGGAACTAGCCGAAGCAGGTGTTCTCTTACCTCTACCCTTACCTCTGGCGAGGAAAGAGGAGCCCCGACCTCTGCTGGACTTATGTGACCGAAAGGACTGCATCTGATATTGTGGAATTTTCTTTTGCTGTGGGGAACAAAAGGCAAAAATGTAGATTTACCCGCGGTAGCTGTGAAAACCAGGTCCGCGAGACCATCCCCAAACAAAACTTCACCCTTGTAAGGTAAAACCTCCATATGCTTCTTTGAGTCTGCATCACCCGACCATTGGCGGGTCCACAGAGCTTGTCTCGGCGAAACTGCCATGGCGTTGGCCTCTGGAACCAAGCAGCCCCACATCTCTTTGACCGTCTCTCATATATAAGACTGCGTCTTTAATGTGACCTAAAGTCAGTGAAATTGTATCCTTGTCCAGGGTATCAATGTCAGCTAATAAGGTATCTGTCCACGCTGCAACTGCGCTACACCCAAGCCGATGCTATTGCTGGCCTGAGCAAAGCATCCAAATGTGTATAAATAGATTTTAAGGTAGTTTCCTGTCTACGATCCGCAGGATCCTTGAGGGCTGCGGTGTCTGGAGACAGTATCGCCCCCTTCTTGGAGAGACGCGTTAAAGACTTATCCACCCTGGGCGAGGATTCCCACCGTACCCTGTCCTTTGCAGAAAAAGGATACGCCATAAGGATCCTCTTGGGAATCTGCAGTTTTTTGTCTGGAGTTTCCCAAGCTTTTTTAAATAATTTGTTCAGTTCATGAGATGGAGGAAAAGTTACCTCCGGTTTCTTTTCCTTATACATGCGCACCCTCGTGTCAGGGACAGAGGGTTTATCTGTGATATTCAGAACATCTTTTATTGCTATAATCACATAATGAATACTTTTGGCCACCTTTGGGTGTAACCTTGCCTCATCATAGTCGACACTGGAGTCAGAATCCGTGTCGGTATCAGTGTCTGCTATTTGGGATAGGGGATGCTTTTGAGACCCTGACGGGCCCTGTGACCCAGTCAAATCCGTTGATTGACTCCCTGCTGTTTCCCTGGACTCAGCTTTATCCATTCTCTTATGTAATAAGGTCACATTTGCATTTAAAATATTCCACATATCATACCAATCATGAGTCGGCGTTGCCGACGGAGACACCACAATCATCTGCTCCACCTCCTCCTTGGATGAGCCTTCCGCTTCAGACATGCCGACACACGCGTACCGACACCCCCCCCCCCCCCCCCCACACACACACACACACACACACAGGACACACACACACAGGGATATATCTATAAGGGGATGGTTCCCCAACAAGCCCTTCGGAGAGACAGAGAGAGAGTATGCCAGCACACACCCAGCGCCAACTGAATCTGGAACCAATTCCCAGATAAAGCGCATTTATATATATTAACCGTGATATACACTCACTGCGCCTACATGTGCCCCCCCCCCCCTCTTTTTTAGCCCTGTATCACCGTTCAGCAGGGGAGAGTCTGGGGAGCCAGCTTCTCTGCAGATCACTGTGGAGAAAATGGCGCTGGTTAGTGCTGAGACCAAGCTCCGCCCCCTCAGCGGCGGGCTTCGATCCCGCTCAAATGTACAAATAATGGCGGGGAATGTATATATCTACTGCCTCCGCAGCCCATATATTAAAAAATGCCAGTCCAGAGGTTTATATTGTTTCCCAGGGCGCCCCCCCTGCGCCCTGCACCCATCAGTACCTGTCAGTGTGTGTAATGTGTGGGAGCAATGGCGCGCAGCGGTAATGCTGCACGCTTACCTCAGGGAAGATCTGAAGTCTTCTGCCGCCTTTGAAGTCTTCTTTCTTCTTATTCTCACCCGGCTTCTATCTTCCGTCTCTGCGAGGAGGACGGCGGCGCGGCTCTGGGACGAACGGCGGGGGGAGACCTGCGTTCCGATCCCTCTGGAGCTAATGGTGTCCAGTAGCCTAAGAAGCAGTGCCTATCATTTAAGTAGGTCTGCTTCTCTCCCCTCAGTCCCACGATGCAGGCAGCCTGTTGCCAGCAGTGCTCCCTGAAAATAAAAAACCTAACAAAATTCTTTATCAGAGAAACTCAGTAGAGCTCCCCTGTAGTGCACCCATTCTCCTCTGGGCACAGAATCTAACGGAGGTCTGGAGGAGGGGAATAGAGGGAGGAGCCAGTGCACACCCATACTAAAAGTTCTTTATAGTGCCCATGTCTCCTGCGGAGCCAGTCTATACCCCATGGTCCTTACGGAGTCCCCAGCATCCTATAGGACGTAAGAGAAATTTAGATCTCATGTGCCCTTTCTTAATCTTTGTGTTCCCTTGACCACCTTTAGTAGATGTTGAAGTGCTATCAAGACTGGCAGCAGCCACAGCACTAGTACTGCTGCTCCTGCTCTTCTATTGACTGATGATATCCATTGGTTTTTTTTTTTTTTCACACTGCTGTGACTCACTGCGCTTATAGTAATGGTGGCACACTGGCACCTAATTAACATTATTTAACAATTTTATTCTAGTTTTTTTTAACATAGTGCCTGCACTGAGCAAAGTGCCTCACAATGCTGAAGCCCACAGCCCTTCACAGTCTAACACAGCCACAGTAATGCTTGCACCCTACAGCTCTTCACTGACAGCGTTCTTAGTGCTGCAGGCAGCCCACGTCCCTTTACAGTCTGCCATAGTAATGCTTTGTTGCACCCCACAGTCCTTCACTGCAAGTGTTCTTAGTGCTGCATGCCACAGCCTTTCAGTCTGACACAGCCATAGTAGTGCTCGTACATAGTAGTGCTCGTATCCCACAACTCTTCACTAATAGTCTTCTTAGCGCTGCAGGCAGCCCACAGCAGTTCACCCCACAGCCCTTCACTGGCACTGACTTAGTGCTGCAGCCCACAACCCACACTAACCCTCTGACATCCTGTGTGAAATGGCACTTGAACCACGAGGGAGGAACATGTGAGATTCAACACAGTTTTGCCTCATTTTGTATTCTGAGACTGTTGGGAAAATCCAAGCCCGGGTTTGGGATTACTCAGATATGCAAAATTCGGGTGGGTTTGGTTTTCAGAAAACCTAACTTGCACATCTCTATTAAAAACACCAATGTGGATGAAGTTTCCTGTAGTAGTTTTTTTTCTACAAGAGTATGTGGAGATTTTAGAAAATGTTCCATACCCCTTCAATTCCAGGGTCATGTATGTTACAGATGGAGCCGCGCTCATCTGAGGCGGCTCCATTGCAGATGAGAGCTCCCGGCGTGACTAGGCGATCCATCTGCCTAGTCACGCCAGGAGCACACTGAGACGCTCCCATTCAAGTAAATGGGGGGCGGGTGCATCATGGACGCATGCGCGCCCCGGACACAGCAGTAGGCACGCCTGCCCAGCACAGATGGAGCCACGATTAGCGTCTGTATCTGTATGTGACGTAAATATTTTACTAATTTATTACTATCTGAACAAGAACCAGTCCTGCAAGGAACCCCTGTATCTGAAGCTCTCAAATAGTTTTTTCTGATGATCATGATTGCAGCATTTTTAGCATCTGTAAGTATGATGACCATCTACTAGAAATAATGCTCAGTATCTGGTTACCAGCACAACATAAAATTAAATTAATAAATCACAAAGAAAAACTCCTATAAAACAGTACAATATGCCTAGAAAATAATTCAGTGTTACACTAAAAGATGTACAGTAACAGTTTGCTCATCTGCGCTTACACAGATGTCCATAGAAAAATTATACATATTTTGAGGCGTTTCATTTCATAACCTTTTGCTTTCTGAAAAGGATACAATTTTCATCTCCATCTGTGTTTTTAGGGGGCCCTGGCATGTTGAGTAATACTAATTTGGCATCATGTGATCTGGTCACTATAACCTCATTCAGCTTCACTGCGGTGTGCATCCTCCGAACATTAGAATGGTTGCTAAAAAGACAGAATAATGACATTAATTTGGAATTGAATGTGAAGATACAATTTTTAACATGTATAAATGTAACAGAAATGTCATTGTCATTTATTTTAAATCACACATTTCTTAGCATTCATAGACAGGATTAGAACCCATGACCTGTTACACGGAAAGCAGGCATCTTACTGATCAAGCTATTTGCTCCTGTGTAGAAAAGCTGCAGATTCTAATTATATGAAGCTGCTTATAACTGTTACTCCAAATTATTGCAACTAGGCAGATCTATGTAGTGTGCAGCCACACACTACATAGATCTGCTCAGTCAGTCACAATGCTGATTACATCTCTGACAATTATTTTACAAGTGTCATACCCAGGATTAGAACCCAAGCCCTGTTACACTGAAAGCAGACACCTTACTGATGAAGATATTTGCTCCTGTATAGGAAGAATGAGAATTCTAACTAAATTAAGTTACGTGTAATTGTCAGACACGTATCTTCATATAGTTAGAATTCTCATGCTTCCTATACAGGAATCAGTAAGGTGCCTGCTTCCAGTGTAATAGGTTGTTGGTTCTAATCCTGGGTGTAACACCTTTAAAGGTGTAGGGACTAGTGGGGGAGTGGAGTCGGCCACAGAAGAGATTGCGGCGGCTGTCACTTAATTTAATTGAATAGTGTTGCTGAACACTGAACGGAAAGAGGGCGCCCACATACTCTGTTTCCTCACACAGTTAAGCCTCTGATCTGCATACCCTATGGGGTGTATTCAATTGCAGTCAAAAGCTGCCGTCTGTCGGAAAGACGTCAGTTTTCGACTTTTTTAGGTAGGAAGGTGTTCCGACCTATTCAGTATACCCTAAAATTATCCGACAAGTCGGGGAATTCGACTTGTCGGAAAGCACGTGGATCAGCGGAATAGCTGCCGATCTGCGTGCTTCTGTCGGAAATGGGGCCAGATCCGACAGGGATTGAGATGAGGGACCTGAGAGGAGGAGACGGAGAGAGCCACGGGGAGACGGGGGAAAGCAATGGCTACAGCACAGCGCAGGAGGAGGATGGGGCACTGCCGCCGCTCACGACAGTATCCACCCGGCTCCAGCAAGCGAGGTCCCACTTGCTGGAGCCAGGTGGACGCTGCCGTGAGGTCTGGTGGCAGTGCCACATCCTCCTGCTACGGCGCTACGCTGCTGTAGCCGCTGCTCTCCCCCGACTCCCCGCTGCTCTCCCCCCCTCCTCCTCTCGGCTTCCTCATCTCAATACGACTTTTTTTTTAAGTTGAGATGGCCATTGAATTGTCCTTGTCGGATCCATTCCGACAAATGCATGTCGGAATGGATTCGACTTCAATTGAATATACTGTACCCCTATATCATATCTACTGTAAAAGGCTTTAAAAGTACAAAAAGCTGATCATTTAGGCCAGTATTTCCCAAACCTAAATCTCATGGCCCACTCTATCCAGGTATTAAGGATAGTCATGTGTGGTACCCCAGACCCTGGGTGTCCCTACCCATGTTGAGGCCTATGTCAAATATATCTGTAAAAATATCTATTATATAGTATTTTTGAATGCCTGCATGTTCATTTTAAATGTATTTTCAGGTTCACATATACACATGCGTCCTCATAGTTTGTTGCTGCGGAAGATTGTTTGCCGTAGCATTGCCACGATGCACATGCTGCACCTCCCGCAGTCCATTGTCTGCTAATGTTCAAGGGATTATGCACACGCTCTCTCCCACTATCGCTGGCAACCAACAATGACAAAAAGTACTGAGTAGTGGGAGCACAGCTTCCCGCGAACACATGTTGTGGGTTGCGTATGAATGTGCCCGCTATGCCGCATTTTGCCGGGCATCTGCATTTTGACTGCATACATAGCATAATAGCTGTTACCTCTAGTATATATTTATCCATTAGGGTTACACTTGCACCTGTAGTCCACTCATATTAGTTGTAATAAGATATACAAGTCTTAATTTGAGGATGACATCCAGGGATGGCTGAAATCCCCCTATACTGTAAATCATGCTTGTATGTCTACTGACTTACAGTGGATATCGCCATCTGGTAGGAGTCCCATCTTCTTTATTCCAGCACTTGATTGTTATGCTTTTTGTGTCTACCTGTGATAGTAGACATTATCTTTTGGTAGAAGTGTTTTATATGTTTGTGTTTTAATAAATGTACCTACGGTTTTACACTATGGAGAGTTTTGTTTTTAACTTACAGATGTGTCCACAATACATCTTTGCTATATCCCGCCATGTATGGCACAGTTTTGCATGCCACAGACTCAGAGATTTAGCCGTGTTTTGCATGTTGTGCCAAATTTGTAAAAAAGCAAAGATGTAAGTGGACACATCTGTACATGGCACTTGGAGCAACAGCTATCAAGATCCTTGAATAGCAGTGTATTATACATCCAAGACAGCAGGATCCACCCCTTGGGCTCTGTTTGTCTACCACCCAGTAGACTGTGCTTTCTGGTACAAGGCATTGACTTCATACATACAGTATCCAGCTGAATTATTATCAGTATTACACAATGTTCTGTGTGTTTGTTCTATTTTGGAGATATTGAGGAACACCAACAGAGGCCTTCGAAATTACTGAAGGACTGTCACCATATGGTGCGACAATTCCACACTAAAGGTAGATCCTGTAACACAGTTGGGTAATACATATGCATGAGCACAGGTGGCTTAATACAATCAACTAGATTTACTTAATTGTGGTGAAGCAAGAATATCCCTAATGTCTGCACTGCGAGTGGGCCACGAGAACTGGGTTAGTGAAACACTGATTTAGGCAAATGAGCATTGCTCCACTAAAGTCCATTGCTGATATTTAATGAAGGAAGTCATCACCTAGTGTATTTTTTTTATTGTTCTATACAGTAGTTTGAACTGACTTAAACTGATCGGACTATAGAAATATGTGTAGCCCACCTGTCCGTGGCAGATTAGCGCATTAGAGGGCCCCATAGGAACATGCTCTCAGGGCCTGGGTAATTATCAGGGTGTGACCTAATTGCGAATAATAATGGAAAAAAAGTATTTGGCACCGGGCTCCACTGCAGCCCAGCACAAATCACTGTGTGCTGGGCTGGGGAAAGGGGCTGCTGCTGACAGATAAGGGAGTGGTGTGGGATGAGGGGGGTGGGGGGGGGGCTTTCCCCAGCGAGTCTCCTCCAACAAACCAGGCATGGATAATTAGCACCAACTCCACTTTCCCTTTCGGTGGCCAGACATGTTTCCTTGTGCAGTGACTTGGGGTAAAAAAAGAAAATAATATAAAGTCTCAGAGGCAAATGAAACTAATAGTCTGTCACTGAAAACTCTTTAAATTCCTATGCTGCATTTTGGCAAGCTTCAATGCTAAAGGAATCATATACTGTACACATTTTTTGGAAAATAAAGATTTACACTTACAGAATTTTCTATTCTCTGGCAGCAAAATTGCAATAACAAAGACAAAAAGAAAACAGAATAAAATTATAGGAGAAATAATAAAGAACATAACAGAGGTTTCACCATTATCACAAATTCATAGCTCGCATTCTTACAGTATTTCAAAAAAACACTTTAAAGCAAATGTACATAACGAGTTTAACCCCACCCCCCTCCAATGCGGCTCCACCCCCAAATCCCGTTGCTCCTAAGGCTGTCCATTCCCCCTTACACAGTGGGAGCCATCAGGGAGTGCGTTCATGCTTCCACTGTGCATGCATTGTGTAGACAGATATATCTACACAATTACTGTGTACATTGTTATGTTCATTGATTTGAAAGACACCAGTGTTCTGCAATGCCAGAAAAAAAAACAAAAAAAAACAGAGCATACATAGAGGAAGTATATACAAGGAAGACAATAAAAATGCAGATATAAAAACAGGGAGATGGGAAAGAAGTCTGTATATGGTGCACATATATTCTTTTCCCTCTCTCTGTTTATGCTACAATTAAGGTCTGTGGTAGAACACCCTAACTTAGTACAAACAGTAGGTATTGAGAGAATTTGCAGTAGGGACCATAACAATCTCAATCTATAAGCTTTAAATAGCTCCCAGTGCAATGGATATCCCATCTCCAATGCAGACAAGTAATCAGAGGATATGGAAACTTGTGTGAGCTTACATTCCAGTGGAGAAAAGCTGACACAAGAGAAGAAGTACAGCTCACACTGGAGATTTGGACAACTGTGAAGGTGAAAGACGATCAATAGATATCCAGAATTATGAGTATGGAGAAGTGACCCTTACACGTTGCTACAGTATATGTAGATTGATCATTTTTGTTACGGCATTCTCAGTGGAATGTTGGGGGTGGAAGACCAATTACAGAGCATCAAGAAGGAACATAGCTACAGGGGTTCCACCAAAACTTTTAACTTTAGGAAGGCTAATTTCAGTATGCTTAGATGTGCACTTAGCGACAGAGTGGGAGGTTCTGTTTAATAACAAGAACACTTCGGAAATGTGGGATGTTTTAAAAGGGTTGCTGGATAGCAATATTCATAACTTTATTCCCATGGGCAGTAAACGCAGGAGTATTAAACTCAAACTGATGTGGCTTAACAAGAAGGTTAAGGCAAAAATGGATTAAAAAAAGCAGGCTTTCAAAGCATTTAAATCTAATGGAAAGGGGAAATCTTTCAAGTATTACAAGGAGTGTAATAAGAAATACAAAAAAGCAATAAGAGCAGCTAAAATGGAAAATGAAAAGCAAATCGCTATAAAGAGTAAAACCAATCCTAAAAAGTTTTTTCAATACATAACCGGTAAAAGGTTAAAAAAGGAGAATATAGGTCCATTAAAAGATGAATTAGGAGAATTGATAAATGATGACGAAATAAAAGCGGAAATACTGAACAAATTCTTTTCATCAGTATTCACCAGTAAAGAACTGATGGTGGGAGTAGAGCATAACAATTGTGACAGTAATGATTCATGGTTAGATACTTGTTTAAGCGAAGTAGTCCGGGAGAGACTAAGCAAAATTAAGATTAGTAAATCACCTGGTCCTGATGGACTTCACCCGAGGGTTCTTATAGAGCTTAGTTCACAACTAGCACGACCCCTATACTTGATTTTCAATAGTTCAATTAGATCAGGCACGGTACCGAAGGATTGGCGTATAGCTGAGGTAGTGCCATTATTTAAAAAGGGATCTAAAAATCTTCCGGGAAACTACAGACCAGTTAGTTTAACATCTATAGTGGGGAAAATATTGGAAGGAATTCTAAGGGACGTCATACAGGAGTATCTAAAGTCCGCTAGTATTATTAGCAAGAACCAACATGGGTTTGTGAGGGACAGGCCATGTCAGATTAACTTAATTAGCTTCTACGAGGAAGTGAGCAATAATCTTGATCAAGGAAAAGCAGTGGATGTGGTCTTCCTAGATTCTGCAAAAGCCTTCAATACAGTTCCTCACAGGAGACTGATGATCAAATTAAAGGAGATTGGCCTAGGAAAAACTATTTGCACATGGATAAGCAGCTGGTTGGATAGCAGGGTACAGCGAGTAGTGGTCAATGGGAAGTCCTCAACCTTGTCCCCAGTAGTCAGCGGAATACCACAAGGGTCCGTATTCGGACCACTACTGTTCAACGTATTTATCAATGACCTAGAAATAGGCCTGGAAAGCACAGTGTCAATCTTTGCAGATGATACTAAACTGTGTAAGGTAATTAATTCAGAATTGGATGTGGAGTCCTTGCAGAATGAGCTATCAAAACTTGAACTCTGGGCGTCTAAATGAAAAATGAGGTTCAATACAGACAAATGCAAGGTTATGCATTTTGGGACTAAAAACAAACTTGCATCCTAGATATTAAATGGGGAACGCCTAGGGGAAACAGAGTTGGAAAAAGATTTGGGGGAATTCATTGATAATAGGCTTAAAACTGGGGGTAACATGAGTTATAGTAGCTAACTAGTCATAAAACATTATTTAGCAAGTATGTAGAATCATCACAACAACTTAAAACAGGTTGAACACGATGGGCAATTTGTCTCTATTCAACCTCAAAAACTATGTTACTAAGATACTTGGTCATGGAGCCATCGCTGGCAAAAGAGCTTGGGTGAAGAGCAATTGGGTTTCTTTAGGATTGGTGAGACAAGTGCAAAAGTGACATTAGAGAAAGACATGTTAAAGAAGGGAGTGAGTGGCTGGCATACAGTGGAGTCGAATTAGCAGATTTCAGCCTGCTAAATTGAACTTTGTAATCGCATAATCTAATCTAATTAGTATATAATGTCAACGGTTTTCTAAGAAAGGTAATCAATTATAGTTTATTCCTAATCAGATTCATTATATCTTTGGATCTGATTAGCTGCGGCACAGCTACTGTGTACTCTGAATATTCCTCTGATGAAACCACAATATCTGGAGATTCATGAATACATAAGGATGTTATCCACTTGGCACTGTAATAATGGAACTTGAGGGTTGTAATCACTGTACCATTATAATTTAAAATAGTGCTGATAGAACTGCTTTGCGATATATGGGCTGATTCAGAGATGAACACAGTTCACACAGCATCAGATCACAAGAGCAACCATCGGTCGCAGCATCAGCCATCTGAGTAAACTTATGGTTACTGAAAATGGCTGCCTCATCTCCACTGCCGAAGCCAGTCATTCTGAGTCGGAAGATGCACGTACTGGCCTTGGGACTCCAACAACACTTCTTGTAGCCCCCAAATTGACAGGCTGAGGCTTAGGATCCATTGTGGATGTGATGTCATAAAATCGACCCAATCTGCAATGCAATTATTGATTACATCGCATGGATGTATCAATAATTGCATTGCAGGGACCTAGCTTGCAAGAAACCTCTGTCCCTATGATGCCACTCCGAAGCAAAATCTGAGAATTTTTCAACAAAAATACCCTGATTATGTGCTGCAAATGCGCCGCCGCTGCCACCCCGTCACGATGACCTCCACGGCACCACGATGCTCCCAACCCTGATCATACTTGCCAACACCGGAGGATCGATGGTTGGAGCTACTGGAGGGATGCCAGTGATCAGGGTCCCTGCTCTGTGACCTCCGGTGCTGTAAAGTGAGCTGCTGCTTGCAGCATCAATTTACTGCACCGGAGGTCACAGGAGCAGCAGGGAGCATCTGTGACCGGCAGCCCACACAGAACCCCTGATTACCAGTCGCTGGGTAGGTGATTATGATATAATATGTATATATTTTTTTCACAGTGATCAGCTTGTTTCCATTGGACACACATAGCTGATCACACTGCTGGCTCCCTGGACAGATTTCTCTGCCTGTGGGATGCAGCCCCTCCATTTCCGATAGCAGCCACAACCCCCATAGGGGGTAGGAAAACTGTCAGATGTACAGATTTTGGCTCTGGCAGATAATGCTATCTGGAGATGTCAGTATGCTACAATGGGCTATGTGCTACATTTCTCAAAAAGTACCAGGAGAAAGTTCATTCAGAACACTTCCCGACAATGGGCGCACACAGCGCATGCTTAGGAAACACATCGCAATGATGGGATCCTTTTGGATCCCCTATCCCTGCAGGTGTATATTGATACATTCGGGTACTATTTATTTTCTAAAACCTGATAATTAATAAATATGCCGCTGAATCAATATTTAAAGTATTCATTTATACAGTAGTTATTGCTAAATTTCAAGTCCAAGTTGAATTGATCCTTCTATCTGTCTTATGTACAAATGTGATTTGTATGTGCTTTGTAATTCATATTTTGTATTTTTCCATGTAATTTCATTAAGTAGTTACAGAATAATTTGTATCTATCTTGCAATGAGCATATTTCTCAACTCTATACATCAATGAAGTGATACAGTTCAACCAAAACCATATCACCCAACAGGGGCCACAATATATTCCTTGAAGTACTCTTTGCAAAACCTATCTTTACCCCCTATTTGTACAATTACTTTCTCCAGTATAAATAAGCCATACCCCTGCCAGTATACTGTATTTCTGAAATGTTCAAATGTAGTAGTCTCTATTGTGAACTATGCAAACTTACGGTTTTATGTTAACAAGTTCCCTGAAGTGCTCTGGTGCATTATTTTTCACCCGCTTCTCAGCATTGTACTTGTCTTTGGTCCAGGTCATGTGAATTTTCACTGGTTCTATCTCAGGCTCCTCCTCTTCATCAGAATACAAGCTGTCCAAACGAACAATAGAATGTCTGTCCTTCACTAACTGGGCCTGAGATTAAAAATGAAATGAAAAATATAAATCACCAGAAGTTATTTTGGCACACCTTGTCCACTATTGTTAACACATAAGCAGAACAAGACAAAAGGCCTTACAAAATTTACAATCCAGAGATAGTAGGATAAACGAGTCACAGGAGACTTTTGGAAACAATTAGGTAAACACAAAAAAAGCACAGTCTTAATTACTTCTTTGCAATGGTCGTTTATTTATACATTAGTACACATTTGGCAGTGTTGTGCTTTGAGAGGATAAAAGAAACATAGAGCTTGTAATGTGGTGTACTTTTTAATTATGTATAGTAATTCTATACACATTGCTTTAATGCATGTCAACTGTAACCTACAGTATACTGTACGTGTACTTGAATATGCTGGACTGTATTCCATGGGTCATCATATGATGGAAACTATGTATAGTTTATCTTGTAGGGATTGTTGTGGGTTTTTAGTTTGTTATTGATAATGTGTTGTCAGATGGATTATGGGTAATTATTTGGAGGGCCCTGATCACATTACCTGAAAAGTGTGCAGTATCCTGTCCCAACATAGAGACAGTAAGCCCAAATTAGCAGGTAGCTGAATAGCAGGGAATAAGCACATCAGGGGTTACACTGCAAGGACCAACACTAGGACCCAACCCCTTAGGTAGCTTGATTAGGTCTCCATTGTTCCAGGATTTGACCGACTAGACAACCCTGAGTCACAATTACAGGTGGATCTGGAAAGTGTCATCCAAATATCAGCCCCCTCAGAACAGCTGCAAATCACTTATGGGAGCCATATCTGAAAACCCCTCATGGCCTGGTCCCAGGAATGTGAAAATGTAACTGTCCATAAAAGTTGAAACCCAACCCCTGGGACAGGTATGTCATAGTGTGCAGAGGAGTTGTCATTATTGGGGCAGTGCATACGTTGGATTTTGTGACTCCTGCAGGACTAGTTATCTTGCTACAGCTACTGCAGATCAATACACCCCATGTATTTTTGCTGGCTAGCATGAGGTGGGGCATGATCGACTGTAATAGTATATTTACAGGCACACATAGGTGCTTATGTGCTGTGTGATCAATTTGTGATGTGCAGAGGAGGTCAACTGATTTGGAAATATCATCTCTCCCTCTTGCCTTCAGATATGTGCCTCTTCTCTTGTATCAGCTGTCCTCTGTCAGGAATCTGACTTTCAACACCCATTTCATGCACTAAGGGATTCATCACTTACCTGTCCCACATATCAGTTTGTCTAGTTGTTCTTTTATTTTGGAGCTAGTGCATGGGTGCCATCACGTTGGATCTTGTCAGCTGACTGCATCTCCTCCAGTCAGAATGCCTCCTTACCTAAGCTGACTCTCCAGCCAATACAAGACCTGCAGCTCCTATTTAAACCCTTCTTGTGCACCAGCACACTCCCAGATCAATTAGTCACATTAAGGAACTCCTGGCCCCTGGTATACAGCTTGTCTGTAGATTTCTTATGTGTTTCCAATGTCGTGTGTAAGTATTGGTGGGTTTTCTCTCTGCATTCAATAGCTAATCTTTGCTCCAAAGTACTGTATCAGTGCTGCTGTGACCTTCAGCTCCCCAAACTACAGTACAGTGATTTCCTGTGACTTCTGCGTCTCCACATTGCTTGGATCCCATTCTCCTCTCACTTACAGCTTTACCTGTGCCTCAAGCTAAGTGCTGCTGCCAGTGTGACCGTGACTGTATGCATATGAAATAATATGTTATAGTGTTTTCCTAGAATGTACAATTTTGTATGCAGTTGAAACTGCAGACACAGAGTATATAGGCATGCTGCATATAATTTTAATCAGCAGAGACAGCTTGTGCGTCCTATTTGCATAGCGTCAAAAAACGAGATTTATGGTAAGAACTTACCGTTGTTAAATCTCTTTCTGCGAGGTACACTGGGTTCCACAAGGAATAACATCAGGGTGTAGAATAGGTTCTTGATCCGAGGCACCAACAGGCTCAAAGCTTTGACCTTCTTCCCAAGATGCATAGCACCGACTCCTATAACACCCCGCCTCCATGCACAGGAGCTCAGTTTCATTAACCAGCCCAATGCAGTAGCAGGTACCAGAGACGACAATCGCTCGTAGCCAATTACACCACACACTCACCATGGGAGAGGGTGTCAGCGGCTATGCCAATACCAACCCAAAGAAGCTAAGTGCGTCAGGGTGGGCGCCTTGTGGAGTCCAGTGTACCTCGCAGAAAGAGATTTAACAATGGTAAGTTCTTAACATAAATCTTGTTTTCTGCTGCGGGGTACACTGGGCTCCACAAGGAATAACATTGGGGATGTCCTAAAGTAGTTCCTTATGGGAGGGGACGCACTGTAGCGGGCACAAGAACCCGGCGTCCAAAGGAAGCATCCTGGGAAGCGGCGGTATTGAAGGCATAGAACCTATAAACGTTGTCCCTGAGGACCACGTAGCCACCTTGCACAATTGTTCAAGGGTCACACCATGGAGGGCCGCCCAAGAAGGTCCAACCATCCGAGTAGAATGGGCTTTAATGGTAGCAGGAGCTGGTAGATCAGCCTGTACATAAGCATGTGCAATCACCATTCTAATCCATCTGGCCAAAGTCTGCTTGGAAGCAGGCCAGCAACGTTTGTGAAAACCAAACAACATAAAAAGACAATCAGATTTCCTAATGGGGGACGTTCTCTTCACAAAGATACGGAGAGCCCGTATCACATCCAAAGACCACTCTTTGGAAGACAACTCAGGAGAATTAAAGGCCGGAACCACAATTTCCTGGTGAAGGTGGCAGGAGGACACCAGCTTAGGTAAATAACCTTCCCGCGTTCTAAGAACCGCACAGTCACATGAAAAATCAAATAGGGAAACTTACCGGATAAGGCACCCAAGTCCGAAACTCTTCTAGCTGAAGCAATCGCCAGCAAGAAAAGGACCTTAAGGAAAAGCCACTTAAGATCAGCAGAGGCAAGAGGCTCAAACGGAGACTCTTGCAAGGCCTCCAAAACCACCGACAAGTCCCAAGGGGCCACAGGTGGTACATAATGAGGCTGAATCCTCAACACACCCTGAGTGAATGTATGGACATCAGGCAGGGTGGCAATTTCTCTCTGAAACCAAACTGACAAGGCAGAGATGTGAACCTTGAGGGAGTCCAGACGCAGGCCTTAGTCCAGGCCTTGTTGTAGAAAGGCCAATAGTTTGGCCGTACTATACTGGAAAACATCATGATTGTGAGACGCACACCAAGTAAAGTAAGCATTCCAAACCCCATGGTAGATCCGAGCAGAAACGGCTTACGGGCCTTCAACATAGTTTGAACAACCGCCTTAGAAAAACCCTTGGCCCTCAAGGGCCATGCCGTCAAAGCCAGATGGGCAAATCCTGGTAAACACAAGGGCCCTGAACAAGGAGGTCTGGTCGTTGTGGAAGTAGAAGGGGATGATCCCACGAGAGACCCAGTTGATCGGAGAACCAGTGCCGTCTGGGCCACACTGGAGAGACCAGAAGCAGGTTTCCACCTTCTTGCTTGAACTTCTGTATTACTCTGGGCAGGAGTGATACTGGAGGAAACACGTACGGCAGCTGAAAGTTCCATGGAATTGCCAGAGCGTCCACATATGCAGCTTGAGGATCCCTTGTCCTGCTCCGAAGACCAGAACCTTGTGATTGTGTCGAGACGCCATCAGATCCACATCTGGAAGGCCCCACGTGTCCAAGAGAAGTTGAAACACCACCGGATGGAGGCTCCATTCTCCTGCGTGTATGTCCTGATGACTGAGATAGTCCGCTTCCCAGTGCAGGACACCCGGAATGAACACTGCGGATATGGCCGTCAGATGGCGTTCTGCCCACTGAAGAATCCGTGATACTTCTCTCATTGCCATGCGGCTTCGAGTGCCGCCTTAATGAATGATGTACGCCACTGTGGTGGCGTTGTCCGATTGTACTTGAACAGGTCTGTTCTGTAGTAGATGCTGGGCCATTGTCAACGCATTGAACACTGCCCGCAGTTCCATAATATTTATCGGGAGTAGAGACTCCTTGGTCCACCAACCTTAAAGAGAGTGTTGTTCCAACACTGTGACCCAACCTCTCAGACTGGCATCCGTTCAGAAAGACCCAGTCGGATATCCAAAAGGGACGGCCTCTGCTCAATTTTTGCTCCTGCAGCCACCAGCGCAGTGACAGGCGGACCTCCGGAGACAATGAGATCATGTGAAATCTAATCCGGTGAGGAAGGCCGTCCCACTTGGCCAGAATTAACTTCTGCAGAGGGCGAGAGTGGAACTGAGCATACCCCACCATGTCGAAAGCCGACACCATGAGACCTAGCATTTGCATTGCCGAATGTATTGACACTTGCAGACGAGAAAGGAAGCATCGCATCCTGTCCTGAAGCTTCAGGACTTTCTCCTGAGACAGGGACAACCGTTGGTTGTGAGTGTCCAATAACGCTCCCAGGTGCAATATGCTCCGAGCAGGAACCAGGGAGGATTTCTTCTAGTTGATCAGCCACCCGTGGGCTTTCATGCACTGGACCGTCAGATCGAGATGACACAGGAGAAGTTCTGGGGAATTTGCCAGATCAACAAATCGTC
Source organism: Pseudophryne corroboree (assembly GCF_028390025.1). Classification (NCBI taxonomy): domain Eukaryota; kingdom Metazoa; phylum Chordata; class Amphibia; order Anura; family Myobatrachidae; genus Pseudophryne; species Pseudophryne corroboree. The sequence goes on along the minus strand of NC_086454.1, from coordinate 219,219,578 downwards.
CAAGTTCGGTAGGATCCTGACCCCTTGACGGCGGAGTGTAGCCATCATGTCCGCCATTACTTTGGTGAAAACTCGGGGAGCCGTTGTCAAACCAAAGGGTAATGCCCGAAATTGGTAATGAAGGTTGGCCACCGCAAACCTCAGGTACTGCCGATGAGATACCGCAATAGGAATATGTAGGTAGGCATCCTGTATGTCCAGGGAGACCATATAGTCCCTGGGCTCCATGGCCAGAACAATAGAGCGCAGTGGTTCCATACGAACTTGGAGATCCGCACATGCAAGTTCAAGGACTGCAGATTGAGAATGGGCCACGAGGACCCGTTCGGTTTCGGGACTAGGTACAGTGGTGAATAGTACCCCTCGCCTCTGAGCCAGAGGTACCTGGACTACCACTCCTGTGGTCAGAAGAGAATGTACCACCAAGTGCAAAGTGTTTGCTTTTGCCCGATCCAGAGGCACATCTGTCAGGCCAAATCGATGAGAGGGACGACTCTTGAAGGGTATGGCGTAACCTTGAGCGACGACATCCCTTACCCAGGTATCTGAAGTGGTCATCAACCATTCCTGGGCAAAACCTAGAAGTCGGGCCCCCCACCCTGGGATCCCCCAGAGGGTGGCCTGCCCTGTCATGCGGCAGGCTTGTCAGTTTTGGAAGCTGGCCGACGGGCGGACCAGTCATGCTTCGGTCTGGGCTTGGCAGGTCTGGAAGCAAGAGTTTGCTTTGGGTACGCCTGATCTTTTGCTTTTCCTGGAGGACTAAAGGGCCAAAGGAAAGTACTTTTAGCCTTCTGTGCGGAAGGAGCCGTACTAGGTAGGCAAGCTGTTTTAGCAGTAGCCAGATCAGCCACAATCTTATTGAGGACTTCTCCAAGGAGAATGTCTCCCTTGAAAGGAAGCACCTCCAGGGTTTTCTTGGAATCCATATCCACCGACCAGGATCTCAACCAAAGGATACGTGTGGCCAAGACGGACGTAATAGTAGCTTGGCCGCCAGCACCCCGGCATTGGAGGTCGCCTCCTTAAGGTACAGAGAAGCCGTGGTAATATACGAGAGACATTGTCAAGCATGCTCAGATGCGTTGGAAGGTTACTCCGCCGCTAGCTTCTGAGCCCACGCCTCAACAGCTTCAGCAGCCCAAGTCGCTGCAGTGGTTGGCCTATGCAGAGCCCCCGGTAGGGTGTAAATCGCTTTCAACAACCCTCCACACATCCGTCCGTCAGTCCCTTCAGAGAGGTGATGGTAGTTACTGGCAGAGCAGAGGAAACTACTATACGTGCCACATGAGAATCTACAGGGGGAGGAGTTTCCCAATTTTTTACATAGCTTCGCAGAGAGAGGACAGCGAGCCAACAGTCTCTTACGCGGTGTGAATTCCGTTCCCGGATTATCCCATGAGTTGAGAATGAGATAAAACTTGTTTAACCACCTTCTTACGTTTAAACCTATCCGGCTTTTTAGGGACAGCCTCAGGCTCAGGAACATCAGACACCTGAAGAATGAGCCTAATTGCTTCAATCACATCCGGGACATCCACCAATGATTTCCCTTCCCCATCAGAAACATCTGTGTCAGTGTCTGTGGGATCACTATATGCACAGTCCTCCTCAGGGGAAGTGTCTGGGATAGCAGTGGATTGGGAGGAGGTAATGGCCCGTTTAGAAGACGACTTAGTCTTAGGCGGACGAGAGTGACACCTTGATTTAGTCAGTGACCGGTTCAAATGCTGTAACTGAGTGGGGATTTGATCTGCCCATGGCGGATTAACAGCAGGGACCATAAACTGCTGCATCGGCACAGGTGGTCCCACAGGGGGTGCCAATTTAGTTACAAGCGTGTTTAACAGCGTGGAAAACGTAGCCCAAGGTGGGCCCTGTGAAGCCCCAGGTGCTACCGACCCACTGGGGGGCAAGGAACCCCCTGAACCAGAACTCTCAGCTGCCATATTTTCCTCCATCACGTCTGCGGCCTCACTACCATGCAGTGTGGGAGAAGCCCCAGCTTCGTTGCCACGTGTAGCAGACATATCTATGTGCACAATATTGGGCAACCAGGTACAAAGTGTAGCAGCACTATACCTATCAAGAACTCTCAGTAAAGCAAGCCTAAGGTAGTACAGACCGTGAGTTCAAGAGATATAGATTATATGGTGACTATAAAGCACAAGTAAAGTATATCTTGTGATACAATCCTATATTAAACACTTGGCCCCCTCAGGTATAGCAATATAGGAATAGCCCACTTAATAACCCTTTAATAAGGCAACCATGCAGCAGCTACATGCACACACACGTATATAGTCACAAGCGTACCACGCAGTAATTATGTACCATAAACTGCACTGGACTAGCAATACAAAGTAATACTCAGTATGGCTATATGTGATAACAATAGATATAACAAACACAGTAGGCACTGGATGTATATCACAGGGTGTTTGTACCACAAAACCCTGACAGTATGCACTCTTTCTTAACTAAACAGTCGCAGTGACAGGTAGAATACTCAAGTGTCCTGTAGGAAGCACAGCACTGGCAGTCAGGTGGTTCCACAGAGGAGGATTTGCCCCAGCAATCCCAGGAACAGCAAGGCTCTGTTTGTAATGGCTGCTGACCGGGAGTGAGGGAGAAGGAAGCAGCTCCAGGGCGGGAACATTGCAGTAATGGCGCCCTGGGGCCAGGGGGAGGAGCCTTAGCACCGGCCTGCTCCCCCTGCTGGCATCCCCACCGGGCGTGTGGGCAGTAAAGAAATCGGGGGGGGGGGGGGGGGGGTAATGGTACAACGTCCCCCCTGACCTGTGCCCATATATAATCACCCAGGTGGCTAGTGGAACATCAGCCTGGTAATTTGCGTCCACGCCAGTGCGCGCGCGGCCCGCCTCCTACGGCCGCTCGGGATCGCGGTTCAAAGTGCGGCACAGAAGCCCCCTTACCTCCCCCTTGTCAGCGTTCCCGCGTTCCGGGAGACGGCGGCATGTGTGCGACTCACGCGAGCACAGAGGAAGAAGCCGGCGCCTCCGCTGTAGTGACCCGTCAACCGCGGCGTGGGAATATACAGCGCAGCTGGGGGTGATGGAGCTGCAGCAGAGACGTCGATCAGACACAGCCTGCTGCAGCCCTTTGTATAGTCCTCTTCTGTCTTTAAAGTTTAAGCTAAGATTAGGCTGCCTGAAACAGCCCCCTGTTAAGTGACCTGCTACTGCAGGCACCAACTACAAACTGAGCTCCTGTGCATGGAGGCGGGGTGATATAGGAGGCGGCGCTATGCATCTTGGCAAGAAGGTCAAAGCTTTGAGCCTGTTGGTGCCTCGGATCAAGATCCTACTCTACACCCCAATGTTATTCCTTGTGGAGCCCAGTGTACCCCGCAGCAGAAAAAGACGCCCAACGCTAACAGACTTGCACGGGACCTATTAGCTCACTCACGCCAGGCATTTCCTGCTACACGGCGCATTGAGATAAGATGTATGAGGACACATCTGTATAACAGATGTATGAGGATATATCTGTGTAACAGACACATCTGTATAACTCAATTCCCCAGTTTCCTGCTACAGTGCAAGCACTATACATACAGTAGCAGTCATTCAAGTGTTCTCAGACTCTGCTATACTTTATCGGTCCCAGTCCGGTTCCCAGCATTACTGGCCCTAGTCCAGCTCCAGTGTTATGTATTTCTGATACCAGTTCCAGCCTAGTTGGTTCAGTGATCAGCTCTTATCAGTCTTACACAGCCGGTCCCAGCCCGGTCTCCATCATAGCCAATCCCAGTTCATTCTCCAGCATCTACCATTCCTAGCCTGGTCTTCAGTGTCCAACAGTTCCAGCCTGATCTCCAGCACCCACTGGTTCTAATCCAGTCTCCAGCATAACTGATCCTAGCCTGGTTATCTAACATACCTCTCCTTAGCATATGCAGCCTTGCCTCTGCCTCAGAGTCTTCTCCTGTGAGTAGCATCATTTGTGGTCTTAGCAATATTCATAACAGCTCTCAACAATGAACCCAGTTCCAGTGCCCACAAATAAATCCATATTCTGGCAAATTCTAATATGCGCTTTTTCAGTTAGATCTCCCTCATGAGCTGGGCACTCTGTACCCTTTCTTTTCTTCTCTACATGTATTTTGTCTACCTTGTGTGTCCATTTTTTGTGTCTGTTCTGTTTTCCACCACAAAAATTGCACAAACCACTGATGCGAAACACCAATATTAGATACAATAGTTTTGCCATCAGTGGCACATAACTCCCTGATGCCACTCCCCAACCGCATAGTTGGTGACAGGCCCAGTGAAAATCCGCCCCCAGGAACTGATTTGCCCACCAGCAAATGAGTGAAAGACCAGGGATGATTAATGATGATTAAATCATTGATGATCCTCTATTGCATAGTTTGCAACCATCTATGGTGAGCACACCAATGGTGATCCCTATGCCCCACTGTTTACCCAGCACAATAAAAATGCGTGGAGATGTACAGGGGCAGATTGAAAAGTGGCCCTGGAAAACTATGTAGAGGTGGCCTCACATGGGCAGCGCCAGAGGGGTAGCATGTAGCTATGACAGCAGCACCCCCCTACCCCGAGACTTGCCAGAGAGAGGGCATGTCCAGCATCAAGGAGGAAGTTGATAGGAAATACAATTAAACATCAGGGGCACATTATATCATACACCAGCATAATTCTTCAGAAAAATATTTTTTTTTACTTATAATACCCACCAATGGCAATCACCATTCACTCAATCCTACAGGTCAGCCAAGAAGGCAGACAGCACAAACACTAAATCATACACAATCACAAAGGCTAAGTGGCAAAGTAATTTCCATACATGCAAATTATTTTTCCAATTATTCACTACAACTATAAATGATGAACTCATCGCAAGCATAACAGCATACTGTATATGCTTGAAGAAAATCACAAAGGACAGCTCTCTCGGCAAGAGCAGACCTTTGCAATAGAAGAACTTCTAAGTTTAGGATCCAGGAGTCCTTCTGTGCACACATCAAGTGATGGAAATGCCATGAGGGGTTCTGGGAGAGATCAGATTAGCTCCTTCTCAGGAAGAAACAGAGAAAGAAGCCCATAGGCCTCTATTGGGGTTGCCCAACGCATCCAAGTTCTGCAATGTATTGCATTCCAGAGCTTGGTGCACATGCAGCCAAAATCTCCAAAAATTGCATTTTCTGATGAGGTTTAACCGCAAAATATGCATTGTTGCATCCTGTCCCAAATGAATGGTCACCAGCACACAGCAAGTACTTTAAATGAAATTTTTTTTTTTTTAAACGTATAGACTCCCTAATCCTAATTGTGTATGATATAGCGTGGTATATAAGAAGGTTATGATTCACAAATAAAACAATCTAGTAGTATCAAGTATGTGAGTGAGTAAACTTATAGTTAGGCAAAATGCTGACAGATGCTATATACACACTGATGTGAGATGATGGATGGAAGATTAGCTGTACTGTAGACAAAACACAGAGATGAATGAATGTGGGAAATGCAGTAAATGTGTAGTGTGCAGCGGTGGAATGTCTGCCACATGTTAACAATCAAAAAACAGTCCCCACAGGCACGTTGGCACAGAAGGAATCTTCCTGGTCCTCCCCAGGAAATGTAACAAACCAATGTCACTCTAAGCTTATGGACTCTTCTACTAGGTCTGGCTATCTTGTGACTTATGGTGCCCATACACTTGTGAGATAATCGGTACTAACCTTCGATTTCGACTGGATCTGTGAGAGAAATCGGGGGATTGTATGCACATTTTAGGTACCTTTGGACGCGATGCGTGGGCACGCCGGTCGAATCTCGTGTCTCAAGATAGTATGTGCTGCACTTAATATTTCTCGAATCGGGGCATGATCGCATGCTGTTTTTTTACCACTTTCGATGTATCTCACCACAATGCGCGATATGTGAAGACAGGAGACGACTTCCTGGACACTTCTCTTCCCCTCACTGCGCACATGACTGTAGAGGAGGCTGCAAGCACGCTGCTGAGCTCCCAGCACAAGGTAGGCAGGCTATACCACTGACCACCAATGATTATTCCTTTTTACCAACACTGCCCACCGTTTATGCTGCTCTAACCACGTTTATATAGGCCCCTGCCCAAAATGCTGCGCCACTGCAAGCCCCATGCGGCGCGCCCTAAAAGCCATTATACTGCTACACTGACCACCAATGATTATTATTCTTTTTTACCAACACTGCCTGCCGTTTATGCTACTTTACCCATCATTATACTGGCCCCTGCCCAAAATGGTGCACTACTGCAAGCCCCATGCGGCCGCGCCCTAAACGCCATTATACTGCGCCACTGACCACCAATGATTATTATTCTTTTTTACCACCACTGCCCACCATTTATGCTACTCTACCCATCATTATACTGGCCCCTGCCCAAAATGCTGCACTACTGCAAGCCCCATGCGGCCGCGCCCTAAGTGCCATTATACTGCACCACGCACACCAATGTATTCTCACTACATATTTCAGATAACTCACACCAGTAACTAAAAAACAAACTTTATTTAGCCAGAATAATGGAACTTTAACTAGAAAACAAACTTTATTTAACCTGAATAGTTTAACTTTTTTCATGTTTTTTAATTTTCCTTTTTTTGCATTCTGCAGATGTCCTATGAGAACCGTGACTTTCTTTCTGGCTTCATCAGCCTGTACTGTGAGGAAGAGTGTCTGTGGCTGATGTACTCACCGGACTACAGCAACAAGCAGAAGAGGGAGGCTGCTTATACACGCATGGTGGAGTACTCCAAGCCCACCTTTTCTGCTGCCTCGGTGGCCTGGGTCCGAAAGAAGATCGCCATAGTACGGACAGTCTTTGGGAAAGAAAATCGCAAGGTGGAGGAGTCCAAGAGGTCAGGGGCCAGAGCAGACAAGGTGTATGTGCCGCAGCTGTGGTACTATAAAGATCTCAACTTCCTCCTGGAGAAAAGGTCAGCTAAGGAGTCCCTGGTGGTGATGGCCGAGTTCGAGGAGGGAAGTCTGGATGCGGAGGAGGCCGAAGGGGTAAGTTGCTTTTTAAATGGTTTTTACCTAATATATTCCTCCTACCATGCCACAGCTCCTTCCCCATTGAAGAAGGCATTATATTTTTCCATGACCTCTTTTGCCCTTGCAGTGCCGCATATAGTTGCTGCAGGTGGTCCTGCATGTATACAACATGCTGTTGCTACACAGTCAATTATGTCCAGCCTCATGTTGATGGGTTTGTGGAAGATCCTGAACCGGTTGCTGAGAATGCCAAATGCATTCTCAACAACCCTGCGGGCCCTAGAAAGGGGGTAGTTAAAAATGCGCCTATCGTGGTTCAGGACTCTTTGCGGGTAGGGCTTCATTATGTGTTTGTGCAGTGCGAAGGCCTCATCTGCCACGAACACAAATCCCAGGCCATTCTTTGTTTGCTCCACAGGCGGCAGATGAATGGAGTTGGTGGTGAGCCTATCATAGAAGTGCGTATTTTTCAACGATCCACCATCCGATCAACGACCATTTTTCCCAACATCCAGGAAAATAAACTCATAGTTTGCATTGACCCCCGCCATGAGAACAATGCTAAAGTAGCCCTTGTAATTGTAGTAGTCCGACCCGCTGTTGGTGGGTTTGGTGATGCACACATGTTTCCCGTTTATTGCACCACCACAGTTTGGGTAATTCCAGCGCCTGTCAAAGTCCTCTGCAATAGCTTGTCATTCTGCTACGCTTGTAGGGAACTGTAAAAGAAAAGAAAATAGTTCGACTATCCACTAAATATGTTTATCTTTACCCTACAGACACCTGAAGAAGACCTCAGCCGTACCCCTGCCCTCATCAACACCTCCCCAGAGGAACCAACCTCTCCGCAGCGACCTACTGGCAAGAGGAAGCCACGGAAAACAAAATTTGTAGAAGACCCTCTATTAGCGGAGGCCCGGATGAGTTTAACGACTTTGCTTCATATGTGAGCAAAATTATGTGGAAGGCTCTGCGCAGCAGCAAGTAGAGTGCCAGCGCCTGGTGTCGCAGGTTTTGTACCAAACACTCTCAGGATAACTGACACCAGAGTGGAACGTTCATGAGACAGAAGCTCAAGCACCTGCTCCTCATCTCCCATTGACCTTCAGTTCACCATCACCCTACCCTACATCTACTACTCCACATCCCAGCTACCATTCCGGTTATCCACAACTGCAGGCCCAATCCAACTACCCTTCCATTTTCCATTCTCCTCAAACCCCTCCTCATCAAACCAGCCACCCTCCCCGTTTTCGTCAACCCCCATCCCCATCCACCCACCCTTCCCCCACTTTCCAATCTCCTCCTCAAACCAGCTACCCTTCCCAAGCCAGCCACACATCCACCGTCTCCCCCGCAATTATGGCCTCCTTGATGTCACAGGGGGGGCAAGAGGAGGAGGAGGAGACAAGTCTCTTTCAAATGTAGGGTGAGTCTCAATTACTGGTGCCCTTGTTATACATACCAACAGATGTGGTGCAGTCTGATACTACGGTGAGTGTCAAGGCTTTCAGGCGGACAATGCACACATGCTGCTAGGGACAGGTTGATGGTACCGGAGACCCATCTTCCTGCCCTTAGCTGCATGTGTGCATTGTGCCCCTGGCTGCGGTGCCACTCAACACCGCAGTATCAGAATGCAACACATCTGTTGGTATATATAACATTCCTGCTGACCTGGTATATACTGCGATAAATCTGGTGCACTAGGATATATGGCGTTTTAGTGGCTCCGCATTCAGGTGCACAATGCACGCATGCAGCTTGGGTCTGGTTGATGGTGCCGGGAAGCCTGAAGCCGGGCCTACCTGCATGTGTGCATTGTGCACCTGAAAGCACTGCCACTCAAAATACACTGTATATCATACTGCACTTATATATTGCAACATATGTGGTGCATTTTGATATTACGGCGTTGAGTGGCACCGCAGCGAGGGGCACAATGCACACATGTAACTTGGTGCAGGTTGATGGAACCGGGGACCCATCTTTCCACCCCAAGTTGCATGTTTGAATTGTGCCCCTGGCTGCGGTGCCACGTAACGCAGTAGTATCAAAATGCGCCACATTAGTTGTTATATATAGCATTTTTTTTATAATTTCATACATGTAATGATGCACATGTGGTGCATCATGAAAACTTTATATTATTTGCTGACGTTTAGCCATGTTGGCCACATATGTCTTGAAATAAAAAGCACATTTTTTTCAAAGCAATTTCATGTGCTTCATCATGAAAACTTTATACTGATTGAAAAAGTTCAGCCATGTTGGCTGCATATTTAAAAAAAAAGTTATAGGCATCTTTTTACGTTTCTCAAATGGAAATGCTGACCTTGATATATATAGCAACAGATGTGGTGCATTTTGATACTACGGTGTTGAGTGGCACTGCTACCAGGGGCACAATGCACACATGCAACTTGGTGCAGGTTGATGGAACCAGGGACCCATCTTCCTACCCCAAGTTGCATGTGTGCATTGTGCCCCTGGCTGCGGTGCCACTCAACGTCGTAGTATAAAAATGCACCACATTTGTTGCTATATATAGCATTGTGTTATCACGTCCTAAATGTAATGATGCATAATGACAATTTTATACTGTTTGAAAAAGTTCAGCCATGTTGCATGCATATACAATTATGTCATGAAATAAAAAGCATATTTTTTTTTTTCTACGCAATTTCAGTTTGCAAAATAAAACATTTTGTTACATGACAAGCAATGTGTGGTGTAATTTTCTTACCTTGCAGTACTTAGCCTGAAGCACTTTGATATTAGCCTTGCAGGTTTCAGGTATGATGCGTCCCAAAGCCTGCGCAGAGATACGGGTCCTATACTTCAGGTCCTCAAACGACTGTCCAGTAGCAAGGAACCACAGGGTAGCCACGAACCTCTCCTCAGCAGGGATAGGAACCCGCCATTTGGTATCCCGCTCCTGTATGAGGAGGGTCACCAGACACAGCAACTCCTGGAAGGTGTCATCATACATGCACAGGAAGTTGCGGTAGTCATCCGGGTTGTTCTCCCTGATCTCATCCAGGAGGGGCATGCCACTCCTTGGTCCAGCAGATCTCTCCCTCCGCCTTTGCTGGGCCCTCTCCCTGTCTCCCCTCACCTTCAGCACAGAGTAGCACATGAGAGCCTGATAGCGAGTAGAATCCATCTCTACACACACACAGTAGTATAGAAACACTTTGTAACGCAAGCAGAACAAAGCAGTGCATGATAGCTAGCAATGTGGAACGAGCAGCAGGTATAAACCAAACTTCTCTAGTCACAGAGCAAACAGAAGTGCACAGAGTTAAATGGCTGCTTGTTTATATATCCCCGAGATAAAAGCCTGGCCTATTTAAATTTTTCTTAATCTGGCAGATAAATCTGGTATGCTTTTCGGCAGCATGAGATGCGCTCGAATTCGATCATCCGATACCACCCGATTTCCGGTCGTAAGGCATGAGATAAATCTCAGGATTGTATGAGCATCGAATGCACTAAAAATGCACTTTCAAGGCGATTTGTCTCAAGGTGAGCTTCAAGGGAAATCGGGGCCGATATCGCGTTGAATGCAATCGCACAAGTGTATGGGTACCATTAGTGAAGATTCTATTATATTAATATTCCAGGTAGCTAGAATTTAGAAGTAGCATCTAACAACATTCTAGCCATAATGCTTATTTCTCATTGTGTAAGCTCTTGGTACAAGAGTCTCCAAATATACATCACTTACAAACCTTTGCAAATACCCCTTAAGTTACCCTGTTCTTTTTTGTTTTCCACCAATCAGCTATTCCTTTTATACCACTTTAGAAATTTCCATTAAGCTATTAGTAATGCCAATTAATTCACTTAATTTAAATAGTTTATTTTGGATTTGGTTTACAAATGTAAATGTTGTGAATGTTCTTGTTTGAATCATCTTGAAATAAAAATATTGTTAGAAAATCCCACACAAAACTACCTACAACAAAAATAATGTACATCTCTATGGCTGACCAGTGAGATATTCATAATGCTTGATTAAACTGGTCGCTCTGATCAGAGTTGCATAATTAGACGTTTGTAATCTGCCCGACTACCTGTTCGTAGTAATGTCTATTGCAGCGACAACCAGTGTTAAAGTGAGCCGAATCGGGGCAGAACTGTATTCTGCCAGTTCCATTTGGAGACAAAACCAGCTCCGCGTCCTCCAGCCCACCTAACCCAATGTCAGCCCAGCCTCAGAAGGATGCCGGACACACACTGAGATTATGGGGGTAATTCTGAGTTGATCGCAGCAGCAAGTTTGTTAGCAATTGGGCAAAACCATGTGCACTGCAGGGGGAGCAGATATATCATTTGCAGAGAGAGTTAGATTTGGGTGGGATGCAGTTATGACACCGGCGGTCAGGAGACCGTCTGCCACAGTACCGGAGCCAGCTTCCTGAACAGTGACTAGCCCGCCGGTCGGCATGCTGACCAACAGGGACTACTCTCACTCGTAGGTGTCTACGACACCCATAGAGTGGGAACAGAACCTGTGGCGAGTGCAGCGAGCCAACAAGCCCACTGCGTGGTGAGCGCAGTGAGCCCGCAAGGGGCTTAGTTGCGCTCGCTCCCGCCGGCCAGCTGACAGACGGGATCCCGGCATCGGTATGGTGACCAGCTGTCTCCCAACCGCCGGTCAACTGTTACCAACCCTTTCACAATCCTTCCTGGAACTTGGATTACCAGATTAGTCTGTCATAGCTACATAATAGATCAGGGAGACAGCTTGCCGCAGGATTGAGTCAAAGTATCTTTTTTCATAGAAAAAGAAAACACTGCTCATTACACACTTCTGCCATATACAGTATGTACTTGTTGTTTTGTGTTATTTAAAAGAACACTAATGCAGTTGCCAGTTACAGTACATTAAGTGTAGCAGAGAAAAATTTGATGTACCATCCGCTTGTTTAATTGTCTTTTTTCAACATCAGCAACTATGTTACTAGGTTGTTACTATGTTACATTTGCTATAATTCATATAAGTAATTATTCCACTTGGACTGCATCAACATATTATTAGACAAATATCAAAGTCAGCTGTTTCATAAATGTATATTATGCATTTATCAATATCTACAGTCATGTTTTTATCACAATATAGAATAATTATTATTAATATCCAATTAATGAGACTAAAACAAGAGCTTAAAACATTAGAATGTCATATATCACATACAAATTGTTGTGGTGGAGAGAGTTAATTTTTTCTATTCTCTATACTCAATGCTCAGTAATACAATATCTTTATTATTATATATATTTTGAAACAAAAATAAGACCCCGGCACTCCGGACTTACGTATGCCTTGCTCAGGAGTCTCCCCCTCAGAGTTGCCTCTGCTTAATACGATCCTTGGTATGGGCGGCACGCAGAGACTCTGATAAACCAAGTAGGTGAACAAACCCCGCAGGGCAAACTTTAATGCAACATTAAAGTTTGCCCTGTGGGGTTTGTTCACCTACTTGGTTTATCAGAGTCTCTGAGTGCCGCCCATACCAAGGATCGTATATATATATATATATATATATATATACATACATACATATATCAAACAAATACTCTCCCTCTGCGCTAATTGGATGTAACTGTGTCTTTCGAATAAAGCACAAGATATTGGGTATAGGCTGCCTGGTTCAACTAAGTCCCCTGTTAGAAGGGACTAGGAATAGGAATATACAACAATAGAAGAACTGGCGCCAAGGGGTCGTATCAACTCCCACTTTTAAACCTTAACTGGTTAATAAATTTTAAAGCATAGTAATAACATGTTCCATAATAAAACATTTATTAAAAACATATTCAAAACTAATACAGAAGAGACGTATTATTCCACAGTGAAAGATGTATAATTCTCAGTGTTGAATACAAATGAAAGTGGGTCACAACAGTCTCCTCCTTCTCCTTAAAGTTGGTTCGGAGATAATGCCACAACATAGACAATCCAACGCGTTTCGTCTTATACAAAAGACTTCATCAGGGGTACATCTCGTGGTAAGACAACTTGGATAAAAGAAATACGGAAACTCAGGTACTGAAAGGTCACTTAGATAGGAGACCTCCCATGGATCTGTAGTAGAAGCTCCGCACCTGTGTAATTACACAGGTGCCGAGCTTCTACTACAGATGGCTGATCTATGTTGTGTCATTCTGACTTTGAAACTACATTCTGTTTTTCCTACATAGTATTGTCCGCAAGGACATTTGAGTAGGTATACAACAAACTTAGAATTGCAATTGACCGATACCCGGACATTGATCTTCTTGCCAGTATATGGATGCTGGAACGAATCACCAGGTATCAGAAAATTGCATGTAGTACATCCGCATTTATAACAGCCATATCTTTGTTTTAAAAAATGCGAAGTCGTAACAGCTTTTTTCGACACGTCAGCCTTGACTAATAGGCTCCTGATGTTTCTACTCCTCGTGTAGCTTGGCATTAATCTGCTGTTTTTAAACATCCAGAGCTCAGGATCCGATTGAATGATGGGCCATAACTACTTTGCTTTTTTAGTGGTGTGTTTACTAATGGTGTTAAACTGGTTGACCCACGGGAGTATGTCACTATTGGGGCTCTTGTCTTTAATCTCAAGCTGACGGTGCCGTGGCTTACTGAGCGCCTTCCGTCGGGCTTGTGCTAACAGTTCCATAGGGTATCCTCGCTCCCAAAATTTAGAAGTCATGGCCTCAAATTGTATATCACGAGTGCCAGGATCACTGTTAATCCTGCACACACTCAGCATCTGTGAATAAGGCAAACTGTAAATGGTAGATTTAGGATGGAAACTATCAAACCTAAGTATAGTGTTACGGTCTGTAACTTTAGTGTACAGAGACGTACTGATGACCCCATCACTGATAGAAAATCTGGACATCTAGAAAATTGATCTGGTGTGCATCCATAGTCATGGTAACTTTTACCGGACTGGAGGAACCATTCTGTGTAGTGACAAGTTCCTCTAGTAAATGCCTCGGCCCATATTACCAATAAATCATCTATATACCTTGTGTATAAGATGAGATGTTGTGAAATTATTAATTGTGACAGGAACAAATCCTTGTCAAGCTCCCACATGAATGAATTAGCGAACAACGGGGTCACACAGGACCCCATCGCACACCCTGTGAGATGTAAATAAAATTTGTTATCGTGCACAAAATAATTGTGAGTAAGTGTGAATTCAAGTAGTGACAGAAAAAAATGTAGATCTGGTCCAGTACAGAGTGGATTATTGTTGATAAGAGTCTTCACCTCCTGTATTCCCTGGTGATGTGGAATACAGGTGTATAGACTGGAGACGTCAATTGTTGCCAGGATTGTTGAAGCTGAGACGGTTTTTAGCGTTTCCAGTTTCCTCAACAGTGCTGACGTGTCTTTAAGGTGTGTCTGCGTAGCTTGTATACAGGGCTGCAGAAAAGAACCTAAGTACACCGCTATAGGTTCACAAAGTGACCCCCTGGCAGAGATGATAGGTCTGCCAGGGGGATTATTGACATCCTTGTGAATTTTAGGAATCACATAAAAAAGGGGTGTCACCGGATTTATCCTAACCAATGCCCTGTGTACTGCTGCTGTTATGATACCGTCTGCAAAAGCTCCTTCTAAAACCTGTTGGTAGGGTCCTGGCTTAAACAGACATAAGTGGAGCCATCGCCTAAAAGCCTGGAACATTCGGTTTTATATTTAGCCATGTCCATGACAACTATGGCCCCTCCCTTATCTGCTCCCCGAATGACAATTTTGTCTCTGTCCTTCAGTTCTTTTAGCGCCAAGTGTTCCCCTCTGGACAGGTTAGAGTGATGTTTGTCACCAGGGTGATCAATGGAGGATTCTAACATGCGGCTGAAAGTTTTGATGGACAAATTGGTGGAAACCGGCTCAAACTGGGACTTGAGAGCGATCTTTCTTAAAGCATCTGGCAATGGGGGTTCTGTACCTGTAGCGGATGCTTTCGAGTTTTTCCCATAAAATTCTTTTAACTTCAAATTTCGTTGTAATCTGTAATTGTGAATTTTCCACTGCACCAGATCAGGCCTATGAGTTGGCATGTATGATAGACCCTTACTCCAAACCCCAACCATGTCCTGCTGTTTAAAAACAGCAGATTAATGCCAAGCTACACGAGGTGTAGAAACATCAGGAGCCTATTAGTCAAGGCTGACGTGTCCAAAAAAGCTGTTACGACCTCGCATTTTTTAAAACAAAGATATGGCTGTTATAAATGCGGATGTACTACATGCAATTTTCTGATACCTGGTGATTCGTTCCAGCATCCATATACTGGCAAGAAGATCAATGTCCGGGTATCAGTCAATTGCAATTCTAAGTTTGTTGTATACCTACTCAAATGTCCTTGCGGACAATACTATGTAAGAAAAACAGAATATAGTTTCAAAGTCAGAATGACACAACATAGGTCAGCCATCAGGGCGGCCTTAAATACAGGCACAAGTGAACAGCCTGTAGCCAGGCATTTTGCCATAGCCAGACATTTTGCCATAGCCAGACATAGTCTGGCGACATTACGATACCGATTCATAGACCAGGCCCCCTTTTCAATTAGGGGTGTAGACAGGGCCAAACACCTGCGACAACTTGAAACTAGATGGATTTTGACCCTTCACACACTCAGCCCCAGGGGTTTGAATGAATCCCTGGGGATGAGCAACTTCATTTGAGGGATTTGTTAAAGAGTGATGAATTTTTCTATTAAGTATATATTATTTGTATGTAGCCCTTAGGGATCTCAAATATGCCTCGGTCTTCTGGTTCTTAGTGACCAGTGATCGTAGGTTAATTATCGAATAGAGATTCTTTAAATGCAATATGTCTATTTCTAGTGTGTAATTGTTGAATATATACCAGGTCTATTAGGAATTTATCAGGCTGTAATTTAGACCTTTGGGTTTTCACATTAACAGGTATCTAGCCTTGCAATGTGTCATTGTGCTGCACAGTTTTACCATTTTCAGTCCAGTTTTTTAAATGTAGCACTTGGAACACTGTTATGCACTGCACTTGTGTTATGTAGTGTTTTTATGGGATTGTTCAGGCAGTGTATCGGCTAGCCTGTCTTATTGTTATACACCATTTGCACGTTATTTAGCTTCTGAAGTGATGATCATTGTTATTGTTGACAGGCGTATCCTGGCAACGAACCCCTACGCCCCCGTATGACGGCTCGGTGAGCGGGCATCCGGTCATGTGACCGCATCTGAGACCGGAAGCCTGGATCCAAGAAGCTGCATGGAGGCGCGTCGAGGACGGCCGGAGAGGCACCAGGTAAGGTATTTAAACTTTGTTTTTTCACTGTCTCACTGTGTGTGTCCTGAAGACGGGGTTACGAACCCCGAAACGTCGATAAAAGCACCAGTTGGTTTCACCTCATAAAAGTCTCCTGAGTGCCGCCTCATTTCTGTTCCTCTGTGTATATATATATATATATATATATATATATATATATATATATATATATATATATAAATATTAGTGATGAGCGGGTTCGGTTCCTCGGAAACCGAACCCCCCCGAACTTCACCCATTTTACACGGGTCCGAGGCATACTCGGATTCTCCCGTATGGCTCGGTTAACCCGAGCGCGCCCGAACGTCATCATCCCGCTGTCGGATTTTCGCGAGATTTGGATTCTATATAAGGAGCCGGGCGTCGCCGCCATTTTCACTCGAGCATTGGAAATGTTAGGGAGAGGACGTGGCTGGCGTCCTCTCCGTTTATTAATGTTGCTGCAAATATTTGTGCTTATTGCTTAATTGTAAGGGACTGGGGAGCAGCTGTATTATATAGGAGGAGTAAAGTACAGAGTTTTGCTGATCAGTGACCACCAGTTTTATCCGTTCTCTGCCTGAAAAACGCTCCATATCTGTGCTCAGTGTGCTGCATATATCTGTGCTCACACTGCTTTATTGTGGGGACTGGGGACCAGCAGTATTATATAGGAGGAGTACAGTGCAGAGTTTTGCTGACCAGTGACCACCAGTATTATACGTTGTCTGCCTGAAAAACGCTCCATATCTGTGCTCAGTGTGCTGCATATATCTGTGCTCACACTGCTTTATTGTGGGGACTGGGGACCAGCAGTATTATATAGGAGGAGTACAGTGAAGAGTTTTGCTAACCAGTGACCACCAGTATTATACGTTGTCTGCCTGAAAAATGCTCCATATCTGTGCTCAGTGTGCTGCATATATCTGTGCTCACACTGCTTTATTGTGGGGACTGGGGACCAGTAGTATTATATAGGAGGAGTACAGTGCAGAGTTTTGCTAACAGTGACCACCAGTATATATAGCATTACGGTACGGAAGGCCACTGCTCTACCTACCTCTGTGTCGTCAATTATACTATCCATCTAGATTCTATACCTGTGGTGCATTTTAGTTTTGCAGTTTGCGGACAGTGACCACCAGTATATATAGCAGTACGGTACGGTAGGCCACTGCTCTACCTACCTCTGTGTCGTCAAGTATACTATCCATCTAGATTCTATACCTGTGGTGCATTTTAGTTTTGTAGTTTGCTGACAGTGACCACCAGTATATATAGCAGTACGGTACGGAAGGCCACTGCTCTACCTACCTCTGTGTCGTCAAGTATACTATCCATCCATACCTGTGGTGCATTTCAGTTGTGCGCAGTATATATAGTAGTAGGCCATTGCTATTGATACTGGCATATAATTCCACACATTAAAAAAATGGAGAACAAAAATGTGGCGGTTAAAATACGGAAAGATCAAGATCCACTTCCACCTCGTGCTGAAGCTGTTGCCACTAGTCATGGCTGAGATGATGAAATGCCATCAACGTCGTCTGCCAAGGCCAATGCCCAATGTCATAGTAGAGAGCATGTAAAATCCAAAAAACAAAAGTTCAGTAAAATGACCCAAAAATCAAAATTGAAAGCGTCTGATGAGAAGCGTAAACTTGCCAATATGCCATTTACGACACGGAGTGGCAAGGAACGGCTGAGGCCCTGGCCTATGTTCATGGCTAGTGGTTCAGATTCACATGAGGATGGAAGCACTCATCCTCTCGCTAGAAAAATTAAAAGACTTAAGCTGGCAAAAGCACAGCAAAGAACTGTGCGTTCTTCTAAATCACAAATCCCCAAGGAGAGTCCAATTGTGTCGGTTGCGATGCCTGACCTTCCCAACACTGGACGGGAAGAGCTTGCGCCTTCCACCATTTGCACGCCCCCTGCAAGTGCTGGAAGGAGCACCCGCAGTCCAGTTCCTGATAGTCAAATTGAAGATGTCACTGTTGAAGTACACCAGGATGAGGATATGGGTGTTGCTGGCGCTGGGAAGGAAATTGACAAGGAGGATTCTGATGGTGAGGTGGTTTGTTTAAGTCAGGCACCCGGGGAGACACCTGTTGTCCGTGGGACGAATATGGCCATTGACATGCCTGGTCAAAATACAAAAAACATTACCTCTTCGGTGTGGAATTATTTCAACACAAATGCGAACAACAGGTGTCAAGCCGTGTGTTGCCTTTGTCAAGCTGTAATAAGTACGGGTAAGGACGTTAACCACCTAGGAACATCCTCCCTTATACGTCACCTGGACCGCATTCATCAGAAGTCAGTGACAAGTTCAAAAACTTTGGATGACAGCGGAAGCAGTCCACTGACCACTAAATCCCTTCCTCTTGTAATCAAGCTCCTGCAAACCACACCACCAACTCCCTCAGTGTCAATTTCCACCTCACACAGGAAAGCCAATAGTCCTGCAGGCCATGTCACTGGCAAGTCTGACAAGTTCTCTCCTGCCTGGGATTCCTCCGATGCATCCTTGAGTGTAACGCCTACTGCTGCTGGCGCTGCTGTTGTTGCTGCTGGGAGTCAATCGTCATCCCAGAGGGGAAGTCGGAAGACCACTTGTACTACTTCCAGTAAGCAATTGACTGTCCAACAGTCCTTTGCGAGGAAGATGAAACATCACAGCAGTCATCCTGCTGCAAAGCGGATAACTCAGGTCTTGTCAGCCTGGGTGGTGAGAAACGTGTGTCCGGTATCCACCGTTAATTCACAGGCAACTAGAGACTCGATTGAGGTACTGTGTACCCGGTACCAAATACCATCTAGGTTCCATTACTCTAGGCAGGTGATACCGAAAATGTACACAGACATCAGAAAAAGAGTCACCAGTGTCCTAAAAAATGCAGTTGTACCCAATGTCCACTTAACCACGGACATGTGGACAAGTGGAGCAGGGCAGACTCAGGACTATATGACTGTGACAGCCCACTGGGTAGATGTATTGCCTCCCGCAGCAAGAACAGCAGCGGTGGCACCAGTAGCAGCATCTCGCAAACGCCAACTCGTTCCTAGGCAGGCTACGCTTTGTATCACCGCTTACCATAAGAGGCACACAGCTGACAACCTCTTACGGAAACTGAGGAACATCATCGCAGAATGGCTTACCCCAATTGGACTCTCCTGGGGATTTGTGACATCGGACAACGCCACCAATATTGTGCGTGCATTACATCTGGGCAAATTCCAGCACGTCCCATGTTTTGCACATACATTGAATTTGGTGGTGCAGAATGATTTAAAAAACGACAGGGGCGTGCAAGAGATGCTGTCGGTGGCCCGAAGAATTGCGGGCCACTTTCGGCATTCAGCCACCGCGTGCCGAAGACTGGAGCACCAGCAAACAGTCCTGAACCTGCCCTGCCATCATCTGAAGCAAGAGGTGGTAACGAGGTGGAATTCAACCCTCTATATGCTTCAGAGGATGGAGGAGCAGCAAAAGGCCATTCACGCCTATACATCTGCCCACGATATAGGCAAAGGAGGGGGAATGCACCTGACTCAAGCGCAGTGGAGAATGATTTCAACGTTGTGCAAGGTTCTGCAACCCTTTGAACTTGCCACACGTGAAGTCAGTTCAGACACTGCCAGCCTGAGTCAGGTCATTCTCCTTATCAGGCTTTTGCAGAAGAAGCTGGAGACATTGAAGGAGGAGCTAAAACAGAGCGATTCCGCTAGGCATGTGGGACTTGTGGATGGAGCCCTTAATTCGATTAACCAGGATTCACGGGTGGTCAATCTGTTGAAATCAGAGCACTACATTTTGGCCACCGTGCTCGATCCTAGATTTAAAACCTACGTTGTATCTCTCTTTCCAGCAGACACAAGTCTGCAGAGGTTCAAAGACCTGCTGGTGAGAAAATTGTCAAGCCAAGCGGAACGTGACCCGTCAACAGCTCCTCCTTCACATTCTCCCGCAACTGGGGGTGCGAGGAAAAGGCTAAGAATTCCGAGCCCACCCGCTGGCGGTGATGCAGGGCAGTCTGTAGCGAGTGCTGACATCTGGTCCGGACTGAAGGACCTGCCAACGATTACTGACATGTCGTCTACTGTTACTGCATATAATTCTGTCACCATTGAAAGAATGGTGGAGGATTATATGAGTGACCGCATCCAAGTAGGCACGTCAGACAGTCCGTACGTATACTGGCAGGAAAAAGAGGCAATTTGGAGGCC
Organism: Pseudophryne corroboree; assembly: GCF_028390025.1. Taxonomy (NCBI): domain Eukaryota; kingdom Metazoa; phylum Chordata; class Amphibia; order Anura; family Myobatrachidae; genus Pseudophryne; species Pseudophryne corroboree. The sequence goes on along the minus strand of NC_086454.1, from coordinate 219,199,013 downwards.
CTTGCACAAACTGGCTTTTTTCTACCTAAGTTGCCCTCCCTCCAGTGTGTACTCCGAAAGAGTGTTTAGTGCAGCCGCTCACCTTGTCAGCAATCGGCGTACGAGGTTACTTCCAGAAAATGTGGAGAAGATGATGTTCATCAAAATGAATTATAATCAATTCCTCCGTGGAGACATTCACCAGCAGCAATTGCCTCCAGAAAGTACACAGGGATCTGTGATGGTGGATTCCAGTGGGGACGAATTAATAATCTGTGAGGAGGGGGATTTACACAGTGAAAGGGGTGAGGAATTGGAGGATGATGATGAGGTGCACATATTGCCTCTGTAGAGCCAGTTTGTGCAAGGAGAGATTGATTGCTTCTTTTTTGGTGGGGGCCCAAACCAACCAGTCATTTCAGTCACAGTCGTGTGGCAGACCCTGTCGCTGAAATGATGGGTTCGTTAAAGTGTGCATGTCCTGTTTATACAACATAAGGGTGGGTGGGAGGGCCCAAGGACAATTCCATCTTGCACCTCTTTTTTCTTTCATTTTTCTTTGCATCATGTGCTGTTTGGGGACTATGTTTTTAAGTGCCATCCTGTCTGACACTGCAGTGCCACTCCTAGATGGGCCAGGAGTTTGTGTCGGCCACTTGTGTCGCTTAGCTTAGTCACACAGCGACCTTGGTGCGCCTCTTTTTTTCTTTGCATCATGTGCTGTTTGGGGACTATTTTTTTGAAGTGCCATCCTGCCTGACACTGCAGTGCCACTCCTAGATGGGCCAGGTGTTTGTGTCGGCCACTTGTGTCGCTTAGTTTAGTCACACAGCGACCTTGGTGCGCCTCTTTTTTTCTTTGCATCATGTGCTGTTTGGGGACTATTTTTTTGAAGTGCCATCCTGCCTGACACTGCAGTGCCACTCCTAGATGGGCCAGGTGTTTGTGTCGGCCACTTGTGTCGCTTGGCTTAGCCATCCAGCGACCTCGGTGCAAATTTTAGGACTAAAAATAATATTGTGAGGTGTGAGGTGTTCAGAATAAACTGAAAATGAGTGTAAATTATGGTTATCGAGGTTAATAATACTATGGGATTAAAATGACCCCCAAATTCTATGATTTAAGCTGTTTTTGAGGGTTTTTTGTAAAAAAACACCCGAATCCAAAACACACCCGTATCCGACAAAAAAAATTTCAGGGAGGTTTTGGCAAAACGCGTCCGAATCCAAAACACGGCCGTGGAACCGAATCCAGAACCAAAACACAAAACCCGAAAAATGTCCGGTGCACATCACTAATATATATATATATATAGTTCCTTCAACTACAATACATGATGTAAAAAAAATACAAATAATAAATATAACAACAAATATATACTTTATATCCCACTAGATATTTTTGAAATGAGGCAAAAAGTAGCATATAGGCATATAGGAGGCAAAAAAGGATCTTTCATGAAGAGACCTATTGGATTTTATTTAACTCCACCGTGTCATTTAGACCATGTGGTATTAATGTCCCTAAACGAAAAATCCAATATGCCTCTCTTTTACAGAGGAGGCTAAACCTATTACCTCCTCTGCTGGTTTTGTTAACCTGTTCGATCCCAAACATCTGGATATTATTTACACTCCCCATTTCACAATCACTGATGTGTGTGTATATAGGCTGTGTTTTCTTGTTTTATTTACAATGTTCCTTTTATGTTCCATTAGTCTAACATAGACCGTTCTGGTCGTTTGACCAATATACTGTTTCCCACATCTACAAATCAATATATATATTACGAATGAGGATTTACAATTAATAATATCTTTTATTAAAAAAGCTTCTTTAGTGATCAGTGACATAAACCCCGTAACTTTCCGACTACTGAAAACACAGGGGAGGCAGTCAATTTACCGCCTGTTGGGATCCTGGCGGTCAGGATACCGATGCCGGAATCCCGACACCAGCTGAAATACCGGCGGTCGGACTCGGAGACCCCTCTTGGGTGGTGGTCCACGCCACCACCTGGAGGGGAATAGAACCCTGTGGTGACCGGGATCCCGACCGCCGGGATCTTGTACTGCTCCCAAACACAGGTCTGACATTTAATGTTCACACATTTATGAAACCCAACTGGTTTCTCAGGTAACCAATTAGACATATATTTCTCAGGCACTTCACTCTTCAGATGACTCAGTGCCAGTTTTAGCTTTAAATTATTTGATCTCGAAAAATGACTGTCACTACATCACACATCCATATTTAATATTTCATCCATCTTCAATAAAGAATGATGTCTGTTAATAATGTTCCTAATCTCATGTGCTTGCGAATTGTACTTAGTTGTAAGATTAGCTGATCGATCAACTTTACTTTCAATTTCATCCTTGGCTTTCATCACTCTCAATAGATCAGCCCTCTCAATATCACAGACTTCTTTATAAGCTTTTCTCACTACAGTGAGAGTATATCCTTGTTCTAAAAAGGAATCCTTCCGTTTTTCCGCCTGTGTTACAAACATCTCTATCGATGAACTATTCCTTTTGAGTCTGATAAACTGGCCTTAGTGACGTTGTCACGCCATTTCTGTATATGGCTGCTTTTATAACTCAAATAGCGGTTCTGATCCACTTCCTTTGTAAATGTATAGGTGTTCAAAATATCCTCTTTGGCCTCCAGAATGATATCTAAATATGATAGAATTTCCAAACTATAAGTGTAGGTGAATTTTAAACCAAAATATTTGTATTTAAACCCGTAAGAAAAGTAAAAAGTGTATCTTCCCTACCACCTGTTATGCGGACTACAGTGTGCTATGGGCTATCTGATGGTTCTTGGTGACGCTCACGCAATACCTTTGCCCAGCAGTCTTTTAGCCTCCTGCAGCCAAAGACTTAGTCTATAGCAGCAGCCTTTCCAGGGCAGACTAGGTCCACCCCGTACTCAGATGCCCCCAGGTTTTATGTATAGACAAGGCGGCTATTGGAGGCTGGGCAAAAGTAGGTTGCAGTACGGTGAGAAGTACACTGAACCCTATCTAGATACCGCTGCACTACACGCGGACAGAGAAAAATAACCGAAAGCACATGAGTGCAACAATGCACAGGTTGGAATATAATCTTAACACATTCAATATGTATATGCTACAATGCACAGAATGTTATTAGCAACCGTATATACATGCAACAATGCACAGGAAGATATGAATAATAAATAATTTAGCAGTGAATCCCTAAAGGAGTTAGGCAGACCAAGGCAAGGTACAGATAACATGATTACTTAGCTGAAGGAGACCCCTGGATTTCAGACAAAGCAAGACAAGGCAAGGTAGGGCTGGAGCTGTCTGAAAGTACTTCCAGGCTAGGTCTCGCATGCACAATCAGGAACTCAGGTGACAGGTAATGAACTCAGAATTCTGGCAGGACAGGGTACAAAGGATTCTAACTGGACTGGGTATCACAAGGAATGTAATAGCATGACTGTACAGATTCTAAATTCACCAAGGAATAGGGACCGGACACAGGTACTATCATGAACAATAAGCTTCAAGCTATAACCGGCATCAGATGAGGGGCAGGCTCGGTAATAAAGAAATCAAGCCCCAATCAGGATAGCTGGAAGCAAGGCACAAGGTAATGGCCTAATTATCCGACAGGTAAGACTGCACAGGCCACACATACAGTAGACAGGCTGCAATGAACCAGACACAAGGTAATGGCCTAATTATCTGACAGGTGGGACTGCACAGACCACACATACAGAAAACAGGCTGCAGTTGCACAGACTCACCAAAGGCGGCCCGCAACAGTACCCCAAACAAGTATATAAGAAAACCTGGAATGCAAACAGAATACAACAGACTCGCAACATAAAAACATACACAGGAATGAGCCACAACGGTGGCTCATGACACCACCCCAAATAAAGAACCGATCATCAATGAATCTACAATAGAGGACGAGATCCGCACCAAGCCCATCCCCCCACACACGTTCCCCCCTTTAGGAGGGCCATATACAGATTGGCGAAGCTCGATTCAAATCTTGTCCTCATAGCTGTACCTTTTACCTGTAAATAATAATTCATATCAAATATAAAAATAAGATTTTAAACCTACCGGTAAATCTTTTTCTCATAGTCCGTAGAGGATGCTTCGTAAGGACCATGGGGAAGAGACGGGCTCCGCAGGAGACATGGGCACTATAAAGAAACTTTAAAATGGGTGTGCACTGGCTCCTCCCTCTATGCCCCTCCTCCAGACCTCAGTTAGAGAAACTGTGCCCAGGGGAAACGGACAGTACGAGGAAAGGATTTTGTTAATCCAAGGGCAAGATTCACACCAGCCCACACCATCCACACCGTATAACCTGGAATATACGCAACCAGTCAATAGTATGAAACAGAACAGCATCAGTCAAAGACTGAACAAAACTGTAACTTAACCCTTATGCAAGCAATAACTATATACAAGTCTTACAGAATGTTGTCCGCACTGGTACGGGCACCCAGCATCCTCTACGGACTAGGAGAAAAAGATTTACCGGTAGGTTTAAAATCTTATTTTCTCTTACATCCTAGAGGATGCTGGGGACTCCGTAAGGACCATGGGGTTTATACCAAATCTCCAGACCGGGCGGGAGAGTGCGGACGACTCTGCAGCACCGACTGAGCAAACGCAAGGTCCTCATCAGCCAGGGTATCAAACTTATAGAACTTTGCAAAAGTGTTTGAACCTGACCAGGTAGCTGCTCGGCAAAGCTGTAAAGCCGAGACGCCTCGGGCAGCCGCCCAAAAAGAGGCCACTTTCCTAGTGGAATGGGCCTTTACCGAATTTGTTAACGGCCATCCTGCCGTAGAATGAGCCTGTTGAATCGTGTTACAGATCCAGCGAGCAATAGTCTTTGTTGGCTGCATACAGGACAAACAGTGCCTCTGTTTTCCTAACTCGAGCCGTCCTGGCTACATAGATTTTTAAGGCCCTGACTACATCCAGGGACCTGGAATCCTCCAAGTCACTCGTAGCCACAGGCACCACAATAGGTTGGTTCATATGAAATGAAGAAACCACCTTAGGCAAAAATTGAGGACGAGTCCTCAATTCCGCTCTATCCACATGGAAGCTCTTGTGAGACAAGTCCGCCAATTCGGACACCCGCCTTGCGGATGCCAAGGCCAACAACATAACCACTTTCCAAGTGAGATACTTTAATTCCAGGGTTTGAAGAGGCTCAAACCAGTGAGACTTAAGGAACTGTAACACCACGTTAAGGTCCCATGGTGCCACTGGGGGCACAAAAGGAGGCTGGATATGCAGCACTCCCCTCACAAAAGTCTGGACTTCTGGGAGAGATTCCAATTCCTTTTGAAAGAAAATGGATAGGGCCGAAATCTGTACCTTAATGGAAACCAATTTCAGACCCAAATTCACTCCAGTGTGTAGGAAGTGGAGAAAACGGCCCAGATGGAATTCTTTCGAAGGAGCATTCTTGGTCTCACACCAAGACACATACTTCCTCCAGATACGGTGATAATGTTTCGCTGTCACCTCCTTCCTAGCCCTTATCAGAGTAGGAATGACCTCATCCGGAATGCCCTTTTCAGCTAGGATCCGGCGTTCAACCGCCATGCCGTCAAACGCAGCCGCAGTAAGTCTTGGAACAGACAGGGCCCCTGTTGCAACAGGTCCTCTCTGAGAGGAAGAGGCCACATATCTTCTATGAGCATTTCCTGCAGCTCCGGATACCAGGCCCTCGAGGCCATCTGGAACAATGAGAATTGACTGTACTCCTTTTCGTCTTATGATTCTCAATATTTTTGAGATGAGAGGAAGAGGCAACACATAGACCGACTGAAACACGGAGTCACCAGGGCGTCCACTGCTACCGCCTGAGGGTCCCTTGACCTGGCACAATACCTCGGGAGCTTTTTGCTGAGGCATGACGCCATCATATCTATTTGAGGCAGTCCCCACTGACTTGCAATCTCTGCAAAGACTTCTTGATGAAGTCCCCACTCTCCTGGATGGAGATCGTGTCTGCTGAGGAAGTCTGCGTCCCAGTTGTCCACTCCCGGAATGAAGACTGCTGTCAGAGCGCTTACATGATTTTCCGCCCAGCGAAGAATTCTGGTGGCTTCTGCCATTGCCACTCTGCTCCTTGTTCCGCCTTGGCGGTTTACGTGAGCCACAGCCGTGACGTTGTCTGACTGAATCAGAACCGGTAGGTCACGAAGCAAATTTTCCGCTTGACGTAGGCCGTTGTATATGGCCCTCAATTCCAGTACATTGATGTGTAGACAAGCCTCCTGGCTTGACCACAGACCCTGGAAGTTTCTTCCCTGTGTGACTGCTCCCCATCCTCGGAGGCTCGCGTCCGTGGTCACCAGAACCCAGTCCTGAATGCCAAACCTGCGACCCTCTAGAAGGTGAGCACTCTGCAGCCACCACAAGAGAGATACCCTGGCCCTGGGGGACAGGCTGATCATCTGATGAATATGTAGATGTGACCCGGACCACTTGTCCAGAAGGTCCCACTGAAAGGTCCTCGCATGGAACCTGCCGAATGGAATGGCCTCGTAAGACGCCACCATCTTTCCCAGAACTCGAGTGCATTGATGGACCGACACCCTTTTTGGCTTTAACAGGTCCCTGACCACGTTCCGGAGTTCCTGGGCCTTTTCCATCGGGAGAAAAACCCTTTTTCGTTCCGTATCCAGAATCATGCCTAAGAAAGGCAAACGGGTCGTTGGAACTAACTGTGACTTTGGCAGATTAAGAATCCAGCCGTGCTGTTGGAACACCCTCAGGGAGAGTGATACGCTGTTCAGCAACTGTTCTCTCGATCTCGCTTTTATTAGGAGATTGTCCAATCTTTGGCTGTGAGGAAACGTAAGATAAAATAGTGGATTTACCTGCAGTAGCTGTGGAAACCAGGTCCGTGAGGCCTTCCCCAAATAATTCCTCACCCTTGTAAGGCAAAACCTCCATATGCTTCTTTGAGTCGGCATCACCCGTCCATTGTCGGGTCCACAGGGCTCGTCTAGCAGAAATCGCCATGGCGTTGGCTCTGGAACCCAGTAGGCCAACGTCTCTCTGAGCATCTCTCATATATAGGACAGCATCCTTAATATGACCCAAGGTCAATAAAACGGTATCCTTATCCAGTGTATCAATTTCAGCAGACAAGGTATCTGTCCACGCTGCTACCGCGCTACAAACCCAAGCCGACGCTATCGCCGGTCTGAGTAATGTACCAGTATGTGTGTAGATTGACTTCAAGGTAGTCTCTTGCCTGCGATCCGCAGGATCCTTGAGGGTTGCGGCATCTTGAGACGGCAGCGCCACCTTTTTGGATAAGCGCGTCAACGCTTTGTCCACCCTGGGAGAGGATTCCCACCGTATCCTGTCCTTAGCCGGGAAAGGATACGCCATAAGAATCCTTTTGGGAATCTGCAGTTTCTTGTCTGGAGTTTCCCAAGCCCTTTCAAACAACTCATTTAGCTCATGCGAAGGGGGGAAAGTAACCTCAGGTTTCTTTTCCTTATACATGCGCACCCTCGTGTCCAGGACCGAGGGATAATCTGTGATATGCAAAACATCATTTATTGCAATAATCATATAATGAATACTTTTTGCCAATCTCGGCTGCAACCTCGCATCATCATAGTCGACACTGGAGTCAGAATCCGTGTCTGCTACTTGGGATAGTGGGCGATTTTGAGACCCAGAAGGGCCCTGTGACATAGTGAAAGGCAGGGATTGACTCCTTGTATTTCCCCTGGATTCCGCTTTGTCCAAACTTTTGTGTAATAAATTCACATTTGCATTTAAAACATTCCACATATCCAACCAATCAGGTATCGGCGTTGCCGACGGAGACACCACACTCATTTGCTCCACCTCCTCCCTAGAAGAGCCTTCCGCTTCAGAAATGCCGACACACACGTACCGACACCCCACACACTCAGGGAAATCTCTAATCTGGAGATAGTTTCCCCAAAAAGGCCCTTTGTAGAGACAGAGAGAGAGTATGCCAGCACACACCCAGCGCCAATGACCCTGGAAACACAAGTCCCAGATATATATATAGCGCTTTTTTGTTTTTTATATATATATATATATCCTCCACAATCAGCCGGCACTCGGGTACTCAATATATATATATTTACTGCGCCCAAATTATGTGCCCCCCTTCAAAGCCCTCTGTCACCATGTTCAGCAGGGGAGAGTCCGGGGAGCCAGCTTCTCAGCAGCGTGTTGTCGAGAAAATGGCGCTGGTTAGTGCTGTGAGATCAAGCTCCACCCCCTCAGCGGCGGGCTTCGGTCCCGCTCAAAATACAAAAAAAAACCTGGCGAGGGATGTACATTATAATGCCATAGCTGAATATACTGTTTATGCCAGCCAAAAGGATTATTGCTGCCCAGGGCGCCCCCCCTGCGCCCTGCACCCATCCGTGCCTGTGTGTGTGTGGGAGCAATGAAGATCCGAAGTCTTCTGCCGCCTGTGAAGTCTACTTTCTTCGTATACTCACCCGGCTTCTATCTTCCGGCTCTGCAAGGAGGACGGCGGCGCGGCTCTGGGACGAACGGCAAGGGTGAGACCTGCGTTCCGATCCCTCTGGAGCTAATGGTGTCCAGTAGCCTAAGAAGCAGAGCCTATCACAGAAGTAGGTCTGCTTCTCTCTCCTCAGTCCCACGGCGCAGGGAGCCTGGTGCCAGCAGGACTCCCTGAAAATAAAAAACCTAACAAAATTCTTTATTACAGAGAAACTCAGGAGAGCTCCCCTGAAAGCACCCAGTCTCCTCTGGGCACAGGATCTAACTGAGGTCTGGAGGAGGGGCATAGAGGGAGGAGCCAGTGCACACCCATTCTAAAGTTTCTTTATAGTGCCCATATCTCCTGCGGAGCCTGTCTATTCCCCATGGTCCTTACGGAGTCCCCAGCATCCTCTAGGACGTAAGAGAAATTATGATGTAGTATGAATTTTATAGAGTCCAATATAAATTCACATAGTTCATCTAACACTAACTGATGTGCTCTTAAAATAGGATTTTAATACCTACCGGTAAATCCTTTTCTCTTAGTCCGTAGAGGATGCTGGGGATGCTTCAAGAACCATGGGGTATAGACGGGATCCGCAGGAGACATGGGCACACTATAAGACTTTGAATGGGTGTGAACTGGCTCCTCCCTCTATGCCCCTCCTCCAGACTCCAGTTATAGGAACTGTGCCTAGTCAGATGGACATTTCGAGGAAAGGATTTATTTAACTACTTTAAACTAAGGTGAGATACATACCAGCTCACACCACTAACACGCCGTACAACATGGCATTCAACAAAAAATGCATGCAACGGCATGACCAACAACAGTCACAGAGTGACTAAACTCAACGCAACATGAGCGTAACTACAGCAAACTGCAGATACAGCCCGCACTGGGACGGGCGCCCAGCATCCTCTACGGACTAAGGGCCTAATTCTGAGTTGATCGCAGCAGCAAGTTTGTTAGCAATTGGGCAAAACCATGTGCACTGCAGGTGTGGCAGATATAACATGTGCAGTGAGAGTAAGATTTGGGTGGGGTGTGTTCAAACTGAAATATAAATTGCAGTGTAAAAATAAAGCAGACAGTATTTACCCTGCACAGAAACGAAAAAACCCACCCAAATCTAACTCTCTCTGCAAATGTTATATCTGCCCCCCCCCCCTGCAGTGCACATGGTTTTGCCCAATTGCTAACAAACTTGATGCTGCGATCAACTCAGAATTACCCCCTAAGAGAAAAGGATTTACCGGTAGGTATTAAAATCCTATTTTCTCATACATCCTAGAGGATGCTGGGGATGCTTCAAGAACCATGGGGTTTATACCAAAGCTCTAGAACGGGCGGGAGAGTGCAGATGACTCTGCAGCACCGATTGACCAAACAAGAGGTCCTCCTCCGCCAGGGTATCAAACTTGTAAAACTTCGCAAAGGTGTTTGAACCCGACCAAGTAGCAGCTCGGCAAAGTTGCAACGCCGAGACTCCCTGGAAAGCCGCCCAGGATGAGCCCACCTTTCTGGTAGAATGGGCTTTCACCGATTTCGATAACGGCAATCCTGCCGTAGAATGAGCCTGCTGAATCGTATTACAAATCCAGCATGCAATAGTCTGCTTAGAAGCAGGAGCCCCAATCTTGTTGGGAACCCACAGGACAAACAGAGCTTCTGTTTTCCTAATCTGCGCTGTTCTGGCGACATAAATCTTCAAAGCTCTGACCACATCGAGAGACTTTGACTCCGCCAAGGCGTCAGTAGCCACTGGCACCACAATTGGCTGGTTAACATGAAATGATGAAACCACTTTTGGCAGAAATTGCTGACAAGTTCTCAACTCCGCTCTATCAGCAAGGAAAATCAAATAGGGGCTTTTGTGAGATAAAGCCGCCAACTCAGATACTCGCCTTGCAGACGCCAAGGACAACAACATGACCACTTTCCAAGTAAGGAATTTTTAACTCAACCTTGCGCAAATGTTCAAACCAATGTGATTGCAAGAATTGCAACACCACATTAAGATCCCATGGTGCCACTGGGGGTACAAAGGGAGGTTGGATGTGCAGCACGCCCTTCACGAAGGTCTGAACTTCTGCAAGGGAGGCCAATTATTTTTGAAAAAAGATCGATAAGGCCGAAATCTGTACCTTAATAGAGCCTAACTTTACGCTCGCATCCACACCTGCTTGTAGGAAATGGAGCAACCGCCCCAGGTGAAATTCTTCCGTAGGAGCCTTCTTGGATTCACACCAAGACACATATTTTCTCCAAATACGGTGGTAATGCTTTGCCGTTACTTCTTTTCTAGTCTGAAGAAGTGTAGGAATGACTTCACTGGGAATACCCTTTTGGGCTAGGATTTGGCGTTCAACCGCCACGCCGTCAAACGCAGCCGCGGTAAGTCCAGGTACACGCACGGCCCCTATTGTAACAGGTCCTCCCGAAGAGGAAGAGGCCAGGGATCTTCTATGAGCAACTCCTGAAGATCTGGATACCAGGCCCTTTTGGCCAATCCGGAACAATGAGGATCGCCGGAACCCTTGTTCTTCTTATAATTTTTATCACCCTTGGAATGAGTGGAAGTGGAGGGAACATATAGACCGACTGAAACACCCACTGTGTCACCAGGGCGTCCACCGCTATCGCTTGAGGGTCCCTTGACCTGGAACAATATTTCTGAAGTTTCTTGTTGAGGCGGGACGCCATCATGTTCACTTGAGGAACTCCCCAACGATGTCACTTCTGCAAAGACCTCTTGATGAAGACCCCACTCTCCTGGATGGAGATCGTGTCTGCTGAGGAAATCTGCTTCCCAGTTGTCCACTCCTGGAATGAAGACCGCTGCCAGAGCGCTGGCATGTCTTTCCGTCCAGCGAAGAATCTTCGTGGCCTCGGTCATCGCCGCTCTGCTCTTTGTTCCGCCTTGGCAGTTTATGTACGCCACTGCTGTCACATTGTCTGACTGAATCAAGACCGGCAGACCTCGAAGAAGATGGTCTGCTTGCAGTATGCAGTTGTCGATGGCTCTTAATTCCAGAATGTTTATGTGTAGACAAGCTTCCTGACTTGACCACTTTCCCTGAAAGTTTCTTCCCTGTGTGACTGCTCCCCAGCCTCGGAGGCTTGCAACCGTGGTCACCAGGATCCAATCCTGAATCCCGTACCTGCGTCCCTCCAGAAGGTGAGAACTGTGCAGCCACCACAGAAGGGAAATTCTTGTCCTGGGAGATAGAATAATTTTCTGGTGCATGTCCAGGTGAGACCCGGACCACTCGTCCAGCAGGTTCCACTGAAACACCCTGGCATGGAACCTGCCATACGGAATGGCCCGTAGGCCGCCACCATCTTCCCCAGCAACCGAGTGCAGTGAAGAACGGACACCTTTGCCGGTTTCAGAATCCGTTTTACCATGTTCTGTATTTCCAAAGCTTTTTCCACTGGAAGAAAAACTCTCTGTAACTCTGTATCCAGAATCATACCCAGGAACGAAAGCCGTGTCGTGGGATCCAACTGTGATTTTGGCAAATTTAGGAGCCAACCGTATAGTTGCAGAATCGTCAGTGAAAGAGGAACATCCTTCAACAATTTCTCCTTGGACCTTGCCTTTATGAGGAGATCGTCCAAGTACGGGATAATTGTGATTCCCTGCTTGCGCAGGAGAACCATAATTTCCGCCATTACTTTGGTGAAAATCCTCGGAGCTGTGGACAGACCAAACGGCAACGTCTGAAATTGGTAATGACAATCCTGCACAGCAAATCTCAGGTAAGCCTGATGTGGAGGATATATGGGGACATGTAAGTAGGCATCTTTTATGTCGACCGACACCATAAAATCCCCCTTCTCCAGACTGGAGATCACTGCTCGTAGAGACTCCATCTTGAACTTGAATCTTTTTAGAAAGAAATTGAGGGATTTCAGATTTAGAATCGGTCTGACTGAGCTATCCGGCTTCGGGACCATGAACAGGCTTGAATAAAAACCTTCCCCCCATTGAGACGGGGGTACCGTGACAATCACTTGATTTTGACACAACTTTAGTATTACAGCGCTTACTATCTCCCTTTCTGGCAGAGAAGCTGGCAAGGCCGATTTGAAAAATCGGTGAGGGGGCACGTCTTGAAACTCTAGCTTGTACCCTTGGGTTACTATTTCTACTATCCAAGGATCCAGGTCCCAGTGCATCCAGACCTGACTGAAGAGTTTGAGATGTGCCCCCACCGGAGCGGACTCCCGGCAGAGGAGCCCCAGCGTCATGTGGTGGATTTGGTAGTAGCCGGAGAGGACTTCTGCTCCTGGGAACTAGCCACAGCCTGTGACCTTTTTCTCCTTCCTCTCCCCCTCGCAGCAAGGAAGGAGGACCCACGTCCTTTTTTGAATTTGTTGGGCCGAAAGGACTGCATCTGATAGTGAGGCAATTTCTTCTGCTGTGCAGGAACATAAGGTAAAAAAGATGACTTACCCGCGGTAGCCGTAGAGACCAGGTCAGTGAGGCCGTCACCAAACAAGACCTTACCGTTAAACAGTAAAGATTCCATCGCCTTCTTAGAATTAGCATCAGTATTCCATTGATGAATCCACAATGCTCTCCTAGCAGAGACTGCCATGGCATTGGCCCTTGATCCCACAAGGCCAATATCCCTTACCGCTTCTTTTAAATACGCTGCAGCGTCCTTGATATGACCAAAGGTCAAAAGCACACTATCCCTGTCTAGGGAATCTACCTCAGATGACACGTTATCTGCCCACTTTTCAATAGCGCTACTCACCCATGCCGCAGCAACAGCGGGCCTGAGTAGCGACCCTGTAGTGACATCAATGGATTTCAGGGTATTTTCCTGCTTACGATCCGCAGGATCCTTCAGGGCTGCCGTGTCAGGGGACGGAAGCGCCACCTTTTTGGACAGACGCGACAAAGCTTTGTCTACCGTGGGGATTGACTCCCAGCTATCCCTGTCCCCAGAGGGAAACGGATATGCCATTGGAATTCTTTTAAGAACATGTATCTTTTTGTCGGGATTTTCCTAAGCTTTTTCAAAAAGTGCATTCAGTTCATGAGAGGGAGGAAATGTTACCTCAGGTTTCTTGCCTTTAAACATACAGACCCTCATATCAGGAACAGCAGGGTCCTCAGTGATACGTAAAACATCTTTTATCGCCACAATCATGTACTGAATACTCTTAGTCAGTTTTGGATGTAATCTGGCATCACTATAGGCGACACTGGAATCAGAGTCTGTGTCGGTATCTGTATCTGCTATTTGGGCAAATGCACGCTTCTGCGACCGTAAAGCGGTCTGGGCCTGTGACAAAGCATCTTCCATGGATTTCCTCCATGTCTGGTTCTTAGACTCCGATTTATCAAACCTGTTAGCCAACTTAGTTACATTTGTATTTAAAAAACTCAGCATATTGACCCAATCATCCATCGGCGGTGCCGACACTGTCACTCTCATAGAACTGTCAGTCCCCACGCCAGCCTCCTCCTGGGAAGAGCATTCAGCCTCAGACATGTCAACACACACACATACCAACAGCCACAAATGCACTGGGCTATAGGGGACAGACCCACAGCAGAGCATGTTAGAAAGACACAGAGAGAGTTCAGCCAGATCACACCCAGCGCCTATCCCGGTTCTGAAGTCAGTAACAATACTGCCCAGACCTGCAAGCGCTTTTATCAAACAATATAATTCACCAATTACTAGTGCGCCCCCCCCCCCCCCCCATTTTGCACCCTGTTACTTGCACAGCAGTGTGGAGGATCAGGGCCAGCGTCTCTGCAGCCTTCTGTGAAGAGAGAAATGGCGCTGGTGAGAGCTATGCGGCTAATCCCCACCCCCGAACATGGCGCGCTTCAGTCCAGCTCAAAATTCTTTATACTGGCGGGGGTCCCTTAACAAGTGCCTGGGCACTGTTATATTGCATGCCAGTGGTATTTGCGGCCCCCCATGCTGCCCAGGGCACCCCCCCCCCCCTGCGCCCTGCAGTGCCGTGATCAGTGTGGCACTGCGCGGTGCCTCAAGCCGTCTTCTGCCGTCACTGAAGTCTTCTGATCTTCTCATACTCACCCGGCTTCTATCTTCTGGCTTTGTGAGGGGGGGTGACTGCGCGGCTCCGGGAACAAGCAGCTAGGCGTACCGTAGTGATCGAACCCTCTGGAGCTAATGGTGTCCAGTAGCCTAAGAAGCAGAGCCCTTGAACTCTTAAGAAGTAGGTCTGCTTCTCTCCCCTCACTCCCACGTAGCAGGGAGCCTGTAGCCAGCAGGTCTCCCTGAAAATAAAAAACCTAAATTAAGTATTTTTCTGAGAAACTCAGGAGAGCTCCTCAGTGTGCATCTAGTCTTGCTGGGCACAGAATCTAACTGGAGTCTGGAGGAGGGGCATAGAGGGAGGAGCCAGTTCACACCCATTCAAAGTCTTATAGTGTGCCCATGTCTCCTGCGGATCCCGTCTATACCCCATGGTTCTTGAAGCATCCCCAGCATCCTCTAGGACGTATGAGAAATAGTGTTCAACAGCCTTCACTTCCAAATCCTGGGGAATATTAGAGTAAAGAGACTCTACATTATAGGTGACAAGATAGTAACCTTTTCTCCATTGTGTATTGTGAATTACATTTAGAAATTGTGTGGTGTCTTTAATAAATGATTAAAGATTCCTAGTATGTCATAGGCAAACGCACGGGGGGGGGGGGGGGGTGTTCCGGTTGCCTGGAAACCCCCTCCTCTTTGGCAAGTGGCTCAAATTATCAATTACATATAATACGATTACAGAGCTGCCACTACAACATGCAGTTTAAGGGACAGAACAGAAAATAGGATTTTGGTACTTACCAGGTAAATCCTTTTCTTTGAATCCATAGGGGGCACTGGAGTACTCTAGGGATATGGACGGTTCCACAGGAACTAGGCACTGAATGAATTAAAATTTGAGAGTACTTCCCCCCTCCATATCCCAGAGTACCTCAGTGTTTTTTTACTGAGCCGAATAGGAGCTATAGAGGTTAATGGAGAATTACATATAACAAACGGACAACAATAAAGTTGACACATAACATTACTGACAACTATCAGTTGACACCAACCCGATAAACTTGCTAATTTGAACCAGTCGGTGAGAGTGTGTTACCATAAGATCCCCTGAACTTACCACAAGCCAGGTAAAACTGCTCTGGGTGGGCGTCCAGTGCCCCCTATGGATTCAAAGAAAAGGATTTACCTGGTAAGTACCAAAATCCTATTTTCTTTTTTATCCACTAGGGGTCACTGGAGTACTCTAGGGACGTACCAAAGTTTCCCCCCTGGGCGGGAGAGCTGTTTGGCACCTGTAACACTAGACGGCCAAAGCTAGATGCTGATGCCGCAAAAGTATCAAACCTGTAAAAGCGCACAAACATGTGCACTGAAGACCATGTAGCCGCACTGCAAAGCTGTGTCGTAGAACTCCACGACCAGCTGCCCATGACATTCCCGGAGAACGTGTGGAATGAGCGGTTACTGATGTAGGCAGCTGTAACCTAACATGAAGGTAAGCCTGACGTATGGTCAGTTTTATCCATCTGGATTAGGTCTGCTTAGAAGGTGGCCAAACCATCTTGGCCGCATCATAGAGAATAACAACGTATCCGTCTTAGGAACTGTAGACGTTCGGAATACATAAACGCGTAATGCGTGTACCACAACCAAAGTTCCAGAATCTCCTGTTAACACAGGAACTACTATTGGATGATTGATGTGAAAAAAGGACCCTACTTTTGGCAGGAAAGCGGGATTCGTCTAAAGTTCCGCTCTGTCATTATGAAACACTAAATACAGTGGCTTGCATGACAAGGCACCCAAAACTGAAACCCGCCCTGCCGAAGCTAAGGCTAGGAGAGAAATTGTTTCCCAAGTGAGAAACTTAATATCCACTTGTTGTAAGGGTTCGAAACAAAGAGACTATAAGAAATCTAAAACCAGATTCAAGTCCCATGGCGCAGTAAGTGGAGTGAAAAGGAGGCTGCACTTTGAGGACACCCTGCATAAAGGTGTGTACCGACGGCAGTAGAGCCAATCTTCTTTGAAAATAAATTGACAACGCAGATATCTGCACCTTTAGTGTGGATAAACGCCGACCTCCATCTAACCCCATCTGTAGACATAACAAAAGACGGGATAACTTGAAAGATGTTGTCGGAAACTTCCGAACTTCACACCAACCTATATAGGCACGCCAAATTCTATAATAATGAGCTGCCGTAACCGGCTTCCTAGCTCGTAACATGGTTGGTATAACCTATTCTGGAATGCCCTCTCATTTTAAGAGGGCTGTCTCAACAGCCACTCCGTCAAATGCAGCCGCACTAAATCGGAGAAAAAGAACGGACCCTGTTGTAACAGGTCCGGACGCAGTGGGAGCGGCCAAAGAACGTCCGCGAGTAGACCTCAAAAATCCGAAAACCAAGCTCTCCGAGGCCAATGAGGCGCCACTAGTATGACTGTGACGGACTCTCTTTTGATCCGTTTTAGCAACAGAGGGAGCAGCGGAAAACGGTGGAAACAGATACACGAGACTGTATGGCCACGTGATTGTGAGAGCATCCACCGCCACTGCCTTTGGATCTCTCGTTCTGGAAACGTACTGGGGCGTTTGATAATTGTGGCGAGATGCCATCAGGTCCACTTGCGGGTACCCTACTTCTGGACCAGCATGTGAAACACTTCTGGATTTAATGCACATCCTGGATAAAAATCCCGGCAGCTGAGATAATCCACCTCCCAGTTGTCCACTCCCGGAATGAATACTGCCGACAAAATCACGTCGGCCAAATTGAGGACTCGAGCTACTTCCCGCATTGCCATGCGGCTTTTCATTCCTCCATGTTTATTGATGTATGCGACCACCGTCGCATTGTCTGACTGCACCTGAACAGCCTGAGCCTGCAGCATGTGCACTGCTTGTCGTAGCGCATTGTAAATTGCCCGGAGTTCCAGGACATTTATAGACAGCACTCTTTCGTGATCCGCCCAGAGACCCTGGAGCTGAAAATTTTGAACTACAACTCCCCAACCTCTGAGACTCGCGTCCGCCGTGAGAATTATCCAATTCCAGGCACCGAACCGTTTCCCTGCGGTTAGATTCTGTACTTTGAGCCACCAGAGTACAGACACCCTGGCCCTTGGAGACCACCTCACGCAGGCCCTGAGGACGGGGTTTGGTCCCCGAAACATGTTGGCCCAATAAAGTATCTTCTTGCTACGCTGTGAAGTCTGCCTTGAGTGCCGCCCATATCACCAAATTTTGTCTATCCGGGACTTTGTTCACCCGACCGGGAGGGCACCGCAGCAGTTGTTATACTTTAGAGTGGAGTGCCGGGCTGTCTCTATTTTGTTTTATATATATATATACATATATATAGATCCAGCAGCAGCCGGCACTCCAGTTAAGCAGATAATGCTGCTCCGGTGCCAGAACCAAAGATACACAACTGTCCAACAATGAACGGCACTCAGAGACGAAATAATGCAAAAAGATTTGTATTCCAAGGTCAACGTTTCGGGGGACGGACCCCCGTCGTCAGGACACAACAGACACACAAACAAATAAAACACTTACCCTCCTAAATACCACAGTAGTCCCGCCGCCATCGTCCGTCATGTGCGCGCCCGCTACTCACTCTGCTTCCGCTCACGTCAGACACCCACTTCCGGAAACAGCCGTCTTCATGGAAACCAGCAGCTTGCGGTTCACACAGAACCCGGCTGCAATCCATCGGCGGGAGGGAGCGCAGGCATAATCCACAGGGGAGGCTGGGCTGTCATCACTGCGGGCAGGCAGGGACATACACTGAAATAAAAACAAGAAGTAAGCAGCAATACATAATGAAAAAAGCAGCTTATCCAATACACATAAATCAATGAAAAAAAGAAGATCACATAAATCTATGAAAAGAATCCAAAATATAGTATAACACAAAAGCAACATAAAAAAACAAAACACAAAACCCCCCACACTACACAAGCGTATTCCAATTAATCTTTTCGTTAAGCCCCCCAGGGGCGCAGGTACCCAATCTCAGTATCCACTTAGTTTCTTTGACTAAAAGAGATTTTGCCCGATCACCCCCCCTCAAGCTCAGGGGAACGTGATCTATAATAAAGTACCGGAGTGACTCTAATGTGTGACCAGCATTTTTAAAGTGTTTAGCTACTGGTTGATCGATCAATTTTCCTTCAAGCGTAAGTTTTATGGCCGATCTATGTGCCGCCATCCTCTCCGAAAACTTCCGAGTAGTCTGGCCCACATACATGAGCCCACACGGGCAGACAATAATATACACGACAAATGCAGTCGAACAGGTTAAAACAAACCTGATGTCGTATATTTTAGAGCAATGGGGGTGTTTGAACGATCTACAGTTCAGCATCAATTTACACGTGGCACACCCACTGCAACGATAGCAACCTGAAGGTTTATAAGATACATTAGGGGGCCTAGCGATACCCATCCCAGTGATGTCTGTTCTAACTATTCTATCTTTGATGTTACGGCCACGACGAAACGACATCAGAGGAGTAGTGTGATTAAACACTTTGAGCTCTGGATCCGAAGACACAATGGGCCACAGTGCCCTGGTGGCTCTACTCACCCCTCCACTGGATGAGGTGAAATTACAGGGGAAGGGAATCCTATTCTTAAGGTGTCGATCAGTCGGTGCCAAAAGAGATTGCCTAGACATGCCTAGAACCTCCTGTTTCTGCCTCTCAAGCAAATCAGGATCATAACCCCTGGTTATGAAGTTATGAATTAGAGCATCAAGCTCATCAGGAACTCTCGAGGGGTCTGATGCTATTCTAGCTATTCGCATCATCTGTGAGCGAGGGAGCCCTTTCTTAAGGGGCTCGGGATGGTGACTAGATGCTAATAAAAGCGTATTCCGATCAGTAGGTTTGTGGAAAACCTCCGTAGTCAAGCAGCCATTTTCAAGATGAATATTAACATCCAGAAAATGGATGTCTGTCATGCTGCACATAAGTGTAAATTTAATAGGAGAATCGGAATCATTAACCTCAGCAACAAATTTGACAAGAGCATCCCGTCCCCCCCTCCACAACAGGAAGATATCGTCTATGTAGCGACAATAAAGAAGGATATTGTCGCCAATAGACGAATTGGAGAAAAAAATGCGCTTCTCGTGTTCAAACATGAAGATGTTTGCGTACGAAGGGGCCACTGGGGACCCCATCGCACATCCCCTTAGTTGAAGAAAAAAAGAACCATCAAATAAAAAATAATTGCGCTTAAGGGTTAGCTCCAAGAGGGACAAGAATAGCTCATGATCAAATAGCTGCTCAGGAAGTTCAACCTGCAAAAAGTTCCTCATAGCACAGAGTCCTGCATCGTGTGGAATGGCCGTATAGAGGCTGCAGACATCGAGACAGCAAAGTAGAGTTCCTGGAGGAATGTCCTGGACAGACTGTAATTTTTTAAGGAAGGAGGTAGTGTCCTTCAGAAAAGAATCTCTATGTAGTAACAGAGGCTGTAGGATGGAATCAAGTAACTGAGCAACTGGTCTATAGAGCGAGTCCGGAGCCGAGATAATGGGGCGTCCCGGGGGTTTCAGGGCGTCCTTGTGCAATTTGGGGAGTGTGTAAAGCAAAGGGACCCTAGGGTGACCGACATCCAGGGCTTTGACTATTTTCTTTGGTAGTTGTCCAGATAATAGGGCTGTATTTAGAATCCCAGAGAGTTCTTTCTTGAACCGGGCAGTTGGGTCTGATGGTAATTTGCGATAAACATCAATATCGTCCAACTGAGCATAAATCTCCTCTCTGTAAAATTTTAAATCTAGGACCACAATCCCACCGCCTTTATCGGCGGGTCTAATAATGATGTCGTCGTAAGACGCCAAAGTTGCAAGTGCTTCAGTTTCAACCTTGGAAAGATTAAATTTGATTTTGGCTGGTGCTGCCGCAAATTTAGTGATGGAATCATCGAGCAGCCTGTGGAAAGATTTTAAAGAAGCATTGGACGAGACAGGGTCAAAGGATGTTATCACAGATCGTTTAATAAAGCTGGAAAAAATGGAGGAATCACTGGTATCTGTAGAATGCTGAAAAAATTCTTTAAGTCTCAACTTTCTAGAAAAGGCATGTATATCTTTGGACCAGTTGTATACATCATGGAGGTTAGTCGGCACAAAACTGAGGCCTTTACAGAGCACCGAAATTTCCGCCGGCTCCAGGGTACGGTGCGAAAGATTGAAAATCAGCGATTCTGGCGCTGCGCGACTGCCCGCACCCCTTTTGTTCTGGCCACCCCGTCGGGTGGCAGTGATGTTATAGGCTTTTTGATAGTGCGGGTGTCCTTCACTAAAGGGGCTCCCTGGTCTGCGGGTACCTCATCACATTCAGATGCAGCAAATTCGCTATCCAAGCTGGAGCGTGGTCCTTGTCTATCCTTCTGCGAGGATTTTTTGTGCCAAGGTCTCCTTGATCTTTGAAACTTTTGGGGAACCTTAGTTGGTTCATTGCCAACTAACCACCTGTATACCTGGTAGTCCTCATAGTCTGCATCCACAGCCAGTTTTTTGTTGCGTTTAAATTTCAACAGGTCTTTCTGATATTGCTGACACTGTGTCTCCAATTTCCTTAGCCAATCTTGTGTGGTGTCTTCCTCCAACACTTTAAAAGAAGCAGATTCAAATGCCCTGATCTTAGAACGAGTGGCTATCAGTTCTTTATTAGCTTCGTCAATAACCAAAATCATAAGGTCGAAGGCGCATTTATTTAAAATAGCGATCCACTTACGCACAAAGTCCGGGTTATTCCGTCCTATGGTTGGGACGTTTCTCACCCGGAAGCCCCTAGGAATTTTGTGTTCTCTGAAATATTCCGAAAGGGAACTACTGTGGAGCATGTAGTCGATCTCTCTGCGCTTCAACCTCCAGATTTGGTGAAAGAGTGTCTCTGCATTCATAGACTTATCAGTATTAGAAACCACCTCCTGACAGAGGATGGAATCAATCTCAGCCTGAGAAAAGCTAAATGTCTCTCCCATGTCGGTAATCCTAGAGTTCCTAAACCCAGGAACATCCTGGGAGGAAGGTGCTGCAGAATCCATCTGTAAGCTGTGGCTTAAAAACAAATAGCAGAGTATGTGCTGAAAACAAATAGAGTGGGTGCCATGCAACGTGTGCACCACAAAGAGGGGCACTAATATATAGATCCAGCAGCAGCCGGCACTCCAGTTAAGCAGATAATGCTGCTCCGGTGCCAGAACCAAAGATACACAACTGTCCAACAATGAACGGCACTCAGAGACGAAATAATGCAAAAAGATTTGTATTCCAAGGTCAACGTTTCGGGGGACGGACCCCCGTCGTCAGGACACAACAGACACACAAACAAATAAAACACTTACCCTCCTAAATACCACAGTAGTCCCGCCGCCATCGTCCGTCATGTGCGCGCCCGCTACTCACTCTGCTTCCGCTCACGTCAGACACCCACTTCCGGAAACAGCCGTCTTCATGGAAACCAGCAGCTTGCGGTTCACACAGAACCCGGCTGCAATCCATCGGCGGGAGGGAGCGCAGGCATAATCCACAGGGGAGGCTGGGCTGTCATCACTGCGGGCAGGCAGGGACATACACTGAAATAAAAACAAGAAGTAAGCAGCAATACATAATGAAAAAAGCAGCTTATCCAATACACATAAATCAATGAAAAAAAGAAGATCACATAAATCTATGAAAAGAATCCAAAATATAGTATAACACAAAAGCAACATAAAAAAACAAAACACAAAACCCCCCACACTACACAAGCGTATTCCAATTAATCTTTTCGTTAAGCCCCCCAGGGGCGCAGGTACCCAATCTCAGTATCCACTTAGTTTCTTTGACTAAAAGAGATTTTGCCCGATCACCCCCCCTCAAGCTCAGGGGAACGTGATCTATAATAAAGTACCGGAGTGACTCTAATGTGTGACCAGCATTTTTAAAGTGTTTAGCTACTGGTTGATCGATCAATTTTCCTTCAAGCGTAAGTTTTATGGCCGATCTATGTGCCGCCATCCTCTCCGAAAACTTCCGAGTAGTCTGGCCCACATACATGAGCCCACACGGGCAGACAATAATATACACGACAAATGCAGTCGAACAGGTTAAAACAAACCTGATGTCGTATATTTTAGAGCAATGGGGGTGTTTGAACGATCTACAGTTCAGCATCAATTTACACGTGGCACACCCACTGCAACGATAGCAACCTGAAGGTTTATAAGATACATTAGGGGGCCTAGCGATACCCATCCCAGTGATGTCTGTTCTAACTATTCTATCTTTGATGTTACGGCCACGACGAAACGACATCAGAGGAGTAGTGTGATTAAACACTTTGAGCTCTGGATCCGAAGACACAATGGGCCACAGTGCCCTGGTGGCTCTACTCACCCCTCCACTGGATGAGGTGAAATTACAGGGGAAGGGAATCCTATTCTTAAGGTGTCGATCAGTCGGTGCCAAAAGAGATTGCCTAGACATGCCTAGAACCTCCTGTTTCTGCCTCTCAAGCAAATCAGGATCATAACCCCTGGTTATGAAGTTATGAATTAGAGCATCAAGCTCATCAGGAACTCTCGAGGGGTCTGATGCTATTCTAGCTATTCGCATCATCTGTGAGCGAGGGAGCCCTTTCTTAAGGGGCTCGGGATGGTGACTAGATGCTAATAAAAGCGTATTCCGATCAGTAGGTTTGTGGAAAACCTCCGTAGTCAAGCAGCCATTTTCAAGATGAATATTAACATCCAGAAAATGGATGTCTGTCATGCTGCACATAAGTGCTTGACTACGGAGGTTTTCCACAAACCTACTGATCGGAATACGCTTTTATTAGCATCTAGTCACCATCCCGAGCCCCTTAAGAAAGGGCTCCCTCGCTCACAGATGATGCGAATAGCTAGAATAGCATCAGACCCCTCGAGAGTTCCTGATGAGCTTGATGCTCTAATTCATAACTTCATAACCAGGGGTTATGATCCTGATTTGCTTGAGAGGCAGAAACAGGAGGTTCTAGGCATGTCTAGGCAATCTCTTTTGGCACCGACTGATCGACACCTTAAGAATAGGATTCCCTTCCCCTGTAATTTCACCTCATCCAGTGGAGGGGTGAGTAGAGCCACCAGGGCACTGTGGCCCATTGTGTCTTCGGATCCAGAGCTCAAAGTGTTTAATCACACTACTCCTCTGATGTCGTTTCGTCGTGGCCGTAACATCAAAGATAGAATAGTTAGAACAGACATCACTGGGATGGGTATCGCTAGGCCCCCTAATGTATCTTATAAACCTTCAGGTTGCTATCGTTGCAGTGGGTGTGCCACGTGTAAATTGATGCTGAACTGTAGATCGTTCAAACACCCCCATTGCTCTAAAATATACGACATCAGGTTTGTTTTAACCTGTTCGACTGCATTTGTCGTGTATATTATTGTCTGCCCGTGTGGGCTCATGTATGTGGGCCAGACTACTCGGAAGTTTTCGGAGAGGATGGCGGCACATAGATCGGCCATAAAACTTACGCTTGAAGGAAAATTGATCGATCAACCAGTAGCTAAACACTTTAAAAATGCTGGTCACACATTAGAGTCACTCCGGTACTTTATTATAGATCACGTTCCCCTGAGCTTGAGGGGGGGTGATCGGGCAAAATCTCTTTTAGTCAAAGAAACTAAGTGGATACTGAGATTGGGTACCTGCGCCCCTGGGGGGCTTAACGAAAAGATTAATTGGAATACGCTTGTGTAGTGTGGGGGGTTTTGTGTTTTGTTTTTTTATGTTGCTTTTGTGTTATACTATATTTTGGATTCTTTTCATAGATTTATGTGATCTTCTTTTTTTCATTGATTTATGTGTATTGGATAAGCTGCTTTTTTCATTATGTATTGCTGCTTACTTCTTGTTTTTATTTCAGTGTATGTCCCTGCCTGCCCGCAGTGATGACAGCCCAGCCTCCCCTGTGGATTATGCCTGCGCTCCCTCCCGCCGATGGATTGCAGCCGGGTTCTGTGTGAACCGCAAGCTGCTGGTTTCCATGAAGACGGCTGTTTCCGGAAGTGGGTGTCTGACGTGAGCGGAAGCAGAGTGAGTAGCGGGCGCGCACATGACGGACGATGGCGGCGGGGCTACTGTGGTATTTAGGAGGGTAAGTGTTTTATTTGTTTGTGTGTCTGTTGTGTCCTGACGACGGGGGTCCGTCCCCCGAAACGTTGACCTTGGAATACAAATCTTTTTGCATTATTTCGTCTCTGAGTGCCGTTCATTGTTGGACAGTTATATACATATATATATATATACACACACACACACACATATACAACAATGTATATTCACACATACTCAGACCTTATAAATATATATATATATATTTCATATATGCATACATACACATATATATTATATACCCATATACATATATCCAGATATATCCTGATTCAGAGGTATAATTCTTAGAAGTCTGAAACTAAATGTGACCACTCACAGGCTTAAAAACCTGAGAAGTATGCTGCTTAACCGCAGCTTAGTTAATGGGTCTCCCAACACTGCTTAGCTTCCAAGATCAGATGAGATCGGGCGTATCCAATTGTGGTGTGGCTAAGTGAATTAAGCAAAGCTGCTGCAGGTGAGCCTGAACTCACAATGCTTGCAGTGCTCCACAGATACGGTTTTATAATCACCATGTGCTGACAAATTGTATAACACATCTTACTTTACAACAGTGAACAAAGCCAGTATTTGGCTGACCACAGCCATGATTCAGATTTGCAGTCTTTGGGATAATATCATTATAAACAGTTATGATAAAAATAATAATAAGAGAAGTGAGTGTAGATCCATGTAATACACTGTTACAGCATGGTAGGGAAACTGCTTTTTAGTCTTTGCTGGTGTCTTACTCATTATGCAGACAGACGATACAAAATACAACTTGAGCCGACTCAGTAAATAGCACTAAGGTGTCTCTATAAATATATATCTGGCCAAGTGCAGTGCACGCCAGCAATATGCCTGATCCCAAATTCCGCTTAACACCCCTGCGCCTTCAATGGAGGAGAGATGTAATACAGGAAATTCTGGAAATACAACAGGAAAAACAACAGGAAGCATGGTTAAATATGTCCTCATGCTCACAGTATAACACAAAGTGCAGACTTATAATTATGTAAGCAGATTTAATAAACATACTATGTTGCATTCAAACCTGCACATATAACATGTATCCTGTTTAACAAAGACTTAATAGCCTATTGTAACACATATGCAGCGCAGCTGTATTCTAGAAACATACTTCTTTTATCAACAAGAGTTGAACATGAGATTTTATCCAGTGACCCTGACATTTCTGTGTGCAGGGAACATCACTGTGGCAGCAGTTACTCACTAGGCTATGGAGCCTGCCTTTTACAAAAACTCTCATTTGTGTGCCCCCCCCCCCCCCCCCCCCTCCCCGTGCTCCGTGTACCGTTCTCTATACACGGAGCCGGGCTATGGTGGAGAGGGAGCCGGAAGCGGCATTGAGGACCGGGGAGCGCGCCGCATAGAGCCGTGGAGGGGCTATGCATAAATCAACGTGGCCGGCGCGGCTCAGAGCGGCGGGGGACACAGCATAAACAGCAGCGCTGGAAGCGGCGGCGGGCGGATGAAGGGAGTGGCCGGCGGCCACACACACACACAGTTTCCCACACAGCGGGGCGGCAGCGTGAGCTGACCGCCCCGTTCAACATACCTGGACCCTGTGGTGAGGGCTATGACGGGGCTTCTCTGTAAGTTCCGTCCAGCCTTTACTGCAGGTTTTAGTCCTGCACGAGGTGGTGAGGGAGCTCTTTCAGAGAGGTCCGACACCCACAGCTGCTTCAGCAGCTTCCACTATCCCGGACCCTCGCCTTTCTGGAAGGGGGGAAGGGATGTGGAACATTGAAAAATCAAAAATAAATCCAATAATTGTGGAGAAACTCCACAGGCCTAGTTGCTCGGTGAGCACCGAAAAAACACTGAGGTACTCTGGGATATGGAGGGGGGAAGAACTCTCAAATTTTAATTTATTCAGTGCCTAGTTCCTGTGGAACCGTCCATATCCCTAGAGTACTCCAGTGACCCCTAGTGGATGAAAAAGAAATACTGCTCATTCCCAGTGATAGCAACTTCCTTTACCAAGTTTGCTGTGTGTTTGGATCTGTGTCCTCAATCAATGCACTGGACCAGAGAGTAGCTACCAGGAGGAAGAGACAGGAGCCCTACCATGAGGTGGGAGAATGTGTGCTAAGAAAGTGCAAAACTGATTCTATTGCTGTATGTTTGTGTTTTTATTTATTATTTAAATATGTTTGATACAGCCTATACTATAGAACAGTGGTTCTCAAACCCAGTCCTCAGGACCCCACACGGTTCACGTTTTCCATGTCACTCAGCAGGTGCACTGTGTATAACCAACTGTCACATTTAAAAAATCTACAGGTGACCTGCAAAGCATGAACCGTGTGGGGTCCTAAGGACCGAGTTTGAGAACCTGTGCTATAGAACATCTATAGTGTGTTAAATATTAATACTGTATTCCATACAGTATCCAGTGTATACAAAGACCAATGTTTACATTAATATCAAGGGTCGTTACTAGGTTCCTCTACTGCTCACCCAGACTCCCGCACATGCACCAATGTTCTGCAAAGTGGTAGATTGTGCATTTGGAAACCCCCCTCTAGAAATCCAGCGTTTGCCACTGTATGTCCCTGTAAAAACGAATCAACATAATGTGAAAGGTTATTGGTAAGTGAATTTACGTTGAGATGATCGGGCAACCAGGGCGGGAAGTAAGGGATTTATGTTATTTAGGTAAATGGTAGTAGTGTTTGCCACTGTATGTCCCTGTAAAAACGAATCAACATAATGTGAAAGGTTATTGGTAAGTGAATTTACGTTGAAATGATCGGGCAACCAGGGAGGGAAGTAAGGGATTTATGTTATTTAGGTAAATGGTAGTTTGTGGACACCACCGGGTGAACAGTGAACAGAAAATTAAAAGTGTCTTTCGATATCACTCTAGAGGTCAGCGCCTGGGATAACATAAATTTCAACTTAGCTTAAATGTCATCTGTACGGTTACAGGGGAGTTTTTTTATAGGTTGTCTCATTCTCCAATTGTCTATAAGCCTCCAAGAGATTATAAGCCTCCAAGAGATAATCAGTTCTGTCTTGAAAGAATATTCCCTCCCATATCAGCCGACTTAATAACCAAATCATGATCAGAACTGAGACTCTTAATGACCAATCTCTCTCCCTTGGTAAAAGTGTCCTTGAAGGAACTTCTCTCTTCTTTATTACATAGAATCCTAAATGAAATGAAATATTAAATATGGATGTGGGATGTAGTGACAGAGTCATTTTTCGGAGATCAAATAATTTATCCAGATGATTGTGATCAAACAGGTTAACCAAACCAGCAGAGGAGGTAATAGGTTTGGCCTCCTTTGTAAAAGAGAGGCTTATTGGATTTTTCATTTAGGGACATTAATACCACATGGTCTAAATGACACAGTGGAGTTAAATAACACCCAATAGTTCCCTTCATGAAAGATCCCTTTTTGCCTCCTATTTGCTTATTTTTGTCTCTTTTCGAAAATATCTAGTGGGATATAAAGTATATATTTGTTATTATTTGTGTTTTTGATGTCATGTATTGTAGTTGAGGGAACTTTTTATATATATAATAAATATATTGTATTATTAAATATTGAGTAGAGAGAATAGAAAAATTGAACTCTCTGCACTACAACAATTTGTATATGATATATAACATTCTAATGTTTTAAGCTCTTGTTTTAGCCACACGAATTGGATATTAATATTATACTATTTTGTGAAAAAACCATGACTGTAGATATTGATAAATGTGACTGTGCTTGCATTAACAGCTCATTTGTACAGCACAAAGCAAGGACAAATGGACATTGCAATGACTGCATACTAAACAACTAAACTGCTGCTTGACCATATACAGTGTAACTGTGTCTTTGGGAAAAGTAACAAACAGATGTCCAATATAATATAAGTGGAAACTAATGGACTTTGCATTAATTGCATACTAACCACCTGCCTAAACACTGACTGTGATTGAGAAGGTTCTTTTGGTGCACTGTGTGATTGTTCTATGGTCATTAATTGCTTAAATTGTGTTTTTAATCAATATATAGTCTAGTTTAATTTAACACCGGCTGTGTGTACAGATGTGTCCACTTACATCTATGCTATTTTGCTAAATTTTGCACAACATGCAAAACACTGCTAAGCTGTTTTTCACGAGTAGTGAGTGGGTGTATTTTAAAATTTTTGCTTGCCATAATAGAATATGTGTAAGGTAACATATTAAAGAAGCAAATTAGGAAAAATCACAAGACATGGCTAAATCTCTAAGTATATCGCATGCAAAACTGTGATATACATGTTGGGATATAGCAAAGATGTATGTGGACACATCTTGTACGTGTGTTTTTATGTGTTTCAGTGGGATTAAAAAATCTCATAAAATTATTCCGGTATGATGGCGCTTCATTAGTCGTTTTTTTACCCTAGTTATGGCCCCACTAGGAGGGTCAAATAATAACACAACAATAATAAGGGGTAGATTTAAAAAAAAGGCACAATTTGTCAATTGCTGATCATCGGCAACTCTGACAACTAAGCTTTTTAAGCATTACTTCCTACTGCCATTTTAAAACCATTGGTAAAACCTACTGTTGATCAGTAGCTTTGACAAACTGCGCCTTAGAAAATCTACCTCTAGATCAGAAACCTACCTCACGATCTCTTTCAGTCTTGGTGAGACGCATCTGTCTCAGCATCTGAGAGCGCTGCTCCATCATTAGCGTTCTCTCATATGTATATGCAGAGATGTCACTATTGTTCTGCAAATATTTGAAAAAGATCATAAATGAATGTACAACACAGTGTAGTGCTTTATTTATAATGCATTGTATACTTAAAAGACAAAGTACATAGTATCCATTACTTATTTTCCATAAAATGCATACTGTATTTGGGAGCACACTATGTAGCCTAATACCCCCATGATACTGGCACATATAATGGAAACCTTGTTTGAAAGAGGGATGAACCTCTTTCAAATAATGTGGCCCTCCAGTAGGTATTGTCTGGTGATTCCCAAACAATTCCACCAAACTCTATGGAAACATAACATTTTCCCCATACTTAACTTCATACACACGTGGCACCTTTGTTTGAAGGCATTTTCTATTTCCAATAATGTGCTCATATAGGGGGGAAGTCAATTAGCCATGGGAAATGATCTCCGGGGGTAATTCAGTTGATTATGATAGCCAGCATTATCTGGGATTTTCTTTTAACTGCCCAGATCCCTGTGTTTCGCACCCTGTGTTTTCATACATTTTACCACGAAAAAAGGGCATTAATTGAATTGCCTGAAAAAACATTGGGCAAAAAATCCAGAAAAAGCCAGTTTTTTGTGGCAAAATTTACAGTGTCTAAATGAATCTTCCCTCTTAGTAGTTATTGTCTGGTGATCACCACACAATGTCATAAACAGTACACACAAAATTTTTTTTTCCACACATTGGGTCTGGAGATCCTATGTCCACATGCTGTTCCAAATAAAAATCACGTACTCATATTTAATGCAATTTTTTTTTTTTTACTAAAACTGAATGTAGAATTATGCTGGTTGCAATTTTAATGTCAAAACAAGAACCACAAAGTATGTATTTGTGGCTTTATACAGTATATAACACTTGAAATCTTAATAAAAATGACTTACAATATATGGCCACTTTAGTTACATCTTATTTAACGTGTAACAATAAGCAGAATGACTAAACTTCACATAAGTCTCTGAAACAAACAAGGTATAATTTGTATGGGTACTATGTTATAACAATGATATTGATGTTGGAAGGTAACAAGAAAAAATGAGGAAAATGGTCACAACAAAGGGGTGAAAAAAACCCTCAGCAGCAAAGACGTTAAACTCCTGCATCAATTTTAGGATGGTGTCCATATAGGAGTACTCAACATGTGGCCCTCTAACTACTGTGAGCTTATTACCACTGTGAAAAACCTTTATCCATCGAAGGAAAAAAAGAAACCTAGGTAAGCTTAACCCTGCCACATATTATGTAAGCAAGGTATATTTATCCAAACCATAACGTCATCTTAAAACTATAATACAGAAAAAGAAAAAAACAAATAGAAACATACTGGAGGAATCAACCCACTTATTTCCTAGAAAAGAGGATAGATTATAGACAGACCTGTAGAGAACTAACATCAGTGTCTAATACACGTATTGTTTTTTTTTTTACATTTCATTACATGTACCAAAAACACCATCTGGAGGGAATATTCTAAAAAGACAAACAAACCAAAAGGAAGAGCCATTCCTCATTTTCAACATCTATGGATAAGTATTAAACCATTCTCAAACTTTCAACCTAAGTGTTTTTTTCTTATACTATCAATACACTTTTCTAAGACTCTCCATATAGTATCAGCGCTAACTTAACTAACCACATCACCCCTTTTCAGTTTTTCTTATATATTAATTTCAAATACTTTTCTTTTATTAATTTTCCTACCATTTCTACTACTTCCACTTCTGCTTCAATCCTAAGATGATAAAGGAAGGTTGCAAGGTCTTTCTTCATTTGGATGCTGTTGTCGTCCATTTGTGCTACTGTAAAAATCCTCATTTGGCACTTTTTCCACACCTGCAAATAAGCAAGTACTCACTCTCAAAATAAAAAAAAACAACTAAAAACAAAACCAGTTATTATATGTGATTTGCATCTACATTTTTGACATGACTACTGCATATGTAAGTAACCAGAAGCATAGGTGCTGAAACAGGGGAGTACTGTGTAACGGAGCGCAGTGTGGCCACCATCTACAGTTAATATGGGCAGTGTCGGTATGGAGATAATACCCTTTTTGGCTACTACACTTCCTATCTCGCCACAGTGCTCCTCAGTACTCCCACCCCTTTCCCTCATGGCACCCCCTGACCTCCCCGCATTTTCAACCAGGTTCAGCTGAAAATGTACCTGTAAAGTCTCATTATCTACCATGCACAGCCTCAGCCAGGGTGTGAACTATGAGTGGATCCTGTCACTTCGTCTTCTTCATAAAGGGGCAAATTCAGTATGAATTGCAAGTAGCGATTCGTACGGAATTTTTGCTGAGGGGCCGCGGGCGCATGCGCAGCAGGCCCTACTGCACATGCGCCCGCAATTTCTGCGGGGGGCCGCAGAAATTGCGATCGCCTCTGCCTGTCCATCAGGCAGAGGCAGGTGCAGGGCGGGAGGGGGGCGGCAATGCTCCGTTTTCCGGGTGGAAACGGAGCGTTGCGGGGGCGTGACAGCCCAAACGGTGGGCTGGTATGCGTGAACGGGGGCGTGTCGGGAGTGCGGCCGCAGCGGCTGCATGACGTCACACGCAGCCGCTGCGACAACAAAATTGGCACCTGGACTCCTGCGGCCGCAGCTAAGCTGCGCCAGCAGGAGTCATACTTAATTTCTGCTAACAATTTCTGCTTGAAGCAGGGGGAAGGCACCGGTCAGCATGCCTGGCGGCCTTGCCCAGCGCTGGGCGGCCTCCAGTATGCGTGCTAATGGTTAGCAAAATCTGCTGATTAGCAGAATTTGCTAACCTTACTGAATTGGCCCCAAAGTCACTAACATGTAACAGTTATGTTTTTGGTCTGTATTTATTATACGTATTTTGTGGGAAATCACCCGAAAAAATCAAGATATACTTAAAATGCAAGACATCTGCTACACTTTCCCTGTTTCCCATCTCTATCATCAGGTAGGTGGTATGGCGGGTAAGTCCAGCTGTCCTTGAGGCGGCGACATTCAGCAATTTAGGTGTGCCATAAATAATATTTTGCCCCTCCAACCAAAAAGGTTGTGGCGCCCCTGACCAGAAGGTAATAAATTACTTGATAAACACAGTTATTAGCCTAGCCGTGCCGAAATTTGATGTGTACATTTCATTAGAGTAGTGACAATGTATGGGAGGTTTGAAAGGAGAATAATAAGGGCCAGCCTAGTGCTTTTCATTGTAAGCAAGAAAATGAAAAGCACTAGGACGTAGCTACAGTGGCATTGCTATGGGGTACAGAAGTCATATACACTGAAGTGCCAAAAGTCAAGGATAGGTGCCTA
This sequence comes from Pseudophryne corroboree, assembly GCF_028390025.1. Taxonomy (NCBI): domain Eukaryota; kingdom Metazoa; phylum Chordata; class Amphibia; order Anura; family Myobatrachidae; genus Pseudophryne; species Pseudophryne corroboree. The sequence goes on along the minus strand of NC_086454.1, from coordinate 219,166,278 downwards.
CTATCTTGTATGACCCCTCTAGCCTGGTGAAGTGCAGCAACTCGATGTGGCATCGATTACACCAGTGAATGAAGTCCATCAGAGAGATGTTGACCCATGCCATATGGATAGCTTCCAACAGCTTCCTGATGTTTGTAGGTGCCGAAACCTGGGGGCTGAGTGGACCTCTTTAAATCACTAAAGTTACTAGTCAATGATGTGTTCAGGTGTACCAGCAAACCCAACACATGACACGTGAACACACCTCACGCCATTATGGAACCACCATCAGCCTGCACTGTGCCTTGTTGACAACAATGGGGTTTGCACCACACCCAAACCCTACTTTCAGACAAATACAACTCTAACTATGACTCATAGGACCACGCAACATGTCAGTGACCCAGGATCCAATTATCAATGTCAAGAGCCCAGGTGACGCCCTGTGTCCGGTGTCTTAGTGTTAACAGGGCCACTCTGGTGAGTCTTCTGATACCATATCGCATGGAAGCTAAAGAACGCTGCACTGACTTGCTGGCAGAAATCAGGTTGACATGTAAGATTCAAAAACTGACAAGAGGGGAAGGGGGGGGGGGTGAGTACTAGAAAACACATTATCTGGTAAAATTATATTTCCAGTTAGAGGTGTGTAAAGGGGATGTTAATCAGAGTGAGCATAATGGATGTTATCCAAGGACACTATAATGGTGCGTAATATGAATTAGGGAACTGTAATGTGGCATAATATGAACTGGAAGCACCATAATGTGGCATAGTATGAACTGGTAGCACTACAATGTGACATCATATGAACTTGTGACACTGTTTAGCATGATGTGATCTAGAGACACATTATGTCATAACATGAACTGAAGCCACTGTTTGGTATAATGTGAAAGATGGCACTACAACAGGGCATAAATTAACTAGGCCACCACTACAGGGCATAAAATGAACAACTGCTGCAGTTAGAGGTTTCAATCCATAAACATTAGGGTAGGGCCTCTTCAAAATGTTGCTATGGGGCTCTCAAAATTCTACCTATGCTCCTGACAACACCCCATTTTGACATGGCCACACCCCATGTCCCTATTTATGGATATAAAATGTTGACTTTTGAGCACCTTTCTCATGGAGTCTTATGCACATTATTTACTGTTTTATCCTCAGGTTTATTTTCATGAGAGTAAACCATCAGAGACTATTTAGCAAAAGCATTTTCTTATGCTGCCCTGTAAGAATGTTTTTCTCCGCTTGTTATCATTTCAGTATTGTCACGATCACGACTGTATTTCTCATATTCTGGGGCTTACCTCAGCGTATCCTGTAACTCACCAGGAAGACTGCAAATCTGCGTTTGCTTACCTTGATTAGCCACCTGAGTAGGAATTCCTCTAAGTAATCAGCTGTTTGCAGCATTTTGATTCTTCACGGTGTTCATTCTGGAGTTTAGGCCTAAAAGTTAACATCCTCTGTTCATTTGCAGAAATTTAAGCTTCAGTGTTTTTTTCGGCCTGCTAGGCCTCACTCCAGATTGGAGCCTAACCTGGAGTACTGACATGACAGGATCTGATCACCTGACCCGGAGCTATCCAATCCTGTGACAGCCTGAGACTCTCTGAATCACCTGACTCTGTTTACCATTGACCAGGAAGTATAAGTACAGAGACTTGTGCTACAGAATCTGCCAGCTCTGTGTGAGCTTCGTAGCTGAGCTCCCTAAAAGGTAACACTTTTACATTGGTTCCTGTAAAACTCTGCTCTTTTGTTACCCAGTCTGGATTACAGTTGTGTTACCAGTTATATCCAGTTTCAGTCTTGTCTTAAAGTCACATCCACAGTATTCTTCAGTCTCGTCTTAAAGCCACCGCCGCAGTATTAATCAGTCTCATCTTAAAGCAACAGCCACAGCATTCTTAGTCTCATCTTAAAGACACAGCCGCAGTATTCTTCAATCTCGTTTTAAAGACACAGCCACAGTCAATGTTCTACATACAGTTGCATTTCCAGTTATACCGGTACCCAGCCCGGTTCACAGTGTGGTTCTCAGTCACCGGTAACCAGCCCAGTTCTCAGTCTCACCAGTAACCACTCCGGTTCAACGTCTTTAGCTCTTCCCCAAGATATGTGTAACTCCAGAGAACCTGTTTCATAGTAACCTTGGGTAAACAAACACTTACTCCTGTGACAGATTATCCAGTAAATTCTCACCAATACATTCACCATCCTGCTATCAACACCAAGTCCCTGGTGATCCAGTGGTCAGGATACGGCTCCCTCTGCCGAAGCCCGGGTTCAACTCCCGGTCAGGGATTACTCCTTACTACTTCATCTCACTGATTCCCACAGACCAACCAAATATACACAGTCCTCCAGTTACCCGCACGGACTTCACATACACGCTGGGTTCACAAAAACCACAGTCAGGACAAGTATTCTGCTAATTAAAACTAGAAATAGCTCTAAAGAGCTTCATATTATTTTTACTGCCTTAGTGTAGCCTCTGATACTGCAATTAGGGAAGACCGATCAGAGGCCCCATATTGATCTTTTGGATTGATACGAAATTGGCATCTGTGTATTTATTACACTAACAAATTATGTCAATGTGCGCGGACCCCTGTGTTTTGATTTTGTTTTTAAGTACATACTCGTGTTTTGACTTTGCAAAACCACACTCAAGTGTTTTGGTTTGGATTCCGAGTTCGGTTCAGTTAAAAATTGATTTAAAAAAAATCAACAATTTTTTTTATAAAAATCTATAAAAACAACTGAAATCATGTAATTTTTGGAATCCAAACCCAAAATTCAAACTGAAAATTTGAGTTCCGAACCGCAGGAAGTTCTGAACAGGAACTCCGGTTCGGATCCACAAAATCCGAGGACATTCGATTCGAAAGGAGTCTGGCTCAAATCTTCCTGCGTTTCAGAATTCAGATTTTAAATCTGAATTTTGGATTGCAAAAGTTGCATGATTTTAGGTGTTTTTAATAAAAAATTTTAAACAATTTTTTTAATTGAAGCATCGCATCAAATAAAACTTGTCAACAAATACGTTCACAATTATTAACACACACAGAAGTCGAATATAAAATGATATTGTTACACCCAGTTTGTCTTTTCTATATAAATTCTTGATAGAAACATTACACACCAGGACCAGGTCCACCTGTCACTAAATACAATGTAAGAGTATTGAGGATCACTGCAATCTAAGCAGTGCTTAAAGTGTTCCTAGAGAGGTGGTGGAACTCATCCCCTTCATCCTCCACACCCGTAGCCTTTGCAAAAAAGGGAATGCCTCAAAAAGGGTTGTGGACTCAAAAAGAAAGGGGTGTGGTCACCCAATACTATCCCCAATTCAAATTACGCCGCACAGTAGCAATCTTATTCAAATTACACCACATAGCAGTGTCCCTTATTCATGTTATGACACATGTTAGTGCCCCTTAATCACAAAGCCCACAGTAGTAGCACACCAAATACACATAATGCCCACAGCAGTAGTACCGCTTATGCAATGCCCACAGCAGTAGTACCCCTTATGCAATGCCCACTGTAGTGCCCACAGTGGTAGCGCTCCTTATGTAGAGACCATAGTATTGGTGCTCCGTATGCAGTGCCCCCAGTAGTAGTGCCCCTTATGTCCCCAGAAGTGATGCCCCCTATGAAGTGCCCTCATTAGTAGTGCCCCCAATAGCAATGCCCCCATGTAGTATTGCCCCAGTAGTAATGCCCCATGTAGTAATGCCCCCTCTAGTAGCATACTTACACACACAAAGCTCCTGCGTCCGACCGCTGCCATCCTTCCATGCCACCCGCTCCTTGGAACTATGGGAGAGACGTCATGAAGACATCCCGTACTTGCGTGGGTTCCCTCCGGGTACTCCGGTTTCCTCCCACAATCCAAAAATATACTGGTAGGTTAATTGGATCCCAACAAAAATTAACCCTAGCGTGAATGTGTGTGCGTGCACATGTGGTAGGGAATATAGATTGTAAGCTCCACTGGGGCAGGGACTGATGTGAAAGGCCAAATATTCTCTGGAAAGCGCTGCGGAATATGTGTGCGCTATATAAATAAATAAATAATCTCTTTGACATAGTCAACTTCCTTCTCTGCCCACCCCTGCCTCGTCTACCCTTTTCACTCCCTGCCCATGATTTTGACTACTACTTCACATCCAAAATTGACTACACATGTCAAGACATTAAATCCCAACAGACCCTAAGCAATCCACCCCTTCCTTTACCTGACCACCCTTCCCCATCCATTTTACCAACTCTGACTTTTTTGCCCCCATTGTTTTCATTGTTTTTGGAGATGAAGTCAGGTCTCTCATCCACTCTCCACTAGACCCTGTCTCCTCCATCACTCCTCCATTATCTTACTCATGCTTGTTCCCATCTTGCCAACCTCTTCAATCTCTCCCTCTCATCAGGCACTGTCCCCGCTGCCTTCAAGCGTGACCATTTCTCTCATTTTAAAAACCTATCCTTGATCCTAACACTCTTTCCAACTACCGACGCATCTCTCTTTCCTGTCCTTATACCTAAAACACCTTTGTCTACAACGTTCTTACCTCCCATTCCCAGCTTAACCAGTTTAAGTCTGGCTTCCTTCCTCTCCACTGAGGCAACTTTAAAAAAAGCTTGCAATAACCTCCATGCTGCCAAATTCAAGGACCACTACTCTGCTTATTTTCTTTGACCTCTCTGCTGCTTGTGACATTGTGGACCACCCTCTCCTTCTGCAACTCCTTAACTTCATTGGTCTGTGTCACAAAACGGAGGCATTCAGCACTGCCAGACGCACTCTGTCTTACCACCGCCACAAACCTTTGCGCGGTCCCTCATCTGTGCAATCTACTGGTGTCCTGTGCGGTCATCCTCTATGCTGTGGCTTACAGTCAGCACCGATGGACCCGGCGGCCATTGCAAATCTCCTAGGCCGCATCACGCCAGTGTTTCCGCCAAAGTTCTCCATGGACAGTGCCATGACAGTTCCTGGTCAGCTGACTGTCCAAAGCCCAATCCAGAATAACTTCCTTGTCATGTGAGTCGCTCATCCAGTCAGCAGTGAGTACAGGGTATAAGTTCCAAGTCCCAGCACTGGCATGCTGTCAGTGCTTTGTAGTTTGTAATGAGCTCCTACATCTCCAGCTGTATTAGACTAAGGGGCAGATTTATTAAGCTTGGTGAAGTGATAAAGTGGAAGGTGATAAAGCACCAGCCAGTCAGCTCTTAACTGTTACTTTTCAAATCCAGCCTGTGACATGGTAGATAGGAGCTGATTGACTGGTACTTTATCACTTCACCAGGCTTAATAAATCTGCCCCTCAGTGCTTTATCCATCACAGCACCACTTGACTACCTGGCAGATATTAAAGGGCCATGCCGCTATTTCCATTTCAGCGTATCCAAGTGCACTGGTAAGCCATCCCAGTGCACCTAAAGACTGTTCTGCATTCCATCACGGCATCTGTGCTCTGCTGGTTCCGTCCAGCACTCCAGAAAACTTGCATTGCTGACTCCATTCAGCATTCACAGAAAACCTGCTCTGCTGGTTCCGTCCAGCACTCAAGAAAACCTTCATTGCTGACTCCATTCAGCATTCACAGAGAACCTGCTCTGCTGGTTCCATCCAGCACTCCGGGAAACCTGCATTGCTGTTCTCATCCAGTACCCGTATAGCTGGTCACCTCCACTCTTACGATCCTCAGCCAACTGACACTTCTGATGAGGAGATCACACCTAAAGCCTGCAAAAATACGTCCACATCTCCCAAGCCCAGACCAAGCAATCCAAACTAGTCCGGTTTCACAAATACCCACAGCCGTGACAGTATACATGGCACTGGCCTCTTCTGGATTACCTACTACCTCTATAACTGCTCCTACTCGGCCTCCTTTCATGACTTCATGACTCCACATCCCTCACACGTCCCCAAACAGTAGGTGTTCCCCTAGGTTTTGTGCTTGGACCTTGCCCTTTCTCTCTCTATACTGTACATCCTCTTTAGGTGAGCTTATTAGTTCTTTTGACTTTCAATATCATTTCTATGCTGATGATACTCACATCTGCCTTTCCTCCCCTGACATCTCTCCCTCGCACCTCACTCATATCTCCAACTGTTTCTCTGCTACCTCTTCTTGAATGTTCCAGCACTATCTTAAACTTAACATATCTAATGCTTGCCATACAGAGGAGCAACTATCCTCCAACCACCCGACATATCTGTCCAACTAAAACATTGCCTTACCAAACTGCCAACTTTTTCATCAGACCACCAACTTCTCTCCAACTCGTGATATCACAGAAGTAGACAGACAGTGCAATGTGTGATGCATTGTGTGAGTGAGCCGACAGGTCAACTCTGCTAGCATTTTAGATGCAATGCAATGCAACTAAGATGCACCAGTAAACTGTGCAGATTCATTTGATATATGTTTGTGATTGAGTCTGTATATGAAGCACAACAGAACTTGGAATGGAAAAAAAGCTGTGGCCACTGCATTGTATATGTATGCAGATTCAGGGACTCAGTCGCACACTTATATACAGGTGTTGCATATCAAATTAATCAGCACAATCTTTAAGATGCCCTTTCAGCAAAAGAGACACCTGATGCTAGCAGAATCTCAGAGTACCTGTCATGCCAAAAGGATCGGTTCAGCGCGACTGTAGCAAAGATGTAGAATTAATAAAAAATACAGAGTAACTGCCACCTGAACAGGTTTATTCTTTTACACATATGCTTCAAAATCAATAAAGATTCTATTATAGTATCTCCTTTAAATCAGTTTTTAGCTTAAGTACAATTGAACCAATACCCTATGGAATTTCTGACATACCTTATGCTGTTTTAACAGAAATGGCAGCAGCATAAGCATCCCACCATCATGCACAATCCACCAGACATCAATATTTCCTTCCAGATAACGCTCATAGTTGCTTGGATAGAAAGAGACATTTTTAGGGACCATAAGTGCCAAATGAGCTGCGGTTGTGCATCGTACAGTTTCTGGAGAAGAAAAGAGGGCTGTTACAAAATGACCTGTTTTGGTTTCTCAGTCACAGTTAGGCTAAATAATTTAGGTTAATACCTGATGAGGAACTGTGCTTTTAAAAATCAAAACACCACATCTGATATGGCAGATATACTAAAGATATCAGGAGATACTATATACAGATGTGTCCACTTATATCTAGCCTACAGTACCTGTATGTTAAACAGACATTCAAGTCACGCCATGGCTCGGTAGTGTTGAGCGTCTTTACATGCAACTTTTCCCATTAAAATGCATCCTATTCACAACATGATGAAAATAGGACGCACAAACAGCTTATGCTGATTAAAATGACCACTGCTGTATCTACATATGAAATAATGCATTACAGTGTCTTATAGGAAAACACTAACGCACCATTTTGTATGCAAATGCTAAGAGAATATAGGCATGCCACATATAATTTTAATCAGCAGAGTCTGCTTGTGCATCTTATTCGCATGACAATGTAAATAAGATAAATTTTCAGAAAAAAAAAAAAAAAACGCCCAATGCTAACGGAGTTTCACTGGACTTGTCAGCTCACTCACACCAGGCATCTCCTGCTACGTGGCATATTGAGGCAAGATGTACAGTAGGCGGACACACAGATACATATAGAGTATATAAGAGAATTAGCAGCACCTCTTAGAGCAGGGATAGGGAACCTTTGGCCCTCCAGCTGTTGTTGAACATCATTCCAGCAAGCCCTACAACAGTTTTAGCATGGCCAATTAGCAAAACTGTAGCAAGTCATGCTGGTATGTGTAGTTCAACAACAGCTGGTGGGCCGAAGGTTCCCCATCCCTGTCTTAGAGGAACCCCTATTAGTGGGACCAAGACAAAACACAAACCAAAAAGATATTCCAGGCGGCATTAGTCAGTTATAGAGTTATATCACATTGACAGATTAATAGTCCTTATGTAGAGGAGTGTGCTATTAATCTGCCAATGGGCTATAACTCCATAACTGACTAGCGCCCTTTGGAAAATCTTTTTTGTGTATATCTGTGTATATATATATATATATATAGGAACATATGTGAGCGGCACTCTGCGGTTTTTCAACAAGAACAGGACATCACCCCGTTACTAGCAGCAACGTTTTGGTTTTTATTAAACCGTCATCAGGATTACATAGATGTTTAATAAAAAACGAAACGTTGCTGCTAGTAACGGGGTGATGTCCTGTTCTTGTTGAAAAACCGCAGAGTGCCGCTCACGTATGTTCCTATTTGAAACAAACAGCTTTGTATGAGAAGGCACCAAGTACTATCTACAAATTATTACCGGAGTGCCGAGTATATATATGATATATATATATATATATATATATATATATGTGTGTATGTACTGTATATCTATCTATCTATCTATCTATCTACATATGGCAGTCCAGTATGGATGCCACCATGGGTGTTTGCAGGACAGGGCACAACAGTTCGGGTGCACCAGGCCAAAGCGACCTGGGTTTAGGACTGGACCAAGAGGAAGGCCTAGGAGGTGTTGGGACACAGCAAGTTATCTTAGTGCGGCCGGCTTTGGGTCCCTGGGGTTTGGATAGGAGAGAGAGAGTGGGCAGGCTCCCATCCATGCAGGTCCAGTCCAGGTTTTGGAGCAAGTGCTATCAGAAATCAGGCACACCTGTGCCACACTTTTATAAAGCTCGTTAGGGCAACGGCTCAAGGCTCCTGATGCCAACAAGTGGCCAGGCGATAGAGGGCGGGCCATTGGGTTAGAGACAGGGAGCCTGATATTTGTATACATGCTGTTTGTGAACTGGTCCTGGTTAAGGTACTTTGTAAATTTGCAGTGTTAAAGACCTGTTTACTGTGCTGTGGAAGTAAACAGACTGCTTTTCCCGTACAACGGTGTCAGCATCTTGTCTGGTGGAAGGTCGCTTTCTTACAAGTGGCGACCTAACAGGGACCTGACACACTAAGCACAGTAAAAACCCAGCGACTGCAGGATCCGCTGGAGCCATGACAGTCTCCACAGACTCAGCAAACTTCCTCTGGTCAGGTTAGTAACCAGCCAGGGTGTGTGTGTAAATTGTTTTGTTTATTTTTTTATTTCATTTTTTTTAAAGTGTTTTTTTTGTGTATTGTAGTTTGGTGGTGTATGTTAAGTGACTAATTCATATATCGTGCATCCATCCTGTCTACCATGGAGGAGTTGTTAAGGGCCCTAACTAATGTGGCTGCGGGGCAACAATCCCAGATGCAGCATCTCCAAACACAAGTACAGGATCAGCAGGAAACCCTGCACTTGATTCGTGATGAAGTAGGTCGCCTGCGACAGTATCACCAGGAGCCTAGGTCGTTGCAAAAGATGTGTCCCTCAGACAATGTTGAAGCCTATCTGGGGACCTTTGAGCATGCAGCTGCATGCCTGGGATGGCCAGAGGATAGCTGGGCGAATAAGCTGGCCTCATATTTGACGGTGGATCCCCAGAAAACGTACCATGACCTCCTGGTGGACCAGGCATCCACCTATTCACAGCTTTAAGCCGGCATATTGGGTCGCATCGGCGTAACCAAGGCCTGCAAAGCCCAGCGGTTCAAGGACTGGGATTGGACCATGATATAGAATTCTCAAATCCAACTGGATGAACTTCTAAAGATGGCGAGGTCTTGGCTTCAGTCAGAGAGTAATACGGCAACCCAAGTGGTGGAGACCGTAGCCGTAAACCACTGTATACGGGTCTTAGACAGAGGCACGCAGAGTTGGGTTCTCCAGGCTGACCCCCAAAATATGGAGGACCTAGCCGCCGTAATGGAGAGATATGCTGCGTTGGGCAAAATGGATAAGCCCTTAGACCGAGAGACTCGACCAGTTCCAAGACCCTGGACCTGTCAACCTCCAGAAACGGGGGCCTGGACCAATCCAGTCACCTGCTATGAGTGCAGGGAACAGGGCCACATCCAAAAGGACTGTACCAAACAGCATGAGCCTATGTAGTGCGGAGCAGGGAAATCGGGGCAACCAGCCTACAGCTGTGTCAGAAGTAAGGGTTCGTTTGTGCCCTCCCAGTTCCAGGTGACCCTTCAGATCGCAGCACGGCCAATCCAGACACTTGTCGATACAGGGAGTGAGTTGTCAATTATCTCTGCAGGGTCGGTCCCTGAAGGCATTGACAAGGTCTTAACTGCAGTTGAGGTGCTCTGCGTCCATGGTGCCACTCGCAAGTACCCCAGAGTGCGGTTTCCAGTGTAACATCAGGGGCAGATATTCCAGCTGGTAGCAGGTCGCCCCGCACTCGCCCTACCCTTTGATCCTGGAGCGAGATTTCCCTAACCTGTCGGAACTGCTGGCATTTCAACTCAAGGAACTTCCTTCCTCTCCCAGCTCCGTGGCACGAAGGTCGAGTAATTCTTCAGGAGCCGACTGCCTGTGTGGAGTTGGTACATCTACTCCAGAAGAGCCGACCAACCCAGAGGAGGCGAGTGACGAAAGGACATTAAGAACTGTCATGTCGCTTCAGGATTTTGGACGAGGCAAGCGAGAAGACCTGAACCTCGCGAATGCTTTCCAGAACATTTGTAGTTATAATGAGAAAATGAATTCGTCCTTACCCAGGGGGGGCGGACCTTATTTCATAGTAGAGAAGGAATTACTATATAGGGTTGTCGAGGAATGGGTTAAGAAAGTTGAGCAGCTTATAGTGCCACGGGTCCATCAGCCTCTGGTCCTGGAAACTGACCATTCACAGTTGTGGGGTGGACATTTAGGGGAGGAGAAAACTCTGCAGAGGGTACAGCAGTGATTTTTCTGGCCGGGAATCCGTGAGTTAGTAGCAAAGTACTGTCAGGAGTGTCCCATGTGCCAGCGTACCGCACCAAGTCCTAGTAAAGAACTCCCTTCATACCTCTTCCGGTAATCTCCGTTCTCTTTGAAAGGATTGGGATGGATATTGTGGGGCCGGTGGAAAAATTAGCAAGGGGACACCAGCATATTGTAGTCCTCCTTGATTATACCACACGATACCTTGAAGCCATCTCTCTACGGAATATGAAGACAGCAACCATTGCCAAGGAACAATTGCTGATCTTCTCCTGCCTGGGCATACCCAAGGAGGTCCTCATTGACCAGGGAACCCCCTTTATGTCCTGGCTGATGAGCGATTTGTATCGGATACTGGGGGTTAAAAAGATTCGCACCTCAGAGTATCATCCCCAGACCAATGGCTTGGTGGAGCGTTTTAACTGCACACTCAAGCAGATGCTCAGGAGGGCAGTGTCGCCCAGGACAAAAGGGACTGGGACCAGATCTTACCTTTTCTGATGTTCGCCATCTGAGAGGTTCCCCAGTCCTCTACTGGCTTCAGCACTTTTGAGCTGTTGTACGGCAGACAGCCAATGGGAATCCTGGACCTCCTAAAAGAGGTGAACAACAGACATCCTCGGAGCCAAATGTAGTACAGTTTGTCCACCAGCTCTACAGGCAGTTTCAGCAGATAGCCCCATTGGAAAGTGACCATATGACTGAGGCTCAGTCTAGACAGAAATGTCATTATGATGTCCAGCCTGAGAAACGGAGTTTTAACCCTGGGGACAAGGTCTTGGTCCTGGTACCCACAGTGTCGGGCAAGCTGTATGCCCATTGGCAAGGGCCTTATACAGTGCTCAAAGCTGTGGGGCCAGTGACTTATTGTGTAAGCCAACCAGGAAAGCGGAAGCTTACACAGATCTATCATATAAATCTGCTGAAGCATTGGAAGGAAAGCTCAGAGACAGCAACTGCAAGAGTGGCTAGGATCTTAGCATGTGTGATCCCAATTGACAGATTTCTCGACGAGGTCAAGACACATCAAGCTCAAGACATGGTCAGGAGAAATTTAGATGTCTTTTCGACGATTCTAGGGAGGACTAAGATCATCGACCATGACATTGTTACTCCTCCGCGGTAGTGCTCAATCTGCGGCCGTACCGGATACCCGAGGCGAAGAGGGACACAGGGTGGTAATTCAGAGTTGATCGCAGCAGCAAATTTGTTAGCAGTTGGGCAAAACCATGTGCACTGCAGGTGTGGCAGATATAACATGTGCAGAGAAAGTTAGATTTGGGTGGGTTATATTGTTTCTGTGAAGAGTAAATACTGGCTGCTTTATTTTTATACTGCATTTAGATTTCAGTTTTAACACACCCCACCCAAATCTAACTCTCTCTGCACGTTATATCTGCTCCCCCTGCAGTGCACATGGTTTTCCCCAACTGCTAACAAAGTTGCTGTTGCGATCACTCTGAATTAGGCCCCAAGTATGCAGGGAAGTAGAGGACATGTTATGCCTGGGGGTTATTGAAGATTCTACCAGCGGATGGAATAACCCCATAGTGCTGGTTCCCAAGCCGTCCGGAGCACTGCGGTTCTGCAACGACTTCTGCAGGTTAAACCAGGTGTCTAAATTTGATGCATATCCCATGCCACGATTGATGAGATGATCGAGCAACTAGCCCAAAGCCAATACTTCACTAATCTTGACCTTACCAAAGGATATTGGCAGAATCCCCTCACCGAGGCTGCCAAGGCGAAAACAGCATTTTCCATCCCAGATAGTCTATTTCAGTATCGAGTTTTGCCATTTGGTCTTCACAGGGCCTCGGCCACATTCCAGCAGGCTATGAATAAGCTTCTCCAGCCCCATCTAGATGACACTGTTAACTTCAGCGACGACTGGGAGTCTCACATGGCCAAAGTGGAAGCCTTATTAAAAACTCTGCACTTCCATGGCTTCACGGCCATCCCAGAGAAGTGTGTGGTAGGTATGCCAGAGGGTAAGTACTTGAGGTACGTGGTGGGCCAGTGGCCAAATCATACATCAGGTCAATAAGGTGGAGGCCGTTGCTACCTGGTCAAGGCCTGAGAGGAAGACCCAACTCAGGGCCTGGTGGGATATTAACCGCAGGTTTGTCCCGTACTTTGCCACCAGAGCAGCTCCGCTCACTGATTGCTTGCAAAAAGCAAAGTCCAGACAAGCTTGTGTGGACATGCCAGGTACATAAGACCTGGAAGGACTTAAACAGTGTCCCGTGTAAAGCACCAGTGTTGATAGCCCCGGACTTCGGTAAAAGGTTCATTCTGCAGACAGATGCCACAGAAACAGGCTTCAAAGCAGTGTTGTCTGAGGAGGTAGGTGGAGAGGAGAACCAGTCCTCTACCTCAGCAAGAAACTACTGCCTAAGGAACAGCGATATGCCACAGTAGAGCAGGAACGCCTGGCTATCAAGAGGGCAGTAGAGACTCTGAGGTACTATCTCCTGGATGGGAGTTCACTTTAATCACCGATCACGCTCCGGTCCAATGGATGTGCCTAAATAAGGAGACCAACGTCCAGGTAACACAGTGGTTCCTTGCCCTCCAGCCGTACCGCTTCAAGGTCCAGCACAGGGCAGAATGATTACAGGGCAAAGCGGATGTCCTTTCGAGGAAGTTCCTCTCCTCAGAAGGTGCAGAGCACTGTGAGGTGAAGCTAGAGGGGGGAAGGAAAACCTTTTGACCATGTCGACCTTTTGTACTGTCTACTTTTTTCAGGTCTACCTTTTGACCATATCGACATTTTGACTGTCTAACATGTGGTGTCTATCTATTGACTGTATAACTAGACACTGTCTATCTGTTATACCATACTCTTTAGATCCAGAATAAATGCAAAAAGGGGTGATCAGGGGAAAAGGTCAAGGACGAGTTGGCAGACCCACTCTCACCAAAAGAAAACAAACAATGTTCAACCTTTCCTCCCACCCTGTAACTATAATGGAGAATTCAATCTTAGGCAGAGGCTTGTCTTTTGTGCTGACAATGGCCTTAAAAGGGAAATTGAGAAATATTGTCTTAAACGTCAACTAAACTTGTATGAGTCCTTTAATGATGTGAAAAGCTTAACCCATGCCTCCTTCTGAGAATCTTGTCCCAGCGCAACTTCAGAAACTATAGAAAAAACCATGACTGTTTCATGTAATTCGGCTATTAAGACCTTTATTCGCTTATTGGAGCATGATGTTGACAGTGATTGACAGTGCAGAAGGCTTCCTCACAAAAATGTAAAGGTCCTAACTTGTCTCATGAGGAATTTTCAGCTTTAAAGGAATGGTCATCCTATACATAGTATTTCGCCCAGCAGAATTATTGTCCAGGACTAATCTGCCTATAAGTGTGAAAGTGAGCGACAATTGGCAGATTCTCATATTTACAAATTATTGCCTCAGGATCCGACTAATGTATTCTGCAAGGAATTGTATGATAAACTTCAGTTTGCTATAACTGAGGGTATTCTATCTTAATCAGTATATGATACTTATTTCTTCTCTCCCAGTGTCAGCATTGTTATACACACAGCTTAAAATGCACAAATCCATGGTATCGCTGCCTGGTAGACCAATCATTGCTGAGCATGGCTCACTGTTCCAGCCATTGTCAGTGTGCAGTACCTCGATAGCTTGCTACATCCTTGCCTAGCTGGTTATCCTAATTATCTTCTTGACACTACCACATTATTTCAGGTTGAATGTGATCTCTGAGTATTCCCGTTAGCTTTTTTGCATTGTTGATATTGCAAGTTTGTACACTGTCATTCCAAATGCTGATGGTCTTTGTGCGGTATGAACTGATTTCTGATATGGTACCCTATAGAGTGCCTGATGTGAGGTTTGTATTTGAGGTAGAGGTGACACTCATAATTACTTTATGTATGATGATAGTTCCTTCAACTGGCAGGCTGTGTGACAGGGTTGAATGTGGCCCCATTGTATGCTAATTCATATATGTTCAGGCTGAGTAAGAGATCATTTTTGAAAATGAGGGAGAGTCTAGTCTATAGCCTTCTATGAATGATATATTGATGGTTTACTGCTGATATGGTTCGGTACGAGGGACAAACTTATCATATTTATTGATAAACATAATTCATCTGACAGTCCCATTAAATTCACCTATACTATTGATGCCAGTACAGTAAACTTTTTAGACATACAAATTTCATTGAACGAGGGTACTAGCCTCTATTAAAAACCTACAGAGAGAAACACTATCTCACATGTGGGTACTGTAGCTTCTATCCTAAACTGCTGAAATATGGTCTTTCATATTCTCAGTTTATCAGTGCATAGAGAATTTGCAGTGATTTGGGGATGGCTGAGTGTCATATTGATGATATGAGTAAAAAAATCTTGATTAAGGGATATGAAATTCGGTGTCTACAGAAAGCTAAAGCTAAGGTGATGTCAATAACTAGTGAACAACTACTTAAACAGAAGGTCAGAAATGTTCATCCTAATCGTATGCCATGGGTAAATCACTATAATGTAATCAGTGATATCAGGACAGCTACTAAATAACTGTGGCCTATGTCGAAATTTGATAATGACTTTAATTTGGCTACCACTGATGTTATGCCCTGCTATTCCCATGGTAAAAATACACTGCTCAAAAAAATAAAGGGAACACTAAAATAACACATCCTAGATCTGAATGATGAAATATTCTTATTAAATAATTTGTTCTTTACATAGTTGAATGTGCTGACAACAAAATCACACAAAAATTATCAATGGAAATCAAATTTATTAACCCGTGGAGCTCTGGATTTGGAATCACACTCAAAATTAAAGTGGAAAACACACTACAGGCTGATCCAACTTTGATGTAATGTCCTTAAAACAAGTCAAAATGAGGCTCAGTAGTGTGTGTGGCCTCCACGTGCCTGTATGACCTCCCTACAATGCCTGGGCATGCTCCTGATGAGGTGGCGGATGGTCTCCTGAGGGATCTCCTCCCAGACCTGGACTAAAGCATCCACCAACTCCTGGACAGTCTGTGGTGGATGGAGCGAGGCATGATGTCCCAGATGTGCTCAATTGGATTCAGGTCTGGGGAACGGGCGGGCCAGTCCATAGCATCAATGCCTTCGTCTTGCAGAAACTGCTGACACACTCCAGCCACATGAGGTCTAGCAATGTCTTGCATTAGGAGGAACCCAGGGCCAACTGCACCAGCATATGGTCTCACAAGGGGTCTGAGGATCTCATCTCGGTACCTAATGGCAGTCAGGCTACCTCTGGCGAGCACATGGAGGGCTGTGCGGCCCCCGAAAGAAATGCCACCCCACACCATTACTGACCCACTGCCAAATCGGTCATGCTGGAGGATGTTGCAGGCAGCAGAACGTTCTCCTTGGCGTCTCCAGACTCTGTCACATGTGCTCAGTGAGAACCTGCTTTCATCTGTAAAGAGCACAGGGCGCCAGTGGCGAATTTGCAAATCTTGGTGTTCTCTGGCAAATGCCAAATGTCCTGCATGGTTTTGGGCTGTGAGCATAACCCCCACCTGCGGACGTCGGGCCCTCATACCACCCTCATGGAGTCTGTTTCTGATCATTCAAGTAGACACATGCACATTTGTGGCTTGCTGGAGGTCATTTTGCAGGGCTCTGGCAGTGCTCCTCCTGTTCCTCCTTGCACAAAGGTGGAGGCAGCGGTCCTGCTGCTGGGTTGTTGCTCTCCTACTGCCTCCTCCATGTCTCCTGATGTACTGGCCTGTCTCCTGGTAGCGCCTCCATGCTCTGGACACTACGCTGACAGAGACAGCAAACCTTCTTGCCACAGCTCGCATTGATGTGCCATCCTGGATGAGCTGCACTACCTGAGCCACTTGTGTGGGTTGTAGGGAGGTCATACAGGCACGTGGAGGCCACACACACTACTGAGCCTCATTTTGACTTGTTTTAAGGACATTACATCAAAGTTGGATCAGCCTGTAGTGTGTTTTTCCACTTTAATTTTGAGTGCGACTCCAAATCCAGACCTCAATGAGTTAATAAATTTGATTTCCATTGATAATTTTTGTGTGATTTTGTTGTCAGCACATTCAACTATGTAAAGAACAAAGTATTTAATAAGAATATTTCATTCATTCAGATCTAGGATGTGTTATTTTAGTGTTCCCTTTATTTTTTTGAGCAGTGTATAATAGGGGCAAATGTAAGAACACTTATTATGTGGGAGATGCGGACCAGCGCACTTTATGTATGAAGGAGGAGAAGTGTGCTAAATGACAGGGACCTTATATGCCCTTGTCATTATCGGTGAGGCTTTCTTTTAGATAGCACTCCGATACGCAGGTCAATGTATGAACGGTCAGTAGTGCTGACTGTTCCGACACCTACAGCTATCGATTTCGACAGCTGCAGGTATCGTTGCCCATACACCACAGCCAGGGACAGCACTGTCCTTGTCTGCTGCAGCTGCTGGCTCCGAGCTGCATGTGAGATCCCGGGAGACTTGCGAGATCTTGAACAAGCGCAATAGAGCAAGCCAGGGGAGAGAGACAGTGCATCAGCACTAGGCTGATGCGCAGTGTACTCTATCAGTGATCACCGGAGAGGGGGAGCTTTCACTCACCCACTTCGGCATCTAAAATGTTAATAAATCTCAGCGATGCTGCTTCCTGCTTCACCTCGGTAAAGAGGTGAAGCAGGAAACATTATAACTGCACAATACGTGCAGATATAATACAATCCCCCCTCAGACATTACGAATCATACTCAGAGTAAGTATACTAATTTTCCATGGCTGTTTTAAGTGTCTTAACTTTACCACATGACCGCTGTTACTAGTTTCTGCCATACCTCTAGAGGTAAACATTATTTGATTAGACACAGAGTAAGTAGTTCAACTAAATATGGTGTCTATATGATAACCTGCCACTGCAGTGAGAGTTAGGTAGGGAAAACTGATAGGGCTATTAAAGAACAGATGGACATGCACAGTTCATTGATTATAATTTTAAATTAGAATGTAAGCTCTCAAGAGCAGGGTCCTCTTCCCTCATGTGCTTTTACGTCTCTTACTTAACCTATCATCTTTTCAATACTCCCTATGTTGGCACCAAATCCTTTGGTTTTCTGCCACCATGATACTTATTTCAGTACTGTTTACTGACGCAGCTAGGTTTATATACCCTGTACTTGTCCTATATTGTATTGAACTGTAAGTCACGGTCTTCATGTTTTGCTTATTTGTTAACTCTGTAATTGGGCACTGCGGATCCCATGTGGCGCTATATAAATAAAGGATAACAATAATAATAATAATAATAATAGATCTGCATTGCAAAATTATGGCAGGGGCCAACCTGTGACACGCCATTTCCAACAGACAGGCCATGGTATGCCTACTCTTAGATACACGATCATTGATCATTTAAATTGCTCAGATTTGAAGCATTTTAGAATTATACATTGGGGACCATGGCCCCTCAGGGGTTAAATGAGACAATGGGGCTCGATTGCTTTGGCGTGATCTCCTGTCTCCATATTGAATACATCTGATGCTTATATAGTGAGAGCTGCTAGGTCATTTGTGATTTGGTGCATATCACTTTACATTTTTGCATGGTGTAGTTTGTTGTTTAACTTGCAGCAATTATTGTCTTATTAAAATAAAGTACTAAATTGTGCTAAAAATGGGATTTATGAGCAGCTCAGTTAAAGGTTCTCATATAATGTAAAATAAAAAGAGCGCTTGATATATGTAAGTATGTGTATGCGCAAAACCTGTGAAAGAAAAAAATTAATAAAGATGTTTACAGCCCTTTTTGGACTAGTTAAGGATTGGATTACAGTTCAGCCAAAAAGATGAGGATACCTATCTAACCCTATCTGAATACTCGTCAGTCCATTAGTTGTTAGTAAACGAGTATATTCAGGAGTATCTTACCCCTGTAATCCTTGCTTTGACCAGCGGCTCCGGCACCCGTAGCACACGGTGCTCACTCTCCGCTGCTTCAGTTGTGTATACGGCTGACCGCTTCTGATTAGCGGCTTAACGGCTGGCTGGCGGCTGTAATTAGCGGCTAACAGCCGGCTTGTTCCCCGTCCGTGTCACAGTATGATTTTACAAGTTCAGTGCACAGTAAGGGCTCCTTAATACGAAATCCAACGCGTTTCAGGCATAAGCCCTACATCTAGGATAACTGATGGACGTCCTCAATCCCTTTTTATAGGATAAAACTTTATTAAAAAAAACGGAAATTCAATTAAAAACAGGCGGTTACCATGTGTCCTAATTTTTGTTAGGAACACAAAAGAGAGCTGTCCATGATATTCTTTTTTCTTTTGATGTTTATATGGTTTTGCGCAGTTCTAATAATATAATGTGTACATAATAAGCTCTATATCTATATTAATTTATGAAAAAGCATTAAGTTCTGTATCAATATTTAACCCCTTGGGTGTGAACGTATCCATGAAATAAATCCATTTAGTTTCTTTTTGCCTCAAGATTTGTGATATGTCACCTCCTCTCCAATTATTTTCCACACTTTGTATGCCCATAAATTTTAACTTTGATGCATCTTTATTATGACAATCTAAAAAATGCTTGGACACGCTATGAGTTTCCAAGCCTTTTTTAATGTTCAATATGTGCTCAGATATACGGATCTTTAGTTTTCTTTTAGTCTGTCCTATATATTGGTGTCCACAAGGGCACTCTAACATATATATTACTCTTTCGGTGTCACAAGTAATTTTATCTTTTAAAAAGAATTTGATGTAAAAGATAGAATTACTTGTGACACCGAAAGAGTAATATATATGTTAGAGTGCCCTTGTGGACACCAATATATAGGACAGGCTAAAAGAATACTAAAGATCTGTATATCTGAGCACATATTGAACATTAAAAAAGGCTTGGAAACTCATAGCGTGTCCAAGCATTTTTTAGATTGTCATAATAAAGATGCATCAAAGTTAAAATTTATGGGCATACGAAGTGTGGAAAATAATTGGAGAGGAGGTGACATATCACAAATCTTGAGGCAAAAAGAAACAAAATGGATTTATTTCATGGATACGTTCACACCCAAGGGGTTAAATATTGATATAGAACTTAATGCTTTTTTATAAATATAGATATAGAGCTTATTATGTACACATTATATTATTAGAACTGCGCAAAACCATATAAACATCAAAAGAAAAAAGAATATCATGGACGGCTCTCTTTTGTGTTCCTAACAAAAATTAGGACACATGGTAACCGCCTGTTTTTAATTGAATTTCCATTTTTTTAAATAAAGTTTTATCCTATAAAAAGGGATTGAGGACGTCCATCAGTTATCCTAGATGAAGGGCTTATGCCTGAAACGCGTTGGATTTCGTATTAAGGAGCCCTTACTGTGCACTGAACTTGTAAAATCATACTGTGACACGGACGGGGAACAAGCCGGCTGTTAGCCGCTAATTACAGCCGCCAGCCAGCCGTTAAGCCGCTAATCAGAATCGGTCAGCCGTATACACAACTGAAGCAGCGGAGAGTGAGCACCGTGTGCTACGGGTGCCGGAGCCGCTGGTCAAAGCAAGGATTACAGGGGAAAGATACTCCTGAATATACTCGTTTACTAACAACTAACGGACTGACAAGTATTCAGATAGGGTTAGATAGGTATCCTCATCTTTTTGGCTGAACTGTAATCCAATCCTTAACTAGTCCAAAAAGGGCTGTAAACATCTTTATTAATCTTTTTCTTTCACAGGTTTTGCGCATACACATACTTACATATATCAAGCGCTCTTTTTATTTTAAATTATTGTCTTATACTTTGCTCAACTATAATAAGTAACATTTTGGCTGTATTTGTGCCCTGTGATAATATATATAGTGCTGCTAATTATGCAATTTGTAATGTCAAGTATGCAACTAGATATTATTGCTACAATTTGATTTATGTATATATTAGCCATTTATATGCATTGTATCTATTTATGCTCCCCTGTTCCAGGCTGTTGTAGTTTCATGTGCGCATTTTTGTATGTAAGATATAGTGTTGGCATGGTTACAGTCTCCCAGTGATGCTGTCATCAGTGGGCGACTATTTCCTGGACTGGAATGCACAGGGTGGTGGTGGCTTATAAGGTGAGTCAGTTTGTATTGTTCTCGTTATTCCCGATATGAATAAATCATCAAAATGTTAGTGATATACCTACCTGTTCAGCTTGTTATTACCAGAGTGCCGCCAATTGTGCTGTATGTTGGTCTCCCCTGAGTACCAGTCTGCAGCAGAAATGTCTTCTACACTGTAGCTTCTGGTAACTCAAATGAATCCCCTGCATCTTGCGCTTGATTTGTGGGAACACAAAGAAGTTGCAGGGGGCCAGGTCTGGACTGTGCAGCAGAAGACCAAGCTCCTGGATGCATTCATGGGCTAGAAATTCTATTTTCCTGGACTGGTGGACAGGTGCATTGTCATGATGGAGAAGGGCACCCCAAGCACGAGTTCTTTGATGGTGCCCGGAAATAGCATCCAGCACTTGCAGCAGGCACTGGTTGGCTTATCAGTCCCCTGTGACAGTGTGCTGCTGCATGAGTGGTACGGTAGCTACATGACCAGTCTTGGCCATAAAAAAAACAACCACCATCTGCATGCATATGCTGCACTCACATCAGAACTTCTATGGCAGTGTATGTCCAATGGGCGTCCCCTGTGCCGACTGTTGTTTGGTGTCAAAACTGTAGATCCAGGATTCATCGCTACTGGTGATCTTTCAGAGTAAACTTCATCAAACCTGGCCAGCATGTAGCGGCACCAAGTCACCCAAGCCTCTTTCTGCTCTCAAGTTAGCTGATGGGGCACCCAGCGTGCAGAAAACTTGCTAAGGCCAAGCTTTTCGTGAGGTATCAAGAGGATGTATCCCGATAACGGGGGTTATTCCGACCCGTTCGCTCGCTGCGTTTTCACACCGCAGAGCGAACGGGTTCCTGCTGCGCATGCGCGGCGCCTTTGTGCGCCTGCGCGACGGCCGTGGCAGGACAGCGATCGCCTCTGCCTGATTGACAGCTACGATCAACTCAGAATGACCCCCAATGTGCCTATCTCCTCTAACCAGTCCACAGTCACACTGGTGTCCACCTCAATTATGACAAGCATGGCAGCAATGCTGTCCTCGGTGATGTTGGACACAGCGCTCCTAGTCCTCCAGCGACCATCTCTCCTGCCGAAATTCTGCAAAACACTCAAACACAGTGGTTCAGGATAGTGCTTACTCCCGAAAAGCAGATCACTGTTGGTCAAAACTCTCCTGCTGCCGCAGACCACTCTTGACAGTATATTAACTAAAGGTTAATTTTAATCTGTTTAAATCGATTTCAGATTGAATAAAATCGATCAATTGATGTTGGGCTTCCAGGGCTAAAACACACATTTGCTAACATACACATTATATATATTTTTTTATAATTACAAATTAATATAAAAACTCACTGCCTAGTAAATGTGTGTTCTAGCTCTGGAAGCCCAACATATATTAAGATCAATTTTAATCGATCTTAAATCAATTAAAAGATCAAAATTGACCTTTAGTAGATATACTCAGGGCCGTTACTAGGTGTGTGCAGAGTGTGCACTGCTCATAGCACTGCAGGGTAGAGGATGCTGTTGGCACTTGCAGCTTTCCCCCTTTTTGATGCCCAGCAACTCCTGAATGCCCCTGTCTCCTACCCCCCACCACTTCCATCACTAATTCCTATACAACATTCATGACCTTAACTTGATAGCTCTTTGTTATTCAGTCAAACTGTCCTTTTTTACATTTCAGGATTCTAACCAATTGCCTATTGCATCAGACACTCTACTCATTGAGCTATCTGCCCTTGCATAGAAAACTAGAGAATTCTATATATCACGGGTCATTTGTGCTATGTGAAAGGGGTATACTAACTGACTGACTCATCATTAAGGGGTCTATTCATGAAGCAGTGAAAAGTGTGGAGAAGTGAGCCAGTGGAGAAGTTGCCAATGGCAACCAATCGGCATTGAAGTAACCTTTATAATTTGCATACTTTACAATTGTACGGAGCTATAGATGTACCAATTTTTTTGTGAAGAACGAGTATAACAGCTAGTTCTATATATATATAGCGAAACTAGGTTCGGCACTCCCAGCATGAAAAGGTAAATGGCTGCGCGTCCTTGCAGAAATACTGCAGTACAGAATCCATCCATTTGTTCCAACTTCAAGACATAACAGCTTTCAATGGGAACTGGACATGCAACGGATGAATCTCAAACTGTGTCTTAAGGAATTCTTTCAGCATAAATCTACTGGGAACGAGGAGAACCCTATTGCTCATGTTTGCCGGTCACATATTAAATCCCGATTTGATCCTCCTACATGAAACGCTTCCATTAAAACATACATTAGATTACTGGATGATTCCATGAAGAAATATTCAAAAGCGTCAGATGAGATCCACCATAATCTTTCTCGAGCTAAATGGCAAGCATTAAACCAATTGGGCAATTGCCATCCGCCTGGCTGATAAGGGTGGTGGCATCGTCATTCAAGATCTAGCAAAATACAAACAAGAAATTTACTCCCAGTTGCAGGATAACAAAACTTATCAACAGCTGCGATTGGATCCTACTCAAAATTCAAACAGGAATTGACTTGTGTATTGATCAGAAAGTATTTGATGCATTAAATCAGAAACATCCTATTACTCCCATACTGTATACGCTGCCAAAAATACATGAAGACTCCATTAATCCACCAGGCCGACCTCTAATCTCCACAAGAGGGTCATTGTTACAAGCCGACTCAGTATTTTTGGCCAACATAATTGAAGGACACTACATCTTTTTTTAACTTATTGAAAACCATACACACTTGCCACCAAATACTGCATCCTCATGTTTTTTTTAAACGTCAGAAGCCTGTACACCTGTATTCCCCATTCATTAGGAGTGACAGCCATGCAAGAGTTTTTGGACACTGCATGCCACAATTTCTGTTTGGACAAGACTCTGGTCATGCTTCTTCTGGAACTCATCCTCACTAAGAACTATTTCCTGTTTAATGGTAAATATTATCTACAAGTCGCAGGATGCGCTATGGGATCGACAGTAGCACCGGCCTTCGCTAATACCTTCATGTTCAAGCAAGATAGAATACTATTTTTTTAAGAATCCAACATTCTCTTAATGTATCGCTATGTATACAAGGTACATAGATGATTTGATTATCTTATGGAATAGCAGTAGCTAGGACTTTAAAGAAGCTATACAATTCATCAACGACTCTCCATTTTCCATTAAATTTACATACCATTGGAGTTATTCACAAGTGGACTTTTTGGATGTTTCAGTACAACTGTCAGACGGCCCCTTGTCTACATCACTTTTTCAAAAGGAGACAGACCGTAACACCTTACTATTGGTGAGCAGCCACCATCCTCCTCTTTTGAAATGTGTCCTCCCATTTTCAAAGATATACAAACAATAAGTTGGCGCTACTTAGGGTGTAAATAGGTTAATCTAATAGCAGCCCACACAAGGTGGATCTGGATAACCACCAACAATAGAGATAAAAGAAAATTAAAATAATGTGGCCGCTCTATGTAGAATATAGATTCATCTTCTGGTTTTACAAATAACCTTTTTATTCTTAATATTCTCAAGAATAAAAAGGTTATTTGTAAAACCAGTAGCTTAATCTATAGTCTATATAGAGTGCCCACATTATTTTTATTTTCATTTTCAAAGATGCTAAGAGCTGCACGAATTACTAGCAATCCAAACACACTCCCACAGCAACTAGATAACATCATTTTGAAATTTAGAGCATGAGCATATTGATTGAGAGACTTACAAAAGCACAAAATCAAAGTACTATCCATGAATCACGAAGAGCTTCTTAAACCCATATCACGTATTGAAGACACCAATACTTTTACATGGACTACCACTTATTGACTCCCCCAGCTCTGTTATTTCCAGGGCTAATCGGGTTCTTTGGCCAATTGTTTCCAGTGATAAAGATCTTCCTACATTCAATAAGTCTCGTTTTATGACATGTTACAAACAGAGCCGCAAACTTACGTGACATCTTGGTCCATGCGGATATTACCGATTACACCCCATATAACATAGCCACTAAGGCTGTAATAAGTGCCCTTCTTGCACAACCTGCAGTTATTTGATGACAGGGCCCTATTTTCATCATCTACATTCTGGCCAAAGATTCAATATTAAACATTAGCTTGTAGTCTAGCTGAAACAGCGTAGCTGATTCAGTGTGGGGTGAAAGCTTTCAAAGGGAGAAACTTTCTAAGGGTGTCATCTGTGACTTTTACTGGAAAATTAGTGATCAATTTGCAAGGACTATGAAGTAACCTCATATCTCATTGTTCTCTTAACAGGTATGTCTAGTGGGACTACAAGCGCCAGCAAGCTACACTGCATCTGTTAATTATCATATATGACTTTCATGAATGCTTAGCAATAGGTATGTCTAGTGGGACTACAAGCGCCAGCAAGCTACACTGCATCTGTTAATTATCATATATGACTTTCATGAATGCTTAGCAATAGGTATGTCTAGTGGGACTACAAGCGCCAGCAAGCTACACTGCATCTGTTAATTATCATATATGACTTTCATGAATGCTTAGCAATAGGTATGTCTAGTGGGACTACAAGCGCCAGCAAGCTACACTGCATCTGTTAATTATCATATATGACTTTCATGAATGCTTAGCAATAGGTATGTCTAGTGGGACTACAAGCGCCAGCAAGCTACACTGCATCTGTTAATTATCATATATGACTTTCATGAATGCTTAGCAATAGGTATGTTTAGCTTATTAATCATTAGCAGATTTAAGCAAACTTTATTTTTTGCATTTGGGGAATGTGTGATGGTTTCATACCCCCACACCATTTGTCTGTGTAAGTTTTATTGCTTTAAATGGGTGATGGGCTAGGGGTGGGTCCAATCAATCAATGTGCTTACATACACGTTTGTTGCTCTTTATATTAGCTTGTAGTCTAGCTGAAACAGCGTAGCTGATTCAGTGTGGGGTGAAAGCTTTCAAAGGGAGAAACTTTCTAAGGGTGTCATCTGTGACTTTTACTGGACGGAAACTGAAAGGAAGCACCATCAA
The DNA here is from genome assembly GCF_028390025.1 of Pseudophryne corroboree. Taxonomy (NCBI): domain Eukaryota; kingdom Metazoa; phylum Chordata; class Amphibia; order Anura; family Myobatrachidae; genus Pseudophryne; species Pseudophryne corroboree. Next base: position 219,140,315 of record NC_086454.1, on the reverse strand, counting down.
TTGCACACAAAAATACAACACAAACCCCCAATACTTGGACTGCAGCTACAAATGTTTGTTTACTCCTAATATTCTCCAAACCTCACTTATTTGGAAAACTATACATTCACTTTCTGCACAAACACCTGCATTGCAACTTCTACTCTGACCCTGCAAACACCTGGACAACAAATGGGTCACTGAGAAGCATATTTAATGAAGTAACACTGACTTGCAGTTTGCCAACACTGTGTAATTTTCCAACTAACATCAGCAAATATTTGATTTACTGTTACCTGTAGATAATAACGACAGTTTAACATTGAATTTATTTCTGCAAACTTCACTGCTCTCTTATTCAGCCACCATTCCTCCTCCTACTCTCATTTTGCGACCACTATTTACCCCATCCACACTATGGCCAGGCTGGCAACATCCCTCATTAATCCTCGTCTTCCTATTCCTTTTTTCTGTCCCCTGTTACCACCTCTATCCCTCTCTCCCAGTCTCCTACATCTCATGCTGTCTCCTCTCCTCTGTCTGCCTCCCTTCCCCTCCTCTTCTGTTTCCCCACTGCAATTCACTTCTGCCCCTTCACACCATTTATACCCCAGCACTCAACCCTGCTCTCTCCCTCCTCTGCCTGTCTCCTCACCTCTCCTCCACCAGTATCATACTGCAGTCCCTCCCTGCCTCACTCCTGCAGTCTCCCTTCCTAGCCAAGGCCCCAGCACCATCAATTCACCATCTTTATCCCTTCCTTCCCCATCAAGCTTACCTCAACGCCATAGCAATCCAGATAATCTCATTCACATCTCTCCAACAAACTCATACCCCCTATCCTGTGCACTCTGGAATGCCAGATCTGTTTGCAACAAATTGACCCCCACTCACGACCTCTTCATATCCAACTCCCTGCACCTCCTGGCCATTACTGAAACCTGGATTACACCCTATGACACCGCTTCTCCTGCTTCTCTCTCGGCTGGGGGCCTTACATTCTCACACACACCCCGACCTGGCGGTCGTCATGGGGGTGGTGTTCGGATCCTTTTACCCTCAAGCTACACATACCAACTTATACCTCCAGAACCATCTCTTACATTCTCTACATTTGAGGTCCATGCAATTCGCCTCTACCAACCCACTAATCTTCGAGTTGCTGTCATTTACCGTCCACCTGGCATTTCCTCTAAATTCCTCGACAACTTTGCTTCCTGGCTACCTCACTTCCTCTCTTCTGACATTCCCACCATTATCCTAGGTGATTTCAACATCCCTATCGATAACCCCACAAAACCACCTGCCTCTAAACTCCTTAACCTCACATCTTCACTTGGTCTCTCCCAGTGGACCAGCTCACCCTCCCATGTGAACGGGAGCTCACTGGATCTGGTTTTCACTCACCGCTGTGTTATTTCTGATTTTTCCAATTCCCCTTTTCCCCTCTCTGACCACCACTTGCTCTCATTCAACTTATCTATCTCTGCTCCCCCATCTCTCCCTCCTAAGGCTACCATCACTAAGCGTAATATTGAGGCTATTGACACCTCATCCCTATCCTCCCTGTTTGACTCGCTTCTCTCTCCTCTTCTCTCTCTCACATGCCCTGAACAAGCCACATCTCTATACAATGCATCTCTTACTTCAGCCCTTGACTCTGTTGCTCCGCCAACCACTATTCACCCTCGCAGATCAACACCTCAACCCTGGCACACCAAATGCACCAGATATCTACAAAAATGCTCACGTACTGCCGAGCGACACTGGAGGAAATCACGCTCTCAAGCAGACTTCCTCCATTTCAAATTCATGCTCTCATCCTTCAGTGCTGCCCTTTCCCTTGCTAAACAATCATACTTCAAAATCCTCATCTCTACCCACTCTTCCAACCCCCGGCGCCTCTTTGCCACTGTTAACTCCCTCCTCTGCCCACCACCACCTCCTCTCCCTTCCTCATTGTCTGCTCTTGACTTTGCCACTTACTTCACATCCAAGATTGACTCCATACGTCAGGACATCACATCCCACCAGTCCAGCAACCAGCCACCACCCATCCTTTACCACCCCTCCCCTACCCTCTTACCAACTCTGACATCTTTCTCCCTAGTATCTGGTGAGGAAGTCATGGCCCTCATACACTCCTCCCCCCCCACAACCTCCCCACTCGACCCTATCCCCTCCCACCTCCTTCGCTACCTCTCCCCTTCTGCCTGTTCCCATCTTGCCCACCTTCTCAATCTCTCCCTCTCATCAGGCACTGTCCCCTCTGCCTTCAAGCATGCTCGTCTCCCCTATTCTTAAAAAACCTACCCTTGATCCTAACACTCTCTCCAATTATCGACCGATCTCTCTCCTCCCCTTTGCCTCCAAACTTCTTGAGCGTATTGTCTATAATCGCCTTACTGCCTTTCTTTCCTCTCACTCACTGCTTGACCCATACCAGTCTGGTTTCCGCTCTCTCCACTCCACTGAAACTGCCCTCACAAAAGTCTGCAATGACCTCCATGCCGCCAAATCTAAGGGCCACTACTCTCTGCTTATTCTTCTTGACCTCTCTGCTGCTTTTGACACTGTGGACCACCCTCTTCTTCTGCAAATCCTTCACTCTCTTGGTCTACGTGATACTGCCCTCTCCTGGCTGTCCTCCTACCTCTCCGATCGTTCCTTCTCTGTCTCCTCTCATGATGCTACCTCGCCCCCACTTCCACTAACTGTTGGTGTCCCCCAAGGTTCTGTTCTTGGGCCTCTCCTTTTCTCGCTCTATACGTCCTCTTTAGGTGAACTCATTAGTTCTTTTAATTTCCAGTATCACCTCTATGCTGATGACACTCAAATCTACCTCTCCTCCCCTGATCTCTCCACGGCTCTCCTCACTCGTGCCTCTAACTGTCTTTCTGCTATCTCTTCCTGGATGTCCCAGCGCTTTCTTAAACTCAACATATCTAAGACTGAGCTGATCATCTTCCCACCCTCCCGCACAACCTCACCTCCCACAATCTCATTATCCATTGATGGCACGACTATCTCCTCTAGCCCCCAAGTACGCTGTCTTGGTGTAATCCTTGACTCCTCCCTCTCCTTCAAACCACACATTCAGCACCTCTCACAAACCTGTCATTTTCATCTCAAAAACATTTCCAGGATCAGACCTTTTCTCACCCAGGATGCCACTAAGATCATTATTCACTCACTGATTATTTCCAGACTGGACTACTGTAATCTCCTCCTTACTGGCCTCCCTGACAATTACCTCTCTCCACTCCAGTCTATCCTCAATGCTGCTGCTCGGCTCATCTTCCTCACCAAACGCACTACATCCACCTCCCCTCTCCTACTAGCCCTTCACTGGCTTCCCTTCCCCTTCAGAATCCAATTCAAACTTCTCACTCTCACTTACAAAGCTCTCACCCAATCCTCTCCCATTTACATCTCTGACCTTATCTCCCTTTACTCTCCCACCCGTCCTCTTCGCTCTGCTAATGCACGCCGCCTCTCCTGTCTCCTGATTACTTCCTCCCACTCCTATCTCCAAGATTTTTCACGTGCTGCTCCCTTCCTTTGGAATTCTTTACCTCTCCCCCTCAGACTCTCCACCTCTCTACAAAACTTCAAACGGGCTCTCAAGACCCATTTCTTTACCAAACCCAGCCAAATCTCATCCTAACCCCCTGTTCCATGCTCTCTATGTACCCCATCTGTGTCACCCCTGTCTGTCTACCCCTACCCCTAGAATGTAAGCTCTCACGAGTAGGGCCCTCTTCCCTCATGTGCTCACCCTTTTCTTCTTTAATAATTCTCAACTGCCCAAATCACAGTTTTTGGGCCACCTGGAACTTATCTCTGTCATTTACTGGTGTAGTTATGCTTAGTTACCCTGTACTTGTCCAAAATTGATTTCAACTGTAAGTCACTGTTTTGATTATGTGCATATGTACTCTGTAATTTGGCGCTGCGGAACCCTTGTGGCGCCATATAAATAAATGATAATAATAATAATAATAATAATGTCCTCACCTGTAGTTCTTGCTACGTAATATATATTATAATTTTCCCTTGTGAGCTACTGTATATTACGGCAGGATGAGCTCTAAATGATTCAAAGAACAGATGGCTCTACACCGCTCTACCATCAAAGCCGCATTAGAGGGCAAGTCAATGGAACAACCAGTGGTGGTACACTTCAAGCATATGGGACATCAACTGGTCTCTAAAATCAGTGACCAAACACCCAATTTCCATCATGGGGGAGATCAAATTAAAGCACCGGCCAGGTTGGAAGCATTTTGGATTCATCGTTTGGACACAGTAGCCCCACGAGGGCTCAACGAACGCATCACCTGGAACTCTTTTATATGATTAGGCTTTTGTGTATTTTAGGTGACCAATATTACTATGGATACTTACTGTAAATCTTTTAATTTTGTGATTCAGTATGCCTTTACGCTATGTACTGTATGTCCATATGCTCTATACATTTATTATCTTCGCTATATTTACTATTTGTTACTATGTTCCTATATAGCCCAGTTACAGTAGGTCATATGTGCTTATATGTTTATATTTATATTATCATGTGCATCAGTTTTCATTCTTCTGCAGTGCTCAGCTATCTTTGTTTATTCCTTGCAGCAGCCAGAGCTGGGGGAGCGTCTAACGGTTTCCATGGTGACCGCTGGGCACATGACATCATCGGGACTCGTGGCTCACTTCCCCAGTCACGTGGTCCCGGCGTCTGGCACGGGGACATGGTGATGGTGTGTGTGTGTTTATACCATATGTCTTCCTGATGACAGGATGTTGGCCCCGAAACGCTGAAGGAATAAACTTTTATCTATTTATATGTGTTGCAATGCCGTGCAGGGCCGGCTATATAAGAGACTGTTATATATACATATATATTTATTTCTACATACACATAAATAAGTATATCTCTCCTTCCTCTCCCACACACCACAGAGTCTGTCTCTCCCCAATGACTCCATGCTGCATTACCAGCTCCCCCACCCCATCCCAAAGCCCTGTATCCCCCCTCACCAATCCACTCTTAGCCCAGGTGGAGACTCATCTAAGCTGTACACCCTAGTATCCAGATCCGAACACAGTTCAGCAGGAACCATGCGATCCTCACACCCTACCAGAACAGGTCAGTGCAGGGCACAGGAATCCTGCAACAGAGCTGGACCCGGAAGAGTGGGTGCACACTCGTGCCACACAGTCACTGATTGTGAGAGGCTCCTGTCACTCTGAGGCTGTGCCCAGACCACCTACCGCTCACTGCCCTATTTGGACAAGATGGCTGAAATCCCTGCCAGGTGCTAAGCGGCGTATCCTTGAAGCCAGGTACAGTTGTCCCTTTTGGCCGGCCCTGGTGCCGTGCTGCGTGTAGAGTATCAAAGTCGAAAAATATCATGATGCATAACCTATGTACTAACCCCTCATGCACATGCACGCTGCTCGTGCACCTGTTCCCCCGTGCGTACACATACCCGCAAGTTGCGTAGGGGACGCTCCAGCATCTCGTGCGCATAAGATGTGTATTTACGGCGGAGTTTGTGAGCGTGTAGCATGCGACTCGATCGTAGCATATTTAACCCAAATAGTGCATTTCGTAGTTAATATTCCCCTAGACCATGTCAGCGAGTATGATTAGTTTAAACTGTTCCTGGACAGAGAGATTCCTCTTTGCATGATAGGAAGGGTCAGATATAGGTTGAAAGGTGGTGTCTAGTATCCAGCTGTAGGGTATTTTAAGGGTAACATTCCGATGTTAGTTAGGAAAGGATCGCTCGCTCCTGCGTATAGTTATGTACAGAAGTAGATTATGAACATTAACTGTATTTGCTGTAAATTACACATGCAGCGGGAATCCTGAGGATACCTCCCACCAGAGCAGTTGGGGAAAGACACAGCCCACCTGTTCAAATCCACCTATGACCTTTGCTGTAATGTAGAGACACATCCCTGTGTCCAGTGAACAATGAGATTACAGGTACCATTGTATTGTGAATGTATGTTGTGTATATAAAGACCACTGTTGCCTGGCCAGCCTCATGTCTCTGAAGGCTTTCTACCTGAATAGCTGAGGACTGGATTCCAGGTCGCGCTTGCGAAAGATTCCCCACATATGTATATTCTCTGTAGCCATTGTTCGTCTTATTCTCTGTTATTCTGTTAGATTTCTGTATTAGCTTGTAGTGTATAACTTGTACTGTTTTCCCCTTTTTCTCTGAATAATCCACGGCAGTGTTAGAGCTGCTGTGGTTGTAAACAAACCCGGTGTTGTGTTTTCACTTTCCTGCAAAGGGCTCACTTAGCGTCTCAATCGCTCAAACAGCATACACATTGTTAAGGTTTTTAAGCGTTACATCATTACAGTATTTGACTACTAAGGTTTAGAGTATAAGCATATTCTTACTGTGTTTTATTAACAAGGTTTAAAGGTTATCAACTGTGTGTATTCCGTACACTCAGTGCAGCGTGTGTACGCCAAGTGCGTACCACGTGCGGGACTCTGTACGCAAATAGCGTACAAAGTGCGTAGCACGTGCACGTGGTCTAGCGGCCATAGCGGCTCCACGGAAATAGTGTATAGCTTTATGTTTGAAGATAATAATTGACATTATCAATTGGGAGATCGTCCGGTTCTCCTCATATCCGCAGCCTAGCAGGACAAGGCAGACTTTTATCTATCAGCAAAGGGCAGGAAGGTAGTATCCCCTGTTAGCCGTTTTGTGGTCGGGGATACATTAGTGCTGATTAGATAAGCGTCTGCTCCGCTTGGTTTGAAGGGATGCTGGTGGGATCCGGAAGGTAAGAACGTAAAGCTATTGTTTTTTTTTAAAATCTGTTTAATTTCTGTTTGGTGCCAACTGCGCACGCAACACACGTAACACACACCTGTATTTTATTTGTGTATTTTCGCATATCTACCCTCTTGTTTGCCATTAGCATTGATCACGTGCTGAGAAATTTGTTGCTATTTAGTTAAAAGTAAAGAGTAATATTTAAGGGAGTAAGTGTAAAACACACACGCAGCCTGACCCAGTTATAAAGGTTTATACAGGAGATACTGTGTGGTGTTGGTAAGCGATTATAGTTAAATATCGTTTACATTTATAGAAGCGTGTTATTTGTGTTACTGCGGGCGTATCCGGCCTTTGTACACGTGTCTCGGACAGCGTGCGAGACTGCGTACGCAACGAAAAGGCCTATACACGTGGCGTATATTACGCAACGTGCGTACAGATACGCCTACTAAATACAAATCACACGATAGCATTATTTTAGTTTAGGCGATACGGTAGCCACGCGATAATAGCACAAATTGATCAGTGTCCAAAATTTAGTTTAAAAGATCCTTCGCTTATTGCATCATCTCTGGCATTAGGCTGTTTCACCTGAATGAAAGTTAATTTCATGGACAGAAAAATCAAAGTGTATATCAGTGAACGAGCGTGTGTATGCAAATAAAGGTTTTGGACCCAAGGGGATCCGGGATCCCAGAGGACACCAGTGAAGTGAACACTTGGTGGCGTGAGATTGGCTTGCTCACGTTAACGTTGATAAGGTATAAAGGAGCAGAGTAGCAAGTAACAGCAGACCAAGAGGTCGGCGAAGTCAGAAATCCGCTGACTAGGTCAAGCGAAGCTCTGAAAACCGTGGCCTGAGAAAAGTCAGCGGTGAGAGCGCATCCCCGGGGGTTTGCGTAGTACCCATATAGGCCCGTTAATACGCTCCGGCTGAGGTTTCGCAGCCTAAACAACCGATTCCGTTGGTCGTGCAGCGGATAAGTAATAGTTACTTATACGCAGTGCGACTGTACCGCACGTTACTGTGTGCATTAGTTAGTTCACCTTGATACCCATTACGCAATTTGCGTACAATCGTGGGGTCATAGACGCTAATTGTACACGTAACGTGATTTGTGTAACAGGTTTTTTTTATTTTAAGGGAGTTTCGCTGTTCACTCAGGAAATCTCCAGCAACTGATATTTACTGGGAGGGGTAGCATACTCTCACACGCTCTCAGTAAATAGAGGTTACACAGGGGCCCTAGGTTGGGTACGACCAACGCTGCAGACAGTGTGTAGGTGTATTGGCCGACGTGGGCGAAACTGAGTGAGAGCACTTGTTGGACTTTCACCGTTGCCTTACCTCTGAGTAACTTGGTTTTTGTAGGAATTCGCTGAGAAGGCAATACCTGCAAAGAATGGGGGCCAGTTGCTCAAGTAAGGGAAGATCAACCAGGGTTCAGGTTGATATCATTCCGCGGCCCAAAGGGTCGGCGAGGTACATAATGTGTGAAAAATCACACGCAGAGGTCAATGAATGGGAACGAATGACTGTGGATGATAGGGAACCGTTCCCTAGGGTAGGCAGTTTTAATCATGAGGTGTTGCAAAATCTAAGGAGAAGGATATGTCTGATAAAATCCATGACACAAAGGATTAGACATTATGATTATTTACAGTTATGGCAACAGGAATGTGAGATACAACGGGGATTAGCTCAAGCAGCTGGTTCCAACCCTAGCAGGAAACTGATAGCAACAGCACCACCACCACCATACATAACAGGAGAGAAAATGGCTACAGAGAATGGCATACTGGTATACGATAAAAGTGCACTTAATAAATGTATTAATGATGATAAGAGTAAAGTAGATAAATGTATTAATGCAAATGCTAACCCGTGCAAGTTGTATCCCATCTTAAACTTCCCTCAGGACTGCGACCAAGAAGATGAGCCCAGCACGATATCGGCACTCTCTTTAGCAGCCACCATACAAGATACTCAAGTGGGCACGGCCCAACCAGTAAGAGCAGTAGCAAAGGCCCCTGGTGGAGGGACAGGTGAGGTCGTGTCCACAGGTAAGTATGGTACTGTACATTATGCACAGACAATTGCACCTCACATTGTAGAGTAAGGATAATGTATGTCATAGAGAGGTAGCGGTGTCCGTATTAATGGACGGGTTAAAGGAAGTGTTGAGAACCAGGGTACAAACCACTCAACCTAGCTGGAGAGGTATCTCGGTGGCTGCCTTGAGAGTCCGCTATTGAGCATGATCGGAACATCATTAGGCACAGGGAGTCACAGGGGGGACAAGCTGATGACAGTAAGTATACAGGCCCTTACAAGGCCTCATCAGCCTAAACCCCAGACCCCTGATGGTAAGTCGTATGTAGTAAAATGTTATAACTGCCATAAGGAAGGACATATTGCACGGAATTGCAGATTAAGAGACCCACATAAGGTATATTGACCCCCTAGACAAGAAAACGACCAAAGTTATGACGCATGTAATTGGAATCAGGGATCACATAGGGAAAATTTTGGGCCGCACCTGTAGTCTTCAGCCAGTGAAATTAATTGCGAGCCTTGGAAGTAAACCTGAGGTCCCAAGTTGATGTAATTGGTAGGTCATTCCTTGTGGATACATGGGCGGCCAGGTAAACTCTGTGATTTATCTTTAAATGTTTCCTCTTCATCGCTGACGTTCACCAGCAGAACTATAGCACAAACGTCACATGTCTACTTGGTCTTTTCAGAGGTCTGCCCAACCCCAGTATATCTTACCAGCATCATTGTGCCTGGCCATGCACAGAGGGTGGAGAGTGGAAATACTCTATCTGTGCAGAGATACCGATAGACATGTTGGTGTGACAGCCTGATGGTGAACGGAAATCTGACAATTTTTCTCTTTTCTATTATTCTCTTTTTTTTTTTTTCATGTTCTACGGATGGTATGTCACACAACAGTTAAACAAATGGTAATGCAAGATTTATGCTCCCTACAGAAAGGTCGCTGACCCGGAGAGAACATCGTGTCACTGGAGTGTCTGTTCCGGGAGGACTGGGAGACAGCACTGTTGAGACGGCATCTGAGCACAGAGAACAAAAAGACTAGAGGCGGTTATCGCACCAGTTTTCTTTCCCCTTCTAATTATTTTCTTTACCTTCCATTACCACTCTTTCTTTCTCCTCCTGCAAGATGGACTTACCCCAAGAGACTGCGTTCCGGGTTTTCCTGTTGACCCTGTTGTTGACCAGAACAGTCTGTTTCGGTGAGAGTACCAGAGAGGTCGAGAAAGGATCTGGAATGGGTTCTGATGACAAGGACGGATTAGTAGAATTCCAAGAGCAACACATTCACCGAGCAAAGGCGAGTATCAGAAAACGATCTGGTAGTCATGACACTAGGAGACATTGTGAAGGATTGTTAGCTGAGGAGAATTGTATCTGTAGGAATTGTGAAAACATAGTTGAGGACGGGTGCATCCAGAGATGTCAGTCCAGCCTTAATATCAACATGGACCGTCATCCATTGAGTGACTATCACTCATTAGTGGGAAAGGTTTTAAACCAAACGGAATGCTGGGTGTGCTTACAAGTACCTCAAGGTCATAGCAAGTCAGGACTAGTGCCATACTCTTTAACAATAGGTGAGGTACTTGAATTAAGGGGTGGGAGACCGGTGGACAAGAAATGTAATATTTCTAGGCCTCCTAGTTTGAAGCTCCACCAATATCATGTGGATAGGTCCTTAGTATGTTTTAACATTTCCAATCCCCGAAAGCCGGGAAATTGGGAAGTGACATGGAACAACCAAACCATGGCATTTTCACACAGAGCCGATAGAATGCCCGTAGACTCAGCACTTATACGCCAAATAGCCAACGGTGGGAGATATTTTCAGTATAGGTATACTCTAGGAAGTAGGACCATGCGGGTTGGAGAAGTATCACCAGGATACTGTGCGCATATCATACAGCCTGATACGTGTACTGAACAGATGAGAAAGTTAGGGATAGGATTTTTCACCTGGAAGGTTTGCAATATGGTGATGTCATATTCTGTCCCATATGTCCTCCCCGATGATGCATATTTCATATGTGGGAGGAAGGCGTATAAGTGGCTTGCCCCAAACTCAGAGGGATTGTGTTACATTGGAAGAGTGTTGCCAGAAGTAATGACCATTATCCATGATAAGATGAAAGACGTTCACCGCAATGCTCAAGCTCCTTACACTCACACTCACTACGAACACATTGTTAAGAGACACCTTATAGATAGGACAGAGCACGCAGCCTCTGATTTGATCCACGAATCCACAGGGATTCAATTCCTACTCACGTTAGATATCACCCGTACCGCCAGAGGAGTTATAAATTTTAGGTATATTAATGCGCTAGCGAACCTGATAGACAATATCACCGAGATGTATGATGACACCTTCAGGTATACTGGGAGGGAATTGCAAGCTTACAAAACGGAACTGATCCAGCACAGGATGGTTCTCAATTACATCACAGCGGTGACAGGCGGGTATTGTGTCACCCTAGCAACTCAGTATGGCGTGAAGTGCTGTACATATATCACAAACAGCACCGATGACCCAACCGAGGTCATAGATCAAAAGATGGACGATATCTTGCAATTGAAGTGGGAGTTCCGAAGGAGACACAACCTTACCCTTACTGCTGTGAGTAATGAACTGACCGGCTGGGTTTCATGGTTGAACCCACGCAATTGGTTCTCAGGTTTAGGAGAATGGGCTCAAAATGTTATCGTGAATGTAGGAAAATTTCTCCTTTGTATCCTGGGAGTTGTCATAATGATTGGTTTGATATTTAGATGTGTTCGGATTTTAATGCATTGCAAGCGCAGTACCAAATTGATGAGTTTAAGGAGCAAGGGCATTGTTACAATAACTGGTTTAATTTATGACCCATCAATCGAGACAATGTTGTGATAAGACGTGATTCCACGGTCCGTTTCTTTCACCAGTTTCTCCTTTGTTTTTCTCCAAGGTAAAAAGACATCCACTCGGAAGAAGATTTTGATGAACATTTCTACAGACCTTTGATGAACTTTTTCACAGACTTTGCGAGACACTTTAGAGACTTTAACTTTCTATGGACACTTGAAAAACTTTGCTTATCACCCACAGCAAAGATACACCTATCCGGACAAGACTTCGACAGACATCCAAGGACAATTACACACATTATCATATGAATGTATTTATAACACATGTTTCTTATCTTCATCTCTACGATCTTCAGGTAGTGACACACATAGTCGACAGGTGATATAGGTACATATATTAGCACTCACATATTTTCCCCCTCCATGTATCATCAACTAATGTGCACCCCATTTGTTGGAACAAGAAGCCGAAAAGAGCTCGGTAGTGTTTGTTAGCCCAATTACAGACCCTTAATACGGGATAAGCAGGATTTAATGTATACTTCGCAATACCTCGAAGCTTATCTAGAACATGTACGGCACAATGATACATGACCCCTCAGACATGAATTTCATACATACATGCTTTACTATCCCACTAGGTCATACATTTCACACCTTCTCCTCTCCTCCCTCCACCCAATCATTTATAGGTATTTCATTGTATTGTATATTTTTCTGCTTAATTGTTTAGATAGTGGCAGTTATTGTTGACTGCCAAAGGGTGGACTGTCAAAGTCGAAAAATATCATGATGCATAACCCATGTACTAACCCCCTCATGCACATGCACGCTGCTCGTGCACCTGTTCCCCCGTGCGTACACATACCCGCAAGTTGCGTAGGGGACGCTCCAGCGTCTCGTGCGCATAAGATGTGTATTTACGGCGGAGTTTGTGAGCGTGTGACTCGATCGTAGCATATTTAACCCAAATAGTGCATTTCGTAGTTAATATTCCCCTAGACCATGTCAGCGAGTATGATTAGTTTAAACTGTTCCTGGACAGAGATTCCTCTTTGCATGATAGGAAGGGTCAGATATAGGTTGAAAGGTGGTGTCTAGTATCCAGCTGTAGGGTATTTTAAGGGTAACATTCCGATGTTAGTTAGGAAAGCATCGCTCGCTCCTGCGTATAGTTATGTACAGAAGTAGATTATGAACATTAACTGTATTTGCTGTAAATTACACATGCGGCGGGAATCCTGAGGATACCTCCCACCAGAGCAGTTGGGGAAAGACACAGCCCACCTGTTCAAATCCACCTATGACCTTTGCTGTAATGTAGAGACACATCCCTGTGTCCAATGAACAATGAGATTACAGGTAACATTGTATTGTGAATGTATGTTGTGTATATAAAGACCACTGTTGCCTGGCCAGCCTCATGTCTCTGAAGGCTTTCCACCTGAATAGCCGAGGACTGGATTCCAGGTCGCGCTTGCGAAAGATTCCCCACATATGTATATTCTCTGTAGCCATTGTTCGTCTTATTCTCTGTTATTCTGTTAGATTTCTGTATTAGCTTGTAGTGTATAACTTGTACTGTTTTCCCCTTTTTCTCTGAATAATCCACGGCAGTGTTAGAGCTGCTGTGGTTGTAAACAAACCCGGTGTTGTGTTTTCACTTTCCTGCAAAGGGCTCACTTAGCGTCTCAATCGCTCAAACAGCATACACATTGTTAAGGTTTTTAAGCGTTACATCATTACAGTATTTGACTACTAAGGTTTAGAGTATAAGCATATTCTTACTGTGTTTTATTAACAAGGTTTAAAGGTTATCAACTGTGTGTATTCCGTACACTCAGCGCAGCGTGTGTACGCCAAGTGCGTACCACGTGTGGGACTCTGTACGCAAATAGCGTACAAAGTGCGTAGCACGTGCACGTGGTCTAGCGGCCATAGCGGCTCCACGGAAATAGTGTATAGCTTTATGTTTGAAGATAATAATTGACATTATCAAGAGGCTCATCACACATGCATACCTGGATTCTATTAATTATATATACATATACTGTATCTATTTATCTAGTTTATATATATATATATATATATATATATATATAAATATATATATATATATACACACATAAATATATACCTGCATTATATAATTTTTTATTAGTGCATTGGGTCCCTTTATGGTTATTAATTAAGGATGATTGATTAAATTCTTCAATATACTATAGCTCACCAATAAAAGTTTTCCATGATCGAGGGTCTTCACTTTGTCTCCAGCCATAAGGCCATCCTAGCATCACAGTGTTATGCTTCATCCCCCCAAGTCCACATGACTGGATTAGATGTGAGATTCCTTCTCTGACTTTACTGGAAACAACAACCTGACAGAATCCTTTTACTTTCTCTATCTCCATCATGTTTTTAATGGTCTGAAATGGTCAGAAAACATAAAAAATGTCAATATGAAGATCATGATTGAAAAGAAACAAAATAAAAATATTTTTTACTACCGTACACATTAAATTTCTACTACCACCAAGGTAAGATATTTTACTAAAAGCAGACAAATTCTGCATAGGAATGAGTACTGTATGTATAAGAATCCTAGGTTTTTTGCTATTTGTTGAGTATGACAGCCTGGTTGCTGGGTAGAATTAGAGTCTGGGTTGACCAGGCTTTTTCAACCAGTGTGCCGTGGCACACTAGTGTGCCGCGACCAGTTGCAAGGTGTGCCGCGGAGCCAGAGCAGCTTCCTGCACCTTCAGAGTGAACTGTCGGCCCGGGCTCTTCTTAGGGGATTAGTCGTGCTCCGGCCTTGACCTATGCCTTCAAGACGCGGCGGTGTGATATCATAGGTCACGGACGCCGCATATCACCACCCAGCCAGCCCACCCGCCTGCATACACATCTTCCAGTTTCTGCCTGCATACACAGCTTTCCTTGCCCACCCACATCCACTCCTGCCCGACCGCCCACTGCTCAGTATTCGCAGCACTTCACTATGAACAACCCCGCCACTGAGGGACAGAGAGGAGGACAGCTGACCGGTAGGGGCTAATATTTGTTATTTTATTTCTCCTGTGGGGAACAATAGGATTTATATGGGGAGAATAAGGATTTATGGGGGGAACAATGTGAATAATTCATGTGGGGAGCAATAGGATTTATGTGGGGAGAAATGTGATTGATTTATGTGTGAGCAACATGATTTTGTGGGGAGCAATGTAATTGATTTATGTGGGGAGCAATAGGATTTATGCATTGAGCAACATGATTTATGTGGGGAGCAGTGTCATTGTTTTTTCTGTGTAGGCCAATGTGTGTGTGGATTTTTTTTTACTGTGAGGGACAATGTGTGTTTTGTTTTTTTCTGTGGGGAACTGATGGTGTGCCTTGGCAATTTTAAAATATAGTTCGGTGTGCCGCGAGTAAAAAAAGGCTGAAAATCACTGGGGTTGACTGTCAGTCAAAAGTTGTCAGCCTATTCGGTTCTAAAAGGAGGTGTTTCTGTTTAGGGTTATTGAAAGGGGGTGGCCTTTCAGGGCAGCCTCTTTTCCTGCATTCAGAGTACGGTTGAGACTAGATCCAAGTGGCCTAAGGGACCTTTTCCGTCAGGGGGAGTAGCCACGACACAAGGGGGAGGAGCTAGGCCAGCTCTACTATCCCCGTCACCAACTATTACCTTTAGTAATTAGGTGGCGAGCGAAGCGAGCCAACGAGCCCGCGAGGGCACTTTTCGGGTACCATGTTCGGCCATAGCTCCTCCCCCTGGTGACGTGTCTCCTCCCCTAAGTACATCAGAAGGTCCCTTCTCCCACTCTGATATAGAATCAACCTTCAGAGTACAGTGCAGCTGCCAGGCTGATAAGTGTTTCTCATTGCTCTGGTTTCACTTTCCCTTTCTTCACTTGTATATATTCCTTTTTTTCCTCCTTTTGCTATATATTGTTCCATGTCATTCTTTTTTTACAGCCCTCTTGTGTGCCCTTTGTGCACATTATTCCTATGAGCCCCGGATTCAGCCCCTCCGCCTCCACGCACCTCCCAGCATGGCGCGTCCCCGATGCTCATCCTTTTTTTGCTCAGGGACCAGCGGCCGATCCAGTGTATGGCTCCCCCTCCCGCGGCAGTCTCGGGCAGCGGGAGCTCAGCTGCGGCTTCTGCGCCACCCAGCTGCTCTCTCTCCGGCAGGGAGCCTCGTGGATGTTGCTCCCGTGGCCGCTGCTTCCTTGCCACCCACCGCACTGCCTTTAATGTGGATGGCGGGCGGCCCTCTCCCACTGCTGGGGTCTGGACTGGGGTCTTCAGGGGTAGTTGATGCCGGGTCTTCAGTGCCAGTTAGTGCAGCGGGTGCCCCCCATCATTGCAGGTATCTGGTCTGGGGTCTCGGGGCGACTCCCCCCCCCCCCACGCAATAGGGGTCTGGTCTGGAGTCTCTGGGGGGATATTTTCCTGTATCACCCGCTCCCATTAGTGCAGGGTGCATGACGCCAGTCTGGACACAGGGTGTGGTGGGTACTTGCAGTCTGGGGCAGGATGCTTCCCCTTGGTATCCTGCTGCGGGCCCCCCTAGCTATTGGGTCCCCTGTTTACCCCCCATGTGTCGGGTGCCCCGGCTGGGGTCCCCTCCCTCCTTTTTCTGCACCGCCGGCTATGTCTTTTGCTGGAGGGATGGGCCCCGGGCCGTCCTTTAGTTTTGCTCCTGCTGGGCCCATGCTGGCCTCGCCGCAGTCGGCCAGGAGCTTTGGGTATGCGCCGGCGGTTTATACTACTGCTTCGGTGGCGCCCTCCTCATCATTGGCCCCTCCGTATGCTGCTCCCTTTGGGTTCCCTTACTGGGTCCTCGCCTTATGCTGGGGCCCTTGCATGGTCACAACCCCTCCCTGTGTTGGCGCACCGCTCCTGTCCCCGGGTCTGGCAGGTGCTCCCTCTATGTCGCCGCCCCTGTCCCAGCCAATCCTGTTGTTCTGCCTCCTCCACTCGCTCGCTGCACCCGTCCCCCCACTGCCTACACCCCTCCTTCGACGCCCCCCCCCCCACGGCTCATGGTCCTGCTCCTGCCGTTTCATTGCCTGCTGATGCTTCTTCTTCAGTTACAGCTCCTGTTTCCTTGGTGGGTGCTCCAGTGGTTCCTGGGACGTCTTTGGCTGCGGTGTCTGCGCCCAGTGAGGTGGCTTCTCCCACGGTTTCGGTGTCCTGAGTTCCGTTGTCATCTGGAACCGGTGAGTTGGATTTCTTTGCTGCATTAGGTGATGGTTCTGTATCTAGTTCTTCTTCCAGCTCGAGTTCTCATTCATCGGGGTTGCGCCCACATCCACGTTAGCTGGCTAAGTTGATTGAGCGCAGGCTTGTTAAGAGGGTAGCTGCTGCGGCTGTTCTGGTCTTGTAGGCTTCGGGGGGTACGGATGCAGTGTATTGAGTTAACACCGCTATACTGCGCGGTCTGCGTGAGAGTGTGTGAGATAAGATTCATAGGGGTAAGCTCACATAGGAGATGAAGAAGTGTTTTGACAAGGCTAAGAAGCCGGGTGGTGTTGGTGAGTAGGCGTATTGTAGCTTCCAGTTGTGGTTGAAGAGTGCGTTGGTTTTTGGTGCATGTTACACTGAGACGCGTCCAGCAGAACATTTGAATATGCTTAAATATAAATATTTTTTAGTCAGGATATGTTTTTGCAACATAAGTGGGTTGCATAGCGGGAGTATGATTTGCAGTTTCGGACGAAACATGATGGTTCTGTGATTATGCTGTTTGGTGCCAAGGATGTTGAGATTTGGCTTTAGGTTTCCCAGTCCCGTAAGACACCCGTTGCTCGTGCGGTGGTGTCAGGGGTGGCGAAGGGGAAATGTTTTGCTTTCAATAACACCCGTTGTACAGGGAGTCTGCATATCGTTTTCGCCACTCCTGCTGCATTTGTGGAAGTGAGCATCCCGCTAAGGACTGCCGCTATGCACAGGGTGCCGCGGCTGCAAAGAAGGGGGACACTCATGCCTCCCCTATTTGTGTTACGCAGTTGGTGCGGTGGTTGGATCACTAAGGTGGATGCTGAGGTCCGGTTGGGCAGGATGGCTGGCCATTTTTCTATTGAACCTTTGCCTGATTTGTGCGTTTCCCCTCTGGGGATCATCCCTAAGAAGACCCTGGGGAAATACCGGCTTATTCAGCATTTATCCTATCTCAGGGCACCCCCATCAATGACGCCATTCTGGCTTCAGCTTGTCGTGTTGTTTACCATGCGTTTGATGATGCCCTTGTTCTGATTCGTAGTTTTGGGAGCGACGCTCTGCTTGCTAAGTTGGATGCTGAGTCTGCTTTTCATTTGTTGCCGTTGCATCCTGATTCCTTTCATTATATGGGTTTCCGGATTGGTTGATGGTTCTATGTAGATAAGTGTTTGCCCATGGGATGTGCGGTGTTTTGTGCCTACTTTAATAAGTTTGGTTCGTTTTTGCATTGGTGTGTTGCTGTAGGTACTGGTCATGTTGGTATTGCGCACTATTTGGATGACTTTATTTTTGTGAGGCCAGGTGAGAGTGATGTCTGTGTGGATGTCCTTTTTTCAGCTCGGGCTTTGTTCAGGGTCTTAGGTGTGCCGGTGGAGAGTGACAAGACGGAAGGCCCTACTACGTGCTTATCGTATTTAAGTATTGAGGTCGATACGGTGGCCGGATGCTGTCACTTGCTTGCTGATAAGGTCTTGAAGCAGTAAGGCCATATTGAAGGTTGCTTGGAGGTGCGGAAGATTCGCCTGCGTGAGGTCCAGTCTTTGTTGGGTTCCCTGAATTTTGCCTGTCGGGTCATTCCTATGGATCATGTTTTCTGTCGGAAGATGGAGAGGGCCACAGTCGAGGCGGCCCTGCTGCATCCTAGGGTCAGGTTGTGTGCTGAGATCATGGAGGATCTCAGGGTCTTACAAACGGATTTGGCCAAAGTTGCCGGTGTCCAATTCTACGTTGCAGCTATTTACTGATGCGGCTGGGGTGTCGGGATTTGGGGCCTTTTTCAATGGGCAGTGGTGTGTGGCGCCTTTGCTGGCAGATTTGTATGCGGTGGGTCTCACTGTAAATATGTTGCTTTTGGAACTTTTTCCCATTATTTTTACGGTTGAATTGTGGTATCTCTCTCTGGTCAACCAACATATTGTGTTTCGGTGCGATAACCTTGGGCTGGTTCATGCCTTTAATAATTAGCGATCTTCATCTCCTCTGGCTTTGTGGCTCTTGAGACATTTGATTTTGCGTTGTTTGGAGGCTAATATCAGATTTCAGGTGAGGCATGTTCCGGGAGTTGCTAATGATATCGCTAACGCGCTCTCGTGGTTTAATTTTGCTAGGTTTCAGGAGCTTGCTCCTGGGGCTTCTGTTGAGGGGTTACCATGCCCCCCTTTTGTATAGCAGATTATTAGGCAGGCATAGAGGCCCTAGCACAGTGGTCGTTGGCTCCTTCTACCCTGAGGACATACTCGGTCGCCTGGCATAATTGGGAGGTTTATCTTGTAAGTAATACAGTGGAGGGTAAGTCTCTTCAGGACTTGTTGTTAGCTTTTGTGTGGGAGCAGTATCTGCAGGGTCATTCTAAGGCTTCTATGTCCTCAGCGCTGGTGGGTATTTCCTTTTTCAGTAGGATGCAAGGGGGTCAGGATCCCACTAAAACGTTTGTACTTTCCCAGGCTATTAGGGGCTGGGCGCGGATTGTTCTGGCTCGGGTGGATTCGCGCAAGCCTATTGATTTACAGCTTCTGGGTAATTTGGTTGGTGTGGTGGCTACGGTGGCATCAGATCCATATGAGGTTGCACTTTTTTGCTTGGCTTTCTCGGCTGCTTTCTTTGGGGCTTTCCGGGTTTGGGAGCTGGTTGCTTCTAGTCATGCATCGGATTCTTCTGGTTTGCTGCTTGGCGATGCTTGCATCAGGGATGCTTCCTTCTTACGAGGTTGCGTTCTTCCAAGATGGACCAAGTTGGGAGGGACCGCTGGGTTACCCTTCCTGCGCAGGCAGATGAGTCAGTTTGCCTGGTTGCCCTTGCTGTTACCTTCTGGCGGCAAGCAATGGCTGGTTCATGCCTCTTTATTGCCCCTTTCCAAGTTCCAGTTTGCCGCGGTGCTTAAGCGATGTTTGGAGGCCTGGGAGCTGGATGGTAGGTGCTATAGGATCCACTCCTTTCGTTTTGGGGCCGCGACTTCTGTCGCAGCTGCTGGGGCCCCGGCTTTGGCCATCCAGGCCTGGAGTACATGGCACTCTTCTACTTATAAATCCTAAGTGCGCTGCGATAGGTTGTAGTGGCACTTCCTGCGACAACCCAAAAACTTTGTTTACCACCCATTTGCGGAATGGTTAGCATCCGCCAATTGGAGGTGTGAGGGGTGTTTTTTATTTTTCTTCCCGGGGATCATGATTTGACCCCTTTGGTTCACGGGAGGTCATTTTGTTTTGCTCCTTCATTCGGGTTACTTGTTTTCCCTTTCCCTGGCTAGGTTTTGTTATATTGAATGTTGTTTCAATTTTGTTGTGCATTGTTCAGTTAACGGGAGGTGCGGTGACTGATGTGTTAGGTTTTTTTTCTCTCCAGCTGAAGAGGATTCTCTTGGGCAGGTCTTGCTGGTTGGCCAGTCTTACATTTATTGGGCCGAGCGTCATGGGCTGGCACAGAGGGCCCAGCTTTTGCTGGGTGGGCGCAAAGTGCGCTGGATTGGTGTTAGGGGTCTTCATTGTAAAGCCCTGCTGGCTTTGTTGCTGTCCTCAGTTGAGCAATGGGGTGTTCCGGAGTGGTTAGTTTTGCATATTGGCGGCAACAATTTATGTCATTAGAAAGGTTTGGAGTTGATTGTCAGGTTGCGTGAGCTCTTGTAAAACGTCAGGGCTCATTGGCCGGCTTTGTGGATTGTGTGGTCAGATTGTTCCGAGGTTGGTGTGGAGGGGTGGCCGTAAGCCTAAGGCTTTTCAGAGGGTGCTTTGCAACGTTAATGTAGTGGTTTCTTGATTTGTTCTGTCCATTGGGTTATTGGTTCATCGCGTTTTTTTGGGGCCTGATGCTGCTCATTTTTTTCAGTCTGATGGTGTACATCTTAATGCTTTGGGGTTTGATTTGTCTGTTAAGGACTTGTAATCGTTTTTGGATTGAGGTTTCGGTTTGGTGGCGGGCCAAGGCCTTTCGTACATGGCTGTGGCGGGAGAACGCTGAAGTCTCGGGGCCTTTTGTGGCGCAAAATGTCATTGTGGGCCACCTATCCTCCGACTGCTTGGCAAGATTGTCCTGCTTTGTGCGGGGGACCTGGGCGCTCCTTGTGCGGGAGCGTTCAGTCTTGGTCCAGGAGGCGTGGTGAGTCCTCATGACGCTAGTGCATCTCTACAGTTCTCCCGTTCTCTTAGTCATCCCCTAGGGCATGATACAATAATTAAGGCTGGTACAGAGATTGCAGCATCTCCTGGCCACCGTTTCCTCATTAGGTTAATCACAATTGGAATAAATAGCTGTGAGCTTTAAGCCAAGCAGTTTATGGGCCTAATTCAGACCTGATCGTAGCAGCAAATTAGTTAGCAGATGGGCAAAACCATGTGCACTGCAGGGGGTGGCAGGTATAACATGTGCAGAGAGAGTTAGATTTTGGGAGGGTTATATTGTTTCTGTGCAAAGTAAATACTGGCTGATTTATTCTTACACTGCAATTTAGATTTCAGTTTTAACACAACCCACCCATATCTAACTCTCTCTGCACATTATATCTGCCCCCCCCTGCAGTGCACATGGTTTTGCCCATCTGCTAACAAATTTGCTGCTACAATCAGGTCTGAATTAGGCCTGATCGTGTCCGTCTCAATTATTGTGTCGGTGTCGTTACTCATAGTGTTAAGATTTATCTTAAGTATCTGTGATTAAAGGGGGGGGGGGGGGGGGAGGTTAATGTTTAGAGTGTCTGTATAAGTTATATCTGGTTCAGTTAGATAATGATAGATCAGTCATTAAGGCGTTAATGTTATTTTAGGAATAAATCAATGGAGCTCTCATGTGCCCCTATCCTTAGCCCTGGTGGCTCTGTTAATGCATTATTCCATTAATGTAATAGTTCATCACTTAGCTACCCCCAGTACACAGTGATTTTTTTGCTATAAATTGATGTTTAGCTGGGATATATAATTAGGGCTCTCTGAAATAAGGGAATACCAGTATTAAAAAAAATGTAATTAAAAAAATCCTGTGATTACAGAGATCTTGAACTACAAAGGAAGGCCATATATCCCAGAAGATCACCATTTTGAAAACATGAGCTCTGAGCTTTGAAATCCTGCTTGTTGTGTGATAAAAAAGTTTACATTATAAGTTAGTAGGTAAATTTAGATTTTGTATATCTACAGTATGTATCTTTCCAATGTTGCATGCATCGAAGGGGATCAAAAGTCTCTTTTCCACTTTTCTATATAGTTTAATCTCAATACTAGGGGAGGGGGATCTCATCATTATACATCATTTTGATAACAGATAGATTTATAATCTGTGTACCATTTAACCTTGTACTGGGTCAACTGGTAGACTAGAAACTTAGGGCCTTATTCGGATTGTTAGCAACCCAAAAAAGCACACTAATTGGCAAAACCATGTTGAACTGCAGGTGGGGCAGATGTAACATGTGCAGAGAGATTTAGTCATGCCATGCCGTGGAATAACTTGGTAGTGTCCAGCATTTTTTTGTGCGACTTTTCCATTAAAATGTGTCTTTTTCACATTGCTAGAGTTTTCCTAGTAAACACTGTAACGTAGCATTTCATATGCAGATACAGTTGTAAATGTACACAAAATATTTATAGGCATGCCGCATATCATTTTAATTAGCATAATCTGCGTGTACATCATATTCGCACAGCAATGCAAATAAGACATTTTTCAGCAAACAAAGATGCCTGGCGCCAACGGAGTTGCACAGGACCTGTCAGCTCACTCATGCCAGGCATTGCCCGCTGTGTGGCGTATTGAGGCAAGATATACGAGTACACATCTGTAATATATAAAATAGTAAATAATATAAATTTAACAAATACTGCAGAGAAGTCCCAAATAATCAATTATTAACAATCAACTACACCAAGTAAATAAATAACTAAATAGAACACAATAAATATATATAACTGTTAAATTACTCTGTGTTTTTAGTATGTAAGTTTTTTGGGGGGAGATGAACTAGAAGGACTAGAAGCTGTCATCAATTTGTTTCCATTTAATTTTTACTCAGCTCCTTTGGTCTTTGTATTTTTTTGTTCATTTTTATTATAGTTTATGAAGAAAGATACATTGTTTGTATGCCTTTCATTAATTACAGTATGCAAACTCACCAGCATCAAGAACAGTCGCTGTATTCCTAAATCCTCTCAATAAATCTGCAATTGTCAGCTTGCTTCCTAATGTATCAAAGATGATTACTGTAAACTTGGTTTGGAAGGGCCATATTAACCATCTGTTTCATGCCATTGTAGCATAATGCCCTCAATGCAAAGCACTGCATAACATGTTCATGATTTACAAAAAGGGGATTTTTGTGTACTCACCATTGACTCATTTTCTCTTAATCCATCTGGTGGGCACTGCTACCATGGGTTGCTGGTGAGAACCACAGGAGCAGGCACGTAAACAAAGAGCTATAAACAGAAGCTTCTCCCCTCTGCAACCCCAGAAGGCAGTACACTTGAAAAGAAGATCTATGGGGGGTATTCAATTGTAGTTGGAAACTGGTGTCTTGTCGGACAGACGGCAGTTTCCGACTTTTTTAGGACGGAAACTGTTCCGACCTATTCAATCCTTTCCGACAAGTCAGCAATTCTGACTTGTTGGAAAACACGTGGATCAGAGGAATAGCCGCGGATACACATGTTTTTTCAGATTCCGCGGCCAAATCCGTCAGGTATTGGCCCTGTTTTTGACAATGTCAATCCGACTTAAAAAAAAAAAGCCGAATCGGCATTGTCGGGAATGGCCAAATCCGACAGGATTTAAATTGAATACTGAGATGTCGGATCCTTTCCGTCGGAAAGGATCCAATATCTATTGAATATACCCCTAAGTGAGGATCAGTACCACTAAAGGCCCATACACATTAGACGATGTCGCTCTGTGAGCGACATCGTCTAACGCTTCCCCCTCCCGGGCCGGTCGGCGGCCGCCTGTACGCACTGAGCGATATGACCGCTCATATCGCTCAGTGACGTCACGCCCCCGCCAGCCCTGCATGAAGGTCGTGGACGACAGTCCACATCCTTCATGCATGCCCTACCGACAGCGACGATCGTTGCCGACCCGCGGGGCCGCGCATCGGCCGTCGCTGGAGGCATACACACTTGACGATAAAATGAGCGACGTCGCTCAAGGAGGGGGAAAATGAGCGACGTCGCTCATTATATCGTTAAGTGTGTATGGACCTTAAGAAAGATCTATAACAAAACAAACAAACAAATAAACAAACAAACACAGGGAAACCAAAGAATAACAGGAAAAGATGGCAAACCCCAATAAAGCTGAGCGTATGGGAGGGAACACAGTTTCCCCAGACAGATTAACAGAAAAGGATTTATCTGTAAGTACACAAAAATGCCCTTTTCTTCTGCATTCACTCTGGGGGACATAGGACATTTAACAGCCACCTCAAGGGGAGGGAATGTTCAGACAACTTGAATGAAGAATTTTCTGCCCAAATCTGGAGTCACCACAAACAAACACCTGAAAACAATACATTTTAGTGAATGTGTAGACAGAGGACAAGGTAGTGGTCTGGCACAGCTGTTCCACTGAGTCTCCATGCCGCAAGGCACAAAAGGCACCCACTGCCCTAGTGGAATGTGCCGAAACTTGCTCCAGAGCCGGTCATCCCACACTGGAATAACCTGAAGGATTACTAAACTAATCCACCGTGCAAAAGTCGGCTTAATAGATGGCCAACCCGGGTCTTTAAGCATCATAAGGGACCAGAAAAGAATATGAGTGCATGATAGACAAAATTCTGTCCAAGTACAAACGAAGAGCTTGGACTACATCAAAGACAACTAAACTGTCCCGGATAAATGACGATAAACAGGAAATACTGTACAAACTCCTGGTTCAGTTGATCTACCAGACCTTATATGAAACCGGATTCCTAGCACGTAAGATAGTCTGCACCACCGAAAAGAAAAAACAACAACTTTGTTTTCAGGCGACCATCTTCAATCGCCATTATTTAGCTAATAAAGGTGAAGAAACTGACCCTGTACGTACGTACGGAAGGAAGGAAGGAAGGAAGGAAGGAAGGAAGGAAGGAAGGAAACTAATTTGGGTGCAAAATGTATATCAATGCACTGATACATAATTGCACTGATAGGATCAAAAATACCCTATTGAGCTCCCTTGTGGTAACTTAGTATGTTTCCTTCCCATGCGGTAAATTATAATAGATAACACAGGTATATGACACAAGTGTTATAAAAGAGTGCATAAACATACTGTATACAAATAAACTTTATCTCAATTAATACATTTCAATACATTATAATTAATAAATAAAACATTCCCTTACAATAGATGTTTGACTTAATGTACTTAATAGCAGGTAGCACTTATGATTAGACTGCTTTTGTCATGCTCAACCTCCCATGGCAATATATTTATAACAGCTCACCATCCTGTGTCAAAGTGCAGCTTATTTGTATAGGCAGGTACATCAGCCGAGCTCCGGTGCTTTGTCCCAGACACAAAGGATTTAGCAATCTGTGAGAGCCCCAAGAAAGGATCCTATACCTGATAGGGAATCCGGCACTAGCGCTCCAGTCTGCAATGAGTGCTGGCGGGAGGGATAGTGCTGAAGTTTCGAATGTAGTGCAGTTAGCCGAAGTTTCAAGTAAATGACAGTCAAACAGGTGTCCTTAACGTGTTTCGCTGCCGTCCACAAATGGCAGTTTCATCAGAAGGCAGTACTAGGTGTGCATATCCAGGTGGGATATTTAAATCCTTGAGCATGACACAAACAATCTAATTATAAGTGCTACCCGCTATTAAGGACATTGGGGGTAATTCAGATCTGATCGCTGGGCTGCTAATTTTGCTGTCCTGCGATCAGATAGTTGTTGGCTCCAGGGGGAGTGTAAATTCGCTGTGCAAGTGTGCGATCGAATGTGTACGCTGAACTGTGAAAATTCACTTTTTGCAGTCTGTGCGCATCTCAAGCTTACTCCTCCAGTGCAATAAGAACAGACTTATCGGGGCCGGAGCTGACATCAGACACCTTTCCTGAAAATGCTTGGGCATGCCTGCGTTTTTCTGGACACTCCCTGTAAACGCTCAGTTGCCACCCACAAACAGCTCTTCCTGTCAATCACCTTGCGAACAACCATACGATCGGATTTTTCGCACCATCCCGTTGCGGACCAGCGATGCCTGTTGTTGTTGTCTGACGCACGTGCGCATTGCGTGCATACGCAAGTGCAGTTAGGATCTGATCGCCCACTGTGCGAAAACGCACAGCAGCGATCGGATCGAAATTACCCCTATTGAGTCAAGCTTCTACTATAAGGGTATGTTTTGTACATGTATCAGTTATAATATATTTTAATTTATTTATTGATATTAAATTAACTTTTATACAGTATCTTTATGTGCTCTCTTTTATAATACGTGTTCAGAATGCCAGAACCCTGTACTAACACCACATAGGACCTACTGGCAGCTTCAGAATGCCAGCATACCCAGACCACTGGGGCTAATCCGGTGCCAAAAGGAAGACTGGCTCCACTTGCTCTTTGATCCTCCTGATAACACGGGGTACCATCCCACAGGACTGCATTAGCATTCACTTTGAATAACATTGGATCCCTGGGCTGTTGGTACTCTGAAGTTTTGTGATGAGAGGCCATGAGATCCAATTATGGGTGACCACAATGTTACTTAGAGGATCTGGAAGGACCAATGAATCTGCTAGCGAACTTCATGGTGGGTACCTTCAAGTGCAAATGTCTAGTTGATAACCAGACTGTATCACCAGGTCTCAGCAAAGGAACCTTCTTCCTCTTCTAATCGGCAAAAAGTTTGTACCGCAAGGAAGCTTTGCACAGATTCCTTTTCATCTCTTTCCAAATGTTGAGAAAGCGGTTCACTGTACCACGGACAGCTGGAAGTGATAACAACTGGTAGGTTGTCAATTCTAGCAAAACTGGATTTGGACCATACTGAATGAAGAACAGACAGTGACCAGAAGAGTCTTGTGGAAAAAATTATTATGGGCAAATTCAGCCCATGGTAATGGAGAAATTTTTCAAAATCTTGATTTATTTGCTCCATCTGTCCATTACTGGTATGCTGAAGAGAAGCTCAGTTTGATACCAAAGCACTTACATAGTGTTCTTCAGAATTTAGTAGTAGATTGTACCCCTCGGTTGGAAAGAATGTCATTGGGGAACCTATGCAACCTGAAAATTGGGGGAGCCCATGTGTTGATTCAGGGGTATAGGATTGCTGAGAGTCTCCATATGACAATACAATAATAATTTTCTTGATGTATTATATTCTCACATAAAATGAAAGGTAAAATTTACACATATATGCATATGTGATATCTGTACATACAGGTGTCTACCAGGGACAAAGCGTCCCTTAAATTTACTTCTACGTTGCTAAAAATTTACATTACAAAAGGTTACATTTTATTATATATGTATTTACTTTCACTAATGATGCATTGGATACTTTACTACCTATCAATTTCATGATTATATGACTTACATAAAAGAGTGCTCCTGGAAGAGACTTTTTTTGTCCTTTTCTTTCCCTGAATTGAAAGGTCTAGATCTACTAAAAAATTCCAGGAGCACCACCAATATTACACTGTACAGAATTGAAAATTACAGTTAAGTACATTGGCTCTTTAGCTGTATCAAGTACATCTTCCACTACCTGTGCAGACTAATCCCTAGAATACTAGCTTTCAAATTAGCCCAGATCCACAGGTGGAAAGCTCAATAAGGAGAGATACTACAGCAGCACTAAGATGCAGGCACATGAATAACTCTGTAGAATTGAAAAATAGCTTTTAGCAGAGCTCTGGAGCACAGGAAAGTCTCTAATCAGTAAAGTGCAACGGACAGCAGCTCTGAGCTTGAGGCACAGGTAAAGTTATATTTGTAAGGAGACTGGAGTCCAAGCAATGTAGAGAAATAGGAATTACAAGGAATAACTTGTAGTTTGGAGAGCTAAAGCTCAGCAATGTAAAGGCACAGGAATTACAGGAAATAACTTGTAGTTTAGATAGGTGAAGATCAACAAAGTAAAATAATAGGAATCACGGGTAATAACTTGTAGTTGGAGGGCTGAAGCTCACAGCAGTGCTGGAATTTGGGAGCACATTTTAGCTGCAGAGAGGAATCCCAGCAATACTGAAACACAGGTATCACACGTGGTGACTGCAGACTTGCTATGGACCAAGAACCAGGAACTCAGCAATGTGACTGGCTGATCTGGAGAGGATGGGTTTAAATAGCTGCAATTGAGAGACCCTGACAGGTGCTAGCCTTCTCAGGATCCTTGGTTTGCAAGTGCAATATTTGCTGGCCCTGCAAATCTATAGTCTTCACACTTGGCTGTTTTAGCTAAAACATCCTGCCCAGTGTTGTACTGCCGCTGAATAAATTGATGCTGTGCACATGCACATGGCATCTATACACATAAGGGGAGAGCTTGGGGGAAGCCCAGTACTTTTTAAGTGCTGGGCATTCCCCCAAGATGTGATGCTGTGGCAGGGTATGCCCCTAAGATGTAACGCCGATGGGGCTACACCATCCCCAAAAGTGACATCAGCAG
The DNA here is from genome assembly GCF_028390025.1 of Pseudophryne corroboree. Lineage (NCBI taxonomy): Eukaryota > Metazoa > Chordata > Amphibia > Anura > Myobatrachidae > Pseudophryne > Pseudophryne corroboree. The sequence continues at coordinate 219,111,821 of NC_086454.1, read as the reverse complement.
GTCTGTGCCCCCTCTTTGCTAACCACATCCCCTATTTGGGCACATGCGGTGATATTATGCCTGTACCATAGTGCCCTGCCCGCATTCTGGTGAAAACACTAGATAAACCTAATGGCGCTGATCCCCGGCCAGTAAAGAACCTACCTCTGGTGGTTTGTCCCCTAACACCCATACCTCAATGAAAGGAAAAGAAAGAGTAGCAAACCTGTGAGCCTTCTACTTAAAAGCAGCCACCAGAAGAGGAGTGGAAGAGGAGTGCTTTAACCACCTGTAGCCTGGGCAATGAGCACATTTTACTTGGGCTGAAGAGAACACCCCCTCCAAAGGAAAGAGCTTTCAGAGAGTGTTTGTATTCTAAATCTGCTTCCCAGGAATGCAGCCATAGGGTCCGCCAAGCCTAAAAAGCTGTATCCAAAATTCTGGATGCCACCTGGACTCCACCCTGCACTGCCTCACAAACAAATTCTGCTACACCGCAGAGTTGTTCCGCTAAATCCATTAAAGTGTCTCTAGAGGCATCAGCCTATAATAGCCCCACGTTCCATATTCTGTGCCACACCCCCCGAGACCAACACAGACTGGATAGCTACCCCAGGTCCATAAAAATAGCCTGGAGACAACCCTCAAGTTTTTTGTCCAATGTGTCCAGATCCTGAACTAGCAGAGCAGTCGTTTTATATCAGGTGCGCTACCAGTGCATATACAGTACCAAGGAAGACTGTACCCACTTTAACATGTGATCTGCCAGAAACAGATAAAAGGAACGCAAACCTCTGAAGGACTGAAAAGGACAGAAGACTGTAACCACCCTCTTACATTTATGTTCAACCGTAGTAATGAGGTCCTTAAGAGGAAAAATCCAAATCCTTACTATCAAGGGGAACTACCTCATCCTGAACTCACCCTCTTCTTTATCCGAATCCTTGAAAAAGAATTCAGGAAAAAGCAAGATGCTTATGGACCTCCCACAGGATTGGTTCATCAAATAAACATTCTAAATAGGAGGAGCCTTCACAAATGGACTGCTGAAGCTGTGCACTCCATGGTCTGCTGCCAGGGTGGGTCATACATAGGCGGACAATCGCCATAGTACCACTTTAAGACTTAGTAGATTTTTCTGTGTCAGCCATAAATCACACAGAAAAATTCATTTCTGTCTGCAGAGTGCCCCGTAAAAAACAGCACTAAGAACCCAACTCACTAGTAACAAGGTAGTTGTCAGGAAAAAAACATAAAGACATATTCAATTTGTAACTGAAACCAGTAATATAAATATATAGGATTTTAAATACCTACCAGTAAATCCTTTTCTTGTAGTCCATAAGGGATACTGGGCCAAATTAGTATGATGGGTATAGATGGGGTCCAAAGAAGCCATGGCACTTTAAAACTTCAATAGTGTGTGCTGGCTCCTCCCCTCTATGCCACTTCCCACAGCCCAGTCTAGGAAAACTGTGCCCGATGGAGACGAACATACTTGAAGAGGAAAACATGACACAGATAATAAAGAGGTGAGGAAACGAACCAGCACACAACAGAACAAGAAGGTCAGCAATGGCTAAATCAAACAGGATAGCAACAGCTGATCCAAACGGTCACACAAAAACTAAATGTGCAGGAATTAAGTTGAAGCAAAGAGGCGGGCGCCCAGTATCCCTTATGGACTACGAGAAAAGGATTTACCGGTAGGTATTTAAAATCATATTTTCTATTACATCCATCCATAAGGGATACTGGGGTCACATTAGTATAATGGGAACGTCCCTAAGCTCCCAGAATGGGCGGGAGTGTGCGGAGATGCCTGCAAGACTGAGTGACCAAATTGCATAACTACTGAAGCCAGGGTATCAAACTTGTAGAATTTGACAAACGTGTTTGTCCCTGACCAGGTAGCAGCTCGGCATAGTTGTAAAGCAGGGACTCCACGGGCAGCCGTCCAGGATGAGCCCACCGACCTTGTAGAGTGGGCTTTGACAGACTGTGGAACCGGCAAAGCTGCCGAAGTATAGGCCTGCTGGATAGTGAGTCTAATCCAGCGAGCAATAGGCTGCTTTGAAGCAAGACAACCCCTTTTGTGAGCGTCATACAGCACAAAGAGAGAATCTGATTTCCTGACATGAGCCTCTTGACCTAAATCTCCAAGGCTCGAACTACATCCAATGATTTAGGAGTAGAAGAGGTGTCAGAACCAACTGGAACTACTATCGGTTGACTGATATTAAAAGCAGATACCAATTTTGGCAAAAACTGTTGACGAGTTCTGAGTTCCGCTCTGTCCTCGTGAAAGTAAAGTAGGGGCTCCTGCATGACAACGCCCCTAGTTCCGAGACACACCTAGCCAATGCAAAGACCAACAGCATTACCGTCTTACACGCAAGATACTTTTCTTCTAAAGACTCCAAGGGCTCAAACCAAGAGGATTGTAGAAAATCCAAACCCACAGTCAGATCCCAAGGCGCCGTGGGTGGCACAAAGGGAGGTTGCATGTGAAGGACACCCTTCAATAATATCTGGACTTCCGGAAGCGTAGCCAATATGACTTTGGAAAAAGATAGATAAGGCTGAAATCTGAACCTTGATGGAGCCCAGGCGTAGGTTCATGTCCAACCTGTAGGAAACGACCCTGATTGAAATCTGCTATGGGGTACTGCCAACACTCACACCAGGACCATATCTCTTCCAAATGTGGTGGTAATGACTTGACGTTACCCCCTTCCTGGCCTGGATCATGGTTGAAACGACCTTGTCAGGAATTTCCTTCTTGGTTATAATCTCCCTTTCAACCACCATGCCGTTAAATGGAGCCTTTGTAAGTCCGGGTAGACGAACAGTCCTTGCTGAAGAAGATCCACCCACAATGGCAGAGGCCATGGGTCTTCCACTGACAAAGCCAGAAAGTTTGCGTACCAAGCCCTTCTTTGCCAATCAGGATTGCCTGAACCCTTTCCTTTTTTATTCTTTTCAGAACTCTTGGAAGTAATGTAAGAGGAGGGAACAGATACACCGACTGGTAAATCCATGGCGCCGTCAGTGAGGGTCCATCCTTCGTGAGCAATACCGATGAAGCTTCTTGTTGAGACGAGAGGCCACCAGGTCTATCTGTAGACAGCCCCACTGGTCCGTTATCTGCTGAAATACCTGTGGGTGTAGACCCCACTCTCCCGGGTGCAGGTCGTGTCTGCTTAGGAAGTCCGCTTCCAAGTTGTCTACTCCTGGAATAAAAATGTCCGATATTGCCTTTGTATTCCTTTCTGCCCAGAGAATGATCTTGGATACTTCTCGCATGCACGCTATGCATTTTGTCCCTCCTTGTAGGTTTATGTAGGCTACCACCATGGCAATGTCCGACTGGACCTGTACGGCCCGATCCTGAAGAAGATGGGAGGCCTGAAGCAGAGCATTGTAGAGTGTCCTGAGTTCCAGGATGTTTTTCGGAAGAATGGCCTCAAGGCTGGACCACCTGCCCTGGAATTGAGCACCTTGGGTTAGAGCTCCCCAACCCTAAATTCCGAAGCTTCGACTTTCTACCAGATGGGAGGACTGCAGTCACCACAAGAGGGAAATCCTGGCCTACAGTGATAGGCGTATGATCTGGTGCATCTGCAGTTGTGAACCTGACCATTTGTCCAGGATATTCAGCTGGAATGTGCGCACATGGAATCTTCCGTACCGAACTGCCTCGTAGGAAGACACCATCTTTCCTAGCAGATGTATGCAAAGATGTACCTATACCCTGTTCAACTTCAATAGAGAGCGAACCATCTCCTGGAGTGTCTTTGCTTTGTCCAGGGGTAGGAAAACTTTCTGAGCTACCATGTCCAGGACCATGCCCAGAAACTGATGTCTTTGTGTCGGCTCGAGGTGAAATTTCTGTAAATTGAGAATCCACCCGTGGTGTGTTAGTAGTCGTGTTGTGAGGCTGATGCTGTCCATCAGCTGTTCTGTGGACACTGCTTTTATCAGCAGATCGTCCAGGTATGGAACAACGTTTACGCCCTGAAGACGGAGTTGGGACATCATTTCCGCCATGACCTTTATGAATACCCTTGGTGCCGTAGAGAGGCCGAAGGTAAAGCCTGAAATTAGTAGTGGTTGTCTAGGAGCACAAACCGTAGATAAGCCTGATGAGGTGGCCATATATATGGAGGTAGGCATCCTTCATATCCAGGGATACTAAGAACTCCCCCTCTTTCAGACCTGAAATCACCATTTTCAGAGATTCCATCTTGAATTTGAAAAACTTCAGATGTGGGTTTAAGGATTTGAGATTCAAAATTGGTGTTACCGAACAATCCGGTTTCTGTACCACAAACAGATTGGAGTAATATCCCCTGTTCCTCTAATAAAGTGGAACTGGAACAATGACCTGAGTGTGAACCAATTTTCGAATAGCCTCTTGTAAGGTTTCCCATATTTCTTTGGAAACTAGTAATCTTGATATGAAGAATCTATGAGGTAGAGCAAGGTCAAACTGTATTTTGTAGCCCTGGGAGATTAGAGCTTTTACCCATGCATCTTGGCAGGAGCGGCTCCAAATATGTCTGAAATACTTTAGCCAAGCTCCCACCCTGAAACCCACCAGGAATAGAGGGACACCGTCATGCTGAAGCCTTTGTGGAGGCGGAGTTAGTGTTCTGCTCCTGCGAACTTGAGGCAGCTGGTCTGCGTGACTTTCCTCTATTTTCCCTGGCAGCGTTTGAGGCACCTCTGGCCCTATCTCTAAACCTCATCGAATGAAAGGCATGCAGAGATGGGCCCAAATATATATGCCTAGCAGGTGGAGCCCAAGATGGTAGGTATGTGGATTTCCCGGCAGTGGCCTGTGAAATCTATTTGTCCAATTCACCTCCAAATAAGACATCACCTGTAAAGGGCAAATCCTCTATGCCCTTCTTTGATTCAGCGTCCGCTACCCACTTACGTAACCACAAAGCTCTGCGAGCAGATTGCCATAGTAGTAGACCTGGCATTTATGATGCTGATCTCTTTGATAGATTCGCATAAAAAAAAGGGCAGATTCCAGAATATGGAAAAGGAATAGAGGTAATGATGGCGCTGGGCAGACCTGTGTGTTTGTGCACCCTGGAATTAGCTGCCACCTGGTGGGGAGGTAGCCAGCCTCCTCAAACAACAAAGCAATTATAAAAGATTACCAGGTGAGCGCTCAATGCCAATGATGGACACAGCAATAAAAATAAAAGTAAACTAATTTATTACATGAACTGACAACATATAGCACATTAAAATAGACAAGACCACACTAGAGTAATCATATAAAACTGAGGTTCCGGAGACGTCTAGAATAAACAATGGTATGAACTATTTGCATGTACTCGGAAGGCAGTCATAATACCTAGAATAAGAGATAATTCTCTAATAACTTCTATCTGTAGTTAATTGCTCGCCCAAATGTAAAAACACAAGAATTTTTAGCACAACCGTGCATATGGGTGTCCTCAAGGTAATGTAAGTTCGATTCCAATAGGAAAGAGTTCATCAGTTTCCAGATTTACTAGATGTATGAGCGGTGCAAATAATTGGGAGTTGTAGAATAACTGTTACTCACAGTCTTGGACGGTTTTTCCTCGCTGCACCACAGTAATGTGTTTGTAGCCGCTCTTTATCACCCTGTGCACGGGTGAGACATCCGTCAGCGGCGGGACTCGTCAGCGGCGTAGTCCATCTGCAGCGTAAGCGGGGAGCCGCTCTCTACTCCGACAGAGTGTGGATGCACCAGTGCACCGTTCTCCACCCCCAGCACCGGTGGAATAGTGCTCACCAGGGTAGGACACAAGGCGTTCCCGGTGTGATCCAGGGGATTGAATAGTGCAGTCTCGCTGGAGATTGAACAATTGCCGGCAAATGTTAGAATCAGCTGCTAGGAGGACACGCTCCAATTCTTGTGGGCAATGGGGTATAATGACTCCTTCTCTCTGTACCCTCAACGCGTTTCTCCGCACCCCAGGCGGCTTCTTCAAGAGGCAGAGTGTTCTACTCTGAACATTGCTTCTCATTCTTTTATACCTTGTCAATTCTAATTAGTGAGAACAGGTGTGTGTAGGATCTCAACAGGTGCATTCTCATTTGCACTTTCATATAGCAATGTTTAGCTTAGAGTACTAAAAGTGGTCTGTATTAAATAATAACAACAATAATTAACATTTAAAAATGCTTAATAGTATTATACTAATGCATATGCAAATTTGATCGTGTAGAGTTACAGGCTTATTGCGATGCGGACAGAATTGGAGACTCTAAGTTTATAAATATCATTACTCCAAACTATTATAATGTCTAATAGTAGAAATATATAATTACTCAATTTGATGAAAGGTAGAATCATGTTAATATATTCTTTATCTAATGTTACTTTCTAAATTACACAAATATCTCATAATTAAATTAATTTTGTTTTTACATTTGGGCGAGCAATTAACTACAGATAGAAGTTATTAGAGAATTATCTCTTATTCTAGGTATTATGACTGCCTTCCGAGTACATGCAAATAGTTCATACCATTGTTTATTCTAGAGGTCTCCAGAACCTCAGTTTTATATGATTACTCTAGTGTGGTCTTGTCTATTTTAATGTGCTATATGTTGTCAGTTCATGTAATAAATTAGTTTACTTTTATTTTTATTGCTGTGTCCATCATTGGCATTGAGCGCTCACCTGGTAATCTTTTATAACAGATTCCAGAATATGTTGTATATGTTTCATCATATCAGACAGTGTTGCGTCACCCGCAAGACCCTCTTGAAAGTGACCCGCCCATGTGTGAATGGCCTGTGTAATCCAACAGCCTGCAATAATGGGTCTCTGAGTCGCCCATGTAGCTATATAAATAGATTTCAATGTGCCTTCTATTTTCCTGTCAGCCGCCTCTTTTAGTGTCATAGTTCCCGGCACCGGTACCACAGTCTTTTTTGACAGACGTGATACCGAGGCATCAACAATAGGGGGATTTTCCCAGAGCTTTCTCCCCTCATGTGAAAAGGGGAAAACAGTCAAAAGTTTTTTAGACACTTGAAACCTCGTGTCAGGATTAACCCATGGCTCTCTGAAAAGGTCATCTAATTCTTTAGAATCAGGAAAAGTTGCAGTTACTTTTTTCTGTGCAGAGAAAAAAGACTTTGGTACATCTACTTCTGTATCTGGGATATTCAGCACTTCCCTTATAGAATGGATAAGTGATTTGACGCCCTGTGTTGCGGTTCCCTCTTCTACCTCTTGAGCCTCAATTTCCTCCCACTCCTCAAGAATCTCCTCATCAGATTCTGAAAGTAGATAATGTAACCCACGTTTTTGTGGTAATTGTCTCATGGAGGGAGGCTTCTTTCTGCTCTCTGAATGTTCTTTTGCCAAATCAGGGACAGACTATTGCAGCAGCTGTCTTTCACTTTTTGCAGCAGCCATTTCATTAGACATACTAGACATCATCGACCTAATGGACTCCACCCAGGGTCACTCTTATAACTCTCCCCCTGTTGCCCCACTGTTCTGGGAGGGCTGGCTACATAGCTCACATACAAGTGAGTCTGCAGGGGAAGGAGAAAACTTGGTGTTACATGAAGTACACACTGCTCTTTTACCATTCATGCTGACAGTGGTCACACACACAGAGGAAACAAGTAAAAGCAAGTTTACCCACAGTGAAGCCGAGAGACAGGCACACAGAGAGTGAGGAACCAGAACACAAGCCCTTGTGCAATAGTTATATACTTGATGGGCTTTTTATATAATTTATATGTACCAGGAGCACATTAAAGGTTTCTGCAGCGGCTCTTCCCTTTGACTAACCCCTGGTACCAATGCTCAGGCAAATGGGGTATCCCAAGAGGAGCTGAATTTACCTGCAGCGTCTTCTTCCTCAGTGAAATGGCGCCAGGAAGACACTGGTCCTGCTCAGTTTAAGCTCCGCCCCTCAATGGCACCAGAGCTCAGCTTAATCATTTATACTGGCTATGTCTCCCTCTAGTGTAAAAATGAGGATAAATCCCCTTTTTTACAGTCAGCACCAGTGTCCCTGCGTGAGAGAGCTTGAGGCCTTCCCGCAGAGAGTCTGCATGCCGAACTCTGAAGTGGGGACTCGCTAGTTTGATCCCCAGTTCAACACTCACCACTCTTCAGGCTTTAGGGGTGTGCGGCTTGCTGCGGGAGGGGGGTGCGCCTGAGCGCCGTGCCCTGCGGTACACTGATAATTCCAGGTCTGTGTCCTGTCAGCGGGGATCTGGTTCTGCGCCTTCCAGAGGCCGCTGCCGGTCCCCCTACCTATTTCCCACGAGGCAGGTGACTGTTACCCCAAATAAATAAAAGTTTAAATAAAATTGAATAAAAATCTCTGGAGCTCCAGAGTAGTGCATCCGGCCCTGTGGGGAGGGGCCAGCACACACTATTGAAGTTAAAAAAGTGCCATGGCTCCTTTGGACTTGATCTATACCCCATCGAACTATACCCCAGCAGTCTCAAAGCACAGCAGAGGATTGCTGTCTGTCAGCTTCTCCTGTAGCACCGCATAGACAGTGAGCTTCCCCCTCCCTAGGAAAATGACAGATCTCACCAGACTGCCTGAAGTGGTTACGCACCCCCTACTTCCAGGAATAGGGGACCCGCCACAGAGAACTGGCACAATGGTGGCCGCCATCGAAACAGCAGTACATCTGGCACCCTCTAAAAAGGTGACAGAGCTTGGTTGTCCCCTGACCCAGGCAGTCTTCAGCAGGAGACCCGGAGTGCATACAGGAGAGTGAACTATTGAGGACTGCGACAGCAGCCACATCAGAATAAACCCAATGACTAAGGTAACTTAAACACGGCATTCTAGGGGGTTGCAGAGGAGAGGAGCTTCTGTTTAAAGCTATAGGTATTTTTGATTAAGCACCAGCTCCACCAGGACCAGACCACCAGCAACCCATGATAGTAGTGTCCCCCAGAGTGGATGCAGTAGAAATAAAGAATATTAATACAGTATGTGTTAGTATAGTTGTCAGACCTATGGTTGAGTTATAACAAAATTTAAAAAAGATCTATCTATCTATACAGACTCCAAATGTGCAACTGAAGAATATACTCTTTCTGGATACCTGTTCAGCAGCTTGAACCTCCCCATAGCTGTCCAAAAAGTTTCCTTGTATAGCTGTGCCTATAATGGTTAATCCTTTCCCAGCTTTCAGTTGAGAGGCAAAAGTGAGTAGTCGTGGGTACTTAACATGCAAGTCCTCATCCAATTTTAGGAGAACTAGCAACTGTGGCCTAAAAGGAAACAAAATTAGCAACTAGCATTAATGTGTCAGAGGCAAAAAGTGAACATGAAATTACAGAAAAGCAAGCTAACAAAGGTCTTATGTAAAAAAAAAATATATTTTTATATATATATATATATATATATATATATATAAACACACACACACACACACACACACACACACACACACACACACACACACACACAGGTTGAGTATCCCATATCCAAATATTCCGAAATACGGAATATTCCAAAATACGGACTTCTTTTGAGTGAGAGTGAAATAGTGAAACCTTTGTTTTTTGATGGCTCAATGTACACAAACTTTGTTTAATACACAAATTTATTAAAAATATTGTATTAAATGACCTTCAGGCTTTGTGTATAAGGTGTATATGAAACATAAATGAATTGTGTGAATGTACACACACTTTGTTTAATGCACAAAGTTATAAAAAAATATTGGCTAAAATTACCTTCAGGCTGTGTGTATAAGGTGTATATGTAACATAAATGTATCCTGTGCTTAGATTTAGGTCCCATCACCATGATATCTCATTGTGGTATGCAATTATTCCAAAATACGGAAAAATCCGATATCCAAAATACCTCTGGTCCCAAGCATTTTGGATAAGGGAGACTAAACCTGTATATATATATATATATATATATAGAGAGAGAGAGAGAGAAAGAGAGAGAGAGAGGTTTATGGCAGACTTACCATGGTTAAAGCTTTCTGCGAGGTACACTCGGTTCCACAGGGAATTCATCGGGGTGTAGGAGTTGGATCTTGATCCGGGGCACCAACAGGCTAAAGCTTTGACTGTTCCCAGGATGCATTGCGGGGCCTACTCTATAACCCTGCCTCCGTGCACAGGAGCTCAGTTTTGTTCACCAGTCCAATGCAGTAGCATGTAAAAGAGAAGGCAGATGTTACTCACATAGAACCACGTTCTCACAACATGAGAAGGAACCAGCGGCTAATGCCATACAAACCCAAAGAAGCTAAGTGCATCAGGGTGGGCGCCCTCTGGAACCCAGCGTACCTCGCAGAAAGAGATATAACCATTTTATCTTTTTCTGCAGTGGGGTACACTGTGTTGGACAGGGAATACATCGGGAATGTCCTAAAGCAGTTCCTCATGGGAGGGTACACAATGTTGTGGGTACAAGAACCCGGCGTCCAAAGGAAGCATCCTGGGAGGTGGAAGTATCAAAGGCATAGAACCTAATGAACATGTTCACTGAGGACCACGTAGCAGCCTTGCACAAATGTTCAGCGGATGCGCCTCGGCGGACTGCCCAAGAAGGTCCAACAGACAGAGTAGAATGGGCTTTAATCGCAGCAGGAGCTGGAAGACCAGCCTGTGCATAAGCTTGTGCAATCACCATTCTAATCCATCTGGCCAAGGTATGCTTATTCGCAGGCCAGCCACATTTGTGAAAACCAAACAGTATAAAGAGGGTACCTGACCTCCTGATAGAGGCAGTCCTCTCCACGTATATATGGAGAGCCCTTACCACATCCAAAGACCGCTCTCTGGAGGACAAACCAGACGATACAAAGGCCAGAACTACAATCTCTTGGTTAAGGTAAAAAGATGACACCACCTTAGGTAAATAACCTGGGTGAGTTCTAAGAACTGCCCAGTCACAATGAAATATCAGAAAGGGTGGACGACAGGGCAAAGCACCTAAGTCCGACACACGTCTAGCAGTGGCAATAGCCAGCAGAAACAAGACCTTAAGCGTAAGTCATTGAAGGTCCACCGACTCAAGAGGTTCAAATGGAGGCTCTTACAGAGCATTCAAGACAACAAACAAATCCCATGGAGCCACAGTAGGGACATAGGGAGGCTGAATCCGCAGTACGCCCTGAGTGAATGTATGAACGTCTGGCATGGACGCAATTATTCTCTGAAACCACACCGACAAGGCAGATATGTAAACCTTGAGGTAGGCCAGACGAAGTCCTAAGTCCTTGTTGCAAAAAAGCCAGAAGTCTGGAAGTACTAAACTTGTAAGCATTGTAATTCTTAGCAGCACACCAGGTGAAGTAAGAATTACAGACCCTATAATAAATCTGTGCAGAAGCCGGATTGCGTGCCTTCAGCATAGTTTGGATAACCGCCTCGGAGAATCCCTTAGCTCTCAGGAGGGAAGCTTCAAGAGCCACGCCATCAAAGCCAGTCTTGCCAGGTCTGGGTAGACACACGGGGTGTAGTATGGTTTGCCGGCAATCAAGGTCTCGGCAACCAGCATACCGGCACCAGAATCCCAACTGCCGGCATACCGACAGTTGGGCAAGCGCAAATGAGCCCCTTGCGGGCTCGCTGACCTCACCACGCTGCGGGCACGTTGGTGCGCTACGCTATCTATTTTCCCCCTAGGGGGGTCATAACCCCCAAGAGGGAGAAAAGATGTCGGTATGCCGGCGCCGGTATGGTGGTCGCCGGGAGTCCGGCCGCTGGCAACCTGAAGACCACAAGGGCGGAGGGCCCTGCACAAGGAGGTCTGGACGTTAAGGAAGTAGAAGGGGGCATTCTATCAATAAACCCTGCAGGTCTGAGAACTAATGCCATCTGGGTCACCCTGGAGCGACTAGAAGTAGTATTCCTCCTTCTTGCTTGAACTTCCGTAGTACCCTGGGCAGGAGTGACACCGGAGGGAACACGTAGGGCAGGCGAAAGTTCCATGGGACAGCAAGTGCATCCACGAACGTGGCATGAGGATCCCTTGTCCTTGATCCGAAGACCGGAACCTTGTGATTGTGTCGAGACGCCATCAGGTCTACATCTGGTAGGCCCCACTTGTCCACTAGCAGTTGAAAGCCTTCCGGATGAAGACTCCACTCACTGGCATACACGTCCATATGACTGAGAAAATCCGCTTCCCAGTTGAGGACTCCCGGAATGAACACTGCCAATATTGCTGGCAGATGGCGTTCCACCCAACAAAGGATTTTTGACACCTCCATCATTGCTTTGCGGCTTCGAGTGCCGCCTTGATGATTTATGTACGCCACCGTGGTGGCGTTGTCTGACCATACTTGAACAGGCCTGCCCTGTAGTAGAGGCAGGGCAAGAGTCAACGATTTGAAACCTGCCTGCAGTTCCAGAATGTTGATGGGGAGGAGAGATTCCTCCTTGGTCCACTGACCCTAGAGAGTGTGTTGCTCTAGGACCGTGCCCCAACCCCTCAGACTGGCGTACATAGTCAGTAGGACTCAGTCGGGGATCCAGAAGGGATGGCCTCTGCTCAACTGCTGGTCCTGGAGCCACCAAGACAGAGACAGACGGACCTCCGGAGTCAGAGAGATCAACTGATGAGACAGACCAACCCATTTCGAAAGGATTAACCATTGCAGAGGGCGGGAATGGAATTGAGCATACTCCACCATGTCGAAAGCCGACACCATCAGGCCTAGTACTTGCATCGCTGAGTGTATCAACACTCTTGGCCAAGAGCGGAAGTATCTGATCCTGTCCTGGAGCTTCAGGACTTTCTCGGGAGACAGAAACAGTCTTTGGCTGTGTGTGTGTCCAGCAGCGCCCCCAGGTGCAGGGACCAGTGAGGACTTCTTCCAGTTGATTTGCCACCCGTGGGCTTGTAGGAATTGTACTGTCAGTTGCAGATGACTGAAGAGGACATCTTGGGAGTTTGCCAGGATCAACAAGTCGTCTAGATATGGCATCATCACGGCCATAATCTTGGTGAAGATCCGAGGGGCCGTGGTCAGTCCAAATGGTAGAGCCCGGAACGGATAGTGCATGGTTGCCAATAGCAAACCGTAGATATTGCTGAAGCAATATGGCAGTAGGTATATGCAGGTAAGCATCTTGTATGTTCAGGAATACCATGTAATCTCCAGGTTCCATGGCCAGTACAATCGAGCACAGTATTTCCATACGGAATTTGGACACTCTCACAAATTTGTTCAGTGACTTGAGGTTGAGTATAGGCCCGAAAAGACCCATTGGGTTTCGATACTAGAAACAGGGTCGAATAGTATCCTCTGCCTCTCTGGGACAGAGGCACCGGCACCACCACTCCAGTATCTAGCAGGGACTTGACAACCAAGTGGAGAGCCTGCGCCTTTAATGGATCTGAGGGGATAGTCGTTGTGCAGAACTGGTGAGGGGGACATCTCTTGAAGGAGACTGTGTACCCGTGAGAGACAACGTCTCGCACCCACGCATCTGAAGTGATTTTAACCAGACCTGGGTGAACTGCAGAAGTCGGCCTCCCACCCTGGTTTCCCCCAGGGGGAGGCCTGCCCCATCATGCAGCAGGCTTTTCTTGCTTGGAAGCAGGCTGACAGGCAGCCCATGGCTGTTTAGCCTTGGGCTTAGTGGTTTTGGAAGCATGAGCATGTCTCGGGTATGCTTGACCCTTTGCTTTTCCTGGAGGTCGAAATGAACGAAAGGTGGTACTCTTTGCCTTCGGAGCAGAAAGATTATTGTTAGGGAGAAAAGCAGCCTTAGCAGCCGCTAAGTCAGTCACAATCTTATTAAGATCTTCCCCAAACAGGATGTCTCCCTTAAAAGGGAGTCTTTTTGGAGTCCAGACCCACTATACATGACCTCAGCCACAGAATATGGCGAGCCAGGATGGAAGTAGTCGACGCCTTAGCCGCCATGACACCTGCCTCGGAGGACGCCTCCTGAATATAATGGGAGGCGGTGGTAATATGAGACAGATATTGTCTGGCGGTATTAGATATATTCTGAGGCAGCTCTTCCTCCATTGTCTGAACCCATGCATCAACCTGAGTTGTAGATTCCTCATCAGAAGCAGCTGTATCAGTGTCTGACGGGTCAGTATATTCCCCATCTTCATCAGACGAATCATCTGAGATAATTGTGGATTGTGAGGAGGAAGTGGCCCGCTTAGATGACCCCTTGACAAGAGCGACGCAAGCACTGCATGATGCAGGAGTGTCCGCGGATTTCCCGCCCTTTGTGGCAGACATTATAGTGAATGTAGCCGTTGAGCGTAACAATACAATACAGCCAGACAAATACAATACCCGCAAAACACTCCCTTATTTATGTGACAGTAAATACAGGACACCAAAAAGGGAATAAATGCAAAATAATAAATGCAGTAAAATAAACTCAGCAGTATATACTGCGCTGCACTATAGATGATACCCTGATGCACCTAGCCTCCTAGGGTACAGAATATAGTGATAGCTATAGCTGGAATACACAGAGAGTGAAATCCATATAGCACATGCAGGCAAACACAGTCACAATAGTATTTCAATGCAGAAATTATTTGAACACACAATAAAACTGCACTGGACTAGTAAATAGGTAAATAGACTAGATGGATATATCAGAATACGTGTACTATATATTCTGGTAAAGAGACACTTGTTCTTAACTAACGATGTCTTAAAATGACATGTAGAATACTTAAGTGACTGTAGAATCACAGCGCTGAGCAAGCAGGCGGATTTACAGAAGGAGACTTAGCCCTGCAGTCCCGGAGACCAGACACAGCTACTTGTAGAAGATGGCACCTAAATCTCAGCCAGGGAGTGAGGGAGAGTGAAATGCAGCTCCAGGGCGGGAACACCAGCAGTAGATGGCGGCCGGAAATGGGGAAGGGGCTGCAGGTCAGCGCCTTATTCCCTATGCTGGTCCTCACCACTGGGTACTGTGGAGCCTATGCCAAACGGATTTATTAAAATCCGATCTGTGCTCCCTGCCCTGGTGGATATAGTGGGGTCCCTGTGCAGTACAGTGTCCAGGCCAGCGGCATGGTCCATCACCTGGGACCGTGACCGGAACGCGATTTACCAGCGGGACCCGCCTGGGGGACCTTCTTACCTCCTCCCTGATGTGCCATGCGATCCTCAAGAGCGTCAGCGATGGTGTGCCTGTGGACCGGTGCGCCTCCGCTGCAAGTACCTGGAAACCGGCCGCGGGAGTATGCAGTGCTGCTGGGGAAGTGATGGAGCCACAGCACAGCATGTCATAATGACATAGAAAGTGCTGCGGCCCTTGAAGCCTTCTAAAAAGCTCTTTTCAGGGCTGCCTAGCGCAGCTCACCCTGTTAACTGACCTGTTATGCAGGAACCAACTTACAAACTGAGCTCCTGTGCACGGAGGCGGGGTTATAGAGGAGGCCTCGCAATGCAGCCTGGGAATTGTCAAAGCTTTAGCCTGTTGGTGCCTCGGATCAAGATCCAACTCTACACCCCAATGTATTCCCTGTGGAACACAGTGTACCCTCTGCAGAAATATATACAGTATATTAAATATTGTGACTAGCTTGTAGGTTTCTACTTGTTCATATAATTATTGGTTCTTCCTCTACAATATATTGTGCAGAATTAGCATTTAATGATCTTCTGTAAGAGTCTGCTCATAAGCCTAACAACCATAGAATTTATGCAAAAACACTTAAGGGCCCCATACACTACCGCGAGATGTCAGACGGACATGTCGTGGGCAATCACCCCCGGCAGCGGATCGCCCAAGATACATTGTATGCTGTCCTTTTGCATACAATGTATCTTGGGTGATCCCAGCCATCCCTGCGGGGTCGGACCAGATTGAATGTGCAGCACATTCAATCTGGAGGATCCAATCCGATGCTCACGGGCAGGGGTGTATCTTCCTATTGGCCAGGATGGAACTTGCCAGGGGCGCCGGCCAAGAAGGAGGCGCTGCCCGGCACTGCCACCCAGGCCAGGGGGTAGAATGACATAGTAATTCTTACTACATCCCTCAGCAGTGCTCATCCACTACCGGACTCTCAGAAGCGTATTGCACTCTGGCACTCTCTGTGGCTATAGTCACAATGATGGTGAATATAGCCGGGGAGTGGGGCACTTCCAGGTATGGGGAGGGGCGAGGCACTTCCTCTTCCTCATCCGCTCCCCTTCTCATTGGTCCCACGTGGTCTGTCACCAAACACCAGCCACTACAATCCGCACCAGACAGCAGTGCAGCATAAGCATACCTGTACATTTTCTGTGGTACCGTAGCTGCACTGCATGGTCTATCTTGGCAGTCTGGATCACAGGTTACAAAGAGCTCTGTATGGAGTGACTGCCTGTCCAGCTGTGTTGAGACTACAAGTCCCAGCACACCTTGTCAACTGGATTTGCTTAGACATGTAGTGCCATCACACCTAGAGAGGGTTTTTTTAACTGTATGTATGTGTGCATATATCCCCTCGGTGTCCCTGTCCGCACCCTCCTTGTAATTCCCACTCAGTGTTCCTGCCCGCACCATCCCTGTAAGGGCCCTCTCAGTGACCCTGCCCATACACTCCTGTAATTTCCTCTGTGTCCCTGCCCGCACACTTCCCATAAATCCCCCTCAGTGTCCCTACCTGCACCCTCCCCGTAATTCCCTGTCAGTGTCCCTGACCTCAGCCTATCTGTAACTTCCCCCTCTGTGTCCCTGGTTGGGGGAGGTGGGGGGCGCCAGTTCCTTGCTTTGCCAGGGGCGCTCAGACCCCTAGATACACCCCTGCTCACAGGAACACGCATCGGATCGGAAATGCCTCAAAAATGCCCGATTTCATCCAATATATCGAACCGAATGCCCGAAATCGGATGAAATCGGGCATTATCGTCCTAGTGTATGGAGCCCATTAGTTTAGGATGCAGTTATTTGTCCCTGGCAAACTGGCAATACACGCCTAGCTTAAGCCATACCTCTCAACCACTAGCACCCTCTAACTCTACCTTTACTGCTGATCCAACAGTAAAGCTCAGTGTAGGGCAGCACAACAGCAGCAAAAAATATTTCATAAAATAAGGAAGGCTTTGTACAATCCATTCACGTTATTCGGTCAAACACTTGCAGAGCTACAGTAAATGTGACAGAGGTAGTGCCTGAGTGTGAGATAGGCACAGGAGGTATGCTGGAAGCCATAGCCTGTGATGTTCCTGAAATAACTTCCAGTTATTATGGTATTTAAAACCTCAATCATTGTTTGTCGCACCTCTATGGGACAATGTGTTATAATTTCTTTGTTACACCAGTTCATTGAATCTACCAGTATTAGTGTAAACAAGAAGGTCACTAGCAAAGCAAATTAGTGATGTGAAGCTCCTGTCAAATGGATTGATATAAGCAGATATAGGTGTAATATCACTCCTCTAGGTTAGGTTTTGTTACCTGTTATGTGTGTTACATTTTTATTTTTAACTTTATATTGTCACTAGCCAGACAGGGGTAAATTCCCATTCATTTATTATGATCAGGATAAGTTTTTTATTTCCATGTGATTTTCCTATATTTAAAGGAGCAGATTGCTAATTGTCAGCCCGGAGCTATTCGCTACCCCACATGTTAGGCCCCAGATGATGCACTTAGAGCCTTATTCAGGTCGCATCGCAATCGCAGTTTTTGCGACTGACCATTTTCAGGGCGGAGTCGGGGAAATGGGGGCATGCCGGCAGCATTTTAGGGGTGGCTGCGTGTCATCACAATGGCGGCAGGACTCCTGTCATGACAGCCAGGCTGCACCGGCAGGAGGCATCCACAATTTTGGCGACCATGTTGTAATTGCAGTGTGATTGCAATTACAGTGTATTCGCAGTGGGTGGGCGGCGGTTTGCATGCTGGGTGGCCTTGCCCTGTGAAGGACGGCCCCAACATGCGATTGCAAGGATTGCAGATTCTGCTAAAATGTAGAATATGCAATCCTTACTAAATAAGGTCCTTAATGAGGATTTTTCCTCACAGCTTCAGGTACTGTTCTGAAAAATGCATTAAATGCTTTCTCTAGGGCTTAACGCAGGGATAACCCAGGGATTCTTGCACTTAAAGTGTAATCTATGGGTTAATGCATGTTTCCCGTGAGATTACCGTATGGCAAAATTTACTACAAACCAAGAGCTTTACCTGGTACGGTAAACATAGTGGGTCATTGAATCTTGGGTTGACTATTACTGAAACCTTGCTACTTGGCTCGTATTTAGGTAAACCTTTACTGCAGCTTGATACTTGTTTGCCTATACACTGATATTTCTGTATGATTCTTTCATTAAACATATTTTAACATAATTTGCATAATTTAGATAAAAACTAATTTTATGCAGTTAATGGGCCAGATGTAAGAAAGTCCGAGTTGGCCGGAGGTGCAGGTTTCTGGCAGAACTGGGGCGTGTTTTTAAAGCAGTAATCATTTACAAGGCATGACTTTGCCTTGTAAATGATTGTTGCTTTGAAAAAAAAATTCCGAGTCCGAGTCTAAGTTCGGCCGGACACCCGCACCTCTGGCCAACTCGGACTTCATAAAATCCGTCCCAATATCTCAGAGATACTAACTTTTAAATAAAAAGACAATACTATAATCCATGTAGACAACATGTTACAATGTATACTGTATGACATGCTTATGCATACATTGCATTTTCTAAATCACTACAAACGGTCACATTATTAGTAAATCTCATGACAACAAAATATTTGCAATTGTATGAATAGAGAGACAATATAATTTAATAAAGTATTAAGAGCTGTGGAAAGTAGGTTTTAAATATATATGTGGCATTACTGACATTCCATGACAGATTCTAAAGCATTAACGTATGATATAATATAATTTAGATGCATCAGGAATTGATATATTGATAACATTTTTGTTCTTCAACAAATATATTTTTACATTTTTATCCACACACATTTTCAATTGTTACTCAGGAAGATTATGATTGCTTTTGTTATTCATAGGTAAGTGTATCTATTTAATTAATGGATATTAAATGATGGGAGGAAGAGAGACTATAATATCAGTAAAAATTATTCAAACCATTACCTTATGTTATGTAGTAGTTGCCAAAATGTAAAAGGGTGCAAAATAAATGTACTTTATTGGATGTTTGGTCTATATTTTGTGACAACTATGTACAGTATGTATAAATTGTGTAGCCACACAAGTTTTTACCCTGGTCCTACTTTTGGGCCTCAGGATTCTTGTCACAACTCCCAAAGACATCATGCATTATCTCCAAACACCAGCAGGCACTGAAAGCTTTATCACACATAAATAAGACTGACAGAGAGCACTGGACTAGAGTAATGAAATATGGGGCAGAAAGCAAAATAATTGCACTTACATAGAAACATAGAAGTTGACGGCAGATAAGAATCACTTGGTCCATCTAGTCTGCCCCTTTGAACCTAGTTGCAAAACTGGTCATTTGCTAAAGTTATATAAGAAGTATATTATGTGTTCATCGATAAAGGTTTCCATTATGAAATATAACTGTGGTATAAAACATTTAGAGCATTTGTTTAAACATGGGCAAGACCTTTAATAAACAAATTAGTATCATGTAAATTTAATCATATACTGCATTGAGGTTAAAGGTGACTCATACTCATCATTAAATATATACAAACTAATTGTATGTCCATGTGAAGAATGCACATATTTCAGAAATAAAACAGAAAAAAAGGATAAAAGATACAACTGACTTTCTACCTCCAATTTTTGGTGTGCGGTGGTCCTTCTTCCAGTCTCAACAAGGCATATCTAGCGGCACTGAGAGAGAGACCTCTGATTCCATCTCCCCATTCTTTTTCAGCTCTGTTAATTTACAGGTATGTACAGTGAGAATTATATACATAAACAAATAGTAAAATGTATTGGGCATGATGCAGAGTGTGTGAGCACTACATTTGTACAACAAATGGTTTGTTCCGCATCAGGTAAGTATATCAGACTACGCCACCAGTGAACAAGCCTTAAAGAGGTGAAACGGTCCATCTGCTCAGCGTGGGCATAGGGCAGCCCAGACCCACTGAGGGGTAAGCCGGGTCCAGTAAGCGCCCATATGGGCTTAATGTTTTTACATACTGCAGTCATTTTTTGTATCATCATTTCACGTGCAGGTATTTCTTTGATCAGCAATTTGATGATTGATGAATATTCATTTTCTGATGCTTATGTTTTTTGCTCAGAACTGTGTTTTCATCTGTAGCTGAATCCCAAGTAGGGATTATTGATATACAGATAAATTGCGTGTGTAAACTGGAATAACTATATGGGAGGACAATATCTTTCATATTGCTAACAAGTTGAAAGACTCTGGAATTTTAGTAATTGTTAGCCATATATAACAGTTCATTAAGCTACTATTTAGGATTTTGTCTGGCACAAATAATATAGATACAATCACCATATTTTGAATGGATATTATATTCACAGGATAATTCTGGCTTTTGTTGTGAGATATTACCAATTTTTTTGATTTATCATTGTACTCATCCCTGCAGATCTTACTGCATATCTATTTATCTATATGCTTTTTATTCTTTAACTATGCTTAAACTTTTTTTTCTTCTATCAATGTGCTCTCTCATCCAGAAATAGTCCCTTTTTGGAACCAGAAATATATAATTATCTTTTTTTGGACAGCAGAAGCACTATTCTTATTCCCAGATATCAGTACTCTCTCATTCAGCAGATTACTGCCATACTCCATAGGGTACGCCCAATCTAGTCCGATCTTGGAAGCAATTCTATGGCAGGCCTGGTTAGTAATTGTTTGGGAGACCGTCAATGAATACCAGGAGCAGTAAACGTATGAGCTGAAAAGCAGGAGGAAGTTATCTCTTTATTTTTCCACTGCTTACCTTTCTGACTCCTGTGTGACATCTATGCTATGAAGCATCTCATCCCGCGGTTGGGCTAAAATTGATTAAGTCAGCCAAAACAGTGATGTAACAATTTTGGCTTTAACAATAGTAATAGACGTCTGGTATTTTTTTCTAAATAGCAGCCGTAGTAACATGACTTATGGTAACACCATTGCCTAACACTAGAGCAGAGGGTGTTTTAACCTACATAGGCAACAGTTTTTCTCCAAACAAAAAATTACATGCAGCTTTAAGGACCAATAATAGGGCACCTCCTGGAGGGATTATTAAACAGTCAAATAATTGTATTAAGATAGATTGGTTGTTACCTACTATATTTTGAGTATATTTTCACCAAGGCGCTTAGTAGTTCAACTTTCCATGCACTATAATAAATTAAGTTGGTGCATCAGTAAAAGTAATCTGAATTACTCACTTGTTGTTTTTTAAAGTCACATTTATTTTATAAAAATATATTAAAAGTTAAGTCTTAACGTCTATCAATTTTCATATAAGAGTGCCCAACACAGAGTCTTTCTTTTTCTCTTCCTTTTCAATGTGTGAGCACTACGCAAGATAGTGTAGTGTTTTTTTTATTTTTTTGCACTTCACTTGCCTAGACAGCTAACAAGGACAAACACACGATTCCAAAGTTAAAGGCAATCTGCATGAATCAACGTGAATGACAAGAGAGGTAATTTTCACTTAGGCTGAGTACAGTAGTAGGCATGTAGCGTGGGAGTCCTCCACACCATGTCTCCATCAGCCAACTAAAAATGCATTTGTGAATGTCTCCCTTAAATATATACCTCTTCATCTCAATGATGCTATGGCGCATGTGGCTTCCAAACTGACTTGTTAGGCAATATCCTCCCATATTTTCAGCTTTGCTCCATCTGTGAGCTGCCTGCTGGTACGGTCTAGGTTTTCTACCACAAGCAGCACCAAAAGCTCAAGTTCTCTGTAACTGAAGTTGGACTGTCAAAGCCTTTTAAAGGACAAACCTGGATAGGGTTACCACCTTGTTATTTTCAGATTTCTGGACAGGGGTTATATCTAAAACCACAGTAGGATTACAAATATATTGTTTGTCAGAGCCACCTCATACAACTAACATGCCATCATGATCCCCACACACCCCTTAATATGTATCACGTCTCCCTCATAGACCTTGGGTGTTATAAACAACCCGATATGCCCATTTACATACCTCTCATATACAGTTGCTGTAGCAGAAAGTACACAGTGATTAGTCACTGTGTGGAATACTTTCTTTTCTACAGTATGTCAAATATAGATGTTATGGTAAGAACTTACCGTTGATAACGTGATTTCTCCTATGTCCACAGGTATCCACAGGATAACATTGGGATATGCCGGAGCGACAGCGGAAATGGCACCAAACGGTCACGAGCTTTCTGGCCTCCCAGGATGCATCGGGGCTTCTCCATATAATCCCGCCCACTGACTCAGTCAAATCAGTTATTTCCACAGCAATTAGGCAGGAGCATCAGGTAGAAACCTATTCAGGTGAAAAGAACACACATGCACACCCTTCCATGCAAGAGGGAAGAGGTTTAGTGATTGTAAAGATCCTCAAATCAGGTGAGTCAGGGTGGGACCCCTGTGGATACCTGTGGACATAGGAGAAATCACGTTATCAACGGTAAGTTCTTACCATAACGTCTATTTCTCCGGCTGGGTCCACAGGTTATCCACAGGATAACATTGGGATTCCCAAAGCCAGTTTTAGTGGTGGGGACACTCCTGATTAGACAGGAGAACATTTTGCCCGAATTCAGCATCATGAGGGGCAAAAGTATCCATGGCATAATGTCTAACGAATATGTTAATGGAAGACCATGTGGCTGCCTTACAAATCTGTTCTGCTGAACCACCATGTTGTGCTGCCCATGAAGGACCTACCTTACGTGTAGAGTGAGCAGAGACATTAGCCGGAGTAGGGAGATCAGCACGAGAATAAGCTTCTGAAATTACCATTCGGAGCTATCTTGCCAGCGTCTGTTTACTAGCAGGCCATCCTCTTCTATGAAATCCGTAGAGGATGAAGAGAGAATCTGTCTTTTTTGATGGCATTAGTACGATCTATGTAGATTCTTAACGCTCGGACCACGTCCAGCGACGCATCTCCCGCAGAAAGTCCCGATACCTGAAATGCTGGGACTACAATCTCTTCGTTAAGGTGAAACTCTGAAACCACCTTCGGAAGATAACCAGATCTAGTTCTGAGAACCGCTTTATCTGGAAAAAAACTTACACGACAGTGCTCCTAAATCTGACACTCTTCTATCTGACGCCATTGCCAGTAGAAAGAGCACTTTAGCCGTCAACCATTTAAGATCTGCTCTCTTGAGTGGTTCAAACGGAGGTCCCTGAAGGATTTTAAGAACCAGATTCAAATCCCAGGGAGCTGCAGGAGGAACAAACAAAGGTTGAATGTGTAAAACTCCCTGAAAGAAAGTACGCACATCCTGTAAGTCAGCAATCTTTCTCTGAAACCATACAGTTAATGCTGATACTTGAACCCTCAAGGAAGCTACTTTCAACCCCTTATCCAATCCTGCTTGAAGAAAATCCAAAATCCTGGATACTTTAAAAGATCTTGGATTCAAACTTTTTTCACTACACCAATGAATATAGGCTTGCCATATTCGATGATAAATACGAGCTGAAGAAGGTTTTCTTGCTCTAATCATAGTTTGAATTACTTGTTTTGAAAATCCTCTAGCTTCTAGGATAGAGGTTTCAACAGCCACGCCGTCAAAGCCAGACGATCCAGATGGCTGTGATAACAAGGACCCTGCATTAGCAGATCTGGACATTGAGGGAGCAGTATTGGTGCTTCCATGGACATCCTTAGTAGATCTGTGTACCAATGCCTTCTGGGCCAAGCTGGAGCTATTAGAATTATGGCTCCCTTTGCTTGCTTTATTTTCCTCACTACTCTGGGTAACAGAGAGATTGGAGGAAACAGATATGCCAGATGAAATTTCCATTTTACTGACAGTGCGTCTACAAGGATCGCTCCGGGATCCTTTGTTCTCAACCCGTACATTGGAACTTTGTTGTTCAGACGAGACGCCATGAGATCTATCTCTGGCTGACCCCATCTGTTCACTATAGTCTGAAACACTTCTGGGTGTAATGCCCACTCGGTTTCCTGAATGGTGTGTCGACTGAGAAAATCCGCTTCCCAGTTCAGTACACCTGGAACAAACACTGCTGACAATGCTGGAAGATGGAGCTCTGCCCACCTTAGTATGGGAGTTACTTCCTCCATCAATCTTTTGCTGTGAGTTCCTCCCTGATGATTGAGGTACGCTACCGCTGTTGCATTGTCTGAACGGATCTGGACTGGTCTTCCTTGCAGACTGTCCTTTGCCTGAACTAGAGTCATATAAATGGCCCTTATTTCCAACAGATTTATTGGCAGGCGACTTTCCCTTATGGTCCATTTTCCCTGGAACGAAAGGCTTTCGAGCACTGCTCCCCAGCCCTGAAGACTGGCATCTGTTGTCAGGACTTGCCATTCCTTTATCCAAAAGGGTCTCCCCTTGTTTAAATGGTCCCACTGTAGCCACCAAGCTAGAGACCTTCTTACGTTTACCGGAAACTTTATTATCTGTCTTTTTATTGTCTGATGATTTCCGTTCCATTTGGTCAGAATAAGGTGCTGTAGTGGTCTGGAGTGGAATTGTGCATATTCCACCATGTCGAAGGTTGACACCATCAGACCCAACAGTCGCACTGCTGCATGGACTGACATTGTCTGAGTGTGCAACGACTCCTGAGTCATTACCTGCACCTTGGCTATCTTTTTCTCTGGTAAGAAAATTCTCTGTAGACCTGAATCCAATACGGCCCCCAAATGAACCATCCGCTGTGACGGATTCAGAGACGACTTTTCCCAGTTTATGAGCCACCCGTGTCTTTGTAGACAAACTACTGTCTGTTGAAGATGGCTCAAAAGTATTTCCTGCGAATGTGCTAGGATTAAAAGGTCGTCAAGGTATGGAAATATTCTTAAGCCCTGCTTGCGGAGATAAGCTGCCATAACCACCATAATTTTGGTAAACACCCTGGGTGCTGTTGCTAGCCCGAAGGGCAAGGCTTGGAACTGAAAATGTTGCTGGAGGATGGCAAACCTGTGGTAACATTGATGAGACCGTGCTATGGGCACATGTAGGTAAGCATCCTGTATATCCAGAGATACCATGTAATCTCTCGGTTCCATAGCCAACACTATGGAGCGTTACGCTCCATCCAAATGTATTTGTTTAACATTCTGAGATTGAGAATTTGTCGGAATGACCCATTTGGCTTCTGAATCAAAAATAGATTGGAGTAAAAACCCTGTCCCCATTGTGATGGGGGTACTGGGATAATCACTCCAGACTGAAGCAATTTCTGAACTGCTTCTTGCAGGGCATTGGCCTTCGACTCTATACGAGACAGGCTAGTGCAAAAAAACCTTTGAGGAGGCTGCCTCCTGAATGGGAAACCATAACCAAGAGATACCACCTTCTGCACCCAAGCATCTGCCGTTGACTGTTGCCATATGTGTGCAAAATGAAGGAGTCAGCCCCCAACCCTGGAATCCTCCAGGCGGAGGCCCGTATCCTCAGGCTGATGGATTCTGTTCAGGCTTGGAAGCTGGCCTTCTACTAGCCCATTGCTTCCTACCCCCCCTGGCTGATCTATTGAACTGGGGTTGCTTAGGCTCCTCTTTAGCTTTTGCTTTGCCTTGCCATTGAAATGGCCAAAATTTTGAACCCCTAGTCTTAGGGTTATAACTAGCCGGAAATCTGACCTTTTTGGATTCAGCTTCCGTTTCTAGAATATCTGACAATTGTTTTCCAAACAATATATTACCAGTGAAAGGCAATGCTTCCAGAGCTTTCTTGGATTCTGCATCTGCTTTCCAAGTGCGTAGCCAAACTGCTCTACGAGCGGCTACTGTCAAGGCTGATGCTTTAGAAGCAACTGTACCCATATCAATTGCTGCTTCTTCCAAATATTGGGCAGCTTGTCTTATATGGCCTAGATGAGACTCCTGCTCCTTATTAGGAGGGGAGAGGACATTCTCTAGTTCCTCCACCCATTCTACCATTGCCCTTGCCATCCAGGCTGAAGCCATAGCAGGCCTTGTCACCGCTCCTGAGAGAGAAAATATATTTTTCAAGAAGCTATCTACCCTTCTGTCTGTGACATCATTTAGTGAGGTAGATGATAATGGCAAAGCAGATTTATGCACAAGTCGCAGTACATGTGCATCTACTTTAGGAGGAACTTCTATTTTTGAACAATCCGCAGCTGGAAATGGATAATAAGAACCCCATTTTTTTGGAATCTTATATTTTTTACTGGGCGTAGCCAAGGGTTCTTCTATTATTTCCATCAGATCCTCTGACCCTGGGAATTCAGTTTTAACTGTTTTTGTTCATTTAAACAACGGTGCTTTAGATTTTGACACTGTTTTGGCTGATTCCTCCAAAGAGAGAATAGCCTTCATTGCATCAATAAGTTCAGTTACATCCTCTGAGCTGAATCCCTGCGACTGATCATCATACGGAGTATTTGAATATACTGTATCATCATCTATTGTATCATCTTGTGTAGTCTGCAACATAGACGTATCTATATTAGTATTACCTGTACCTTGGTTAATAGTCTGGTTACTTGTAGAAGCTACTGGAACCAAACCATAAGGAGGAAGCTGCATGTATGGGTTAATAGTGTAACCTATTCCCTGGGGTGGAACTGCAGGAGTTAATCTGTCCGCTATTAAAGACAAAGTCTGCGCGAACATACTCCATGGTGGCTCTGCTGGTTGTTGAACCAAATCATGCTTTTTATTTTGCCGATAAGCAAAACAGTTTGCACATAACCCCTCATAAGTGACCAACTGGCCTATTCCAATTAACCCTGTTTTACAAGATAAATATGTTAAGGATGTAGGAGTGCCTGATAAATTCTCATCGTCACTTTTGCCGCTCACAGACATAGTAATATTCTGTTTTTATAACTACACAATTTGTGACTGGAAATCACCTATATACAGATATATAGACGTAAGATCAATCTGACCACAACCGTGCACTGGAATTGATGTTCAGAACAGAACCGACAACACATAAAAGTCAGCACACATACTAGCAGTCAATCACATGTTAAAATATTAGACATTGTCATATGAGAATACAATCAACCATCAAAAATTACTTACAAGTAAATGGGACAATTGTATTTCTGTTTTTAACCAGTTTTTTCAGACATATCATGCAGAAAACAACTGTAATGTACAGTCCTCATATGCAATATGTACCAAAAATTTACAATTCATACTATCAAGTAGAGATAATATTTAGTACTGTATAACCCTTTCTCCATAGAGTGGGATACAGGGAGACTCACCACACTTCCATATCCATCAATACGCTCAATAGACGCTGAGTGGATTCAGACGCTACTAGTGTATACTGCCGCTCTTGATAACTGATGAGAGACACAGATGCTCTTTAATGGACACAGACACTCATTGAACGATAAGTGTATGCAGACGTTCCTGTCTGCGACCGGGTCTCGGTGGAAAGTCTAGTGTACACCATCGCAGCGTCTAAGCTGCGACCAAGTACCCTCGTGGTAGCGTCTGAGACAGAAGTGAGGTCATTAGTTCATAAACGGGAGACGCAAGGAAACTGGTCATGAATTTGGTGGAGGGGCGACCAGGAGAGCCTCTAACTCCCCCCGTTGACTTAAACTCTAAGAATCGCGGCCTCACCTAGTCCTGGCGCCTATGATTCCTAAAGCATAGCGCTGTTGCACTTAAGAGTGGCGGTGCATCAACCACTGTTTGTAGTCTCCTCCAATACAGTGTCCGGACCCCCTAGTAAGAAGAAACCAATTGACTTACCTTCTCCCCATGCTCCGGCCACAGCCTGGTAACGTCTGCTGGACCTGCTAGAATCATCCGACACAGACGCCCATCGAGACAGCACTGTACCGCAAAGGTAAGCGTTGTTGCGACCCGGTGGAGAGTTGCTGGAGCGACTCTTTCTAGTATGCGTTTAAGACGCTGTTAAGAAAAGTCACTAAAAAAAAACCATAGTAAGACTATAAAAATAAAATAATAAAAAGCTTCAGGCTGTTATTTAATCGCAGCCCTGTGACCATGGTCCGGCTCCTGCCACACCAAACAAAAAACTGATTTGACTGAGTCAGTGGGTGGGATTATATGGAGAAGCCCGATGCATCCTGGGAGGCCAGAAAGCTTGTGACCGTTTGGTGCCATTTCCGCCGTCGCTCCGGCATATCCCAATGTTATCCTGTGGATAACCTGTGGACCCAGCCGGAGAAATCTAAAATAAGTTAATGGATTCTGCAGTGCTAGGTAATTTGTTTTTAAACACATTTATTTACAGTATTTCATACAGTTAAAAATGTGCACTAGTAATACTGACAGGACAATAAAACAAGTCTGTATTACAAAACAGAAAGATAAATGAAAAAAGACGTATATTTGTTGTAAATTTACTATATAATTTGAGATTTAAAACGGGGGTGAATTTACTAAGTGTCAGTTTTGTCTTGTTCGTCGGTTTTCAGTCGGTTTAGCAATCTAACCATTTTGCTAAAGGGAAAATTGACTGAATTACTAACTTTAGAACACTGGTCCAACTATGGATTATTTTACATAGACAAGTATACGAACTACTAATTTACTAGTGATGAGCGGGTTCGGTTCCTCGGAAACCGAACACCCCCGAACTTCACCCATTTTACACGGATCCGAGGCATATTCGGATTCTCCCGTATGGCTCGGTTAACCCGAGCGCGCCCGAACGTCATCATCCCGCTATCGGATTCTCGCGAGATTCGGATTCTATATAAGCAGCCGCGCGTCGCCGCCATTTTCACTCGTGCATTGGAAATGTTAGGGAGAGGACGTGGCTGGCGTCCTCTCCGTTTATTGTTGAACTTGATTGTGCTTTATTGCTTAATTGTGGGGAGGACTGGGGAGCAGCTGTATAATATAGGAGGAGTACAGTGCAGAGTTTTGCTGATCAGTGACCACCAGTTTTATCCGTTCTCTGCCTGAAAAAAACGCTCCTTATCTGTGCTCAGTGTGCTGCATATATCTGTGCTCACACTGCTTAATTGTGGGGACTGGGGAGCAGCTGTATTATATAGGAGGAGTACAGTGCAGAGTTTTGCTGACAGTGACCACCAGTATACGTTGTCTGCCTGAAAAAAACGCTCCTTATCTGTGCTCAGTGTGCTGCATATATCTGTGCTCACACTGCTTAATTGTGGGGACTGGGGAGCAGCTGTATTATATAGGAGGAGTACAGTGCAGAGTTTTGCTGACAGTGACCACCAGTATACGTTGTCTGCCTGAAAAACACTCCATATCTGTGCTGCATTGTTGTATATAGTAGGAGTACAGTGCATAATTTTGCTGACCACCGGTATATAATATATAGGAGTACGGTACAGAAGGCCACTGCTGTACCTACCTCTGTGTCATCAAGTATACTATCCATCCATACCTGTGGTGCATTTCAGTTTTGCACAGTTTGCTGACCACCAGTATATAATATATATAGCAGTACGGTACAGTAGGCCACTGCTGTACCTACCTCTGTGTCGTCAAGTATACTATCCATCCATACCTGTGGTGCATTTCAGTTTTGCACAGTTTGCTGACCACCAGTATATAATATATATAGCAGTTCGGTACAGTAGGCCACTGCTGTACCTACCTCTGTGTCGTCAAGTATACTATCCATCCATACCTGTGGTGCATTTCAGTTTTGCACAGTTTGCTGACCACCAGTATATAATATATATAGCAGTATGGTACAGTAGGCCACTGCTGTACCTACCTCTGTGTCGTCAAGTATACTATCCATCCATACCTGTGGTGCATTTCAGTTTTGCACAGTTTGCTGACCACCAGTATATAATATATATAGCAGTACGGTACAGTAGGCCACTGCTGTACCTACCTCTGTGTCGTCAAGTATACTATCCATCCATACCTGTGGTGCATTTCAGTTTTGCACAGTTTGCTGACCACCAGTATATAATATATATAGCAGTACGGTACAGTAGGCCACTGCTGTACCTACCTCTGTGTCGTCAAGTATACTATCCATCCATACCTGTGGTGCATTTCAGTTTTGCACAGTTTGCTGACCACCAGTATATAATATATATAGCAGTATGGTACAGTAGGCCACTGCTGTACCTACCTCTGTGTCGTCAAGTATACTATCCATAAATACCTGTGGTGCATTTCAGTTTTGCACAGATTGCTGACCACCAATATATAATATATATAGCAGTACGGTACAGTAGGCCACTGCTGTACCTACCTCTGTGTCGTCAAGTATACTATCCATCCATACCTGTGGTGCATTTCAGTTTTGCACAGTTTGCCGACACCCAGTATATAATATATATAGCAGTACGGTACAGTAGGCCACTGCTGTACCTACCTCTGTGTCGTCAAGTATACTATCCATCCATACCTGTGGTGCATTTCAGTTTTGCACAGTTTGCTGACCACCAGTATATAACATATATAGCAGTACGGTACAGTAGGCCACTGCTGTACCTACCTCTGTGTCGTCAAGTATACTATCCATCCATACCTGTGGTGCATTTCAGTTT
The DNA here is from genome assembly GCF_028390025.1 of Pseudophryne corroboree. Lineage (NCBI taxonomy): Eukaryota > Metazoa > Chordata > Amphibia > Anura > Myobatrachidae > Pseudophryne > Pseudophryne corroboree. The sequence goes on along the minus strand of NC_086454.1, from coordinate 219,081,265 downwards.
TGCACAGTTTGCTGACCACCAGTATATAATATATATAGCAGTACGGTACAGTAGGCCACTGCTGTGCCTACCTCTGTGTCGTCAAGTATACTATCCATCCATACCTGTGGTGCATTTCAGTTTTGCACAGTTTGCTGACCACCAGTATATAATGTATATAGCAGTACGGTACAGTAGGCCACTGCTGTACCTACCTCTGTGTCATCAAGTATACTATCCATCCATACCTGTGGTGCATTTCAGTTTTGCACAGTTTGCTGACCACCAGTATATAATATATATAGCAGTACGGTACAGTAGGCCACTGCTGTACCTACCTCTGTGTCGTCAAGTATACTATCCATCCATACCTGTGGTGCATTTCAGTTGTGCGCAGTATATATAGTAGTAGGCCATTGCTATTGATACTGGCATATAATTCCACACATTAAAAAATGGAGAACAAAAATGTGGAGGTTAAAATAGGGAAAGATCAAGATCCACTCCCACCTCGTGCTGAAGCTGCTGCCACTAGTCATGGCCGAGACGATGAAATGCCATCAACGTCGTCTGCCAAGGCCGATGCCCAATGTCATAGTAGAGAGCATGTAAAATCCAAAAAACAAAAGTTCAGTAAAATGACCCAAAAATCAAAATTGAAAGCGTCTGATGAGAAGCGTAAACTTGCCAATATGCCATTTACAACACGGAGTGGCAAGGAACGGCTGAGGCCCTGGCCTATGTTCATTGCTAGTGGTTCAGATTCACATGAGGATGGAAGCACTCATCCTCTCGCTAGAAAAATTAAAAGACTTAAGCTGGCAAAAGCACAGCAAAGAACTGTGCGTTCTTCTAAATCACAAATCCCCAAGGAGAGTCCAATTGTGTCGGTTGCGATGCCTGACCTTCCCAACACTGGACGGGAAGAGCTTGCGCCTTCCACCATTTGCACGCCCCCTGCAAGTGCTGGAAGGAGCACCCGCAGTCCAGTTCCTGATAGTCAAATTGAAGATGTCACTGTTGAAGTACACCAGGATGAGGATATGGGTGTTGCTGGCACTGGGGAGGAAATTGACAAGGAGTATTCTGATGGTGAGGTGGTTTGTTTAAGTCAGGCACCCGGGGAGACACCTGTTGTCCGGGGACGAATATGGCCATTGACATGCCTGGTCAAAATACAAAAAAAATCAGCTCTTCGGTGTGGAATTATTTCAACACAAATGCGGACAACAGGTGTCAAGCCGTGTGTTGCCTTTGTCAAGCTGTAATAAGTAGGGGTAAGGACGTTAACCACCTAGGAACATCCTCCCTTATACGTCACCTGGACCGCATTCATCAGAAGTCAGTGACAAGTTCAAAAACTTTGGGTGACAGTGGAAGGAGTCCACTGACAACTAAATCCCTTCCTCTTGTAACCAAGCTCCTGCAAACCACACCACCAACTCCCTCAGTATCAATTTCCTCCTTACCCAGGAAAGCCAATAGTCCTGGTGGCCATGTCACTGTCAAGTCTGACGAGTCCTCTCCTGCCTGGGATTCCTCCGATGCATCCTTGAGTGTAACGCCTGGCGCTGCTGTTGTTGCTGCTGGGAGTCGATAGTCATCCCAGAGGGGAAGTCGGAAGACTACTTGTACTACTTCCAGTAAGCAATTGACTGTCCAACAGTCCTTTGCGAGGAAGATGAAATATCACAGCAGTCATCCTGCTGCAAAGCAGATAACTCAGGCCTTGGCAGCCTGGGCGGTGAGAAACGTGGCTCCGGTATCCACCGTTAATTCAGAGGCAACTAGAGACTTGATTGAGGTACTGTGTCCCCGGTACCAAATACCATCTAGGTTCCATTTCTCTAGGCAGGCGATAACGAAAATGTACACAGACCTCAGAAAAAGAGTCACCAGTGTCCTAAAAAATGCAGTTGTACCCAATGTCCACTTAATCACCGACATGTGGACAAGTGGAGCAGGGCAGACTCAGGACTATATGACTGTGACAGCCCACTGGGTAGATGTATTGCCTCCCGCAGCAAGAACAGCAGCGGCGGCACCAGTAGCAGCATCTCGCAAATGCCAACTCATTCCTAGGCAGGCTACGCTTTGTATCACCGCTTTCCAGAAGAGGCACACAGCTGACAACCTCTTACGGAAACTGAGGAAGATCATCGCAGAATGGCTTACCCCAATTGGACTCTCTTGGGTATTTGTGACATCGGACAACGCCAGCAATATTGTGCGTGCATTACATCTGGGCAAATTCCAGCACGTCCCATGTTTTGCACATACATTGAATTTGGTGGTGCAGAATTATTTAAAAAACGACAGGGGCGTGCAAGAGATGCTGTCGGTGGCCCGAAGAATTGTGGGCCACTTTCGGCATTCAGCCACCGCGTGCCAAAGACTGGAGCACCACCAAACATTCCTGTACCTGCCCTGCCATCATCTGAAGCAAGAGGTGGTAACGAGGTGGAATTCAACCCTCTATATGCTTCAGAGGATGGAGGAGCAGCAAAAGGCCATTCAAGCATATACATCTGCCCACGATATAGGCAAAGGAGGAGGAATGCACCTGACTCAAGTGCAGTGGAGAATGATTTCAACGTTGTGCAAGGTTCTGCAACCCTTTGAACTTGCCACACGTGAAGTCAGTTCAGACACTGCCAGCCTGAGTCAGGTCATTCCCCTCATCAGGCTTTTGCAGAAGAAGTTGGAGACATTGAAGGAGGAGCTAAAACAGAGCGATTCCGCTAGGCATGTGGGACTTGTGGATGGAGCCCTTAATTCGCTTAACCAGGATTCACTGGTAGTCAATCTGTTGAAATCAGAGCACTACATTTTGGCCACCGTGCTCGATCCTAGATTTAAAACCTACGTTGTATCTCTCTTTCCGGCAGACACAAGTCTGCAGAGGTTCAAAGACCTGCTGGTGAGAAAATTGTCAAGTCAAGCGGAACGTGACCCGTCAACAGCTCCTCCTTCACATTCTCCCGCAACTGGGGGTGTGAGGAAAAGGCTAAGAATTCCGAGCCCACCCGCTGGCAGTGATGCAGGGCAGTCTGGAGCGAGTGCTGACATCTGGTTCGGACTGAAGGACCTGCCAACGATTACTGACATGTCGTCTACTGTCACTGCATACGATTCTCTCACCATTGAAAGAATGGTGGAGGATTATATGAGTGACCGCATCCAAGTAGGCACGTCAGACAGTCTGTACGTATACTGGCAGGAAAAAGAGGCAATTTGGAGGCCCTTGCACAAACTGGCTTTATTTTACCTAAGTTGCCCTCCCTCCAGTGTGTACTCCGAAAGAGTGTTTAGTGCAACCGCTCTCCTTGTCAGCAACCGGCGTACGAGGTTACTTCCAGAAAATGTGGAGAAGATGATGTTCATCAAAATGAATTATAATCAATTCCTCCATGGAGACATTCACCAGCAACAATTGCCTCCAGAAAGTACACAGGGACCTGAGATGGTGGATTCCAGTGGGGACGAATTAATAATCTGTGAGGAGGGGGATTTACACAGTGAAAGGGGTGAGGAATCGGAGGATGATAATGAGGTGGACATCTTGCCTCTGTAGAGCCAGTATGTGCAAGGAGAGATTGATTGCTTCTTTTTTTGGTGGGGGCCCAAACCAACCAGTCATTTCAGTCACAATCGTGTGGCAGACCCTGTCGCTGAAATGATGGGTTCGTTAAAGTGTGCATGTCCTGTTTATACAACATAAGGGTGGGTGGGAGGGCCCAAGGACAATTCCATCTTGCACCTCTTTTTTTTTTTTTTTCATTTTTCTTTGTATCATGTGCTATTTGGGGACAATTTTTTTTGAAGTGCCATCCTGCCTGACACTGCAGTGCCACTCCTAGATGGGCCAGGTGTTTGTGTCGGCCACTTGTGTCGCTTAGCTTAGCCATCCAGCGACCTCGGTGCAAATTTTAGGACTAAAAATAATATTGTGAGGTGTTCAGAATAGACTGAAAATGAGTGGAAATTATGGTTATTGAGGTTAATAATACTATGGGATCAAAATGACCCCCATATTCTATGATTTAAGCTGTTTTTGAGGGTTTTTTGTAAAAAAAAAACGAATCCAAAACACACCCGAATCCGACAAAAAATTTTCAGGGAGGTTTTGCCAAAACGCGTCCTAATCCAAAACACGGCCGCGGAACCGAATCCAAAACCAAAACACAAAACCCGAAAAATGTCCGGTGCACATCACTATAATTTACTAAGTGAGAATGCAGGCATGTTTCAATTCTAAAACACATTCTATTGGACAAAGTACTTACAGATGTAGCCACGCTAATCCATGCTGAAATGCATATGCATCGTGGGATGGAGGGTGCAACTAGTGTGCCCACAAATGAGATCCGCATGTGTGCACGCCATTCATTCCTATGGGAGGCCTAGTCGCAGCCCAGCGAGTAATGCAGCATGCCACCATGTGTATGTCCATGCATATGCATCGCAGCAACAATGGGGCTGATTCCGAGTTGTTCGTTTGTTGCTGATTTTCGCTATGCTGCGATTAGTTGCTTACTGCGCATGCGCAAGGTTCGCCGAGCGCATGCGCTTAGTTATTTTACACAACAGTTAGGTATTTTACTCATGGCATAACGATGCTTTTTCATCGCTGTGCTGATCGTAGTGTGATTGACAGGAAGTGGGTGTTTCTAGGCGGAAACTGGCCGTTTTATGGGAGTGTGCGGAAAAACGCAGGCGTTCGAGTTGCAAAACGCAGGAGTGGCTGGAGAAACGGGGAAGTGGTTGGGCAAACGCTGGGTGTGTTTGTGACGTCAAACCAGGAACAAAAAGGACTGAGCTGGTCGCAATGGCTGAGTAAGTCTGGAGCTACTCGGAAACTGCTAAGAAATTTCTATTCGCAATTCTGCTAATCTTTCGTTCGCACTTCTGCTAAGCTAAGATACATTCCCAGAGGGCGGCGGCTTAGCGTGTGCAATGCTGCTAAAAGCAGCTAGCAAGCGAACAACTCGGAATCACCCCCAATGAGCGTGACTACATCTGTATTAACAAGTTTTTCATATATAAGTATACCCTTTCCTTTCTACTTTGTTTTGTTATTTCAAAAGTAAAAATATAGTAATGTTCCCTCATATCAGATAGGTGCTTGATGGATAGCTACACGGTCAATTGTTTAAAAATAAAAACACAATAGGATTTTTGGTCACTTACCATTTTTCTGAAGCAGGCTGTGGGACACTGGACCATGGGGATAGTAGGTTGGAGTTGGAGCTGGCACCTAAAGTAACTTGTTCTGCAGACCCATAATGCCAGTACTTCTTTAAAAGAGTCCAGAAAGGAGTAGCAGAAATCCAGTGAAACAGTTAGAATATAACAAATCAGTAGGGAAAAGATGGTCAAGAACCAAAAACCTCATACAGCCTTCTTCAGAGAAATGGATTCAACGTTAAGTGACCAAAAATCCTATTTTCTGTCAGCAAGCTTTGTGGGTCACTGGACCATGGGATGTTCAACAGCTGCCCCTAAGGGAGGCAATGCCTGGCTGGAGAACTGTACAGTGGGTGTTACCAGAGGCAAAAATGTGAAAACAAGCAAACATGTGGACCGAGGACCAGGTAGCTGCACAAAAGACTTGTTCTGCCAAAGATCTGTGTCACAATACCCAGAAAGTCGCCACCACCCTAGTAGAATGTGTTGACAATCACCCCACCTTAGTATAGGCTTGATTGAAGGCTGAGAGGATCCAATGCGCAATGTTTTACTTTGTATCTGGCCAACCTCGTTTATGTGTGTCGTAAAGAACAAGCAGAGAATCTGTGCTGACAGAACAAGTCTTGTCCATGTAAATTCACAGAGCTCGGACTACATCTAGCAATGCTAGCTTATCCTGATCTTGGGTAGTCATTGAAGAAGTAAAACTCGGAAAAACAAATTTCCATGTTTAAGTGGAAAGCCAAACAAACTTTTGGCTGGAACATAGGAACCATATGGAAAACCGCTCTATGGTCATGAAAAAACAAGAAAAAAAGTGGCTTGTAAGACAAAGCTTGTAACTCGAAAAAACACGCTGAGCTGAGGCAGTAGCCATATGGAAGACCAGCTTCCATGTAACAAATTGAAGATCCTCTAAAAGTAAAGGCTCAAATAAAGACTGTTTGAGAGTTTATAGGACCAGATTAAGATCCCATGGCAGACAAAATGGTGTGTGAATAAGCCCCACATCCTGTAAAAAGTTTTGGACCTCTGGAGCAAGGGCCAAATGCCATTGGAAATAAATTGACTGTGCCAAAATCTGTACTTTCAAAGGAACGAAGCTTCAATCCAGCTTCCAAATCCCCTTAAGGAAAGGCCAAGAAATGAGAGGCAAAACTTTGATGTATGAACCCTTTTCTATTACCCTGTGATAACTGCGCAAGAAAAAACGGTAACTGGGCTCGCAGCATAGTACAGACTACAGAGGGAGAAAACCATTTTGCTTTCAGAAGATTGGACTCATAAGCCAGGCCAAGCCAACCAAGGAACGTCCTCATGTAGAAATGGACTTTGATATAACAGGTCTGGACGAAGTGGAAGACGCCACCTGGGACCTACCCACATGATGAGAATGTAGGCAAACTATGACCTGCATGGCTAGTCACTCATTGCTCTTCGAAGCACTTGAGTACCTGAGGCAACATTTCTGTTGGAAGAAACAGATAGACTAGATGAAAGTCCAATGGAAGTGTCATGGCATCCATTGTGAAAGCCAGCGGATATCTGGATCTCGCACAAAATTGTGGAGCTTTGAAGATGGGCCAAAAGGCCATGAGATCAACTTCTGGAAAGCACCGCTTATGTACAAACTGTTGAAAAACCTCCGGAATGAGAGACCACTCCCCTGGGAGAAACGTGGTTCTGCTGAGGAAGTCTGCTTCCAAATTTTTTGCTCCCGGTATGTGAAAGTGGCGGAACAAAAGTCTCTGCAAATGAAAGGAGTTGGGCTGCCTTTGCCATTATTGCAATGTTCGTTTTGCTTACCTGATGATTCACGTACGCCACCGTCACAAAGTTGTCTAACTGAATATGAACTGGCCGGCCAGGATGCACCGGGCCTCCAAGACTTCCAGAAACAGGGCTCGGAGCTCAAGCACAATAATTGTCAGAGCAGTCTTCGACGGTGAGATGTAATGTCACAGCAATCCACTGTAGTAGACTGGCATGCGTGGTCACAATGAACCAATGCGGAGTGACCAAGTATCATCCCTGGAGAAATTGACAAGTGCTGTTGGGCAGATTGCTAAACTAAGATGAGAAGAATGCTGAGCATCCCATCTAATTTATAATTTTCCACTGGAATTCTGGCTAGTGGAACCTGGTATACTGAACGGTCTGGAAGGTACAGACCATTGTGCCCAGCAACTTTATGCACAACAAGATCGATGGACGAGACAGTACCTTAACGAACAGGTTCTGCAAGTTCCGTGCTTTGGACTCTTACAAAAAAACTTGCTGAAGAGATGTGCAGAAGACCACTCCCAGAAACTGAAGGCATTGATAAGGTATCAGGTGTGACTTCTCAAAATGAGAGATTCATATGTGATTTTGAAGAACTTGGCCCCCCAGGCATTTACTGGCAAAAGAAAATCTGCCCTTAGAAGCCGAACCCCCACCGGGGAAGAAGCACCCTCTGGAGGAATGACCCCCACCCAGGGTACACACCACCATGAAAAAGGAGGAGCAAAAAGCTTGGAAACGTGTGCCTCGCCGTATCAGTGCAGCCACCATTAGAAAAGAGATTTTGCCTCCAGTAGCCTGAGCAATGATAGTATTTAGTTTTGTCCCAAAACTATTTCAAGGAATGTTTTGTTACAGAATCCGCATTCCAAACACAGAGCTAAAGAGCCTTTCAAGCAGGGACAGCCATAGCTGAAAACCAGAAAGCCACTTGAGCATCGACTTGCATAGCCTAATATATGCAGCTACACCACATAGTTGTTCTGCCCATAGCAGCAGACAATCAGTGGACAAATCTTTGTGCAGAAAAAAATGTGTTTACAAGTGTACGGTCAGCAACAGCTGGAATGGGGATGGTCACAGTCCTCAGTGGTATACAGAGTAGAATAAAGATGCATACACACTGGGCATTTTTGCCTAGCGTGTATGCACAGCTATGATCACTGACATCGCTGGGCTGAAAAGCGCTCAGTGCATACACACTGAGCGCTTTTCCCCCTGCCCAGCGATGTCAGCGGGGGTGAATGGCTTTCCATAGCAGGACGCTATGGAAAGCCGTTCACCCCGCCGCTAATCTGCTGGTAACACCAGCAGATGAACGGCGGCCGCCGGCGATGTAGCGGGAGCGCGCATCAGCGCTCATCGCCAGGGCATACACACTGGGCGGTTTTGAGCTGAAAGCAGCTCAGAACACCAAAAGTGAGCAGCTTTCAGCTCAAAATCGTCCAGTGTGTATGGGCCTTAAGAAAGAGTATACCAGTGCATGCTGTATGACTTAATAGACGTTAAAAACGGCTTGTTAATATTCACATATTATTCACAAACAAAGAATGTAAAATTAAATAATAAAATTATTTTAAGAAAACAATAAAAACCACATATATATTGAGTTATATTGTGCCAATAGAGTATTCAGCCACTATAGGTACAAGGTGATTCAATTTGTCTGTCTAGGACTCTCCCCTAACAGTACTTGCACTGTCACTATATTAAGCAGCATATTTTACCGGATGTGATTGCAGAGCCGATGGTACAGATGGAGCCACGCTAAGCGGGCGTGCCTATCGCTGCGTCTGAGGTGTGAAATACCTACTATCAAAATCCCGACGGTCGAAATCCCGACAGCAATTGACCGACGGCCAAAATCCCAACAAGGGGGTATATTTACTAAGCTCCCGGTTTTGACCAATTTTTTTTTTTTTCAAAGTGTCATCTCAGGAATTTACTAAACTCAAATCTCAGCAGTGATGAGGGGATTCATACTTTTTTTGAAGTCAGAGATAAAAAATACGAATGAATACACCATCGGTCAAACACGCCTGTTATTTGATACAACTCAGTAATTTACTAAAAAATCGTATTCACAATCACTGCCGGCAATAGCCAAACACTGACGTGAAAAAGTACAAATCGTTAAAAAAAGCAGTTTTCAAATAGACCTGCTTCCCCCCCCCCCCCGTATTCTGATAGGCATGCACGGATCAGTGAGATCCGTGAATGCTTATCAGTGGGAAGGGGTGTGAAATGGTTAAAAATCCAAAAAATTTTTTTGCGTGGGGTCCCCCCTCCTAAGCATAACCAGCATCGGGCTCTTTGAGCTGGTCCTGGTTGTAAAAATACAGGGAAAAAACTGACTGGGGTTCCCCATATTTAAACAACCAGCACCGGGCTCTGCGCCTAGAGTAAAAAATACGGGGGACAAAAAACGTAGGGGTCCCCCGTATTTTTTACACCAGGACCGGGCTCCACTAGTCAGAGAGACAATGCCACAGGCGGGGGACACTTTTATATTGGTCCCTGCGGCCCTGGCATTAAATCTCCAACTAGTCACCTCTGGCCAGGTAATGCACACAATGAAGCCCTGCATGGATCTCACAGATCCGGCCGGGATTCATTGTGTTAAGTCTGGCAGTGTTTTACTAATCACTCCCGTAAAACACTGCCTGACATTATGAATGACATCGGCATCGGAAAAAACGAAAATGCGACAGCATATTAAATGAGACGTAAAAAAACAAAAGTTGCAAATTCACACTACCGATGTCATTCGTGTTTAATCTCCCACCAAATTCCGACAATTACGAATCTTAGTAAATATACCCCAAGGTCAAAATCCCGACATGGACAAAATACAGACATTTAAAATACAGACAAGGTCAAAATACAGACATGTAAAATGTCGACAGGTCGAAATACCGACATGAGCTTTTAATTGTTTATTGTGTGTCTGTCGACATAGGTCGACATGGACACCATATAAGTGTACCGCTGCGCTCGCCATTCTTCGGGTACGGTATTCCCCCTACAGGTCCACTGGGATGGTAATGTATGAACAAATCATGAAAAACTCATGTCGGCATTTTGGCCTGTCGACATTATACATGTCTGTATTCTGACCTGGTCGGTATTTTAAATGTTGGTATTTTGTCCATGTCGGGATTTTGACCTTGTCAGGATTTTGACCATCGGTCAATTGCTGTTGGGATTTTGATTGTCTGTAAATTGACTGAATCCCGTCTCCACAAAATCAACCACTCTTCGCCAGTACATAACAAGGGGAGTAAAATTTGAATAACCATATAACTTGAGAGAGCAACATAATAGGCAAAAGGAAAGGGTCAATTTTTTTCCTGTTTTTTTAAAGGGGCAATCATTTACAAGGCATGGTTTTGACTTGTAAGTAGCATAGTAACATAGTTAATGAGGTTGAAAAGAGGCAAAATGCCCATCGGGTTCAACCTGTATTCTGTTTTAAGCTGAGCTCACTATCATGTCCCTGCTGAAGTAAAGTTTTTAGGATTAATTAACAACTATAATTCATGTAACTCCCAGTTTATCAATGTCAATTTTTTTTTTGTAAATGATGTAACCTTGGATATCATTTGTAGCTAAAAATTTATCTAATCCGTTTATTAATGTATTCACCGAGTCCGCCATAACCACCTTCTCTGGCAGGGAGTTCCAAATCTTTATTGCTCTAACTGTGAAGAACCCTTTCCTACGTTTCCTAAGTGTTTGCCCCTTTTAAAAAAGTCTGAGATCGGCCGGGATCCTGCACCGCCGGCGATCTTGGACTCCATTACATCTTGACGTATGTTTTTGTCTGCAGAGAATCTAATCACCCCTCAAGCAATTCATCTGTGTTCTCCAAATCTGCTACAAGGAAACCTGGTCTACTGCTGTTAACCCTTGTAATCCCTGAATTTCAGCATTTTCATTACCTTTGCTTCTGTCAAGACGTCAGCACCAAGCAGCACAGTACATCATTGTTTGTCTAACCTCAGTTCCTACTGAGCTGGCTATCCTGAGTTTCTGACCTGCTTCCTTAAACAGAGAAGTATTTCCAGCAAGGTGCAGTTTTGCTGATAGCTGCACTACCAGTTCCAATCTGGTTTCAGCACATGTGCAGTCCTTCCATCTGGCTGCACAGCCGTTTCAGCCCGGTCCATTACCTAGTTCCATCTGGTCCAGTATCATTCCAGAGTGTTCAGAATCCAGTTCCAATTTAATTCAAGTGTCTAATTCCAGTCCATTCATAGGGCAGAATGCACGAAGGTGTTACACTGCATTCTTACCACATCGATGTCTCCTCTCCCGCTCTAATCATCTTCACCCTCCCGGCGATATCATCGTTTCTTTTCAGTTTCCGCATTATGTGACCTTTTTCATCAGGTCACCTCTCCCCATAGGCTGCCCACTGGTCCACCACAGGCTCCGTATGAACCAACGGAGCTGTAACCCCTGTTTTCCTCAGTAACGGATAATAACTCTGGCTGCTGCGATCACTCATACTTGTGTTTATTATTGGTTGGTGCATACGGAGCCTAACGAAAAATGTCACATGATACGGAAACTGAAAAGAAGCGATGACTTTGGAACTTTGGCCGTCTAAATAGAGAATGAGATTTAATATATATATAAATGTAAAGTCATGCACCTCGGAACTAAAAATAACCATGCATCCTACAAATAAAATAGAGAGATTTAGGAGAAATGGTTTTAGAAAAAGATTTGGGGGTGCTCATTGATAATAAATTTAACAACAGTCTACAATGTTAGATTGCAGCAGCATAAGCAAATAAGGTTTTAGCCTGCATAAAACAGGGAATTGAGACAAGGGATGAAAGTGTAATCGTACCATTATATAAATCACTGGTACGGTCACATCTTGAATATTGTGTACAGTTCTGGGCACCACAATATAAAAAAAGATATCTTAGAGCTTGAAAGGGTTGAAAGATGAGCAACTACATTGATAAGGGGGTTGGAGACGCTGAAATAAGAGGAGAGGCTTACCGTGTTAAATCTGTTCTCACCTGAAAAAAGGCGTCTAAGAGGAGACATTATCAATATATATATAAATACATAAAGGGACAATACATGGAGCTGTCAGGCAATTCGTTTATTAGAAAACCTATACAAAGGACACGCAGACACTCTCTGAGGTTAGAAGAGAATTTTTTTTTTAATACCCAACAAAGGAGGCGGGGGGGGGTTTCTTCACAATAAGGGCAGTAAGGATCTGGAATACCTTGCTAGAGTAGGTAGTAATGGTGGATTGAGTTTAAAAATGGGTTGGATAGATTTCTAACTGATAAAGATATCCAGGCATATAACATTTAAAAAGACAGTGTTGAGCTACTATGGGTATGCTTTGGTTACTTTCATAACAGTATAGGATCAAAACAAAGATTGAACTCGATGGACAACTTGTCTTTTTTCAAGACGGTTGTGCACCTGGAGCAACCGTCCCAATGTAAATACATCTTCGCAAGGTGTGTGTGAATAGTTGCCCTGGAAGCCCAGGTAACTGATCTAAAGCAAACAGTTACAAGACTGAGGGATATTTCCAATCTCGAGCTGAGCTTAGATAGAACGGTGGAGGAGTTTCAGGGGGGGGGGGGGGGGACACCAGTAGAGGAGGATGAGGAAAATCAGGTAGCAAGCTGGTTCACGGTTAGAAGGAAGAAAAAGAGGGGGAGGAAGGACATCTCTGAACTGGCAAACGCCAATAAATTCGCCCAATTGGATGAAGAGTCTGGGGATGGCAGTGAAGAAATTACGGAGCTGCCGGAGGAGAGGTCCCTCCGGCGCAAAGGGGATAAGAGAAAGCAAGGTACCTAGTCAAATTGTGGTGGTAGGGGATTCTATTATCAGGAAGAAAGACAGGGCAATCTGCTGCAGGGACCGTGGTCACCGTACAGTTCGCCGTCTCCCGGGAGCTCGGGTATGGCACATTGCGGACCGGGTAAAAAGATTGTTGGGAGGGGCTGGGAATGCCCCGGGGCTTGGTGCACGTTGGTACCAACAACAACGTTAGTGGTAGGTGGGATGTCCTTAAGAAAGATTATAGGGACCTAGGCCAGAAACTAAAGGCAAGGACATCTAAGGTAATATTCTCTGAAATATTACCCGTGCACACGCTAGTCTAGGGAGGCAGAGGGAGATTAGGGAGGTAAATGTGTGGCTTAGAGACTGGTGTAGGAAAGAGGGGTTTGTGTTCTTGGAACACTGGGTGGACTTCTCAGTCAGGCGCTTTTTGTTGCTATGGATTGCACCTGAATGAGGAGGGGGCAACAGTGCTGGGGGGAGAGATGGTTAGAAGGTTGGAGATTTTTAACTAGGTGCCTGAGGGGAGGGATTAGAAAGAATTAGAGGGACAACTAGAGAGTGAAGAAAAGAGGGATGTATAAAGTATAATGGGGGTGGAGAAGGGGGTAAGGAGAAAAATAATCAGCGGTGGTAAATTAAGGAAAACTCAAGTTCCTAAGGAAATGTTATCTACAACAAAACTTGCAGATCAGGAAATTACTAACTTAAGTGTATGCTTGCAAATGCAAGAAGCCAAACAAGTAAAATGGGGGAATTAGAAATGACTGCAAACATGGAGGAGTACACCCTCTTCAGGTGAGATAGAACTAATAAAATGGGAGGGGGTGTTTGTCTTTATGTTAAGCCATTCTTAAAACTGTATTTGAAGGAGGTGATTTACGAGGGTACTGGAGTCATTATGGGTTGAGATTTTGAGTGGGGGTAAAGATACAAAAAAGCTTTTAATAGGGACATGCTACAACCCGCCAGATATTAGTGTGTCTGACGAATTACAACTCTGCAGCAAATCAAAAAAGCTGCAGGAATGGGGGAGGTCATTATCATTGGGGACTTTAATTACCCGGACATAAATTGGAACACCGAAACAGTAAATACAGCTAGGGGTAAAAGGTTCTTAAACATGCTAAAAGATCAATACTTGTCCCAGGTAATCGAGAAACTAACTAGGCATAGGACTATACTAGACCTAGTACGAACTAATAATGAGGAGATAATATCAAATACTAAAGTAGGGGAGACCTTGGGAAATAGCGATCATAATATGATCACATTTGATATCAGCTTCCAAAAACAACACTATAAGGGTCTAACTAAGACTTTAAACATTAGAAAACATTAGAAAAGCTAACTTCAACTTGCTGAACCAAGCAATGAAGGACATAAATTGTGAAATTGTATTTTATGGTAAGAATACGGCTGAAATGTGGGATGTTTTTACAACTGTGCTCAGTAAGTACACTCATCTGTTCATTCCCAAGGTCAACAAAAACAGGAGTAGTAAATTCAAACCGATGTGGCTTAATAAGAAGATAAAGGAACAAAAGGATAAAAAGAGCATTTAAGTCTGACAGGAAGGCAGAATCATTCCAGTTCTAGAAGTAATGTAACAAAAAAATGCAAAAAAAGTAATCAGAGCAGCTAAAATAGAAAACGAAAAACGAATCGCAAAGGAGAGTAAAACAAACCCCAAAAAGTTATTTAAGTATAAAAACGGTATAAGGTTAAAAAAAGGAGAATAATGGACTACTAAAGGGCGAGTTGGATGTCTTGATTAATGATGATAGGGAAAAAGCAGAGTTATTAAATAAATTATTTTCATCAGTATTCACGAGAGAGGACCGGTTGACGAGAGTAGAGCACAACATAAGCTATAATAACGACCCGTTGCTAAGTACTTGGTTAAACGAGGAAGTAGTCCAGACTTAGTAAAATTAAGATAAATAAATCTCCTGGACCGGATGAACTTCACCCCAGGGTTCTTATGGAACTTAACTCAGAGCTATCGAGACCCCTATATTTGATTTACAGTGAGTCAATTACATCAGGAATGATACCGAAGGACTGGTGTATACCAGAGCTAGTCACAATATTTAAAAAGGGAATTAAAACTCATCCCGGTAACATAGACCGGTAAGTCTGACATCTGTAGTGGGGAAAATACTGGAAGGTATATTAAGGGATAGCATACTAGAGTACTTGGATACCTCCAAGGTTATTACTAGGAATCAGCATGGTTTTGTGAAGGACAGGTCATGTCAAACTAACTTAATAAGCTTCTACGAGAAAGTGAGCGATAAAATTGATCAGGGTAAAACAATGGATGTGGTCTTTTTGGACTTTGCTAAGGCCTTTGACAAAGTCCCATATAAGAGATTAATTTTCAAATTAAGAGAGCTTGAGGTAGGAAACACTACTTGTACTTGGGTGAGTAATTGGCTGTATAACAGGAAACAGTGAGTGGTGATTAATGGGATGTTCTCTGAATGGGGCTCAGTGGAATACTGCAGGGTTCAGTACTTGGGCCATTGCGATTTAACATATTCATTAATGACCTAGGAGTGGGCCTAGAAAGCACAGTGTCAATTTTCGCAGACGATTCTAAACTATGTAGAGTAAATAATTGAGACAAGGATGTTGAGTCTCTACGGAATGATTTATCTAGACTGGAGGTCAGGGCAGACAAATGGAAAATGAGGTTCAATATAGACAAATGTAAAGTTATGCACTTTGGGACTAAGAACAATAGGGCAGCCTATAAACTAAATAGGGAAAATGTAGGGATAACGATAGTTGAAAAAGATTTGGGGGTGCTCATCGATAATAGACTTAGTAGCAGTATGCAAGTCAAAATGCAGCAACAAAAGCAAATAAGGTGTTACCATGCATAAAACGGGGAATGGAGACTAGGGATGAGAGTGTAATCTTACCACTGTATAAATCATTGGTGCGACCACACCTGGAATATTGTGTACAATTCTGGGCACCTCAATATAAATAAATATATCTTGGAACTCGAAAGGTTTCAGAGGTGAGCCACCAAACTGGTTAAGGGGTTAGAGGCACTGAATTATGAGGAAAGACTTAAAAGGTTAGATTTGTTTATACTGGAAAAGAGGCAAATGAGAGGGGACATTATTAATATTTATAAATACATAAAGAGACAATACAAGGATTTATCAGATGATCCGTTTATCAAAAAAACGCTACACAGGACACGGAGACACCCCCTGAGGTTAGAAGAAAAATAATTTCATACACAACAGAGAAAAGGGTTCTTCACAGTAAGAGCAGTAAGGATTTGGAATTCTCTGTCAGAGAAGGTAGTAATGGTGGACTCAATCAATAAGTTTAAAAATGGAGTAGATACATTTCTAATTGAAAGAAATATCCAAGGATACAACATTTAAATGATATAAAATTTTATAATACAGGTTGAACTGGATGGACATTTGTCTTTTTTCAACCTCAACAACTATGTAACCTCACTAACTATGTTACTATGTTACTGATCAGCATGTGGTAAGAGTGCAGTTAGCGCAGCGTAACACCTTAGTACATCCCACCCCAAGTCCGGTTACGTTCTGGGACTCGATAATCCTCATCCGTGTGCTTCAGGATCATCTGGTTCCCATCAAGATGCCTCTGCATTATCAGTGCCTACGTTGGCCAACAGCTCCATCTTGCCAACCAGCTACACACAGGTCCTGCTTATTCATCTCCATATCCGATCCATAACCCATGCAGGAATTACATAAGGTCTTCCGATTTTCACAATACTCTCACAGACTCCAGTCCAGCCCAGAACCAGAATCCGGATCCACAGACAAATCCGTTTGTGACAAAAGGACTGTATTAATAATTGTCGGTCGACCAGATTTATATAAAATTTATAATCTACATACCCTGCCTGTTTAATCACTAAATGGACAATCCCAGCACCCCCCCCCCCCCATACCCCAAAATAGAAATTGTGTTTATATTTTTATTTAATAAAGTATTTTTTTTAACATATACTTAAAAAATATATACCTAGGGGGTCTTTTGCACCACACCCCCAACACTGTGTCCATAGGCCAATGTAATTTTACATCCAACCCCACCACAAATATTCCCACTAGTGACATAAGATCCCCTGAACTGTCAACTACCACACCCCCTGGTGGTAACAGAGCCCCTGGCAGAACCCTGACCCACTTCCCCCAGTGTCAATGGACCCCAATTAAGTATTCTTCCCATGTGTCACTAGATGTTTTCTTTATATATATTATTAAAATATACCCCCCCACCCCCACCCAAACACACCCAATATATATATATATATTTTTATGTGGCAGCATAACACCCCTAGTCCAGATGACACCCCCCATTTATAGCCTTGCCTCTCATCTTTTTGCAGAGATAGCACAGCAGAGTGTACCACAGGGGGGACTGATCATCACTTTCAGGGGACTGCTAAAGCAGGGGGAAGTCTGTTCTGCACTCCATACAAAGTGCTTGACTACCATACAGTAGGTGATGCGACACCGACCTTAACCCGACCTGGCAAAGTAATGCACTCCTGGCTGCAGCTGCATCACATACAGTAGTGCCAGGAAAGTGGTTAAGGAACTGGACATTTAAATGAGGGATGTAAGTAGCAAAGCTAGCACTTGTTACATAAATGGAAAACGTATGAATTAACAGCATGTGAAATTAACCAACTGACTACTAACATAATACTTTCCAAGCCGCTTATCTAACCATCCTGCCTCAAATATCTATACTCAAGCATCCTGTGCATAGGCAGTCAAGTTAATTTATTGTTGTAATGGTTTGATTATTATTATTATTTATTATTATCCTTTATTTATATGGCGCCACAAGGGTTCCGCAGCACCCAATTACAGAGTACATAAACAAATAATCAAACAGGAAAACAGCAACTTACAGTTGATGACAGTATAGGACAAGTACGAGGTAAATAAACATAGTTACATCAGCAGATGACACTGGAATAAGTATCAGGTGGCAGAAGACTGCTGGATTTGGTGCAGTTGAAGATTATTAAAGTAAGAAAGGATAAGCACATGAGGGAAGAGGGCCCTGCTCGTGAGAGCTTACATTCTAAAGGGGAGGGGTAGACAGACAGGGGTGACACAGATGGGGTACATAGAGAGCGTGGAACATAGGGTTAGGATGAGATTTTGCTGGGTTTGGTGAAGAAGTGGGTCTTGAGAGCCCGTTTGAAGTTTTGTAGAGAGGTGGAGAGTCTGAGGGCGAGAGGTAGGGAATTTCAGAGAAGTGGTGCAGCACGTGAAAAATCTTGGAGGTAGGAGTGGGAGGAAGTAATCCGTGGGCAGGAGAGTCGGCGTACATTAGCAGAGCGAAGAGGACGGGTGGGAGTGTAAAGGGAGATAAGGTGATGGGAGAGGAGTGGGTGAGGGCTTTGTAAGCGAGTGTGAGAAGCTTGAAATGGATTCTGAAAGGGAAGGGGAGCCAGTGAAGGTCTAGTAAGAGAGGAGAGGTGGACATAGTGCGTTTGGTGAGGAAGATGAGCCGGGCAGCAGCATTGAGGATAGATTGGAGTGCAGAAAGGTATTTGTCAGGAATGCCAGTCAGGAGGAGATTACAGTAGTGCAGTCTGGAGATGACCAGTGAGTGGATAAGAGTCTTAGTAGCATCCTGGGTCAGAAAGGGTCTGATCCTGGAAATATTTTTTAGATGAAAACGGCAGGTTTGTGAGAGGTGCTGAATATGTGGTTTGAAGGAGAGGGAGGAGTCAAGGATTACTCCAAGACAGCGCACTTGGGGGCTAGAGGAGATAGTAGTGCCATCAATAGATGAGATTGTAGGAGGAGAAATTAAGCGGGAGGGAGGGAAGCCGATCAGCTCGGTCTTAGACATGTTAAGTTTAAGAAAGCGCTGGGACATCCAGGAAGAGGTAGCAGAGAGACAGTTGGAGATACGAGTGAGGAGAGTAGGGGAGAGGTCTGGAGAGGAAAGATAGATTTGGGTGTCATCAGCATAGAGATGATATTGGAAACCAAAAGAACTAATGAACTTACCTAGTGAGGACGTATAGAGAGAGAAGAGAAGAGGACCAAGGACAGAACCTTGGGGTACCCCTACAGTTAGTGGAAGTGAGGGGGAGGCGGAGTCATGAGAGGAGACAGAGAATGAACGGTCAGAAAGGTAGGAGGACAGCCAAGAGAGGGCAGTGTCACGCAGACCAATGGAGTGAAGGATTTGCAGTAGGAGAGGATGGTCCACAGTGTCAAAAGCAGCAGAGAGATCAAGTAGAATAAGTAGAGAGTAGTGTCCCTTAGATTTAGCAGCATGGAGGTTATTGCATACTTTTGTAAGGGCAGTTTCAGTGGAGTGGAGAGGACGGTAGCCAGACTGGAATGGGTCAAGCAGTGAGTGTGAGGAAAGAAAGGAAGTAAGGCGGTTGTAGACAATACGCTCAAGGAGTTTGGAGGCAAAAGGGAGGAGAGAGATGGGTCGGTGGGTGGAGTGAGTGTTTGGATCAATGGTAAGTTTTTTAAGAATAGGAGAGATGAGTGCATGCTTGAAGGCAGAGGGGACAGTTCCTGATGAGAGGGAGAGATTGAGAAGGTAGAAAAGATGGGAACAAGCAGAAGGAGAGAGGTAGCGGAGGAGGCGGGAGGGGATAGGATCAAGTGGGGAGGTGGTGAGGGGACAGGAACGGAGGAGGGCCATTACTTCCTCTCCAGATTCATGGGAGAAAGATGTCAGAGTAGGTGCGAGGGATGGGGAGGGTTGGTAAGGGATGGGAGTAGGCTGGTTACTGATGGTCTGGTGTGATGTGATGTCCTGACGTATGGAGTCAATTTTGGATGTGAAGTAAGTGGCAAAGTCAAGAGCAGAGAGTGAGGAAGGGAGACAAGGTGGAGGTGGGCAGAGGAGTGAGTTGAGAGAGGCAAAGAGGCGCCGGGGGTTGGAAGACTGGGAGGAGATGAGGTTCTTGAAGTATGACTGTTTAGCAAGAGAAAGGGCAGCACTGAAGGATGAGAGCATAAGTTTGAAATGGAGGAAGTCTGCCTTAGAGCGAGTCAAGAGCAGAAGTAAGGGATGCATTGTATGTGGAAGTGGCTTGTTCAGGGCATGAGAGAGAGAGAGAGAATAGGAGAGAGAACTGAGTCAAACAGGGAGGAAAGGAATGTGGTGTCAATAGCTTCAATGTTACGCTTAGTGATGGTAGCCTTAGGAGGTAGAGATGGGGAAGTTGAGATAGATAGGTTAAAGTAGAGCAGGTGGTGGTCAGAGAGGAGAAATGGGGAGTTGGAAAAATCAGCAATATCACAGCGGTGAGTGAAGACCAGATCCAGTGAGATCCCATTCACATGGGAGGGTGAGGAGGTCCACTGGGAGAGACCAAGTGAAGAGGTGAGGTTAAGGAGTTTAGAGGCAGGGGATTGTGTGGGGATGTCAATAGGGATGTTGAAATTGCCTAGGATAATGGAGGGAATGTCAGAAGAGAGGAAGTGAGGTAGCCAGGGAGCAAAGTTGTCGATTAATTTGGAAGCAGTGCCAGGGGAGCGGTAAATGACAGCTACTCTAAGATGGACTGGTTGGAAGAGGCGTATGGCATGGACCTCAAATGTAGAGAATGTAAGGGATGGTTCTGGTGGTATGAGTTGTAGGAGTAACTAGAAGGTAAAAGGACCCAAACACCACCCCCATGGCGACCCCCAGGTTGGGGTGTGTGTGTGAATGTGAGGCCCCCAGCAGACAGAGCAGCAGGAAAAGTAGTGTCAGCGGGCGTAATCCAAGTTTCAGTAATGGCTAGTAGGTGTAGGGAGTTGGAAATGAAAAGGTCATGAGTGGGGACCAGTTTGTTACAAACAGATCTGGCATTCCAGAGGGCACAGGGTAGGGGGTATAAGTTTGAGGGAGAGATGTGAATGAGATTATCAGGGTTGCTGTAGGGATGAGGTGAGATTAACTTTGGGGGCAGGGATGATGAGAGAGTAGTGATGGTACGGGTGCCAGAGCTAGGAGGGGAAACTGCAGGAGGTGGGCAGGGAGGGAGGTCAGTGTGATGTGGATGGGGGTGTGGGGAGGTGACAGGGAGGGGAGAGAGGGAGCAGGGCTGAGTTGTGGGGTAGCAGGACCATGGGGCAAAGGTGAATGAAAGTGGGGTAACAGGAAAGGAGGGGGAAGGAAACAGAGGGATGGAGGGGAGACAGAGGAGGAGGTGTAGGAGACTAGGGTGGAAGGATAAAGATACATTATTAGGCAGACACTGTTTGATATTGATATAAGCCATTATTTTATTGAATTGGATATATTCTGTTTTTATTACACCACCCATGTGTTGTACTATTGTTAATTTACTTATTTTACGTAATTAATTATCTATTTCTGACAACCAGTCATCATTCTTTTTACATTGCTGTTTCACTATTTGGAGGGTTGAGTAATACTGTACCTCTATTAAAAGCTGCAAGCTATCAGATACAATTATACAGTGAATAGCAACTTCTTTTTATTTTATTTTTTATGGTACTCTTATTTGTTAAATGTGCTAATATTTTTAATATGGCTACATAAACATATAATTAGACATTTATAGATTTTATCAACTAAGCACTGTTCAAATCTCTTTCTTTTTAAGTCCCCTCTTTTAAATGATGTATCTCCTTAGTACTTATTGTCTGGTGATAACTTATGATCACCAGAAAATGTTACAATGACCTACAGAAATCATATGACCTATCACCCTCATAATGATACCAGCAAATATTGGGGAATCCATATTTGAAAAAAGGATTTTGGTTACCTACCGGTAAAAACTCTTCTTGTAGTCCGTAGAGGATGCTGGGGTCCACATTAGTACCATGCGGTATAAACGGGTCCACCAGGAGCCATTGGCACTTTAACAATTTGAGAGTGTGGGCTGGCTCCTTCCTCTATGTCCCCCTACCAGACTCAGTCTAGAAACTGTTCCAGAGGAGATGGACATCTTCGAGAGAAGGATTTACCACAGATAGTGGCGAGATTCATACCAGCTCACACATACAAGGCACACCAAGCTAACTAGCTTGAAAAACTCAGCAACTGCTGAAACATTACTTACCAAGTAACAATGCAGTACATAACTAAACAAAGTTGTACTGAACGAGATAACAGTTGCAGGAAAACGAAGCGCTGGGCGAGTGCCCAGCATCCACTATGGACTACGAGAAAAGGATTTACCGGTAGGTAACCAAAATCCTATTTTCTCTTACGTCCTAGAGGATGCTGGGGTCCACATTAGTACCATGGGGATGTACCAAAGCTCCCAGAATGGGAGGGAGAGCACGGAGGCTCCTGCAGAACTGATTGACTGAACTTAAGATCATCAGAGGCCAAAGTATCGAACTTGTAGAACTTAGCAAACGTGTTCGACCCAGACCAAGTTGCAGCTCGGCAAAGTTGTAACGCCGAGACACCCCGGGCAGCCGCCCAGGAAGACCCCACCTTACGAGTAGAGTGGGCCTTAACAGATTTTGGACACGGCAATCCAGCCGTAGAATAAGCATGCTGGATAGTGAACCTAATCCAGCGACAGATCGTCTGCTTAGAAGCAGGGCACCTAATTTTCTTGGGATCATACAGGACAAACAGAGCGTCCGATATTCTGTGACGAGCAGTCCTCATCACATAGATCTTCGGAGCCCTTACAACATCCAAGGACTTTGAAGAATTTGAGTAGTCAGTAGCAACTGGCACCACGATAGGTTGGTTGATATGAAATGCCGACACAACCTTCGGAAGAAACTGCTGACGTGTCCGAAGCTCAGCTCTATCTTCATGGAGGATCAAGTATGGGCTTTTACATGACAAAGCCCCCAACTCCGACACACATCTAGCAGAAGCTAAGGCCAACAAAGTGACAGCCTTCCACGTAACTGCAACACCACGTTAAGATCCCATGGCGCCATAGGTACAAAGGGATGTTGGATGTGCAGGACTCCTATCAAAAAGGTCTGAACCTCAGGGAGGTCAGCCAATTGTTCCTGGAATAAAATGGATAGGGACGAAATTTGGACCTTTACGGATCCCAACCTCAGGCCCATATCCACACCTGCTTGCAGGAAGAGGAGAAACCGTCCCACCATATGATACTTCTTGGACTCACACCAAGACACATTTTTTCCAAATACGATGGTAATGTTTAGACGATAGTCCTTTCCTAGCCTGTATCAGGGTAGGAATTACCTTGTTCGGAATGCCCTTCCGAGCTAGTATCAGGCGTTCAACCTCCATGCCATCAAACGTAGCCGCTGTAAGTCTTGATAGGCGAACGGCCCCTGCTGCAGCAGGTCCTCTCAAAGAGGAAGAGGCCTTGGCTCTTCTCGTAGTAGATCCAGAAGGTCCGTGTACCAAGCCCTTCTCAGCCAGTCTAGAGCAACGAGGATCGCTTGAACCCTTGTTCTCCTTATGAGCTTTAGGATTCTTGGGATGAGTGGGAGTGGTGGAAACACGTACACTGACTAGAACACCCACGGAGACACCAGGGCGTCCACTGCCACTGCCTGTGGGTCCCTCAACCTGGAACAAGAACACCGAAGCTTCTTGTTGAAACGAGAGGCCATCATGTCTATTTGGGGTAATATCCAAAGGTCTGTTATTTCCTTGAACACCTCTGGATGGAGACCCAACTCCCGTGGACGAAGATCGTTGTCTGCTGAGGAAGTCTGCTTCCCAGTTGTCTACTCCCAGAATGAAGATTGCTGACAGCGCCAACGTGTGTTTTTCTGTCCAGAGGAGGATTCTTGCCACCTCTAACATTGCAGCTCCACTCTTCGTTCCGCCCTGTCGGTTTATGTAAGCCACTGTTGTTACATTGTCCGACTGCACTTGAATGGCCCAATTTTTTAGAAGATGGGTCGCCTGAAGAAGACCGTTGTAAACAGTTCTTAATTCCAGAATGTTGATCGGTAGGCTGACTTCCAGAATTGACCACCTTCCTTGGAAGGTCTCCCCTTGAGTGACTACACCCCAGCCCCGGAGGCTTGCATTCATGGTTAGAAGGATCCAGTCCTGAATCCCGAACATGCGGCCCTCCAGAAGGTGAGTTAATCGGAGCCACCAGAGGAGTGAAATCCTAGCTTTTGGTGACAGACAAATTCTCAGGTGCATGCAGATGAAATCCTGACCACTTGTCTAGGAGATCCAGCAGGAAAAACCTAGCATGAAACCTTCCGTACTGGAGGGCCTCGTAAAAGGCCACCATCCTCCCCAGAAGGCAATTGCAGTCACGAATCGACACCCGGGCAGTCTTCAGGACATCCCGGACCGATGTTTGCATCACCAACGCTGTTTCTCGTGGAAGAAACACCCTCAACACTTCCGTGTCGAGGATCAATTCCAGAAAGGACAACCTCCTGGATGGTTCCAAAGTGATTTTGGAATGTTCAGAATCCAAATGTGGACTCTGAGTAGATGGGTCGTGAGAGCCATGGACCGCAACAGCTTCTCCTTGGACGATGCCTTTATCAGCAGAATGTCCAGATATGGAATCCTGTTCACCCCTTGCGTGCGGAGAACCATTATCTTTGCCATCACCTTGGTGAATACCCTCGGTGCTGTGGAGAGGCCGAATGGCAGGTCCTGGAACTGGAAATGACAGTTCAACAGAGCGAATCGGTGAATTGCTTGACGCGGTGGCAAAAACGGAATGTGGGGGTTATGCATCCTCGATATCCAGGGATACCAGGAAAACCCCTTCTCCCGATATTACCGCCCTTAGAGACTCCATTTTTAACTTTCACTCCCTCAGAAAAGGGTTTTTTAAGTTTAGAATGGGACTGACCGAACCATCCGGTTTCGGGGTATGAAAAGGTTCGAATAGAAACCTTTGTTTTGCATATGAGGTGGTACTGGCAGAAGAACCTGTGCCTCCACCAACGTCTGGACGGCGTCCTGCCGGACAGTCCTGTCTGCCAGCAGAGATGGCAGGCCTGAATTGAAAATCGGTGGAGAGAAATGAAATACTAGCCTGTATCCCTGTGACACAGTATATTGCACCCAGGGATCCAGGCCGGACGACACCCAGACATGACTGAAACATCTGAGCTGCGCTCCCACCAGCTCCACCACCAGGGCGTGTAGTCCACCGTCATGCGGAGGACTTTAGTGCACCTGAAGCAGGCTTCTGTTCCCGGGAACCTGCAGCAGCAGGTTTTCTGGACTTGGGCCTACCTCCCCAAAAGGAGGCGTTGGATGGCCTGGCTTCTCTGGTTTGGCAGCCCCACAGGGCTGTGACGCAGTTGAAGAAAAGGGTTTCTTCGGAGCAGGCGTAGCTGAGGAAAGAAAAGGTGTCTTACCCTCTGTAGCCATGGAGATCCACGCATCTAGCGCTTCCCCAAAGATAGCCTGACCTGAGTCCACGACGAGCTGAAACAGACATGGAAGAAATTCCTGCAGACATGGAACCCAGATCATTCATGGATTCAGCCAGAAAACCTGCCGAATCCTGAATATTACACAAAAACAATTTAACATAATTTTTGTCCATTTTGTCCAAATCTTCAAGTAACGTGCCTGACCACTTTACTAAGGACTTGTCAATGCATGTACTGGCAATAGTGGGACTTGACATTGCCCCTGAAGCCGTGCACACTGATCTGAGCGTATTATCAATCTTACGATCAGCCAGCTGCAATACCGGTCGGGTTTCCCACTCAGTCCTATCCTCCACAGGGAAAGGAAAAACCACCTGGATCCTCTAAGGGATCTGGAATTTTTCGCAGGATTAACCCATGCTTTTTCAAACATAGCATATAAAGCCTTTGACGCAGGGAAGGTTAGCGAGGTTCCCTTATCAGTGAAGGAAGCCTCCTCAACCTGCTCAGGCGTTGTATCAGAAATATTAAACATATCTCTAATGGCCTCTATCATTAACTACACTTGTGTAAGATATGCAGTCCCCCCAAACATATCCCCATCACCGCCTGCAGTGTCAGAAATGGTACCCGTGTCAACCTGCCTAATCTGTGTGCAAGAACACATGTTTGGGAACATACAGAGGAGGGACCTGAGGTGACAGAACTGGGCCAGACTGCCATAAAGTCCTGTAAAGCCTGAGGTGCAAGTTCAGACTGTGCAGCTCTATTAGAAGTCTGAGAAATCACAGATTCGATAGAAGAAAAACACTCAGGTTCCCTTGCCGGTATCTGTGCTAAACCAGTGCTATCCTGATTACATGGAATGGGATCATCCTGAGAGGACATATCCTTTGCAGCATATGACACAGAGACCCTGGACATTGCTTAATGGAGACTACAGACACTCCACACACACACACACACACACACACACACACACACACACACACACACACACACACACACACACACACACACACACACGGCAGACAGAGTTTCCTCCCCAAGAATGGCAAGAGAGACAGAGATTGGAGCCAACCCACACACAGCGCTTTTAACACAAAGGGAGACCCCTTATCAGCGCTGACTGTGCACCTTAATAGGTTACACAGTCGTTTTGCAGCCTCCCCCGCCTTCTACAACCCCCTGGTACCGTGAGAGATAGCTGGAGTTGTTCTGGAGGGACTTGTTTCTTCCTGGACAGCGCTGTGCAGGCAGGAAGACGGCGCTGAACGCTGCTGGGTCCGCTCTGAGGAGAAACTTCCGACCCCATAATGGCGCTGTCTTCCCGCTCTTCATAAGATTATACTGGCTTGAGGTTTGATGCTGGCTGAGATCCTGGGATCCCGACAGGCTGTGTGGCCAGTGTAGGGTGCAGGCATTGGCTCAGGGTGCCCCTCACAGCGGCGCACAGTGTACCGCTGAGCCTCCTGGAGCACAGTTAAAACTGCGCTCCTACCCTGATGCCGCCACCTTCACACCAGCCCCCCGCTTGCTAGGGGGTCGGTGTCTGATTCGCCACAATCTTCAGCTCTGCAAGGGGGTGGCGGCATGCTGCTGGGGTGAGCGATCCCCTGTGGCGGGGAACGATCTATCCCCTCTGGAGCTCAGTGTCCAGTCAGCGGAGACAGTGGCTTAGACCCCGGAGGGGCTCTTGCCCACTTACAGAAAATGTATGCACCCGGACATCTGTACAGCCACTCGGAGCGTCTGCTGAACTTCCCGATGGTGATGGCCATGCCCCATCACTGCAACATCATGAAATAATGTGCTTAGTGGGCAGGGCCGGTACATTGCGCTCAGGAGCCTTGTTACGGCACTGCTCCTCCATAGACCCACACAGTCAGAAATGGGATACAAATGTTTCATGGAGACGAGTCTACTCTTTGAAATGATGTGGCCCCTCAGTAGCTATTTTCTGTTTTGTGTTTTTTTACAGGAACCCAATGCAGACAGGGCATAGTGGAGGGAGTGTGGGCAGGGGGATTGTCCAATGTAGGAAGGACAAACACAGAAATAGGCAAGCAGGGATTTCCTGAGGTTGCTGTTGAAGGATCATAAATGTGTAAATTTCTCTTCTTATATTTTATAAGTTATTCCTGTTTATAAAAAAAAATGTCTTTAGTTATAATAATATAGTCCTTAAATTAGTCCCATGCTGGCCAACAACAGTCATGGTATGCAGTTGCATTAATTACACTGTATAATCTCATGTTTTCTTTTTTTTTTAAATGGCCTCAATAGCATACTACAGTATGAGAGCCTATACAAATATCCAAATGACATGGCTACCAACATACTTACAGTAAGGCAGGGTGTGGTATGATATGCTGATAGTCAAAATCGACCTGCATAATGTCGACATTGACCTTGTTGACATTCATAATGTGTGCAGTAATGAAATGTTGACATTTTAGAATGTCAATATATCTTCCCTGGTGGCCAAGCAGATTTACCTGATCATGCAGCTGCACAGCTGTCGGGACTGGTGTCAAGTGTCCGTCATGTCAGAGTGAGGCCTCTAATCTTCCAGCATTTTGTTGAGTATTTCTCCCTTATCTGTAACCCTCCCTTCTAGTGCTTACCCTTCACCTCCGTAGCCTAACCCTAATCTTTGCACCCACAGTCTAACCCAAATGTTGACATTGTCAATCTGTTGATTACATCCTCTGAACCACATGATGCACAGTATGTAGTATGTAATTCTGCAATGATGTATTAACTAATCATGAATGTTTTACAAATATGTTCTGTTTGTGACTTCTCCATGTTTTCACCACAACGTTGCTAATGCTACTAATTTTGGGGAACTGTCAAAGAGGCTATGGGGTACATTTACTAAGCAGTGATAAGAGCGGAGAAGTGAGCCAGTGGAGATATTTCCCCATCAACCAATCAGCACTGAAGTAAAATCTATAATTTGCATACTATAAAATGATACAGAGCTGCTGATTGGTTGATGGGGAAATATCTCCGCTGGCTCACTTCTCCGCTCTTATCACTGCTTAGTAAATGTACCCCAATGTGCCAAAATACAGAGAAGCCTGATCACCACCAGCCAGTATTTTTATATACAGTACATACACTGTATATTTTTTTTTCTATATATACATCTGGCAGTTTCTATCCAACATTTAAGTTTGAGGAAAAAGGAATGTACATTTTGTTTCCACTGTTAGTATTGCAAGGACAGTAGAAAATATTGTAAATATAGTAGTGATAGAAAATTTGTGAAGCCTTTAAAATTTTCAATATTTTTGCTGAAATTTGGCATAAAACTACCTCAGCTTTTCACACAAGTTCTAAAAGTAGATAAAGAGAACCAAATCAAAGAAATGAGGCAAAAACATTAGATGTGCTAATTTTTTTATTGTGGGAAATGAGGCAATATCAGATATCTGTAAATGGCAAAAGTATGTGAACCTTTAGGCTTAGCAGATATTTTGAAGGTATTTTCAATCTATTGGATGACAATCAGGTGTAAGTGCACAACCTGTATTTTAAAAAAAAACAGGGACCTATCAAAGTCTGATGTTCACAACACGTTTGTGGAAGTATATCATGCCATGAACAAAGATTTCTGAGGACCTCAGAAGAAGAGTTGTTGATGCTCATCAGACTGAAAAAGGTTACAAAACCATCTCTATAGAGTTTTGACTCTACCAATAAACAGTCAGACAGATTGTGTACAAATGGAAGAGATTCCAGACCATTATTACCCTCCCCAGGAGTAGTCGACAAACAAAGATCATGCAAAGAGCAAAGCATCTAATACTTTACATGGTCACAAAGAAACCCAAGGTAACCTCTAAGCAACTGAAGGCCTTTCTCACATTAGCTAATGTTAATGTTCATGAGTCCACCGGTATCCGGAACTGGGTCGTCAGTGTCTATGTTGACACCTATAGGTCAACAGTGAGTAGGTCAACACAGGAAATAGGATGAAATGGACATTAAGGTTGACATGGAAAAAGGTTGACATGAGTTTTTCACTTTTTCATTTTTTTTTACTTTTTCATACTGTACGATCCATGTGAACTACAATTGGGAATGATAACCTGTGCCGAGCCAGCAGCGCACCTTGACCAAAGCATGGTGAGTGAAGCGAGCCATGCAAGGGGACACGGTGCACTAATTGGGGTTCCCGGTCACTTATGAAAACTACTGTCGAAGTCAAAAATATTACAGCCATACACATCACATACAAACACCACACAGATGGCCTCCGTGCGCGTACTTGTTCTGCCGTGCATGCGCATACTCACAGGTTGCGTATAACTGCTCACGTGGTAGTGCGTATTAGCGCGTGGTATGAGTAATTACGGTAGCATTTGTATTCGCATGGAAAAGCCACAAAGACATATTTCATATTTAATCCACATAGTGCACAATTTACACATAGCCTGCATGCACCACATTAACGAGTTATACTTGTTTAAAAGGAACAACAACAAAGGGATTCACCTTTACAGGATATGAGGGGACAGCATTAGGTTAGGAGGTGGTGTTTGGTATCCAACTGTAGGGTATTTTAAAGACAACATTCGGGTAGCAGTTTGCAGAAGATAGCACGCTCCAGCGCATATCTATGCTCAGGAACAGGATATTATTATTATACTGTATTTACTGTACTCTGATATTCGGCAGGAACCCAGTGGAGACCAACTGCAAATGCACCTGGACCAGGCATCGCCCACCTACTCAAACCAACCTATGACCCCTCCTGTACTGTAAATGACCAGCCCTTTGACCTATAGGTGAAGAGATTACAGTTTCTATTATATTATGTTTTGGCCAAATGTATAAAAGCCAAGCTGCCTAGCCGGTCACTCTCTCTCTCTGAAGGTCATCTAACTTGATTGACTGAGCACCGGGACGCTGGCAAAACAAAATGTATGTATCATTGATTGTAGCCTTTTCTCATATTGTGTCTGTATTACTGTTGTAACCCCCTTTTAGCAAATATATGTTGATGGGTCGGATCCCAGCATTTAAATACAATTGGTGTCGTGTCTCTTTCCTGCTAAGGTTTAACGTGTATTTCAGCCACACGTGTAGCTGCATTGTGCTTACAGCGTGTCGGTGTGTGTGTACTCTAAGTGAGTAAAAAGTACGTAGGTTAAGGATTACATCCAGCAGCCGCAGAGGCTCGAATTTCAGTGTAAAAGGTATTGCTTTTCTGTCCTGTATGTTAATCAGCATTAACAACTGGGAGCTCGGCCGGTCTTTCACACATTCATAGACTTGCAGACCATAGCAGACTTTGATCTATCAGCAAAGGTGGAGACGCATCTTTAAGTAAAACATTTTCCTGATTGCTTGGGTGTTTTAAAACCCTCTTTTGTGCTGATTAGATCACATCTGCTCTGTCTAGTCTACAGAAGTACTGATAGAACCTGGAGGAAACAGGAAAAAAGCTATTTAAAAATCTGTGTGTAAAAAAAGGAAAAAAGCTATTTAAAATTTGTGTGAAAAAAAATTTTTGGCGCCAAAAGTGTACACAGTGTACTGATACTTTACATACTCTCTCACATATTGTTGCCATAGGTTGTTAGTCATTATAGATCTGTGTGAAATCAGATACATTTGTTTGCATTATAGATATATTTGAAATAAATGTATTAATGGAGTAATTATAAAACACAAAACGCAGTTCTGGCCTGGTCGGTAAGGTTTATACAGAACAAGTGTGGGGTGTGTTAGTGAGGGATAATACTTTGTATTGCTCACATTTATAGAGATTGTGTGGTTTTATTGCGGACGCAAGTTTGTACACGTGGTACGGACAAAGTACAGGAGCGCACACGTGGCGTAAAGGCACGCACGGTCGCGTGTTTACGCAAGGTTGCGAAGGATAGTGGACGCTAAGTACAAATCACACGACAGTTGTTCAAGTAAAGGCGGGGTAATATACTTTAATACAATAGCACATAACTATCCTATTTCAAAAGCAGATTACCTCAATATTTTGTTTAAACTGTGGTACCTCTGAGGGTAAGGTAGCCAACCTAAGGGAGTGGTATTTTCTGTATAGAAAAGAAAAAAACTGTGTACAGATGTATCCACCGTTATCTTGAGTAGCTTTCTGTGCCTAGTCACAACATGATTTATTAGCATAAACCCTTCAGCTATTGTTCTCAACAGCAATACAACACAGAGAACAATACAGCAGGGGATTAAGTCATTACAGCAGGGGATTAAGTCTGACTGGCCAGTCACAGTTAATCCTATTAACCGTCAAGATAAATGTGGATACATCTGTATATGAGTAAGTGAGAGAAGGAGTGAACGGTTAACGAACCCCGGAATTCGGGTTCCCGTAGGTGACACTAAGTAAGCGGAGGCTTGGTGGCGTGAGGCGGCTGACTTACGTTAATACAAATAGAGAAATACGCAAATCGTGAGGAGATTTGCAGAGGAGCGTGATATAGAATTGTGCATTGAGAAGTATAGAAATTGTGAATTGAAGTAAAGGTTTTGTGTTACGCTCCGGCTGAGGACGCAGCTTGTGTATTCGACTCCAGTGGTCGTAGGGCGGATAGGTAACAAGTACCTATACGCTGTGCAATTGGACCGCATGTTTGTGGGTGCGATACGTGGCGCAACTTGATACCCCTTTGCGAGCTTTTGCATAAACCGCGGTATCATTAGCGCCGTGTAGAGCATACGCAAGCGTGATTTGTGTATAGCAAAAAGGGAAGTTTTCGCTGGTCTCTCTTTTAGGTAAATCTTCAACGGTGGATATTCACTGGAAAAGGTAAGTTACTCCTAAAACTTCCAGTGAATAGAAGCCAGGTAGGGTCCTCACTGGGTACGCGGTGGTCACTATTGGAGTGAGTCGTGGTACGTCAGCGGAGGAGCGAGTGAAAGCGCTAGGTGTCTTTCACCGTCTATTGTGTTGTGCATTGGGGATTACAATAACAAGGCAAAAAGTTCGCGATGGGATCCAATTGCACAAGCAGTTGACGTTTGGTAGCCAGGGTTCAGGCTGATGAGCCGCGGCCCAGGGGGTCAGCGAGGTTAATTATGTGTGAGAAATATGGTCCACACACGGATGCTTTTTGCAAAGAATGGGTGCATATGACTGCTGAAGATAGGGCATCATTCCCTAGGGTGGGCAGATTTGAATCAGAGGTGTTACAGAACATAAGGATTAGAATATGTCTGATCAAATCTAGAAAACAAAGGATCAGACATATCGATTGTTTAAATCTGTGGCAACAAGAGGGAGAGGTGCAAAAGGAACTGGCTCGCATAGCTGGTTCCAAACCTGGGGGGAAAGCGATTGCACCACCACCACCACCATATGTCGATGGAGAGAAACCATATGTCGATGGGGAGAAACAACCAATGGTGCATTGGTAAAGGATAAGAAAGTGATTGACCACATTAACCCTAACCCTTGCCAGTTGTATCCCATTTTAAATTTTCCCCAGGATTGTGAGGAGGATGATGAGCCCAGCACGATATCGGCACTCTCTCTAGCAGCCACCATACAGAACACGCAGGTGGGCACGGCCCAAACACCAAGAGTAGTAGCAATACTCCCCAGCGGAGGGGTGAGTGAGGTTGTGTCCACCGGTAAGTACGGCACCATAGACTATGCAGAGACGATAACTCCCCGTATTATAGAATCAAACCAAAATTATATAGTTGAATTAAATCCTGTCAGGGTGATTACAGTTCCCAATGGGAGAACTGATAGTCATGGAGTAACTCCCATCAGAAACATTGTCATGCATTTTCCTTGGTCCCAAGCAGAGTTAAGGTCAATTATGTCAGAATTCCCCGATCCCAGAAAAGATCTAGTCGGATGCCAGAAATTCGTTAAAGAATTAGGTAACGCCCATGAGCCCACAAATACAGATTGTCGAACAGTGCTACGGATGTGTTTACCCTCAAATATTGACATCTCAAAATTCATAACGGATTGTAAATTAGATGCAGAGGTACCTCTCACTGATGAGTACAATCAGGAGAATGTACGGCAAATCAACCTGCAATTAGGAGTGTTTTTCCCTACTGTTGTTAAATGGAATAAAATCTTCTCCATAAGACAAAAGGAAGGTGAAATGGCATCTGAATATTTCCATAGAGCACTGCAGGAAATAGCTAGATACACTGGGATCGAGGATATTGAGGAGAATGCACACCACAGGGAGGTAGCTGTCTCTGTGTTAATGGACGGATTAAAGGAGGCACTGAGGACAAGAGTGCAAACCTCTCTACCTAATTGGAGAGGTATCTCGGTGGCTGCGTTGAGAGAGTCCGCTATCGAGCACGATCATAACATCAGTAAACACAGGGAGTCGCAAGGGGATAAGCGGATGACGGTAAGTATACAGGCACTTACAGGAAAGCCTTACCAGCCAAAACCCCAGACCCCTGATGGTAAGTCACGGTGAATAGTGTGTTTCTATTGCCAGAATGGAGGACATTTTGCAAGGGATTATAGGAGTAAAAGGACACATAACGTATACAGACCCCCTAGACCTGAATACGAACCACACTACAATTCACATAATTGGGATCAGGGACCACATAGAAGAGATTACGAGCCACATAGAGGGGAAACAAGGAGGTACCCAGCCAGGAGAGACTGGCAGGCCTCCGAAAACTCACAGCTACCCTCACTACCACTACCATCACTAAGCGTAACATTGAGGCTACTGACACCTCATCCCTATCCTCCCTGTTTGACTCACTTCTCTCTCCTCTTCTCTCTCTCACATGCCCTGAACAAGCCACATCCCTATACAATGCATCTCTTACTTCAGCCCTCGATTCTGTTGCTCCGCCAACCACTAATCACCCTCGCAGATCAACACCTCAACCCTGGCACACCAAATGCACCAGATATCTACAAAAATGCTCACGTACTGCCGAGCGACAGTGGAGGAAATCACGCTCTAAAGCAGACTTCCTCCATTTCAAATTCATGCTCTCATCCTTCAGTGCTGCCCTTTCCCTCGCTAAACAATCATACTTCAAAATCCTCATCTTTACCCAGTTTTCAAACCCCCGGCGCCTCTTTGCCACTGTTAACTCCCTCCTCTGCCCACCAGCACCTCCTCTCCCTTCCTCATTGTCTGCTCTTGACTTTGCCACTTACTTCACATCCAAGATTGACTCCCTACGTCAGGACATCACATCCCACCAGACCAGCAACCAGCCACCACCCATCCCTTCCCTCTTACTAACTCTGACATCTTTCTCCCATGTATCTGGCGAGGAAGTCATGGCCCTCATACATTCCTCCGCCCCACAACCTCCCCACTTGACCCTATCCACTCCCACCTCCTCCGCTACCTCTCTCCTTCTGCCTGTTCCCATCTTGCCCACCTTCTCAATCTCTCCCTCTCATCAGGCACTGTCCCCTCTGCCTTCAAGCATGCTCTTGTCTCCCCTATTCCTAAAAAACCTACCCTTGATCCTAACACTCTCTCCAACTATCGACCCATCTCTCTCCTCCCCTTTGCCTCCAAACTTCTTGAGCGTATTGTCTATAATCGCCTCACTGCCTTTCTTTCCTCTCACTCACTGCTTGACCCATTGCAGTCTGGTTTCCGCTCTCCACTCCACTGAAACTGCCCTCACAAAAGTCTGCAATGACCTCCATGCAGCCAAATCTAAGGGCCACTACTCTCTGCTTTTTCTTCTTGACCTCTCTGCTGCTTTTGACACTGTGGACCACCCTCTCCTTCTGCAAATCCTTCACTCTCTTGGTCTACGTGATACTGTCCTCTCCTGGCTGTCCTCCTACCTCTCTGATCGTTCCTTCTCTGTCTCCTCTCATGATGCTACCTCGCCCCCACTTCCACTAACTGTTGGTGTGCCCCAAGGTTCTGTTCTTGGTCCTCGCCTTTTCTCTCTCTATACGTCCTCTTTAGGTGAACTCATTAGTTCTTTTAACTTCCAGTATCACCTCTATGCTGATGACACTCAAATCTACCTCTCCTCCCCTGATCTCTCCACGGCTCTCCACACTCGTACCTCCAACTGTCTTTCTGCTATCTCTTCCTGGATGTCCCAGCGCTTTCTTAAACTCAACATGTCTAAGACTGAGCTGATCATCTTCCCACCCTCCCGCACAACCTCACCTCCCACAATCTCATTATCCATTGATGGCACGACTATCTCCTCTAGCCCCCAAGTACGCTGTCTTGGTGTAATCCTTAACTCCTCCCTCTCCTTCAAACCACACATTCAGTACCTCTCACAAACCTGTCATTTTCATCTCAAAAACATTTCCAGGATCAAACCTTTTCTCACCCAGGATGCCACTAAGATCATTATTCACTCACTGATTATTTCCAGACTGGACTACTGTAATCTCCTCCTAACTGGCCTCCCTGACAATTACCTCTCTCCACTCCAATCTATCCTCAATGCTGCTGCCCGGCTTATCTTCCTCACCAAACGCACTACGTCCACCTCTCCTCTCCTACAAGCCCTTCACTGGCTTCCCTTCCCTTTTAGAATCCAATTCAAACTTCTCACACTCACTTACAAAGCACTCACCCACTCCTCTCCCATTCACATCTCTGACCTTATCTCCCTTTACTCTCCCACCCGTCCTCTTCGCTCTGCTAATGCACGCCGACTCGCCTGTCTTCTGATTACTTCCTCCCACTCCTATCTCCAAGATTTTCACGTGCTGCTCCCTTCCTGTGGAATTTTTTAAATCTCCACCTCAGACTCGCCACCTCTCTACAAAACTTTAAACGGGCTCTTAAGACCCATTTCTTTACCAAACCCAGCCAAATCTCATCCTAACCCTCTGTTCCACGCTCTCTATGTACCCCATCTGTGTCACCCCTGTCTGTCTACCCCTCCCCTTAGAATGTAAGCTCTCACGAGTAGGGCCCTCTTCCCTCATATGCTTATCCTTTTCTTACTTTAATAATCCTCAACTGCCCAAATCAGGCAGTTTTTTGGCCACCTGGAACATATCTCTGTCATTTACTGGTGTAGTTATGCTTAGTTACCCTGTACTTGTCCTATATTGTCAACTGTAAGTCACTGTTTTCCTGTTTTGATTATGTGCATATGTACTCTGAAATTGGGCGCTGCGGAACCCTTGTGGTGCCATATAAATAAAGGATAATAATAAAAATACCCCCTCACATATTGTAGCTGCCAATGCGCTGCAGGAGGGTCTCACTACACAATAGGGGTTGGGCCACACCTGTAGTCTGCAGCCAGTGAAGTTGATTGCTAGACTTGGTAGTGAACCTGAGGTCATGGCTGATGTAGCTGGTGTACCATTACCTTTTCTTGTAGATACAGGGGCAGCCAGGTTAGTGTTGAATTCCACAACAGGTGTAAAAACCACGGGTAAAACGATTTTGGCAATGGGAGTAACAGGAATGGTGCAACAATACCCTTTGAGTAGACCTGCAGAGATTACAATAGTGCCCTTGCAGACAAAACATTCCTTTCTGCTGGCTGCATCTGCTCCGACTAATCTACTTGGCAGAGACTTATTGTGTAAAATGCGGTGTGTCATATACTGTACTCCTGAGGGTGTGTTCTTAGATATACCTGAGAGCCATGCACAAGAAGTGCAAGATATATTAGACACCCCTCAAAGATTAATGTTGCACTCTACTGTTATAGACACGTGTCCATCGCAGGTAGAGGAAATTATCTCACAAATACCGGGATCCCTATGGACCAAAGATGGACAGGACACTGGATTGATGGCGAATGTAGCTCCAGTAGCAGTACAAGTAAAAGATGGCAGGATAGCTCCAAAAATCCCTCAGTATCCTCTGAAGCCAGAGGTAGAATTAGGAGTGCACCCCGTCATAGAGCGGCTGCTACAGCAGGGCATCCTAGTCAGGACGTCCAGCACCGCCAATAGTTCCATCTTCCCTGTGAAAAAGAGTGGGGGGTGGGGTTACAGGCTAGTGAAGGATCTAAGGGGGATAAACAAGATAGCTGAGAGTCAATTCCCCGTAGTGCCCAATCCAGCAGTCATCCTCATGCGGATTCCCTCTACCGCAAAATTCTTCACTGTCATTGACCTCTGCTCCGCTTTCTTTTCTGTCCCTCTTCACCCTGACAGCCAATACCTCTTTGCCTTCACGCACAGGGGAGTACAGGACACCTGGACTCGTCTCCCCCAAGGTTTCATTGACAGCCCGAGTATTTTCTCCCAGGCCTTGCATGACTGCTTGCAATCCTTTCAACCTGAGAGTGGATCAGTGCTAATACAATATGTTGATGACTTCTTGTTGTGTTCTGACTCACTCTAATCGTCCTTGGCAGATACTAAACAGCTTCTGTTTCATCTTTCCAAGACAGGACACAAGGTTTCAAAGGATAAGCTACAGTTGTGCCGGACCAGGGTTAAATACTTGGGACACTGCTTGACGCAAGGACTTAGGCACCTGACTGCTGATAGAATACAGGCGATTCGCGACATGACTCTGCCACAAACTCAGCAACAGATCTGCACTTTCCTCGGAATGTGTGGGAACTGTCGGAACTGGATTCCAGGGTTCTCTATACTGGCACTACCTTTGCAAGAAATGGTCTCTTCGAACAAACCGGAACGGGTCTCTCACACAGATGAGTCCGAACTGACGTTTGAGAGACTAAAACAGTGTTTATCACAAGCACCTGCGTTGGGTATGCCAGATTATGAGAAGCCCTTTGAATTGTACGGTACTGAAAGTGCTGGGTGTGCGGCAGGAGTCTTAACACAGAAACATGGTGATGCCAGCAGACCGGTAGCCTACTACAGCGCACAATTGGACACTGTAGCACGGTCTCTCCCCACTTGCTTGTGAAGTGTAGCAGCGATAGCTTTGCTGGTAAGTAAAAGCGAGGACGTAGTGTTAGGACACGACTTGACCATTCATACACCCCATGCAGTATCAGCCTTGCTGAACTCCGCCCAAACTAGACATGTCTCATCTGCTCGGTTTACAAAGTGGGAATTATCACTGACGACCCCACGGAGATCATCGATCAAAAGATGGATGAGATCTTGCAGTTGAAGTGGGAGTTCAGGAGGAAACACAACCTTACCTTGACGGCTGTGGGTAATGAACTGACCGGCTGGGGCTCATGGTTAAACCCACGCAAATGGTTCTCAGGGTTAGGAGAGTGGGCACAGAATGTAATTATGAGTGTGGGAAAGTTTCTCCTTTGTATCCTGGGAGTCATCATAATTATTGGTTTGATATTCAGGTGTGTTCAAATCTTGATGCAGAGCAAGAACGGCACAAATTTGAGGAGTCTAAGGAGCGAGGGCGTCGTTACAGCAGCAGATTTGATTTATGACCCATATGTAGAAACAGTGTTATGATAAGGATTGCAAATGAATTTCATGGCCTGTTTCTTTCACCATTTTTTTCTGTCTGTGTGGCGCTGGCGAAACAAAACGTATGTATCATTGATTGTAGCCTGTTCTCATATTGTGTCTGTATTACTGTTGTAACCCCCTTTTAGCAAATATATGTTGGTGGGTCGGATCCCAGCATTTGAAATACAATTGGCGTCGTGTCTCTTTGCTGCTAAGGTTTAAAGTGTATTTCAGCCACACGTGTAGCTGCATTGTGCTTACAGCGTGTCTGTGTGTGTGTACTCTAAGTGAGTAAAAAGTACGTAGGTTAAGGATTACATCCAGCAGCCGCAGCGGCTCGAATTTCAGTGTAATAGGGATTGCCTTTCTGTCCTGTATGTTAATCAGCATTAACACTACAACACAAAAAAACATTAAAAACTTATGTCAACCTTTTTCCACGTCGACTTTGTCCATGTCGACCTTATGGCTGATTCGACCTATTTTCCTGTGTCGACCTTCTCGCTGTCAACCAAAAGGTGACAACCTAGACACTGTCGACCCTGAGTCCCAGATCCGAGTCCACCATCAGGAGGACATTGAACAGCAATGGTATGCATGGCAGGATTGCAAGGAAAAATTTGCTGCTCTCCAAAAAGAAAATCGCTGCACATCTGCAGTTTGCTATAAAACACCTGGACAAGCCAGATGGCTATTGGAACAATGTTTTGCAGACAAATGAGCTCAAAATAGAGCTTTTTGGTTTAAATGAGAAGCGTTATGTTTGGAGAAAGGAGAAGACTGCATTCCAGCATAAAAACCTCATACTGTGAAATACGGTGGTGGTGGTATCATGGTTTGGGCCTGTTATGATGCATCTGGCCCAGGACGACTTGCCTCATTGATGGGACAATGAATTCTGAATTATATCAGAATATTCTAAAGAAAAATGTCAGGACATTTGCCTATGAGTTGCATCTCAAGAGAATGCCAGTCATGCAGCAAGACAACAACCCAAAGCACACAATCCATTCCACCAAAGTATGGTTACAGAAGAATAAATGTAAAGTTTTGGAATGGCCAATTCAAAGTCCTGACCTTAATCCAATCAAATTGTTGTGGAAGGGCCTGAAGCGAGAAGTTCATGGGAGGAAACCCAAAAATATAACAGAGTTAAAGCTGTTTTGTACAGAGGAATGGAGTAAAATTCCTAAAAGCTAATGTTCAGGACTAATCAACAATAACCAGAAATGTCTGAATGCACGAGGGGGTCATACCAGATACTGAAAGCAAAGGTTCACAATTCATTTGCCACTCACAGATATGTGATAATTTTCCTCAATAAAATAAGCACGTCTAATTTTTTGTCTCATTTGTTTGATTTTATTCTCTTTACCTACTTTTAGGACCTGTGTGAAAATCTGAGGTAGTTTTAGGACAAATTTCAGCAGAAATATAGAAAATTCTGAACGGTTCACAAATTTTCAAGCATCACTGTATACTATACAACTATATAGATATACAGTATCTATATTTCTCTATATATCTAAATACAGCATATACAAACCATGAATGTAACATAATCAAAGCAATACCATGTACAAGTTATATTTTTTGAATATAATTTAATCTAAAAGTTGAAAATTCTGGCATAAATTCTACTATTGTAGTGTTCAAACTTAATAGCTAATAATGTTTCTATATGACTTGCAGTGAGTGTAAAAGTAATAAATGTTGGTATTTGAATAATTTAATTTTCCCAAAGTAAACATGTTTGAAGTGGTTATAAACTCTCATAAGTCACAAATGGCGAAATGTGATTGTGAGATATACCTAGAGCTCATGGAAAAAAAAAATGTACATGATCAGCAATGTTTTTAATGAGCAAAACGGAATATGATCATAACTGCATATAGATTTCTGTGAGGTGTAAATACACGTCAGAAAAAATGGTGTATACATTGCCTATGTCGCTTTCCGGCTGTGTGTTCTATTTGGCGTAATTGTTTTGACTAAACAACCTAGACCATATCCAGGGGCATAGCGAGAACTTTGTGGGCCCCATAGCAACATTTAAAAGGGGCCCCCGTCCCAGTGCTTCTAGAGAGACAGTTCTCTGCAGCAATTGGTAATTTTATGCTCTATAGTAGTGTCCTAGTTCATTTTCTGAACCATAGTAGAGCCTTATTTAATGTTATGCCCCATAGTAGTGCCCTAATTTCTTTTATGAATCACAGTAGTGCTTAAGTTCACCCTATGTCACATTTCAGAGCTGCCAGTACACATTATGCTGCACAGTACCCCCAATTCACATTATGATATATAGTGCTCCCTGTTAATATTGCGTCTCATTACAGTGACCCGGTTCATATTATATAACATTAAAATGCCCTCCAGTTCATTTTATACCACACTACAATGAGCAGGTCAAGGGGCATACCTAGATATATTGCAGGCCCCGAGGACATAGTTTGAAAGGACCCCTACGTACAACCCAATGGCGAAAAATGTATATAACACATGTAACTTTGACAGGGAAGGTGGGCCCCTTTCAGCTCTGGGCCCCATAGCAGCTGCACTGCCTGCACCTATGGTAGCTACGTCCTTGACTATATCTCAAGGTTGTGCTTCACTCTGCACGTGTGCAAAAAAACACTTTTACATTTGCTTTTTTTTTACGCAAATTTTGCTATCAACTCTGCATCAGCCCATTATTAGTACATCACAAATAAGTATATGGTATATAAGTATATGGTGACGATCACGTATTATTAGAGTTAGTAATACTAGATATTACGTGTTGTTTTTGTCAATAAACCACCTTTTAAATTATAATGCATATTTAACAACTTGCATAAACAATGTTCCAAGTGGTAACATGTGTCTCTTAAAAACATTTAAAAAAATAATTTAAAATAAAAACACTTACCCTTGGTATTCTATGTATTTGTAAATCATTCCAGCAATGAGCATAGCCACAAGAGCATAATACCAAGAGGAAACGAACATCAGGGCCAAGCATATACTCATACCCAGGAAGGAAAGAGCCCTATCAGTGCATAAAACATGTAATAAAATACTGTTTAACAATGTAATATGACAAGTTCCCAATGCAGTGGTGTAAATATAAAATATTTATTGAATCATGAAAAATGTTTAAGCACAGTCTGTAACTTCACTAATGTGAGTGAGCATCTAATTTCTGTGATTATTCCTTATTATTTACTATTCAAGTGATGGAATAAAATCTCACTGATTATAATAGCGGACATCAGAAGTCACTATTTATAACAACAATTGAAGGGAGTAATGAGTAGATAGCCTTTAGTTTCTCACCAGTGATAATATTTGAACCTTGGTCTCCAGTTTGGTGTTCTCAGTAGAGTTTGAACAGCACATGCTAAGTTAACAAAGAGGTAACACATCAAGAAGAACCTGGAAACAATAACAAAAAACTATTTTAGTTACAGGTTTACCAGCATGTTTACACTTATACTTCCGACACTACAGTATTACAGTATAGGGGATCAATATTACAGTATATGAGAACACTAACAGGTTGAACTCAATGGGCAAATTGTCCTTTTTCCAATCTCAAAAACTATGTTACTATGAAAATGCATTAAGCTCCATTTTAACTTTGGCGGGATAGTGCAGCCGACATACTCCTGCCAATGTCATGCTTGTCAACATAACAACTGTCAATCAAGCATAAGTATTCTATGTAATTACAGTATATACATCAATACTAGTGTAATACATATAAGATTACCAGTACCTAGCGAATATCATAGTTATTATTTATAACTATTGTATAATGCGCAGGCTGCTGTTCACAGTTGAAAATAAAGATTAAATCCACTTGGCATCCCCTATTCACCAGCACTGTATACATTACTGAGGATTAGCATATTATGGTATATATATTTTGGGAATGTTTTGTTCATTGATTTTCCTTTTAGGCACTGCTAGATTAGCTACTGGTGCTCAAAAGCAACTACCATCAACTGTGGTTACTGGTACACCCGACCGCCGTCACCCAGAGAACTTGGATATATACTGTAGCTAGTAATATAAGCTGTGGTACTTGTCTTCAGGGTTCAGCAGTGCATGGAGTAGAAACACTCCTTGTAAGCGCCGATGCCCGTTGCCTTATAGCCTGCTTACGGCACCGCTTGGGTGTTCCCACCGGCACCTCAACTGTGCCACAGCCACCCGGTCGTCTCCCTCTGAGTTTATGGAGAGGTTTCTGGCCGGAGGCATGTCTGGAAATCCTCCCCGCTCCAAACAAGACAGTGACTGCAGCGCCGCACCTAAGATGGCCACCGTAGCAGCACCAGGTCCCGGAGCTTCAGAGCCCACAGCTCATATGGAGACGCAGGTACACAAGCGGCCCCCTAAATCCTCCGGTCCTGACACTATCCCCCTCACACCTGCTGGGTCTGCTCTCTCATATCGGGACATTGTTAAGGCTGTTAAAGAGACAGTCCAGCCATTACTGCAGGAACAAGATCAGGCTCAGGCTGCAACATTGCAGCAAGTGGTGCTGGATATTAAAAGTCAATAAAAACAATTAACAAAGCATGTGGTTCACATAGAGCAAACAATGGGCTCAAATTTTCAAGATATTGCAGATTTGAAGGAGTCTACTGTGAAACTCCCAAAATCAGATTCATTAGTCTGGGCAAAGCTTGACGACCTAGAAAATAGGTTGCACAGAAACAACTTGCGTCTGACTGGCTTACCTGAATCGGTCCGTGGTACATCTTTATCTCAGTTTCTCCACATTACCCTCCCTGAGTTATTGTATATACTAGAAGTCTGTATGGACTTAGTTATTGAACAGGCCCACAGAACTGGCCCTAACAGGTCCTCCAACTCCGACACCAGGCTGCGTGCAGTGTTGTTTAAATGCCTGAACTTCCTCCACAAAGAGGCCCTGTGGTCAGCGTCTTGCTGTATCAAAGATCTGAAGTGGGAAGGGGCTAAATTGCTTCTGTTTCAACATTACTCCCCAGAGTTGACAAGATTGAGGAAGGCCTTTTCACCAACCTCTTCTAAACTAGTTGCCGCAGGCCAGAAATTCGCCCTCCTTTACCCGGGCACAACTGCGGATCTTTGACGGTAACTTGTTTAAAGACTTCAACACTCCAGAAGATGCGGAGGCCTTCCTCATCGATAAAGATTCCTCGGCTAATACAGATTTGGACTGATTATTTGTCTTTACCCTATTTACATTAACCCTATATCTCAGATGCCATTCTTGCTTCCATATTTGTTACAGCCGGTTTAATTCCCCTGATGTGATATGTGATGGGTATTGTCTGCTGCTGATTGACGATATATATGACTTTTATGGCTTTGAGCCTCTCTAGCTCCCTGCTATTATATGTTTTTTCATAGTTGCGGGACTCCTTTGGATCGGTTCCTGTAACTACTGTACCAATACCTTTGTTTGGTGGCTTATTTTGTTTGAAGTGTTTATTACAGTTGAGGTTACAGTGTTTGTTTCCACTGTTCTGTATG
The DNA here is from genome assembly GCF_028390025.1 of Pseudophryne corroboree. Taxonomy (NCBI): domain Eukaryota; kingdom Metazoa; phylum Chordata; class Amphibia; order Anura; family Myobatrachidae; genus Pseudophryne; species Pseudophryne corroboree. The sequence goes on along the minus strand of NC_086454.1, from coordinate 219,037,288 downwards.
TGAGGGGTTCGTGGCTAGGGGCTCCTAGACTCCTAGCCTCTTCTGTTCTATTTGTCACGCCGTGAAGTCATTGGGGGAGATTCAAATGTTTGAAATGTCAGTTGGGAGTCTGTTTTTTCCTATCTAATAGACAGGAAAAAACAGACATTAAACAATGTGTTTGTTGCAAAGGGGCAACAGAAGAAGTAGATTGCTTTTTAGAGCACTCTTTTGTAACAAAATTTAATGTGTAAATAGATATGATATGATTCTGATAGTTTAAAACGTAACCTTTAATTATTCTTCCTAAAATAAAAGGGGTACTTTGAGTGGCATAAATCTATATGTATATGCCGCTCTATGAATGCATAAATTCTATTGCATCCCCTGTGAAAAATATCTATGTCTTAAATTAGACCAATAATATATACATGGTGAAAATATCAATCAATATAATCATCCCTGAGGAGGAATATAATTATCAGCTGGTTTCTGTTTCCAATGTAATATTACTATCGTAATTGAATAATTTGTGTCTGGTGCGGGATAAAAAATACAATACCAGGAAAAACAGACACCCAACCGACTTTTCAAACATTTGAATTCCACCCATTACGTATGTTCTGATAGAAGACACTCTGCTTCAGAGTTTCTTCTTTTGTTTTTATATGTCTTGTGTTCCCTATCCCCTACCCTCCTTTTGTGTCGCCTTTTCTTAGTTTTGGGTTATGATATTTCTATGTTATTAGGGGCCTGGCTGATTGTGATTCTCCTGGCGGGGTGAAAGCGGGACTTCACCCTGACGGTGGGATCCTATAATGTTTTGAATGTACTATAATGTCTGTATTCAAGGTTGGTTCATGGAATGTAGGGGACATCCACTCACCAGTCAAAAGGAGAACATTTTTTGTTGTATCTTAAATTGCGCCTTGATGTGATTTTTATGTAGGAGACTCGCCTTCTCTACCCTGAGGCTCAAAAACTAGGTATGTTGGGTTTGACAGTAGTGGCAGATGCCTCTTTTTCATCCAAAGCCCAAGGAATATTAATTTTGTCTAAAAGTGCTCTGGGACTGGAGGTGATTTTATCCATAAAAGATTCTGAGGGTAGATTTATAATACTAGAGGTTGACATATTGTCCACTCGTTATGTTTTATGTTCAGTATATGCTTTTAATGTATATTCAAAGAAATTCTTTCAATTGCTATTAGCAAAGCTTTATCCTTTTTCCTCTCTCCCTCTGATAGTCGGGAGGAGGGGGATTTTAATATTATAGCCTCACATTATATGGACTCTTCCTTCTCTTCCCACACTTGCTCTCCCCCTACATTGGGTATCCCGTATATAGAACAGCAGCTTAACATAACAGATATATGGAGATTTTTTCACCCCATTGACAAGGAGTACACCTGCCTCTCTGCAGCTCACCACACTCTCTCCAGAATAGATTTTTTGTTATTGTCGGATTCCCTGGTTGTCAGTGCTATTGATTCTGCTATAGAGCCAATTGCGCTATCGGATCATTCTGTTGTTTGGGTTTCTATGTCTTCATGTTAGATGTGGGCTCCTATAAACGCTGGTGCTTCCTACCGACTTCTACTCCTCTGTAGATTTCCATAAAGAGTTGGAAGTGTTTTGGGATGAATATAGTAATGATAATGCTCATATGGCTCAGACTGACCCACTGACTTTCTGGCAGGCCTCTAAAGCAGTGTTACGAGTGCGTATCATAGAATATGTATATCATTGAAAGAAAATGTTTGCTGATGACTTCAAACACTCCCAACAGCAACTGACAGAGGCCTTCAAGAAATTTAAGCAGTCACCCTCTCCTCTTTCCAAACGTTGTTACCTTGATGCCAAGGTTGCATTTGATGTGGTTATGACTTCTCTAGGTGAAAAACACACTTTTTATAAACCTATAAATTGGAGGGTTCTGCGCACTGAGTGTCTTTATTCTATAGCTAGCCGGGGTGTGCTGCTCGTTCTGATGGGTGTTCCAACCCACCTATACGTAAATGGAAAAGCTTAGTGGATATACCACAATAGAACTGCGCTCAACCCCTAAGGTGTGTGTGTTTAGCTAACGAATGCACATCAGATGTGATAAAGGATAATGTATTAACAGACCCAAATATGAGTTTGCCCTTGGATATAGAAATCACAAAAATAACAATATGATGCAAATTAATTGTTGTGAGCCACTGTATTTATTGTATACTGGCCAATCTAAAGGTGTGCGGTTAATGCCCAGGGTGGGCGATATTGTCTCTTATAAAGTTCATGCAGGTTATAATACAGACTGCGGCATCCCGCACATCTGCTGTTGAAAAGTCTTTAGGAAAAAAATAATAATAATAACAAATGCTGGTGTTGGTAAAAAATCTTTAAAACCTTCACGATGCCCTGAGCTTACGGTGGTGGCATAAGTGGGGTAAAAAAGGGGTCTCCGGACTGGTTTCCCCTCTCTGCCCCTGCTGCCCGTGGTGCGTCCTTGTTCAGACGCCCCCCGGGTGCAGGTCGGTCAGAGAGGTGGACCTCCTCCTGGGAAGAGCCTTCAGCCTCAGACATGTCGACACACTCGTACCGACACACTGGGCTATAGGGGACAGACCCACAATGAGGACTATTAGAGAAACACAGAGGGAGTTTGCCAGCTCACACCCAGCGCCTATTCCAGTCTGAAAGCACACATATATATATATATATATATATATATAATGCTGCTGTAGCGCTGCTCTCCCCCGTCTGCCCGCAGCTCTCCCCAGTCTATCCCCCCGCATCTCAATTCAACTTTTTTTAAAAGTCGAATTGAAATATCATTTGCGACTGAGTTTGTGATGGCTCTGGTGGGCGTCTCTTTTCATTCCTGGACGGCAGCTTCACTTGCTATCATTAGCTGATCGGTAGCCTACAGAATTGCAATTGCCTTTGTTTACAAACATGAATTAGGCCCATTGTGTGGCAAAACCACTAGCTTTTGTTACTTGTATTACTGTGGTCTTGTGTATTTTAAAGAAAATAGGATTTTGGTACCTACCGGTAAATCCTTTTCTCGTAGTCCATAGAAGATGCTGGGGTCGACATTAGTACCATGGGGTATAGATGGGTCCGCCAGGAGCCATTGGCACTTTAAGACTTTGAGTGTGGGCTGGCTCCTCCCTCTATGCCCCTCCTACCAGACTCAGTCTAGAAACTGTGCCCGAGGAGACGGACATCTTCGAGAGAAGGATTATACACAGATAGTGGTGAGATTTGTACCAGCTCACACATACAAGGCACGCCAAGCCAACATATCTTGAACACTCAGCAACTGCTGAAACATTACTTACCAAGTAACAATGCAGTACACAACTAAACGAAGTTGTACTGAACCAAATAATATTTTGCAGGAAAACAAAGTGCAGGGCGGGTGCCCAGCATCCTCTACGGACTACGAGAAAAGGATTTACCAGTAGGTACCAAAATCCTATTTTCTCTTACGTCCTAGAAGATGCTGGCGTCCACATTAATACCATGGCAATGTACCAAAGCTCCCAGAACGGGAGGGAGAGCGCGGAGGCTCCTGCAGAACTGATTGACTGAACTTCAGATCATCAGAGGCCAAAGCATCGAACTTGTAAAACTTAGTAAACGTGTTCGACCCAGACCAACTTGCAGCTCGACAAAGTTGTACTGCCGAGACACCCCGGGCACCCGCCCAGGAAGACCCCACCTTACGAGTATAGTGAGCCTTACAGATTTTTGACACTGCATTCCTGCCGTAGAATAAGCATGCTGAATAGTGAACCTAATCCAGCGAGAAATAACCTGCTCAGAAGCAGGACACCCAATTTCCTTGGGATCATATAGGGGGATCATATAGGACAAACAGAGAGTCCTACTTTTTGTGACGAGAAGTTCTCTTCACATATCTCTTCAGAGCCCTTACAACATCCAAGGACTTTGATGTAATTGAGGAGTCAGTAGTCACTGGCACCACAATAGGTTGATTGATATGAAATGCTGACATAACCTTCAGAAGAAACTGCTGACGTGTCCTGAGCACAGCTCCATCTTCGTGGAAGATCAAGTAAGGGCTTTTACAGGACAATGCTCCCAATTCAAACACACGTCTAGCAGAAACTAAGGCCAACAATGTGACCGCCTTCCATGTAAGACCTTTGGCCTCAACCTCCTGTAGAGGCAGCCAATTGTTTCTGAAAGAAAATAGATAGGGCCAAAATCTGGACCTTCACAGATCCTAACCTCAGGCCCATATCCACTCCTGCTTGCAGGAAGAGGAGAAAATGTCCGAGTTGAAACTCCACCGTAGGAAACTTCTTGCACTCACACCAAGAGACATATTTCTTCCAAATACGATGGTAATGTTTAGATGTTACCCCTTTCCTAGCCTGTATCAGGGTAGGAAAGACCTTCTTCGGAATTCCCTTCCGAGCAAGTATCATGCGCTCAACTTCCATGTCGTCAAACCTAGCCACGTAAGTCTTGATAGGCGAACGGCCCCTGCTGCAGCAGGTCCTCCCGAAGAGGAAGAGGCCTCGTTCTTCTTGCAGTAGATTCAGAAGATCCGCGTACCAAACTCATCTTTGCCAGTCTGAGGCAATGAGGAACGCTTGAACCCTGTTCTCCCTATGAGCTTTAGGATTCTTGGGATAAGTGAGAGTGGTGGAAACACGTACACTGACTGGAACACCTAAGGAGACACCAGGGCATCCACTGCCACTGCCTGTGGGTCCATCGACCTGGAACAATAATGCCGAAGCTTCTTGTTGAGACGAGAGGCCATCATGTCTATTTGGGGAAATCCCCCAAAGGTCTGTTATTTCCATGAACACCGCCGGATGGAAACTCCACTCCCCTGGATGGAGATCGTGTCTGCTGAGGAATTTTGCTTCCCAGTTGTCCCGGAATGAAGATGGCTGACAGCGTCAACGCGTGCTTTTTTGTCCAGAGGAGTATTCTTGTGACCTCTGACTTTGCTGCTCTGCTCTTCGTTCCGCCTTGTCGGTTTATGTAAGCCACTGTTGTTACGTTGTCCAACAGCACTTGAATGGCTTGATTTATTAGAAGAGGGGACGCCTGAAGAAGACCGTTGCAGACGGCTCTCAATTCCAGGATGTTGATGGTCAGGCTGGCTTCCAGGCTTGACCACCTTCCTTGGAAGGTTACTCCCTGAGCGACGGATACCCTGCCCCGAAGGCTCGCATCTTTGGTTAGAAGTACCCAGTCCTGAATCCCGAACCTGCGGCCCACCAGAAGTTGAGGCAATTGGAGCCACCAGAGGAGTGAAATCCTGGCCTTTGGCGACAGACAAATTCTCTGGTGCATGTGGGGATGAGATCCCGACCACTTGTCCACGAGATCCAGTTGGAAGGTCAGAGCGTGGAACCTCCCGTACTGGAGAGCCTCGTAAGAGGCCACCATCTTTCCCAATAGGCGAATGCATTGATGAACCGACACCCGGGCTGGCTTCAGGACATACCGGACCATAGCTTGTATCACCAACGCTTTTTCCTGTGGAAGAAACACCTTCTGCACTTCCGTATCCAGGATCATTCCCAGAAAGGACAACCTCTGGGCCGGTTCCAAATGTGACTTTGGAAGGTCCAGAATCCAACCATGATTCTTGAGGAGGCGTGTTGTGAGAACAATGGACTGCAGCAGCTTATCATTGGACGATGCCTTTATCAGCAGATCGTCCAGATATGGAATGATGTTCACACCCTGTTTGCGGAGGAGAATCATCATTTCTGCCATTACCTTGGTAAACACCCTCGGTGCTGTGGAGAGGCCGAATGGCAGGGCCTGGAACTGGAAAGACAGTCCAGCAATGCGAAACGGAGATAAGCCTGATGCGGCAACCAGATCGGAATGTGGAGGTACGCATCCTTGATATCCAGAGATACCAGAAACTCCCCCTCTGCCAGACCTGATATCACCGCCCTGAGAGACTACATCTTGAACTTGAACTCCGTTACAAAGGGGTTCAATGATTTTAGGTTCAGAATGGGCCTAACCGAACCATCCGGTTTCGGTACCACAAAAAGTTTTGAATAGTAACCTTTGTTCTGCATGTGAGGTGGTACTGGTATAATTACCTGTGCCTCCACCAGTTTTTGGACAGCGTCTTGTAGTACAGAACTGTCTGCCAACAGAGTTGGCAAGCCTGATTTGAAAAAAGCGATGAGGAGGGAGGCTTTGAAATTCCAGCCTGTATCCCTGGTATATCAATATCTATCACCCAGGGATCCAGGCCGGACGATACACAGACGTGACTGAAGTGTCTGAGTCTGTCTCCCACTGGCCCCATCTCCAGGCCGCGCGGTCCACCGTCATGTGGAGGACTTTGGCGTACCTGAAGCAGGCTTTTGTTCCTGGGAACCTGCAGTTACAGGTTTCTTGGACTTAACTCGACCTCCCCTAAAGAAGGTATTGGACGCTCTGGCCTTTCTAGTCCTGTTAGGCCGAAAGGACTGCGTTGCAGATGAAGAGGACTTCTTCAGAGCAGGTGCTGCTGAGGGAAGAAACGGAGACTTACCTGCTGTAGCCATGGATATCAACGCATCTAGAGCTTCCCCAAAGAGAGCCTGACTTGTATAGGTTAGGACCTCCATACTTTTCCTGGATTCCGCGTCGGCCGACCACTGGCGCAGCCACAGTCCCCGACGAGCTGAAACAGACATGAAAGATATTCAGGCAGCCATGAATCCAGGTCTTTCATGGATTCTACCATAAAACCTTCTGAATCATGTATGTTGCGTAAATATAAAGCAACGTCATCCCTATCCATCGTATCCAAATCCTCAAGTAAGGTAGCCGACCACTTTACTAAGGTCTTTGCAAACCATGCAGTAGCAATAGTGGGACGTAATTTTAGCGTGTTATCAATTTTTCTATCAGCCGGCTCCTTTAAGGCGGTAGATCCTGGAACAGGCAAAACCACTTTCTTTGAGAGTCTGGACACAGATGCGTCAACAATCGGCGGGTTTTCCCATTTATTCCTATCTTCCTCAGGGAAAGGAAACGCCACCAGCACCCTTTTAGGGACCTGGAATCTTTTCTCGGGGTTTACCCATGCCTTTTCAAATATAGCATTCAATTCCTTTGACGCAGGAAAGGTTAGCGAGGCTTTTTTATTTTCAGTGAAAAAAGCCTCCTCAACCAGCTCAGGTGTGGTATCATTCACATTCAACACATCCCTGATAGCCTCTATCAACAATTGCACCCCCTTTGCAAGAGATGCGGACCCCCGCAACACATCCCCCATCACCGTCTGTGGTGTCAGAATCGATATCCGTGTCGTCTTGTATGACATGCACAAGCGCACGTTTGTGGGGGTATGTAGCGGGGCGTCCTGAGGTACCAGAAACCGGCCATACTGCAATAGAGCTCTGTAATACCTGGGTTGCAGATTCATTACTTGCAACCCTGTCAGAAATCTGAGAAATCCAAGATTTGATAGAGGAAAACCACTCTGGTTCCCTTGCTGGTATCTGTGCTAAACCAGTGCTATCCTGATTACATGGAATGGGATCATCCTGGGAGGATAAATCCTCTGCAGCATATGACACAGTGTCCCTGGACATAGCTAAAGGAGACCACCAAACACTCACACACACACACACACACACACACACACACACACACACACACACACACGTGAGGGCAGACAGAGTTTCCCCCCCAAGAATGGCAAAAGAGACACAGAGATTGGAGCCAACCCACACACAGCGCTTTTAGCTAAGGGAGACCCTTTGTCAGCGCTGACTGTGCACCTTAATAGGACATACAGTCTTATTACAGCCTCCCCTCCCTTCTACAACCCCCTGGTACCGTGTACAGATAGCTGGAGTTGCTGCGGAGGGACCTGTTCTTCCTCTCAGCGTTGTGCAAGCAGGAAAATGGCACTGGAACGCGGCTGGGTCCGCTCTGAGGAGAAGCTCCGCCCCCTTAATGGCGCTGTCTTCCCGCTCTTCAAGGATTATACTGGCCTGAGGAAAAATGTGCTGGCTGAGATCCGCGGACACCGACAGACTTGTGGACCAGTGTGGGGGCAAGCGCTGGCCCAGGGCGCCCCTCACAGCACCGCACCATGTGCCTCTGAGCCTTCCCAGGAGCGCAGTTAATACTGTGCTCCCTCCCCTTTGCCGCCATCTTCACACCGGCCCCCCGCTTGCTAGGGGAGTCGGTGTCTCACTCACATCTTCAGCTCTGTAAGGGGTTGGCGGCATGCTGCTGGGGCGAGCGGTCCACTGTGGTGGAGAACGATCCGACCCCTCTGGAGCTCAGTGTTCAGTCAGCGGAGACAGTGGCTCAGACCTCGCAGGGCGGACACTGCTCCCCCCCCTAGTCCCTCGCTGCAGGGAGGCTGTTGCCAGCAGCCTCCCTGTAAAATAATAAACTCTAAAAATAAACTTTTCTAGAAAAGCTCTGTAGAGCTCCCCTAGCTGTGACCAGCTCTCCGTGCACATTTTCTAAACTGAGTCTGGTAGGAGGGGCATAGAGAGAGGAGCCAGCCCACACTCAAACTCTTAAAGTGCCAATGGTTCCTGGTGGACCCGTCTATACCCCATGGTACTAATGTGGACCCCAGCATCCTCTAGGACGTAAGAGAAAATAAAATTATAGTACATTTGTACTTTCCGAACCCATGACTGTACTGACTGGGTAGTTCAGCCAGCACATACTGTAAGTCAGTCGTTGGCCTGGACAGCAAGTACCGAGAACTAAAAGAGTAAAAACTAAAAACTGTAAAGTTAAACCGAAAACTAAAACCGAAAACTAAAACTGTAAAGTTACAGCAGAAAGATTAGAGAGCTATATTAAGCAACAAACTTGAAATTAATACGACAACACTGCTGCTTTTACGTATGCTTACTAATATTAGCTGAAATTAATATGACAATACTGTTGCTATCATACATGCAAATACTTACATTGACAAGATGGGTGCTACCATGTCCAAGGAGGCAATGAGAATTCCCAGCTCAGCAATCAGAGCCGTGAGGAGCAGAGCCCAGGTTGGCTCACCATTTGCTTTACCATGTCCAAATACCTGTAAAAAGAAAATTTACTACACATTATTAATCAATTCTTTGGAACTGTAGAGGATTTTCAAATCAGGCGTCACTCTTTATGAATGTTATGTAGCCCAATAATTACTGTAGCAAATTAAACATTTTGGTGTATTTTGTATTTATAGCTTGCAGTATGCATGCAGATGTGTTAACACCACAATCTTGCCACAATTGCGAACTCAAAAGTCATGCAGGTGTAAATTATTTGAAGGCGGTGATGGTGCTGCTGCTGTTAACATGATAAATGCATGGTTGGCTTTAAAATGTGATAACCCAGCCCATATTACCAATTGCACTTCTGTGTGTCCCTTTTAAAGGATTACAAAATGTGCTTTAACCATAGCCAAATACACCAAAAAAATAATAAATCCTCCGACTTTTAATTAGTCATAGGGGGGTGTATTCAATTCGTTCCGGGTTTTCCGACTGTCGGAAAAAAACTTCACTTTTCAACAGTTTTTAGATCGAATATGCATTCGACCTATTCAATGAAAGTTGTTTTTTCGACTGTCGAAAAAAACAGCACTTGTCAGAAAACACGTGGATCAGTGAGTTACTCATCTATCCACGTGTTTCTGTCGAAAATGCAGCTGTTTTTGACAGTTTGCCGCTGATGGAGATTCGACTTCTAATCAAGTCGAATCTGCATTGTCGGAATGCTGCCCGGAAACGGCTGGCATTGAATAGTGCCGTGTTGGATCCTCCAACTTCAATTTAATATACCCCTTTATCTTATGGAATTTGTATTTACTCAACAGATTTAGGATGAACAAAGAAAACAAAATATTTGATGGTGCTTGCTCAGACCAAAGGATTGCATGTACATAATACCCCTTTCACATCACACTGAAAACCCGGTATCGACACGGCATATTGCCGTGTCGAAACGGGTCCGTGTGTGATGTGAAAGGTCCTTTGGTGAATTAGCGGGTCTCGTGTGACCCGGTAATTTAACCCGGTAAAAAAGAAGGGTTATTACCGGGTCAGGCGCAGTGTGAATGGGAGCCGTTCCGATGCGACACGGCTCCCATTCACAGTATAGGCAGATGCGGCGCAGGAGATGAGCTCATCTCCCGGCGCCGCCTCCACCCCCGCCCCTGCTGCGCCCTCCGCTGCTATGGCAACCGACCCGGTATATTGCCGGGTCGGAAAGCCTGCAACGGAGCGCAAATGCCGGATCCCACCCGGTAAGTACACGTTTCTCTTACCGGGTAGGATCCGGCATTTGCGATGTGAAAGCAGCATAAGTGTAATGTTGATCATTGATTTTTTTTTTTCTTTAAAGATATGTAAAATCCACTAGTTTAAAATGTTGGCACAGTTAGCTTGGTCTCATTCCCTTTAGTCCAGAAGCACCCGACTAAATAAATTTTCTACCACCATAATCCAAATGTCAGCCTGATTTTTTAAGCAGACTTGTATATACAGCAGATTTGCAGACAGAGCAATAACAACAAAAAAACACATGATGCTCTAGCTTCCCAAGCTAATCACTGTTTTTGGCCCTGTAAATATAAAAAAGAAGAATGCTTATTTTCCTTAAGTCAAACTCATGACTAGGCTTCATTAAAAGATTTCTACAAATAACCACATTACTGTTTTATTGTTGGTTCCATGTAAACAAAGGTAAAACATTACAGTTAAAGAAAAGCTCCAATTACAGTTTCCTGCACATAGATTAGAAAAAATAAACAATATTCCAGTTTTGATTTCCACCACCTGTTTAAAAAAATAATAAGAAAAAAATACATCAATGGTATCATAGCCCCCAGAGTTCACTTACTCGCAGAAATGGGACTATATTGTCCTTAGCAATTGCTTGCAGCAATCGAGGTGCTCCAGTTAGACTTTGCAACCCAGCTCCACAAGTAGAAAAGAAAGATCCAATAACTATAACCCATGGAGAAGGCCACGAAAGGGTCCCAACCACCAAATTCTTGTTCACTGCCTCACCATACCTATAAAGAAATCATTAGTTACCAAACTAAACACGTTAAGAAATGAAGTGAAAACATTAATAATATTAGACTGATCAAGCACAATGCAAGTAACTGGAGGCAATGACACTACGACCTATACAGTGCTTAGTTTATATGATATTTAGAACGAAGTAACAAAAGAATAGCAAGGACATTGCTAAGTTTTCACATACAATTATGGTTTTATATATATATATATATATATATACACACACTGCTCAAAAAAATAAAGGGGACACTTAAACAACACATCCTAGATCTGAATGAATGACATATTCTTATTAAATACTTTGTTCTTTACATAGCTGAATGTGCTGACAACAAAATCACACAAAAATTATCAATGGAAATCAAAATTATTAACCCATGGAGGTCTGGATTTGGAGTCACCCTCAAAATTAAAGTGGAAAAACACACTACAGGCTGATCCAACTTTGATGTAATGTCCTTAAAACAAGTCAAAATGAGGCTCAGTAGTGTGTGTGGCCTCCACGTGCCTTTATTGATTTCCATTGATAATTTTTGTGTGATTTTGTTGTCAGCACATTCAACTATGTAAAGAACAAAGTATTTAATAAGAATATTTCATTCATTCATTCATATCTAGGATGTGTTATTTTAGTGTTCCCTTTATTTTTTTGAGCAGTGTATATATACCTATAATCTTGAAATTCGGCAGGTAGCTTCTCCTTAGGTCCCAGGTGGTTACTAAAAACCGGTTTTACAAATGTCACTGCCCATCCACGCCAAAAATGGTTATATGTATGTATGTATATATGTATGTATGTATGTATGTATGTATATGTATTGTATGTTCCAGCGTAACTCCGGAATGCCTACAGCAATTTACAACAAACTTAGTACACATATGACTTACAATCTGGGAACAAATACTATGGGGGTTATACACCCATGGCACCCCTAGGGGTGAGGCAGCAGCACTGAGTATTTCTGCAGACAGCATAACTCCGGAATCCTGAAACAATTTACAACAATCGGGGAACAAACACTGCGTGGGTAAGACATGCCTAGCACCCCTAGGGGTGACACAGCAGCACAGAGTATTTCAGCAGATAGCATAACTCTGGAATGCCTGGTGCAACCTACACCAAATTTGGTACACATATGACTTACAATCTGGGAACAAACACTGTGGGGTTAACACACCCCTAGTGGTGGGCCAGCAGCACAGACTATATCAGGACATGCATGATATGTCAGTGACGGCAGGGTTTCATGTGACAGTGGCAGTGACCTGATGTGAGGAGGGGAATGGAGGTAGCAGGAAGCCACACGCTGAGAGTCATATAGTGGGAGAAGCAGGGTCACCCAGCAGCACTGAGTATATTAGGAGATGCATATGTCAGGCAGGACAGGGCTGCATGCGACAGGGGTGATGACATGATGTCAGGAGGGGAATGGAGGTAGAACGAACCCACATTCTGAGAGTTACTGTATATAGTGGAAGTAGCAGGGTCCCCCCAGCAGCACAGAGTATATCAGGAGATGCATAATGTGCTGCGCTATATAAGAAACTGTAAATAAATTGATCATTTCACAGGAGCACTGACATGATGTGAGGAGGGGAATGGAGATGAAGAGCAGGGTTCCTTGGGGGACCAAAAAGGGGTTGAACCACTACACAAAGGGGTCAGGGAAGCAAGATATGCCTATATACTAGATCTCCAACCAATGTCAATTAACAAACAACTATAATTCTAATTTACCATCTTCATCCCGTAGCGACGCACGGGTATTAAGCTAGTACAGTATATGTCTGCTATTTTTTTTAAGTGTTTTTTTTATCAAGGCTCCTAACCGCCGACAGTCAGGACATATAAAAAAGGTTATTTTTCCCAGTAGTGACTAAACCATAAATGATAAAAGGCCACATAAAAAAGTATAGTATGAATTTGGATTTTCCTCCAGCAGTATTGTTCCTCCACCACTTAGAATTTGCACTTAATTTGATAGATATGTATAATCAGGGTTGCATAGAAACTGGACTCAGGTAGTGCTGCAGCGCAGTCTGAATTTCAAACAGGGAAGCCATACTGACTGCCACTCCAAACCATGCCAAACATCACCGGCTGGGACTCACTGGCAGTTGTGCGGCTCCACTATTTGAATTTTGTACTGCACTGCATATCCATTTCTGGAGTCACCACTGCGAGTCCCGCCAATTAGTATTCTTGATTGAAAACACATGTAAAGATGTTTTTCCCATAAGTGTTAAATGTTTTTTTTTAATTAGCAGGCATACTGTATATTGCCCATCTTATATATTGCCTAAACGAAAACATTTATTGATACTATTTTTTTCTTTGTTACTTTCTTCTAAATATCAAACAATCTTTTCTCTATATCACTAAAATAAGAATCGTCTTCAAACACTTCTCTCTAGGCTGTCAGTGGCCTATTTTCCTTAAAGAGTTGCAGAAGTTTTTTTGTTTTGTTTTTGGAGTGCCATAAAAGCAAGAGTGCACCATTGTAAGATCATCATTTGGCAATTTCTGAAGTTGCAAGAATATAGGTTTTAAGACTTATATGTTCGTTGTCAATGAGCTCTAGTGCAATCCTTTATTCAGGTGCATTTACATTTAAGTAACTAAGCGCTAGAAGAAAATAGTGTTAGTCAGTGCCTAGAACTACATACTGTATTGCAATTTTTTTTTAAGTCAAGAAAAAGAAGAAAATAAAAAGGCATGGTTGGATTGCAATCAAACGAAACACAAATATAAAGAAAAAAAATTACTAAGCAGTATCATGATGATTATTTACAAGGTACCAAAATGACTTACTTGTCTCGTAAAACGACACCCTCAATGCATGCACCAAAAAGTACCACAGTGCTGAAATCTGACGGAAGTGTTAAGTAAACAAAGAAACATTTTTTTTTAAAATCAGATTAATGTAGGTCTTCTGGAAGTGTGTACTACAATATCCCAGCTGTCGGGATCCCGACCACCGGAATGCCGGAAGTGGGGCGAGTACAAAAGAGCCCCTTGAAGGTTTGCAGTGCTTGCCACACTGTACTCACCATGCTGTGGGCATGGTGGCATGCTACACGCACCACACTATTTTTTCTCCCTCCAGGGGTGTCATGGACACCTTAAGAGGGAGAATAGTTGTCGGTATCCCGGCGCCGGTATGCTGCGCCTCGGGATCCCGAATGCTTCCCTTTCTGGAATAGCTGGACTGTATTATTATTATCCTTTATTTATATGGTGTCACAAGGGTTCTGCAGCGCCCATTTACAGAGTACATAAATAGTGTTCACTCTAGGCTGTTTTAGCAGGGCGCCACGCCCTGCCCGTTTTTTAACAGGCAAAACCCGCCCTGCCCCTTTTGCGGCGCCCTGCTAGAACAGCCGCCCGCTCCCTGCCCTCCCGGCGTGTATAGATGCCGTGCGCATGCGCGCGGCATCCATTCACGCATTAGGAGAGGGCTGGGGGAAGCCCAGCACCGACGGAGGTGCTGGGCACGCCCCCAACAGTGACGTCGCCGGCCACAGACGCTCTCTATAGTAGCGTCTGTGGGCCGCACCGCCCCCTAAAATGACGGAGGCGTGGCCACGCCCCCTAATTTGCGTGGCCGCGCCCCCATTTCGGGCGCGCGTGCACATGTGCCCCCGGAGTCCGGCGCCCTGCCCCTTTTCACTCCTAGAGTGAACACTACATAAACAAATAATCAAACAGGAAAACAGCAACTTACAGTTGATGACAGTATAGGACAAGTACAGGGTAAATAAACATAGTTACATCAGCAGATGACACTGAAATAAGTATAAGGTGGCAGAGGACTGCTGGAGTTGGTGCAGTTGAAGATTATTAAAGTAAGAAAGGATAAGCACATGAGGGAAGAAGGCCCTGCTCATGAGAGCGGTATTACTATGCTAACTGAAAGTGTAAACAAATTAGAGAACACTAATACTCCAGTTTTTAGTTTTGTGTACCCAAAACCTATGCCTATAATTACAATTCACTCTTAGGCATTCCCAGTAGGATACAGACCAATGAAGTGGTGATTATGGCTAAAATGGTGCCTACAGGAATTGATTTTTGAGCATCTTTCAGGTCCCCAGATCGGTTACTTCCAGCCATAATTCCTGTGGAAAGCAAAAAAAATAATTATGTTCGCATTCCTATAAAGCAGGGTGAATACTTGTAGTTTATTTGTATTGCATTCTGAACTTTGGTGCATATGAGAAATGTAGCCAAAACTCCCCCCAAATTTTTTTTGCGAGTGTTCAGAATCAGAATCTGCTTTATTGGCCAGGTATACTTGCGTATATACTAGGAATTTGTCTTCGGTTTGCTATACAACAGCCAAGTAGGTAACAGATAAGCAGGTGTGTGTGTGTGTGTGTGTGTGTGTGGGGCGCGAGTAAAGTCACACAGATAGGCATACCTTAGGGACACATGTTAGTTACATATACGTCTAGTCAGTCAATGTTCAGGAGTTCAACAGGCGGACCGCTTGGGGAAAGAAGCTTTTGAGGCTTCTGGTGGACCTGACGGGGATGGCCATGTAACGCCTGCCTGAAGGAAGTGGAGTAGAAGAGGAGCAGAAGCTTCTGTAGGATGTTGAACTTGCCTGAGGAAGAACAACCTCTGCTGCGCTTTCCCAACAGTGGTATCAGCATTGTACCCCCATTTAAGGTCCCGGGAGATTGTGATCCCTAGAAACTTGAAGGAGTCCACTAGCGATACCACACTGTCAGCAATCGTTAGCGGAGGTGCACTAGATGACTTCTTCCTTAAGTCCTCTATCATCCCGACAGTTTTGAGGGGGTTGAGCTCAAGGTTGTTGTGGATGCACCATTGGGCCAACTGGTCTACTTCCCATTTATAGGCCGATTCGTCCCCGTCCTTGATGAGGCCGATGCCTTATTGCAGGTTCGCAAAAGAAGTCCCCTACAACCCAAACAATCACTTCTACGATGCCCCAAACACCGACGGCCAAAGAGGTGGAGGCATTGTATAAAAGGGCCAAACCCAGGAAAGCTCCGGGTCCTGTCACCATCTGCCCTAAGAGCATGTGCGGGTCAGCTCGCCCCCATATTCACCAAGATCTTCAACAAATCTCTGGAGCTACAGAAAGTCCCTTCTGGTCTCAAAAGGTCTACTATCGTCCCAGTACCCAAGAAACCCTCTATCACGAACCTGAATGACTACAGGCTGATAGCACTGACATCTGTTGTCATGAAAAAGTTCGAGCGTCTGGTTTTGAATCACCTGAAAACTGTGACTGGCCCCCAACTGGACCCCCTACAGATCGCCTATCGATTGAATCGGTGTGTCGAGGATGCAGTCAACCTGGGCCTGCGCTACATTCTACAGCACCTAGACATTCCCAGTACCTACGCGAGGGTCCTGTTTGTCGCTTTTTCAGCTCGGCCTTCAATTCAATCGTCCCCAGCATCCTCCATCCCAAATTACTTTGCCTAGGGGTTGACCGTATGTTTACCTTTAATGCATCCAGCCCTATGAATGTTGACTTATGTCCATGTCGACATTCTAGTGTCTACATTTTAATTGCATACAGCATGACTGTGGGCCTGATTCATAGATGGATGGAATGTTGTATACAGACTGATTGTTTTTGCTACATGTGCATAGGTACCATAATGGTCGCAGTGTGGGTTTATTTGCTAAGTGAATGACAGTCAGGGAGGACTTGTGGGTGTTAATGGGGATAGCAACTCAAATGCAGACACACTGAGACCGATTTGAGGGGTGTGTCCCGCAGGCAGTTAAGGTTACACATAAGGTCAGTTATCAACTGATGTGCATTTAATGGTTTTTTCCTTGTACACAAGTGGCCAATCTCAGATGCCACCAGTGGTCATCTTAATACTAATCTCAGCAGCTGTGATATTGGCATATTTTCACAGAGTAGATACATACAGTAACGCAGATGTGAAGGTATTACTCATACATCTCTGAATCAAGCCCTATGTGCATGAACTGGCTAAAAGCTTTTTTTATGTGAGGAACAATACTTGGCTTGGGACAGGAATGATTTATTAGTTTTTATGCAGTTCCAATGGTTGGATATATATCAGAGAGACAGTCACAAAAAGTCAGTTTTGGATATCAGTGGGTAATGGGTCTTGAGGTTTTTACATTAATATTTTTTAAGTTGTCAAAATAATTTAAATCCACCACCTTAAATTTTACAAATATGTTTTCAACTGTTTTTTTTTATATGGTTACATATTCAAATAGACACACGGCCATCTCTTTTAATAAAGCGGTAATTTAAGTGGAATTTATTTATTTCATACCTGAATCAGAAAACTCCTATATTTCGAATATATCTAGCATGTCATTTACTTGTAAAGTGAAATGGGCCAAGCCTTGTACTGTCCTTGTCACCATTGCTCTACTCAGCTCCCTTATCCTACCCGGATGTGTGATATTTGGTATTTTTGCAATTATTATTCTTTGACCTTCTATTGCAATCAATCAGCTCCTAATTGTTAGTTTTCAAACACAGCCTGTAAAATGACAGGAGCTGTTTGGATGGTATCTTAACTCTCTCCACTTTATTTCTCTCCCGTATTGTTATGGTTGAAGTGCAGTGATGTAATTTGTGTCAGTTTAGGAATGGATGTATAATTAGTGAATTAGAAGGTAATCTTATAGAAACATCTTGCTTACTCTTAATTTCAAAAAGCATACCTCTCATAATTAATTTATGTTTAAGAATCATCACATGGCCTCTTTCCAAAAAGGATGTGCAGTCAAGTCACACTGAAAGTGTGGTCACTTGCCCAGTGCTATGCCATGTACTCAAACATGCTAGGCTGCCCCCAAACTCCACTAATAAATATACTCCTACATTTTCAGTGTGCAGCTATGGCAGACCAGAAATGAGCAAGGTATACCTCCCAACATTCCAGATATCAGTATTTAAGTCCTGCCCAGAGGGATGGCATAATAGTCTGACCCAGACCTAAATCAGGACAGTGGGGAGGTATGGTTTTACACAGTGAAATAAAAATATTACGATTAGTCACTGGTTTATGTTTTGCTACCTACAAGACGAAAAATAAACAAAATAGTCCTTGTATCAATGTAATTTGTATAACAATAGCACTCCCATTATTGCAAAAGGGGGGATGCTTGAAGTCCTCAAATATGACTCTATTTCCAAAAAGCCAAATGTTCAGTATATAGAAGTGGTAGTACCCAGCGTCTTTCGTGCGAACAGTGTTAACCACTTAACTGACGATTTTCCCCTTCAAAACTGTTAACATTGTTAACATTTATTTTATTTAAGAAAGTTTAAAAAATATTTTTTTAAATATTTAAACATTATATTATGCACATCTGCAGAATGGATCTCCTCATCAAAAACGGGGGGACAGGGTGGGATGGCGCAGTCGCATGAGATCTGACCATGCTAGTTAAGTGGTTTTAATAGCTCAATAAGCATTTATGTACACTTGTCGCCTTGATATGGAATACATCTTCTTCGCTTTTTTCATCTAAATCGTGAGTGCTGGCTTGTTTTGCTTTTTCCAATGAGCTGGAAAAGCGAGTGCCTTTATGTTATTTTACTGCCTTGCACCATCTATTCATTCTGTACTATGGTTTTGAGTGCTGTCACTTTTGCTCTTATATATATATATATATATATATATATATATTTATTCACACATACAGGTTGAGTATCCCATATCCAAAATGCTTGGGACCAGAAATAGTTTGGATATCGGATTTTTCCATATTTTGAAATAACTGCATACCATAATGAGATATCATGGTGATGGGACCCAAGTTCAAGCACACAATTCATTTATGTTTCATATACACCTTATACACACAGCATGAAGGTCATTTAATACAATATTTTTAATAACCTTGTGTATTACAAAGTTTGTGTACATTGAGCCATCAGAACACAAAAGTTTCAAAATCTACCTCAGTCCTACTCAAAAAATTCTGTATATTTCGGAATATTCTGTATATAGGAACATTAGTATATGCATTCTCAACACACACACACACACACACACACACACACACACACACACACACACATATATGCACTGCTCAAAAAATAAAGGGAACATCAAAATAACACATCCTAGATCTGAATGAATTAAATATTCTTATTAAATACTTTGTTCTTTACATAGTTGAATGTGCTGACAACAAAAACACACAAAAATTATCAAAGGAAATCAAATTTATTAACCCATGGAGGTCTGGATTTGGAGTCACACTCAAAATTAAAGTGAAAAAACACACTACAGGCTGATCCAACTTTTATGTAATGTCCTTAAAACAAGTCAAAATGAGGCTCAGTAGTGTGTATGGCTTCCACGTGCCTGTATGACCTCCCTACAACGCACACAAGTAGCTCAGGTAGTGCAGCTCATCCAGGATGGCACATCAATGCGAGCTGTGGCAAGAAGGTTTGCTGTGTCTGTCAGCGCATTGTCCAGAGCATGGAGACGCTACCAGGAGACAGGCCAGTACATCAGGAGACGTGGAGGAGGGCAACAACCCAGCAGGAGGACCGCTAACTCCGCCTTTGTGCAAGGAGGAACAGGAGGAGCACTGCCAGAGCCCTGCAAAATGACCTCCAGCAAGCCACAAATGTGCATGTGTCTACTCAAACGATCAGAAACAGACTCCATGAGGGTGGTATGGGGGCCCAACGTCCACAGGTGGTTGTGCTAACAGCCCAACACCGTGCAGGACGTTTGGAATTTGCCAGAGAACACTGTAAACGTTGATTTACATACAGGACTAAAAGCAACACTTTAAAAAGACATTCAATACACTTTAAATGGAGCCGCTGCGGCCGCTGTAATCAATCCTTAGCCTACGTACTTTTTTTACACCATTAGCGCACAAAGCCCCGTACCATGTACGTACTTTGCGTACTAACGCCGCGATGGCCGTACAAAGTACACGCAGTACGTACACACCCAAATATAAGCCGTGAGCTACACGTGTGACTGAAAATACACTTATAACCTTAGCAGGGAAAAGAGACACGACACCAGATTGTATTTTAGATGCCGGGTTCCGACACACCAACATATAATTACTGAAAGGGGGTTACAATCACAATGCAATGCAATAGAAAATGGCTACAGTCAATGGTACACACGTTTTGGTTTCGCCTGCGCTTCCTGTCCGGTCCTCAGTCATCAAGGTAGATGACCTTCAGAGTCTGTGTGGGACCAGGCATGCAGCTGGCTTTTTATACAATAGATCAAAACATAATACAATACACTCTGTGTGCTCTTCTTCCATTGGTTTGGGGGTGGGACATATCCTGTGCACTGGGGATCATTGGTCAGCTCAAGAGGTGGGCGATGGCTAAGACTAGAGATGTGATTTCTGTTGTTTACATCTGAGTTCCCGCCCCATGACCAGTTAAAATCATCACATAAATCATACATAAATCTGGTATTATTAATAACTTAATGTTGCAATATGTGACAATATTCTTATACCCACCAGATTAATGCTTATGTGACTCTGAACAATATGATCCCACACATGATATGATTATCTATTTCCATCCTCAAGATATACATATATCCATATATATCTATCAATATATATATATATATCTATCTATATCTATATATCTATCTATCTATATCTATATATATATATATACATACACACACACACACACACACACACACACACACACACACACACACACACACACACACTCCTGCTATTACACTTTGTTAGGAAATATATATAGACTATGAATGTTATTACCTCAGATTTCTAAATGTCTGGTTTGTAATTTGTTAGCTATTGCTAATTGAGTCTCTCTTCAGTCAACCTAGGTTCCTGGATATTGTCTTTCTGTTTGTCCTGTCTTCAGATAAGACAATGACAATCCAGTATTTATTGTCTTTGACAGACACTGGACAACTCTAGAACAATGGGTTTAACCAAAGGTATTTGCCTTCTTCATAGGATTTCAAAGTTTTGCGTAAATAAGGCCATCTGGTATATTGTATTTGAGTTTCTGGGAGGATAATTTATGTGCGAACCATCTTCATGCTATTAGAAGGATGAGCAGACAGTGGGTGATTTATGCAATATATGGATTAAATATATATGTCTTTGTGGCTTTTCCATGCGAGTACAAATGCCTCCATAATTACTCATACCATGCGCTAACACGCACGACCGCATGAGCGATCATACGCAATTTGCGAATATGTGCACGCACGGCCGAATAAGTATGCACACCATCTATGTGGTGTTTGTACGTGATGTGTGTACTGTAATATTTTCCGACTTCGACAGTCCACCCTTTGGCAGTCACCAATAACTGCCACTAACTAATCAATAAACAGAAATATATCTATACATTATATACAGAAGCTTGGTTGATCGGGGAAGAGTTGTAGGTGGGAAATGTATAGCCTAGTGGGATAGTAAAAAGCATGTATGTATGAATCAATGTCTGAGGGGCATGTATCATCGTGCCGGATATGTTCTAAATAAGCTTCGAGGTATTGCGAAGTATACATTAAATCCTTCTCATCCTGTATTAAGGGTCTGTAAATGGGCCAACAAACACTACCGAGCTCTTTTCGGCTTCTTGTTCCAACAAATGGGGTGCACATTTAGTTGATGATACATGGAGGGGGAACATATGTGAGTGCTAGTATATGTGGATATCACCTGTCGACTATGTGTGCTATTAACTGGAGGTTGCAGAGATGAAGATAAGACATATATATAAAAATACATTCACAAACACTTTGGGTAGGGCTGACGTCTTCTCCAGTTGGATGTATCTGGGCAGAGGGGGAGACAAAGAAAAACGGGTGAAAGAAACAGGCCATGATATTCATTTGCAATCCTTATCATAACGCTGTCTCTATGGATGGATCATAAATTAAATCTGCTGCTGTAACAGCGCCCTCACTCCTTAGACTCATCAAATTTGTGCTGTGCTTGCGCCGCGTTAGAATTTGAACACACCTAAATATCAAACCAATAATTATGATGACTCCCAGGATACAAAGGAGAAACTTCCCCACACTCATAATGACATTTTGTGCCCATCCTCCTTACCCTGAGAACCATTTGCGTGGGTTCAACCATGAGACCCAGCTGGTCAGTTCATTACCCACAGTCGCTAAGGTAAGGTTGTGATTCCTCCTAAACTCCCACTTCAACATCTCATCCATCTTCTGATCGATGATCTCCGTGGGGTCGTCAGTGCTGTTCGTAATATATGTACATCACTTCACACCATATTGAGTTGTCAGAGTAACAGTACCCACCTGTCACGGCTGTAACATAATTAAGGATCATCCTGTGCTGGATCAGTTCCTTCTTGCAGGCTTGTAACTCCCTTCCCGTATACCTGAAGGTGTCATCATACATCTCAGTGATATTATCTATCAAGTTCGCTAGCGCATGGATATACCTTTAATTTATAGTTCCTCTGGCAGTACGGGTGATGTCTAATGCGAGAAGGAACTGAATCCCGGTGGATTCGTGGATCAAATCAGAGGCTGCGTGCTCTGCCCTATCTTGAGGTGTCTCTTGATGATGTGTTCATAGTGAGTATGAGTATAAGGAGTCTGAGCACTGCGGTGAACGTCTTTCATTTTATCGTGGGTTATGGTCATGACCTCCGGTAGTACTCTCCCAATATAACACAATCCCTCAGAGCTCAGAGCAAGCCACTTGTACGCTTTCCTCCCACATATGAAATAGGCATCATCTGGGAGAACATAGAGGACAAAATGTAACATCACCATATTGCAAACTTTCCATTTAAAGAAACCAATCCCTAGTTCTCTCATTTGCTCAGTACAAGTATTGGGCTGGATGATATGGGCACAATACCCTGACAATACTTTTCCAACCCACATGGTCTTGCTTCCACGTGTATACCTATACCGAAAGTACCTCCCACTGTTAGCTATCTGGCGTACAAGTTCAGAGTCGATAGTTATCTTATCAGCTGTGTGTGTGAAGGTCATTGTCTGGTTATTCCACGTCACTTCCCAATTTCCTGGTTTTCGGTAATTGGAAATATTAACACACAATAAGGACCTGGTGGAGTTTCAAGCTAGGGGGCCTGGAGATATTGAATTTCTTGTCCACCGGTCTCCCACCCCGTAATTCGAGTACCTCATCTATTGCTAAAGGGTATGGTACTAATCCTGACTTACTCTGACCTTGAGGTACCTGTGAGCACACCCAGCATTCTGTCTGGTTTAAGACCTTACCCACTAGTGAGTGGTAATCATTCAACGGATGTCGGTCCATGTCGATATTAATGTTGGACTGACATCTCTGGATGTACCCATCTTTGACTATGTTCTCACAATTCCTACAAATACAATATTCATCAGACAATAACCCTTCACATTGCCTCCGAGCTCCGTGACTACCAGAGCGCTTACTGATACCAGCCTTTACTCGAGTGATGTGCTGCTCCTGAGATCCTACAAATTCGTACGCGCCATCAGAACCCATTCCAGATCCTTGCTCGACCTCTCTGGGACCCTAACCAAAACAAATTGTCCTGATCAAAAACAGAATTACTAGCAGTACCCGAAACACAGTCTCTTGTGATAGATCCATTTCGTTAGGGGAAAGAAGGAAAATAAGAAGGAGAAAAAGAAAGGAAAATGCAGGGGAGGTGAAAATAGAAAATGGTGCGACAACCGTCCTAGATCTTGTTGCTCTCCGTGCTCAGGTGCCTTTTTACAGTCCTGTCTCTCAACTTTCCCGGAACAAGCACTCTAGTGATACGAGGTTCTCTACACCCTGCTCTTTGTCACGAGTTCTCTCCGGGTCAGCGACCTTCTTGCAGTGGGACGAGTGAACCCAAGTCTCTCTTTCGGCGACCTTCAATGCTGTCGTGCTGGTTAACAAGACTTGGTATGGTCCTTCCCACCTGTCTATGAGGCAACCTGAGCGCAAGAAATTTTGAATCATCACATAATCCCCAGGCTCAATGTCATGACAATAACTGTCCGGTAGGTCAGGAATCACCAGCTTTAGATTTCTTTGTTAATTTCTCAGCTGCTGGCTCATCAAAACCAAATATTTCACAGTCACT
Organism: Pseudophryne corroboree; assembly: GCF_028390025.1. Classification (NCBI taxonomy): domain Eukaryota; kingdom Metazoa; phylum Chordata; class Amphibia; order Anura; family Myobatrachidae; genus Pseudophryne; species Pseudophryne corroboree. Next base: position 219,013,164 of record NC_086454.1, on the reverse strand, counting down.
TCATTATTGCATTTCAAATCATCCTGGGGGTCTATCATTACATGAGGTTGTCGACCAAAAATAATTTCAAAGGGTGATAAGTTAAGTGGAGACCTGGGAGTGGTTCTGATGCTGTAGAACACTAGTGGCAAAGTTTCTGGCCACAGCAATCCAGTTTCAGCCATCACTTTGCTCAGCTTGTTCTTAATAGTGCTGTTCACTCTCTCTACCTTTGCACTCGCCTGTGGCCGGTACGGAGTATGCAGCTTGCTATTAATTCCCATCAGTTTGCACATGACCTGAAAGACTTCACCTGTAAAATGGGTACCCCTATCACTTTCAATCATTCTAGGGATACCATATCTACACACAAATTCCTGCATAATTTTCTTTGCAGTGAACGTAGCAGTATTTGTGGCAGCAGGGAACGCTTCTACCCAGTTGGAAAATACATCAATACATACTAACACATATTTCAAATTCCTACAGGGTGGTAACTGTATGAAGTCGATTTGTATTACCTGAAAAGGTCCGTCTGTCGGAGGGATATGGGATGGCTCTGTTGGTATTGTCTTTCCAATATTCTTCCTCAAGCAAGTAAAACATGTCATTGCTCTCTTACCTGCATGAGAAGAGAATCCTGGCGCACACCAGTAGGCTCTTACCAACTTGCACATACCCTCTTTGCCCAGATGAGTCGACCGTGTGCCGCCTCAGCTAGACTTGGAAGATATGATCTGGGGGCCACCGGCTTACCGTGTCCACCTGTCCAAAGTCCTGAGGACTCCTGACCATACCCCTTCGACTTCCAGACTGCCTTTTCCAGTAGGGAACACAAATTTTGCATTTCAATTTTAACTGTTGTGTGTTATCAGTTGTGTGAAGTAAACCATCTCTGGATGAGAGAAGAGAGGGGAATAATAGTAAATAAAAAAGAAAATGTCAGGTTTGGCCTTCACCAACAGGCTGTCACACCATCATGCATATCGGTGTCGTACACAGTCTCCCTTCACCAATATTCTCATTCTCCACCCTTTGTGCATGACCAGGCACACTGCATTAATACTGGCGTCCTTGTTCTAGTGAGATATACTGGATTTTGGCAGAATTCTGACGACCGAGTAGGCATGTGGCATTTGAACTGTAATTGGGTCCATGTAGTGTACCCTCCTGTCGGTGAACGTAAGAGATGAGGAGGAAACTTTGAAGACAAATCACATATAGGTTAGTAACATAAGTTTGCAGAGGCAAAGAGGATTTTATAAAATTTGACAACTGGATTGGGCACTATGGGGAATCACTTTTCCAGTAGGTCTACACCCCAAAAAAAAATCTGTGTGTGTCGTATCTCTACTGGGACTATCCCAGCCATCAATCCAGTGTCCTGTCCATCCTAAGTTCATAGGGAACCCGGTATCTGTGAGATAATTTCCTCTACCTGTGATGGACATGAATTTAGAACAGTGAAATGCAATATTAGTCTTCGTGGGTATCCAACATACTTTGTACTTCAAGGGCGGGAGCACGCTATATGTATACTATATCTAACAAAACTCCTGTTAAGTTAATCAGGGGCCATTTCTGCTAGAGAAAGAAGCAAAAGTTTAGAGGCCTCATATTAACCCCAGCAAGTTTTGTCAAAAGGGTAAAGTTGCATTTATTCCGTTCTTCCCATTAACCGAATCAGTGTTTTCTATATGGCTCGTGATTCCTTACTATATGTTCCTTGATCCCGTCTGTGTGTTTAATAATGTGGCTTGTTTTCTCTGTCTAGGGGTCTATATTGACTATGTGTTCTGCTACTGCTACAATCTCTGGCAAAATGCCCTTCCTTCCTACAAGTGTAACATATTCTCTTTCTTTTCTTATCACCAGGGTTTTGGGGTTTAGGGTGATGAGGCTTTGCTGCAAGAGCCTGTATATTTTCAGTCCTCAGCCTCTCCTCCTGTTGTTCTCTGCGCCTAAAACAATATTCTTGTGGTGTTCAATTGCGCACTCTCTAAGACAAGCTACTGTGACCCCTCTCCAATTAGGCAAAGATGTTAGTACCCTGTCCCTTACTGTCTTATTGAGCCCGTCCATTAGCACAGAGACAGCCACCTCCCTGTAATCCGCATTGTTCCCTATATCCGCTATCCCAACGTATCTATCCATTATTTGCAGAGCCCGATGGAAATATTCAGATGCCATTTCATTTTCCTCTGTTTTATGGAGAAAATTCTTCTCACTTAACAGTAGTGGGGAAATACAACTCTAGTTGCCTGTTAATTTGTTCCACATTCTCCTGATTGTTTCCGTCAGTCATAGGACTATCCGACTCTAATCTACAATCAGTGATTAATTTTTGGTTGTCAATATTAGGGGGTAGGCACACTTTCAAAAATATCCGCCAATCTTTGTTAGCTGGTTCATGAGCATTACTCAGATCTCTGATAAACTTCAGACATCTGGCTAAATGCTTATGGGGATCGGGGAATTCTGAAATGATTGACCGTAGTTCAGCTATGGACCACGGGCAATACATTGCATTATTCCTGGTGAGGATTTCTGCCTGACTATCGGTTCCCGCATTGGGAGTTACTATTTCCAAGACAGGATGTAATCCTACCAATCCGTTCTTAATCTGTTTGCTGTAAGGTGTTGTTGTCTCTGTGCAATGACCCGTCTCACACTTACCGGTAGCTGTGACCTCACCAGTTCTTTCAGTGGGGAATATTGTTACTGCTCTAACTGGATGGACAGGCCCCATACCTGAGTTTCCTGCAAGGTGACTGCCTGAATGAGAGCTGCGATTTGGCTGGGTCCTTCATCTTCCTGTGACCTATAACCTTGGAGAGACTTCAAAATAGGATACAACTTGCAATAGTTAGGGTTAACACATTTCTCTTGTATTCTACTATCATTTACAGATATACCATTGACTGAAGCCATCTCTTCCCTTTCGACCTGTGTCGATAATGGTGTGTCCGTTCCCTCATTCCTGCTAGGTTTGGAACTTGCTTTGCGAGTTTGTTCCCTTTGCACCTCCCCCTCTTGTTGCCACAGGTTTAAACAATCGTTATGTCTAATCCTTTGTTTTCTGGATTTAATCAGACATATTTTACTACCTACAATCTGCAGTACCTCTGGTTCAAAGCTGCCCACTGCCCACCCTAGGGAATGATACCCTATCTTTGTCAGTCATACGTACCCATTCGTCACAATAAACTTCAGTGTGTGGACCATATTTCCCACACATTATAAACCTCGCGGACCCCTTGGGCCGCGGCTCTCCTGCCTGAACCCTGGCTACCATACGTCTCTTAGTTGAGCAACTGGCTCCGATAATTGTGGGCCTTTTCCCACAAACACCAAAATACTCAATATAAGCAGACAGTGAAAGTTCTTAGAGCGCTTTCACCCACTCCCACCTACGTTGGCCGGTACTGCAATACACTGTTGATAGCGGAAGGCAATGTACCCAACTTAGGGCCCCTAATTGACCTATATTTACTGGAAGTTTTTAGGAGTGACTTACCTTTTCCAGTAAATATCTGCCGTTGGAGATTTTCCTTAGAAAGACCAGCGAAAATTCCCTTATGCACTTGTACACAAATCACGCTTGCGTATGCTCTATACAGCGATGATACCGCGATTTTACGCAAAAGCTCGTAAAGGGGTATCAAGTTGCGCTATGTATCGCACCCACAAACATGCGGTCCAATCGCACAGCGTATAGGTACTTGTTACCTATCCGCCCTACGACCACTGGAATCGAATCACAAGCTGCGAAACCTCAGCAGGAGCGTATAAAAAAAACTATATGGGTCACAATTCACAATTCCCTACCACGCTCCTGTGTAAGTCTCCTCTCGACTTACGTATTCCAAAACCTATACTAACTTGAGTCAGCCGCCTCACGCCGCCAAGCCTCCACTCACTTGGTGTACCGAACGACGGGATCCCAAATTCACAGGGTTCAATACGTTCACTCATACTTTCACTCACTCAAATACACTTTGTTTTTCTGTATAGGAAATTTCCACTCGTTCTGATCGGCAGATTTTCCCACAGAAGCAATACAGTTTAAACAAAAGGATTATACTAATCTGCTTTTGAAACTGGATAGTTATGTGCTATTGTAGTATGGCTACTATCCCACCTTTTAATTGAACTAAACTATTGTGTAATTTGTACTTAGCGTCCGCACTCTTACGCACTTTGCGTAAACACGCGACCATGCGTGTCTTTTATGCTGCTACGCCAAAAAAATTACACAGATTTTTAAATAGCTTTTTTCCTGTTTACCTACGGGTTCTATCAGCACCTCTGCAGACCAGACAGAGCAGACGCAATCTAACAGCACACAAATAGGGTTTTTAGAACATCCACCAACCAGGAAAAGGTTACGTGGATAACTTTCCATCCTTTGCTGATAGATTAAGACTGCTATGACCTGCGAGCATGTGAAAAACCGGAGGAGCCCCCAATTGTAAACGTCGATTTACATACAGGACTAAAAGCAACACTTTAAAAAGACATTCAATACACTTTAAATGGAGCCGCTGCGGCCGCTGTAATCAATCCTTAGCCTACGTACTTTTTTTACACCATTAGCGTACAAAGCCTGTACCATGTACGTACTTTGTGTACTAACGCCGCGCTGGCCGTACAAAGTACACGCAGTGCGTACACACCCATAGACACGCCATGAGCACTCTGCAGCTACACGTGTGACTGAAAATACACTTATAACCTTAACAGGGAAAAGAGACACGATACCAGATTGTATTTAAGATGCCGGGTTCTGACACACCAACATATAATTACTGAAAGGGGGTTACAATCACAATATAATACAATAGAAAAATGGCTACAGTCAATGGTACATACGTTTTGGTTTCGCCTGCGCTTCCCGTCCGGTCCTCAGTCAACAAGGAAGATGACTTTCAGAGTCTGTGTGGGACCAGGCATGCAGCTGGCTTTTTATACAATAGATCAAAACATAATACAATACACTCTGTGTGCTCTTCTTCCATTGGTTCGGGGGTGGGACGTATCCTGTGCACCGGGGATCATTGGTCAGCTCAAGAGGTGGGCGATGGCTAAGACTAGAGATGTGATTTCTGTTTACATCTGAGTTCCCGCCGCATGACCAGTTAAAATCATCACATAAATCATACATAAATCTGGTATTATTAACTTAATGTTGCAATATGTGACAATATTCTTATACCCACCAGATTAATGCTTATGTGACTCTGAACAATATGATCCCACACATGATATGATTATCTATTTCCATCCTCAAGATATACATATATCCAAATATATCTATATATATATATATATATCTATCAATATATATATATATATATATATATATATATATATATATTGATAATGCTGATTTTGATTACCTTATAACCTTCACAATAATGGGTAAGAGACACAGTGCGCAATTGGCGTATGGGGTACCGTAAGGGTACGCACTTAGCGTAGCATACGCTCGGCCGTGATCGAGACGCACATGCGGCACGCTCGCTCACAGCTTAATGCGTGGTGTCGAGCACGCTATAGGCGAGCGACTACCGTAATGCTACGCTACCAGCGTAGCGGACGCTCGAGACCACGAGGAGATCACGAGCGGCGCAGACGCTTACAAGATGACAATCAGTAAACCTTGAATGTAACACACAGAAAGGACACTCTTATACTGTAAACCTTGTACTGAAACACTGTAGCGATATAACGCTGCTTAACCTGAATAACACTAAAGCTGTTTGAGCGATCGAGACGTTCCTATAACCCACTGCAATGTAATGAACACACGATACCGTGCTAAGGATCCAACACCTTTACTAACAAGCTTTTAGTTATATCGAAAAGGGGAAACAGTTACAAGTCATACACTACAGACTAACATAATTCTAACAGATTATCTAGACAGAAATATACAATAACATTACAATCTTATACTAAATAGAGAGAGAATGTGGCCAATACAAACAAAGAGCGAGATGATTACAGAGAATTACTTACACACACTGGGAATGATCGCTGCGCAGCCTGGTACCAGCTCCGAGTTAGTCAATATGAAAACCGTTTGTGGAGTGAGAGCGAGCTGCCCAGGCTGGCTGATCTTATATACACTGAGTACAGTATACTACAAAGGGACCTATAATCTCATTGTTCATTGGACACAGGAATGTCTCCTCGCATCATAACAAAAGGTCATAGGTTAGTTTGAACAGGTGGGCTGTGACTATATCAAACTGCTCAAGTGGGATGGAATCTGAAGATTCCCGCCGCATGGGTAATGAATCGCAAATATATGAAATGTCCAGAATCTACTAATGGCCATAACTATACGCAGGAGCGATTAATCTTTACCTAACCAACACCGGATTGTTGCTATTAAAATGTTCTTTAGTTAGGTACCAGACACAGCTGTTCAAACCCTGTCTGACCCTTCGTACCATACAAAGAGGAATTCCTCTGTCCAGCGACCATTTACATTAAACAAACTTACAGTCATTATTAAGGGGAACATTTTCTATAAAACATGCTATTTGGTTCTATTATTAAATGATTGAGTCGCCCGCTAGACGCACACAAACTCTACCGTAAATGCACATACCACGTGCTCGAGCGCATGGCCGAGGCGCCATCACGCGGCTGCGTATATCCGCACGCACGGGAGAGAATGTGCACGTGCAGCAGGCACGCGCATGAGGTGAATATATGGCAACGTGTAGCATGATATTTTTCTGACTTTGACAGTATATATATACACACACACACACATACACTCCTGCTATTACACTTTGTTAGGAAATATATATAGACTATGAATGTTATTACCTCAGATTTCTAAATGTCTGGTTTGTAATTTGTTAGCTATTGCTAATTGAGTTTCTCTTCAGTCAACCTAGGTTCCTGGATACTGTCTTTCTGTTTGTCCTGTCTTCAGATAAGACGATGACAATCCAGTATTTATTGTCTTTGACAGATACTGGACAACTCTAGAGCAATGGGTTTAAGCAAAGGTATTTGCCTTCTTCATAGGATTTCAAAGTTTTGCATATATAAGGCCATCTGGTACATTGTATTTGAGTTTCTGGGAGGAAAATTTATGTGCGAACCATCTTCATGCTATTAGAAGGATGAGCAGATAGTGGGCGATTTATGCAATATATGGATTAAATATATGATATGTCTTTGTGGCTTTTCCATGCGAGTACAAATGCCTCCGTAATTACTCATACCATGCGCTAACACGCACGACCGCGTGAGCGATCATACACAATTTGCGAATATGTGCACGCACGGCCGAATAAGTACGCGCACGGAGGCCATCTATGTGGTGTTTGTACGTGATGTGTGTACTGTAATATTTTCCGACTTCGATAACACCAAGAATGGCAAATTTGCCACTGGCGCCCTGTGCTCTTCACAGATGAAAGCAGGTTCTCACTGAGCACATGTGACAGACGTGACAGAGTCTGGAGACGCCAAGGAGAACGTTCTGCTGCCTGCAACATCCTCCAGCATGACCGATTTGGCAGTGGGTCAGTAATGGTGTGGGGTGGCATATCTTTGGGGGGCCGCACAGCCCCCCATGTGCTCGCCAGAGGTAGCCTGACTGCCATTAGGTACCGAGATGAGATCCTCAGACACCTTGTGAGACCATATGCTGGTGCGGTTGGCCCTGGGTTCCTCCTAATGCAAGACAATGCTAGACCTCATGCGGCTGGAGTGTGTCAGCAGTTCCTGCAAGACGAAGGCATTGATGCTATGGACAGGCCTGCCCGTTCCCCAGACCTGAATCCAATTGAGCACATCTGGGACATCATGTCTCGCTCCATCCACCAACGCCATGTTGCACCACAGACTGTCCGGGAATTGGCGGATGCTTTAGTCCAGGTCTGGGAGGAGATCCCTCAGAAGACCATTCGCCACCTCATCTGGAGCATGCCCAGGCGTTGTAGGGAGGTCATACAGGCACGTGGAAGCCACACACACTACTGAGCCTCATTTTGACTTGTTTTAAGGACATTACATCAAAGTTGGATCAGCCTGTCGTGTGTTTTTCCACTTTAATTTTGAATGTGACTTCAAATCCAGACCTCCATGGGTTAATAAATCTGATTTCCATTGATAATTTTTATGTGATTTTGTTGTCAGCACATTCAACTATGTAAAGAACAAAGTATTTAATAAGAATATTTAATTCGTTCAGATCTAGGATGTGTTATTTTTAGTGTTCCCTTTATTTTTTTGAGCAGTGTGTGTGTATATATATATATATATATATATATATATATCTATCCTTGGTTGTCCTGCCCTCACATCCATACTTGATCAATGGTGGGGGTGCACCCAGTGGAATCCACCAGAATTGATAGGTCCACAATCATATGCACAGTTCCAGTCTCCTGGGGGGCACTCTCCTTGATAAATGAGTCCAATCACAATTTCAAAGCTTCATAATAGGCTTTTAATGGGTCAACGTTTCAAGACAAGCCTCAAAAATTTTTATAAAATGGAATTCGGTTCCATAGACATATACTGCTCCCATACACAAAACAGAAAATAAAATAAAGTACGATCAGTCTCATGGGCCCGATAAAGGATACAACCACCAAAGGGTAAGTAAACAACACAATTATTATTATAAATGTGAATTAAAGATGATAATATGGGGACACCGGTAATAAACAGTGTAAAGATGTCCAAGGGGCAGACATCAAGAAGTAGACCAATCACCTCTAACACCAGACTGAATTGGACTCAAACTCACTAAATGTAAAGATCATACAGCTCCACAGCATAATCTGTGATAGACAACCATTTCAGTCAATAAGTCCTAAAGGAAGAGTTAATACATCCAGTATTTACACATCCAATATTTACACATTGTCAAACATATACTCTCCAAAGGTCAACGGGATGGTACCATACCGTACTCATTTGAGGTTGATGACCATAGAAACATGATCCTTCTACAGAGTAAAAAACAAAACCAGTCCAGTGGTCTCCCTGTAACATAAATAACATGCCTTCCTCAGTGTGTTAAGAAAAGAAACACAAGCCTTTAACTATGTCAAACCAAAAGGGAACATAAAATACCATGGGTAACAATCATATATCATAACTCACCGCAAGACCGTGTGTACCAGAGTCCACTTTATAAGGCTGTATGATCAAAGTGCATAAGGCCACCCTTAAATAGGAAGTGGACCGGAAGTGGATGCAATCCCATAAAATCAATAAACCATATAGTCAAAACGAGGGAGGTGACTGAAAAGACAACTGGTGTATCACTCCTAAATTAATCTACCCATCAATAGCAAAATAAACTGTATACAGAACTTGTCAGGAACACACAACCGCTGCGGCAAGCGGCGTGCGTTCCACCTACCTGAAGTGGAATCGCGTCATACGTTCCACTCACCGGAAGTGGACATAATCCTCAGAACCAGATGCGGACTAGTATGCGATCAACTGGAGTTACCGTGGTAATCACAAAGGAACACCCCTTGGACGTAGCCGCTTGCTATCACCGACTAGTGATAGCGCAGTGCCATATAAACATGTGTGAGACATAAAAGAGTAATATCCCACCACGTGGAAAAAAAAATATTATACTCCCCCAAACAAAAGGGGTAGGAATATGTCAATACTAATAGGATGCACGGGATAGAAATAAGTACAGGGACTAGTACATAAGTCCATAGTGCCAGATTCAACATAAGTGATGTCAGGACAAAAAGCACACTACAGGTTGAGTATCCCTTATCCAAAATGCTTGGGACCAGAGGTATTTTGGATATGGGATTTTTCCGTATTTTGGAATAATTGCATACCATAATGAGATATCATGGTGATGGGACCCAAGTCTAAGCACAGAATGTATTTATGTTTCATATACACCTTATACACACAGCCTGAATGTCATTTTAGCCAATATTTTGTACAACTTTGTGCATTAAACAAAGTGTGTGTACATTCACACAATTCATTTATGTTTCTTATACACCTTATACACACAGCCTGAAGGTCATTTAATACAATATTTTTAATAACTTTGTGTATTAAACAAGGTTTGTGTACATTGAGCCATCAAAAAACAAAAGTTTCACTATCTCACTCTCCCTCAAAAAAGTCCGTATTTCGGAATATTCCGTATTTCGGATATTTGGATATGGGATACTCAACCTGTATAAGTATTATCCTAGTGTCCCAAGCTGATCATAAACGAATAAACATATAATTATAAGGGCACGGTCGTGCCCTTATATTAAGGCTGAATCGAACAAACGGAATTCTCCCATAGGGAACTTCTGAGATGGGGGCATGGTGTTTGAGGGGCTACACCTCAAAACTGATTGGATGTACTGAGCTGAAATTTGGCATGGGCGTGTAGAATCGTCACCCGGTGCTGCATGCCAAATTTCAGGGCAAAATAATAAAAAATGAGGAATTGGGAGTAACCTAAAGTTCCAACTGTCAGTTTTTTTCTGTGACTTCCTTTGTGGCTTTTTGACACCGTTTTCCTATAGAGTGAATTAGATATTTTTTGGGAAGGCATAACTCCGGTTAGAGGACGAATTACTAGATAGAGTATGCCCCAGTGTAGTGCCTTTTGGGGTTGTGGTTTTTCAGAAAGTTATAGGGTTTTTTTAATTAAGAGAAATATGCCCCATTATAGAGATAGGGCTTTTCAATTTGTTGCGGCTGCGCAGTGGCCGCCAGGAGAGCGAGAGTGAGCGAGGGAAGGGGTCTCGTGCAGGCTGAGGTTATAAAAGTAGCTGCTGGCAGCGGGAGGAGAGCCAGCGGTTCCTGGGTGTGTGCACCTGCGGTCCCTTACAGACTGCAGCGACCCATTAGGACTGTGGAGGAGAGGGGTAGCGGCATAGCAGCCGCAGGCTTACCGAAAGTGCTCACTACTGAGCAATATGGTCCCCTTACCCGAAGTGGGAGCCGCAGCGGGAGGAATAGCTGGAGCTGCGCCGCAGGAGAAAGTCAGAGGACATCCAGAAGAGACATCCGGTGCAGCGCTGACTCCTGACTGAGAGCGCTTGCCTACTGAGCGGTGTGGTACCCCCACACCTGAAGCGGGAGCGGCAGCCGGAGAAGACAGCTGTGCTGCACGGAAGAAGTCAGGCAGCAGCAGCAGCACCAGCGGGCTGAGGTGGGGAGGATCAGTATGGTCCCTTACGTGCGGCTCACATTCAGATCCATCCGGCTCCCTTCCCCTCCTCCCCTGCACCCTTAGCAGCCTGCCCCCACCATGTATTCCATCCTGGGGACGGGGGGGGGAGACTGGCAACAGTAGCAGTGGCATCGGAGCATACATACTCTGCGGTCGTTACCGGCAGCGGGACGTGCGGCTCATGTTCAGATCCCTCCGGCTCCCTCCCCCTCCTTCCCTGCAACTTTAGCAGCCTGCCCCCACATCTCATTCACCCACCGCCGCAGACTCCTCCCCCACACGGTTATTATAATAAGGCCACCCCCCTACCCCCTTCCCTCCCTGCTGTGTGTCCAGCCACCCCCCCCCCCATACCTGCTGTGTGTCCGGCCTACCACCCCCCTCACCTGCTGTGTGTCCAGCCCCCCCCCCTCACCTGCTGTGTGTTCAGCCCCCCCCCTCACCTGCTGTGTGTCCAGCCCCCCCATCCTCACCTGCTGTGTTGTCCGGCCTACCCCCCCCTCCCTGCTGTTTGTCCGGCCACCCTCCCCTCCCCTGCTGTGTGTCCTGCCTACCCCCCCTCCCTGCTGTGTGTCCAGCCACCCCCCCTCCCTGCTGTGTGCCCAGCCACCCCCCCCCTCACCTGCTGTGTGTCCGGCCTACCCTCCCCCCCCCCTCCCTGCTGTTTGTCTGGCCACCATCCCCTCCCCTCCCCTGCTGTGTGTTCGGCAACTCCCCCCTCTTCCCGCTGTGTTCGGCCACCCCCTACCCCCTCTTCTCCCTGCCGTGTGTCCGGTCACCCTCCCCTCTCTGCTGTGTGTCCAGCCACCCCCCCCCCTCTCTGCTGTGTGTCCGGCCACCCCCCCCCAGACACGCAGCGCCTGACACACACAGACATGCAACGCCTGACACACGCACACGCATATGCAGCGCCTGACACACACGCACACACACAGCACCTGACACACACACACACAGCACCTGACACACACGCACACACACAGCACCTGACACACACACACACACACACAGCACCTGACACTCACACGGACCTGACACACGCGCACACACTCACACGCAGCACCTGACACACATGCAGCACCTGACACACGCACACACAGACGCAGCACCTGACACTCACACGGACCTGACACACACGCACACACTCACACGCGGCGCCTGACGCACACAGACACGCGGCGCCTGACGCACATAGACACGCGGCGCCTGAAGCACACACGGCGCCTGACGCACACGCGGCGCCTGACAGACACTCGGCGTCTGACAGACACGCAGCGCCTGACACACACGCACAGGCAGCGCTTGACACACACGCACAGGCAGCGCCTGGCACACACGCACAGGCAGCGCCTGACACACACGCACATGCAGCGCCTGACACACGCAGCGCCTGACACACAGACACAGCGCCTGACACACAGACACGCAGCGCCTGACACACACAGACACGCAGCGCCTGACACACACAGACACGCAGCGCCTGACACACAGGCAGCGCCTGACACACACGCACATGCAGCGCCTGACACACGCACACGCAGCGCCTGACACACGCACACACAGCACCTGACACACGCACACACAGCGCCTGACACACACACACACCTGACACTCACATGCACCTGACACACGCACTCACACGCAGCACCTGACATACTCACACGCAGCACCTGACACACACGCAGACACGCAGCATCTGACACACACACACGCAGCACCTGACACACAAACACGCAGACACGCAGCGCCTGAAACACACGCAGACACGCAGCGCCTGACACTCACGCAGACACGCAGCGCCTGACACACACGCAGACACGCAGCGCCTGGCACACACGCAGACACGCAGCGCCTGACACACGCAGACACGTAGCGCCTGACACACACGCAGACACGCAGCGCCTGACACACACGCAGACACGCAGCGCCTGGCACACACGCAGACACGCAGCACCTGACACACACGCAGACACGCAGCGCCTGACACACACGCAGACACGCAGCGCCTGACACACACACAGACACGCAGCGCCTGACACACACGCAGCGCCTGACACACACGCAGCGCCTGACACACACGCAGACACGCAGCGCCTCACACACACGCAGCGCCTGACACACACACACAGCCTGACACACACGCAGCGCCTGACACACGCAGCGCCTGACACACACGCAGCGCCTGACACACACACAGACACGCAGTGCCTGACACACACGCAGACACACAGCGCCTGACACACACGCAGACACGCAGCGCCTGACACACACGCAGACACGCAGCACCTGACACACACGCAGACACGCAGCACCTGACACACGCAGACACGCAGCACCTGACAGACACACACACACACACACAGCACCTGACACAGATATGCAGCGCATGACACACACACGCACCTGACACACACACGCACCTGACACTCACATGCACCTGACACACGCACTCACACGCAGCACCTGACATACTCACACGCAGCACCTGACACACACGCAGACACGCAGCATCTGACACACACACGCAGCACCTGACACACACACACGCAGCACCTGACACACAAACACGCAGACACGCAGCGCCTGACACACACGCAGACACGCAGTGCCTGACACTCACGCAGACACGCAGCGCCTGACACACACGCAGACACGCAGCGCCTGACACACACGCAGACACGCAGCACCTGACACAGCGCCTGACACACACAGACACGCAGCGCCTGACACACACAGACACGCAGCGTCTGACGCACAGGCAGCGCCTGACACACACGCACACGCAGCGCCTGACACACGCACACGCAGCACCTGACACACGCACACGCAGCGCCTGACACACACACGCACCTGGCACTCACATGCACCTGACACACGCACTCACACGCAGCACCTGACATACTCACACGCAGCACCTGACACACATGCAGACACGCAGCACCTGACACACAAACACGCAGCGCCTGACACACATATGCAGACACGCAGCGCCTGACACACACGCAGACACGCAGCGCCTGACACACACGCAGACACGCAGCGCCTGACACACGCAGACACGCAGCGCCTGACACACACGCAGACACGCAGCGCCTGACACACGCAGACACGCAGCGCCTGACACACACGCAGACACGCAGCGCCTGACACACACGCAGACACGCAGCGCCTGACACACACGCAGAGCCTGACACACACGCAGAGCCTGACACACACGCAGACACGCAGCGCCTGACACACACGCAGACACGCAGCGCCTGACACACACGCAGACACGCAGCGCCTGACACACACGCAGACACGCAGCGCCTGACACACACACAGCGCCTGTCACACACGCAGCACCTGACACACACGCAGCGCCTAACACACACGCAGACACGCAGCGCCTGACACACACGCAGCGCCTGACACACACGCAGCGCCTGACACACACGCAGCGCCTGACACACACGCAGACACGCAGCGCCTGACACACACGCAGACACGCAGCGCCTGACACACACGCAGACACGCAGCGCCTGACACACACGCAGACACGCAGCGCCTGACACACGCAGACACGCAGCGCCTGACACACACGCAAACACGCAGCACCTGACACACACGCAGACACGCAGCACCTGACATACACGCACACACACACACACACACACAGCACCTGACACAGATATGCAGCGCCTGACACACACACGCAGACATACAACGCCTGACACACACACACACACACACACGCAGACATGCAGCACCTGACACACACATGCAGCACCTGACAGACACACACACACACCCAGACACACAGACATGCAGCACCTGACACCCCCACACACACACACATGCATCACCTGACACACCCACACACATACAGACATGCAGCACCTGACATACACACACACATACAGACATGCAGCGCCTGACACACACACACACACACATACAAACATGCAGCACCTGACACACACACACACACACGCAGCACCCGACACACATATATACATGTGGCATTTAACGCACACACGCACAGCACCTGACACACAATCATATACACTCAGAGCACCTAACACACACATACACTCGCAGCACCTCACACACACTCGTATACACACGCAGCACCTGCCACTCACACATATATACACATGCAGCACCTGCCACTCCCACATACATGAACAGCACCTGACACACACATACACGCGCAGCACCTGACAGTCCCACACATACAGATGCGACAGCTGACACAAACACATACACACTCAACACCTGACACCCACGTGGCAGCTGACGCATACAAATGCAGCACCTGAAATACACACATATACACGTGCAGCACCTGAGACACACACATACACGTACAGCACCTGAGACACACACACACACACATACACACACACATGTATGTACACGCGCGGCTCCAGGCACACACATACGTACGTACACACGCGGCACTTGACACACACACACGTACACGCGCGGCACCTGACACACACACACAAACACACGTACGTACATACACATGTGGCACCTGACACACACACGTATGCACACGTGTGGCTCCTGACACACACACACATGTACGTACACGCTCGGCTCCTGACACACACACGTATGTATATGCGCGGCACCTGACACCTACACGTATGTACGTATACGCGCGGCTCCTGACACCCTCACGCATGTACACGCGTGGCTCCTGGCACACACACACACGGCACCTGACACATACACGCGTGTACGTACACACATGCACAGCACCTGACATACACACATGTAGGTACGCGCCACCTGACACACACACACACACACACACACGACACCTGACACACACGTACGTACGTACGTACGTACGTACGCGCACGGCACCTGACACACACGTACATACTAGTGATGAGTGGGTTCGGTTCGTCGGAATCTGGCCCCCCGAACTTCACCCATTTTACATGGGTCCGAGGCAGGTTCGAACCTTCCCGCCTTGCTCGGCTAACCCGAGCGCGCCCGAACGTCATCATCCCGCTGTCGGATTCCCGCGAGATTCGGATGTCTGCATTCGTGGAAAGGGGTCCCATGTGTAAACATGGGACCCCTTTCAGTCCGTCTGGTCCGGGTGTTCGGTTTGTTGTTTTGCCAAGTACGTGGATTTAATCTGGAACCTGGATCAGGTGAGTATAATTATCTTTTATTTTCAGGTACCCGTGGATTCTACTTGGAGAAGAGGACCGACTGCTTCGTGTCAACATAGGTAAGTATGTGTGTGTCGGCAGGTGTGAAATAAAGTTATACTTTCACGGTGTCTGTGTCCTGTTTTTATTTGGGTATTTTTTCCCCAGTAGAACTACAGGTACCAGCGGGCCCGTTTTTCTCCCGCATGCTGGTACTTGTGGTTCTCAAAGTACCAGCTTGCGGGGGTGGCTTGCTGGGACTTGTAGTACTACTGGAAAAAACAATATTCTTTCAATTTTCTCAAGGCTATCAGCCTCCCATCCGCATGGGGGGGACAGCCTCGGGCTTCACCCCTGGCCCTTGGGTGGCTGGGGGGGGGACCCCTTGATTGAAGGGGTCCCCACTCCCCCAGGGTACCCCGGCCAGGGGTGACTAGTTGGATATTTAATGCCACGGCCGCAGGGCACTGTATAAAAGTGACCCCCGGCTGTGGCATTATCTGTCCAGCTAGTGGAGCCAGATGCTGGTGTAAAAATAATGGGGGACCCTACTCTTTTTGTCCCCCGTATTTTTTGCACCAGCACCAGGCGCAGAGCCCGGAGCTGGTTTTAAAAATACGGGGGATCCCCTGTCCGTTTTCCCCCCGGATTTTTAGAACCAGGACCGGCTCGAAGAGCCCGAGGCTGGTTATGCTTTGGAGGGGGGACCCCACGCAATTTTTCTTTTCCGGGTTTTTCACATTCCATTTAAAATAATAATAATAATAATAATAATAATAATCTTTTAAAAAATATATAAATAATACTTGTGCCTCCAAAAAAGACAAACCAAGTACCTAATCCCTTCTAATATAAATAGATATGCTATTACCCCAAAAAAAAACATGTTTTAAATTTTTTTTATTAGATTCCGCCTGCAAAGTGTGGCGGATTGAAAATGACGTATTTACTGTTTAAAAGCACTGTTGTCGAATTTACAAACTTCAATTGAATATACTTTTGTTGAATTGCCGCATTTGTACCATTGCAGAAAAGTCGAATTTGTCAAATGTCGAATTTTAAAAAGTCAAATTTTGAAAGGATGCAAGAATAGGCCCCGCCCCCTTCTTCACATCAGCCGTCCCCTTCTACCCCTGTACCTTGCTCTCTCCTGTCTGTGCTCTCTCCCGTCTGTAGGACTAGGCCCCGCCCCCTTCTTACCCTCCAGTGACTGCTCTCTCCTGACAAGTGGACCAGGCCTGCCCCCTACACGCTGCTGGTGTCTCACATTGTTACTTGGTCTGGAGCTCCGTTGGGGAGAGAACTCACGTGAGCTCATTAAGAATGAGGAACTGGGATGTTTTAATTTTATTGTGAGTAGTGTAGTGTGGTGATGTAGTATGTTGTATGGGGGGTATAGTGTAACTATGAAGTGCAGCATATGGGAGGGCTATAGCACAGTGATGTAGTGTGGCATATGGGGGGTGGTAGCGCATAGGCGTGCGTACAGGGGGTGCCTGGTGCGCACAGGCACTCCCTAATGTCCAGCACCGCTGCACGCCACGCTTGCTGTAGCACAGTGATCGCTGAGTGTGTGATCGGTGGAGCCTAGCCTGTAGCTCATTTCCGTACCTCCCACCACCGCTGCGCCCGCCCCCCCTCTGCCTGCTGCTAATACTATGCTGAGTGCATTAGTTGGCGGCCTCACTGGGGGGACTGGTGTCACCTTGCAATGTGACGTGGTGATGTCCGCCTATGCTCTCCTCCCGCCCACCCGTGCTTTCCTCCCGCTGCGGTCTCTCAGTCCTAGTGTGCTGCGGCTGCCACACCACTGGCAGTGTTCCTCTAGGAGGGACTGGGAGCCGCCGGCAGACACATTCTGCTGAGACTTACTTGTCAGTGCGGGTTCCGGATGGCAGGCGGCGGGTGGGAGGGCAGACGGGGAGCAGGTGTCACAAGGAGTGTGTGGGTAACTAATTCACAATACTTCCGCTCAACGTGGCACTGCTGGTCCTTCATCTCCCATGTCTCTTCACCAGGTGGCGGGCGGCCCGGAAATTAAGTGATGTGTTGTGCAGCAGTCAGTGTGAATTGACTGTGAGTAACACTGATGGTGCTGATGATGCTGCTGCAGAATCTGGAAGCAATTAATTCATAAATATAATGTACTCTATCAGTGTATTATACATACATAAACATGTACATACGTGTATTTGTGTATACATGTATATACATGAGTGTGTGTGTGTGCATATATATATATATATATATATATACACAGCCAGTTCCCAGGAACAAAAGTACTCCCCCGCTTCCGCTAAGTCCACAGCATGACGCTGGGGCTCCACTGGTGGAGCCAGGTGCGGTGGGGGCCCGTCTCAAGTGCTTCAGCGATCAGTGGGCTTGCTCACAGGTGGATCCCTGGATTCTACAAGTAGTGTCTCAGGGATACAAGCTGGAATTCGAGACGTCTCCCCCTCGCCGTTTCCTAAAATCTGCCTTGCCAACATCTCCCTTGGACAGGGAGGCTGTGATAGAGGCAAATTCACAAGCTGTATTCGCAGCAGGTGATAGTCAAGGTACCCCTCCTTCAACAAGGAAGGGGTTACTATTCCACAATGTTTGTGGTACCGAAACCGGACGGTTCGGTGAGACCCATTTTAAATTTTAAATCTTTGAACACGTATATAAAACGGTTCAAGTTCAAGATGGAATCGCTCAGGGCGGTTATCTCAAGCCTGGAGGAAGGGGATTACATGGTATCACTGGACATCAAGGATGCTTACCTGCATGTCCCCATTTACTCTCCTCACCAGGAGTACCTCAGATTTGTGGTACAGGACTGTCATTACCAATTCCAGACGCTGCCGTTTGGTCTGTCCACGGCACCGAGGGTGTTTACCAAGGTAATGGCCGAGATGATGATACTCCTGCGAAAAAAGGGAGTTATAATTATCCCGTACTTGGACGATCTCCTGATAAAGGCGAGGTCCAAGGAACAGTTGTTGATCGGAGTAGCACTTGCTCGGCAGGTGCTACAACAGCACGGCTGGATCCTGAATATTCCAAAGTCGCAGCTGGTTCCTGCAACACGTCTATTGTTCCTGGGGATGGTTCTGGACACAGAACAGAAAAGGGTGTTTCTCCCGGAGGAGAAGGACAAGGAGTTGTCATCGCTAGTCAGAGACCTCCTAAGACCAAAACAGGTGTCGGTGCACCACTGCACGCGAGTCCTGGGAAAGATGGTAGCTTCTTACGAAGCAATTCCGTTCGGAAGGTTCCATGCACGGATCTTTCAGTGGGATCTGTTGGACAAGTGGTCCGGATCGCATCTTCAGATGCATCAGAGGATAACCCTGTCTGCAAGGACCAGGGTGTCTCTACTGTGGTGGCTGCAGAGTGCTCATCTTCTGGAGGGCCGCAGATTCGGCATACAGGACTGGGTCCTGGTAACCACGGACGCCAGCCTTCGAGGCTGGGGAGCAGTCACAAAGGGAAGAAATTTCCAGGGACTATGGTCAAGCCAGGAAATGTCCCTACCCATAAATATTCTGTAACTAAGAGCTATTTACAATGCCCTAAGTCAGGCAAGACCCCTGCTTCAAAGTCAGCCAGTACTGATTCAGTCAGACAACATCACGGCGGTCGCCCATGTAAACCGACAGGGCGGCACGAGAAGCAGGATGGCGATGGCA
The DNA here is from genome assembly GCF_028390025.1 of Pseudophryne corroboree. NCBI lineage: Eukaryota > Metazoa > Chordata > Amphibia > Anura > Myobatrachidae > Pseudophryne > Pseudophryne corroboree. Next base: position 218,993,161 of record NC_086454.1, on the reverse strand, counting down.
GAAGCCACGAAGATTCTCCGATGGGCGGAAAATCACGTGTTAGCACTGTCGGCAGTGTTTATTCCGGGAGTGGACAACTGAGAAGCAGACTTCCTCAGCAGATACGACCTCCACCCGGGAGAGTGGGGACTTCATCCAGAAGTCTTCCGGCTGATTACAAACCGATGGGAATGGCCACAGGTGGACATGATGGAGTCCCGCCTCAACAAAAAGCTAGAAAACTATTGCGCCAGGTCAAGGGACCCTCAGGCGATAGCGGTGGACGCTCTAGTGACACCGTGGGTGTACCGGTCGGTTTATGTGTTTCCTCCTCTTCCTCTCATACCAAGGGTGCTGAGGATAATAAGAAGGAGAAGAGTAAGAACTATACTCATTATTCCGGATTGGCCAAGAAGAGCTTGGTACCCAGAACTTCAAGAAATGATCTCGGAGGACCCATGACCTCTACCGCTCAGACAAGACCTGCTGCAGCAGGGGCCTTGTCTGTTCCAAGACTTACCGCGGCTGCGTTTGACGGCATGGCTGTTGAACACCGGATCCTGAAGGAAAAGGGCATTCCGGAGGAAGTCATTCCTACGCTGATCAAAGCCAGGAAGGACGTGACCGCAAAACATTATCACCACATATGGCGAAAATATGTTGCTTGGTGTGAGGACAGGAAGGCCCCAACGGAGGAATTTCAACTGGGTCGATTCCTGCACTTCCTACAGTCAGGGGTGAATATGGGCCTCAAATTGGGGTCCATTAAGGTCCAGATTTCGGCTCTGTCGATTTTCTTCCAAAAAGAACTGGCTTCCCTGCCGGAAGTTCAGACTTTTGTTAAAGGAGTGCTGCATATTCAGCCTCCTTTTGTGCCTCCAGTAGCACCTTGGGATCTCAACGTGGTGTTGGATTTCCTTAAATCACATTGGTTTGAGCCACTTAAAACCGTGGAGTTAAAATATCTCACGTCGAAAGTGGTCATGCTATTGGCCCTGGCTTCGGCCAGGCGTGTGTCAGAGTTGGCGGCTTTGTCATGTAAAAGAACTTATGTGATTTTCCATATGGATAGGGCGGAATTGAGGACTCATCCCCAATTTCTGCCTAAGGTGGTTTCAGCGTTTCATTTGAACCAACCTATTGTGGTGCCTGCGGCTACTCGGAACTTGGAGGATTCCAAGTTGCTGGATGTAGTCAGGGCCCTGAAAATTTATGTTTCCAGAATGGCTGGAGTCAGGAAAACTGACTCGCTGTTTATCCTCTACGCACCAAACAAGATGGGTGCTCCTGCTTCAAAGCAGACTATTGCTCGCTGGATATGTAGCACAATTCAGCTTGCACATTCTGCGGCGGGACTGCCGCATTCTAGATCAGTAAAAGCCCATTCCACGAGGAAGGTGGGCTCTTCTTGGGCGGCTGCCCGAGGGGTCTCTGCTTTACAACTTTGCCGAGCTGCTACTTGGTCGGGGTCAAACACATTTGCAAGATTTTACAAGTTTGACACCCTGGCTGAGGAGGACCTGGAGTTCGCTCATTCGGTGCTGCAGAGTCATCCACACTCTCCCTCCCGTTTGGGAGCTTTGATATAATCCCCATGGTCCTTACGGAGTCCCAGCATCCACTTAGGACGTCAGAGAAAATAAGATTTTACTCACCGGTAAATCTATTTCTCGTAGTCCGTAGTGGATGCTGGGCGCCCATCCCAAGTACTTGTACATAGTTATTGTTAACAAAAGGGTTATTGTTGAGCCATCTGTGCAGAGGCTCCATTGTTGTCATACTGTTAACTGGGTATAATATCACGAGTTGTACGGTGTGATTGGTGTGGCTGGTATGAGTCTTACCCGGGATTCAAAATCCTTCCTTAGTGTCAGCTCTTCCGGGCACAGTATCCTAACTGAGGTCTGGAGGAGGGTCATAGGGGGAGGAGCCAGTGCACACCAGGTAGTCCTAAAGCTCTCTTTAGTTGTGCCAAGTCTCCTGCGGAGCCGCTATTCCCCATGGTCCTTACGGAGTCCCAGCATCCACTACGGACTACGAGAAATAGATTTACCGGTGAGTAAAATCTTATTTTATATATATATATATATATATATATATATATGACTTGGGGTTTGTTTTATTAGATAGAGCATGTCCCTGTGAAGTGCCTTTTGGGGTTGTGGTTTTTCAGAAAGTTACAGGTTTTTTTTAATTAAGAGAAATATGCCCCATTATAGAGATCGGGCATTTCAATTTGTTGCGCCTGCGCAGTGGCCGCCAGCAGGGGGTGTACTAGAGTGCCTTCTCTTGAGAGCCGCAATATGGCCGCCTTCTCCCCGGTTATTCTGTAAATAGGAAAATAACCTCACAGGTTCACATAGGGCAGAGTTGCCACTACTAGTGCAGGGCTGTAACTTACAGTACTAAGGAAAAGCCATATACTAAAGCGGCACGGTGACCTCACCCCTCTCAGAGACACCAGGGCGCAGCACACTGGTACACACACCTGTTAGCTCAGGGCAGCACTATAGGACCCTCCTGTAATGCTGTGCTGGCGGCGTGTAGTGATCAGGGCACTGGGAGACTGGCTGGCTGGTCTCCGTCTCTGCTGCCTATAGAACTTCCACCTCTGTTATATATCAGGGCTGCTCTCCTGTTATGATTCCAATACTCTGGTCTGGGGATATCTTATAGCAAGGACCTGAGTACTGGAACGTAATGCTTGGAAAGGGAGTGGGAACGGGAATAGCCCCTGGCGCCCTATCTCCGTTGTCTCGCCCGTGCTGTCAGAAATCTCTTGCGAGACTATGGTTGCTTGGGCCCATGGCAGCCGCGTTTGAAGGGCGGATTACGTCTGCCCAACTCCGATGCCCCCTCAGGTCTTAATGGGAGACAAAGAGAAATCTGAGACAGGGTGATAACAAGGGGCCCTCTACTAAACAACAAAGCCAGGGGCTCAAAACTAACTTTAAACTAGAGTATGTGCGGAAAACCGCCAGGGAAAAGGACAACCAAAATACCCACTTGTCCACTCTTCTACCCGGCACCGGCGAGTTCCGGAGAGGACTGTGGGAGCGGAAACGTCCGCAAATGCACCAACACAGAATACAAAATAAAGCGGCCTAGGCCGCAGCACGCGGCAGAGCCGTCACTCACGAAAACCACACGAGATCCTCTAGCGACTGTGGCGGGTAAATGAGGACTGGAAGACTCCTTGGGAAGAGATGACAACACTAAGATTCGGGAACTCTGAGGACAGGAATGACCGGGCACAGCAGAACTGGAACAGACGTCAGCAAACCAAAGCAGCATGCAGGAAGCTATTACCGGCGTCTGTGTGAAGCACTGAGAAGGTATTTAGCAGGGAGTCCTCCAATCAGAAGTTCAGAGCCTGATTAGCACAATGCCGTGCAGCTGCCTTGCTGCACGACCAGAAGACAAGTGTGTGTGTGTAGTTCACTTGATTGACCCTGCAAGGGGAGCGCAGTCCGTCCGTGGCGTCCCCGTTGCTAGGGTCCAGGCGGCTCAGCGCGCCCGGCGTCCTAGCGTTGCTAGGGAGCCGGCGGCTAGCACGCTCGGCGTCCCTAGTTGCTAGGCGCCGGGCCGCGAGGACATCGCGGACCACGGCGCCTAACACCTGTGTGTTATTTTCCTCTCCTACCTCACACTGGAACTGGCCGCCCAGAGAACGAGAGGGCAGCGGCTGACATCAGAGAGGGTGCAGCAATCTGTGTGGGCAGAGCCCCTCACAGCAAGGTGTCCTTATGCTGTGCCCCGTGTAATCACTGTGATCCATACAGACTCTCACCCTGGTATGCTCTCTATTTATTATTTATTTTTTTACACTGCGGCATGCTCGAGGGAAGGGAGCAGGCACCACCCCACCGCCACTACTCCTCCGCCAGCATCACTGCCGAGCCGGTCAGTGTTCCGGCGGCAATGAGCAGTAGGCAGCCACCAGCAACAACAGTCAGGAAGCTGTTACTCCCGGCAGCAGTAGCGTCAAGCTGCAATTCAGCCAGCAGCACGATGATCCGGGAGACAGTGGCAGCACAGGGAAGCAGTACCCCCTCCAATCGCAGCACCAACTAGGAGACTGAGGCAGCAACCTGCCCCCAAGCAGCAGCACCACCCTGATGATAGGTAAGATGCATTTTGGTGTCACAAGAAGGTGGCCGGAGTAGTGGCTGGCTGTGGTCACACCCCGGGGAAAAGTGATAGTGATTTCAGTGTTCCCTTGGGCGGGGATTGGATGTGTAGATGTATGGAGGCTATGTATGTATAGATGTGAGCGGCAGTGTGCGGATGTATGAGAGCGGCAGTGTGCGGATGTATGAGAGCGGCAATGTACGGCTGTATAACTGCGTCAGTGTGCGGCTGTATGAGTGCGATGGTGTGCGGCTGTATGCGTGCGGCGGTGTGCGGCTGTAAGAGTGCGGCAGTGTGCGGCTGTAAGAGTACGGGGTTGTACGGATGTATGAGAGCGGGGTTGTACGGATGTATGAGAGCGGGGTTGTACGGATGTATGAGAGCGGCAGTGTATGGATGTATGAGAGCAACAGTGTACAGTTGTGTGAGAGCGGCAGTGTACGGATGTATGAGAGCGGCAGTGTATGGATGGCAGCGTCATAGGGAGGGATGTCGGAATGCTGTTATAGGGTTTCTAATACAAAATGCCACGTTGGGCTTGATGGGCAGGTAGTGCGGCAAGCACACCCAAATTGGCATCTGACGTCGCCCGCAGTTCACACTGTTGTGAGGAGTCAGAGTTAATTTTGACTGTGTAGTGTACTCACAGAGGACCTACCGCCCGTCCCCTCCTCGCATCTGAGCAGCAGGTCAGGCTCTTATTTTCTTTTTAATCAGGAGAGGCCGAGTGAACTGTGAGCAGGGGGGCAGAGCTACATGGGACCCAGAGGGGCTGCTGTGCTGTCAGAGAGGGAGAGGAAGAGAGAGATGAAGCTACTGCAGATCCCCAGCTGATTGTGAGGTGCCGGGTTGAAGGGTGATGTGATCACCCTTCTCCCTCGCTGCCGCTGGGGACCGCATCTAGGCTTCCTCCATCGAGGGCATGCGGCGCAGCAGTGGGCAGCGTGTAATGAGTTTGTCTGACTCATTATACTGCTGCCTGTTGTGGACACCTCCGTCCGTACGGACTGGTGTACATGCCCAGCACAGAGGTGACAGTGTTGGTGGAAGTGCTGCCCAGTTCTGACCCTGCAGGCCTCCCTGATCTGACTGCGGCCGCTGCTGCTGCTGCGGCCCGAAACCCCTGCCGGTCCCCTCCATAGACTTCTGCCTGTCCAGCGCTGAGGTACTAGGGGTAGCCCAGCTGCGGGAAGGGTATGTCTCTGACTTTCTCTCCGGCAGGGGAAGGTGACAGCGGCGGAGGAAGTGCTGCCCACCTCAGACACTGCAGGCCTCCCCGATCCAGCTGCGGCCACAGCTGATGCTGCCAGAACCCCCTGCTGGTCTCCTTTGTTGACTGCCGCATGGCCAGTGCTGAAGTACTGGGGGTAGGCCAGCTACGGGAAGAGTGTCTCTGCCTCGGGCTCTCTCTCTCTGTCAGGGGAAGGAAGGGCTGATTCTCTGGCACAACAGGGAGGGCTAGGCTGCAGGAACACAGCACTGGAAGAAACAGGAGGCCGAACTCATGACCAAAAAGTGAGCAGTGCAGTGATCAGCCCCCTAGTCTTTCCCTCTCTCTGGGTGCAGAGCTGTATTCTACAGAGAGAGCTGGGATGGGAAGAAGGGGAACGGCACCTGACACACACATACACGCGCAACACCTGACACACACACATACACGTGCGGCACCTGACACACACACACGTAGCATCAGACACAATAAAATAAACATGCAGCACCTGACCCACACATACACGCGCAACACCTGACACACACACATATACACGTGCGGCACCTGACACACACACACGTACCATCAGACACAATAAAATAAACATGCAGCACCTGACACATGCATATACACGCAGCACCTGACACATGCATATACACGCAGCACCTGACACATACATATACACGCAGCACCTGACACATGCATATACACGCAGCACCTGACACATGCATATACACGCAGCACCTGACACATACATATACACGCACACCATCAGACACACACATACACACGCAGTGCCTTACTCACACACACAGACACGTGCAGCACCTGAGGCACACACATGTACACGCGCAGCACCTGACGCACACACATGTACACGCGCAGCACCTGACGCACACTCATGTACACACGCAGCACCTGACGCACACTCATGTACACGCGCAGCACCTGACGCACACTCATGTACACGCGCATCACCTGACACAGACATACAGTCTGCACAGCACCAGACATACACTTGTACACACGCGGAGCACCTGATACTCACACACATATACACCCGCAACACCTGACACACACACACACGTGCGGCAGCTGACTCATACACACGCACCATCAGACACACTCATATATACACGCAGCACCTGACACACACATACACACAGGAGCTGACACACACATACACAGGCAGCACCTGACACACACACACATATACACGCGCAGCACCTGACACCACGCACTCACACGTACAAGCAATGCATTTCACGCTGTCAAAGTCAGAAAAATGTCTCAATGCACGTTGCCATATTTGCACCGCACACTGGTCCGCGCTGCGCGTGCGTACGCTCTCCCGTGGAAGCGCATACCCGCAATAGCGTGCACTCGCAGGCGCGGTATGCGTATTTACGGTAGAGTTTATGTGGTCGTAGCGTGCGACTCATTCGTTACATATTTTCACAATTAATGTAGTTTATAGATCATGGTCCCTTTGATAGATTCTGAAAGTTTGGTTAAAATACAATGTCCCAGAGCTGAGGAATCCCTCTTTATATCGTACGAAGGGTCTAACAGGAATCATACAGCAGTGTTTGGTACCCATCGGAAGAGTATTTAATTAGCAATATTCCGGTGTTGGTTTGGAGCGTATTAATCGCTCGTGCGAATAGTTATGGACATAAGAAGTTTATGTCCATTTCTATTATTTACTCATACTCAGGTATGCGGCGGGAAACCCAGTTTCCCACCCACCTGAGCTGTTGGAAATCGTCACAGCCCACCTGTATGAATCACCCTATGACCTTTTGTTATGATGCAGGGCCGAATTCCTTCGGCCAATGGACAATGGGATTGTAGGACTATGAGATTGCATTGTGTGTGGGGTATAAATAGGCAGGCCGACCACATCCAGCTCTCACTCTCTCATCAACGGTTATCTGCTGATAGCCGGGAGCTGGATATCGAGGCGCAGGCGATCATACCCTTTGTGCGTAAGTTTCTCTCCGTAATCATTGTCTTTCTGTGAGCCAATTTCTCTCCATCTCTCTCTCTCTCTCCCTCTCCCTCTCTGTTCTGTTCTCTCATATCTCCCCTAGACTAGGCTAGTATTGTATTGTATTAGATAGTATTGTATTGTATTGCATTTAGGTCAGTGTAGTATTGTCTTCTTGTATTTATTGTTTAGTTCTGTGGTTAGGAAGTTTCTGTTATATTGTAGTGTATCATTTGTACTGTTATCCCCTTTTTCAAGTATATTAGATATAATACAGTTAATAGGCTTTGGAACCTAAACCAGTATCTGTGCATTTTCTATAGTGTTAAGTGTTCACTTGAGCGTCGGTGACGCTCAAGCAGCTTTGTAGTTAGTCAGGTTACACAAGGTTGCATTTACACCCTGTACTCACATTAAGGTATTCAGTGTATTTCAATGGTATAAGGTTTTAACATAAAGGTATAGTGTTGTGAGCGTCTGCATCGCTGGTGACCTCCTCGTGGTCTCGAGCGTACGCTACGCTACAGCGAATCATTCCCCTAGACATAGCCAATAACGTGTCCTGTGATCACTGGGCCGTGAGCGAACGTGACGCTTGAGCGTCTCGCCTACGGCTGAGCGATCGCTACGCCAATAGCGTACCATTACGGTACTTCTTAAGTAAACAGCGTACAGTGTTCTTAGCTTCATAAAGGGTTGTTTATACGACAAGGAATTTAGCATTGTCAATTGGGGACTCGTCCTATACTTCTCACATCTGCACTAGGTAGATCAGCAGACATTATCCCCCAGCAAAGGGTGGGAGATTGTCTCATAGTGCTGGCGGGATAAGCGTCTGCTTCGCTTAGATAAAGAGTGCTGAAGGAACCCGGTAACCGGAAGTAAGAACAAAACGCTTGTGTCTTTTAAAACTGTTTTATTTCTCTTCTGTCTTGCGTATACACGCACGCATACATTTATCTGCATTTCTTTTTCAAATTTCGTATATCACTATTCCTGTTTGCCAATTTTTATAGTTGATAGAAAGTGCTAAAAAGAGATTTGCTGTTATTTCATAGTAGAGGTAATAGTTAAAGTATAGACCAACACACGGCTTGTCTGGGAGATAAGACAGTCAGTGTGGTGTGCGGTAGATGATCAGGGATCATTTACATTGATAAAAGTATATATTGTGTTACGGTGGATCCTTTGCATTGCGTACACGTGTCGCTAACAAAGACTAGCGTACGCAATCCAAAAGGCAGACGCACGCAGCGTTCATTACGCAACGTAGCGTCCGGTTACGCCCACGTAGCTCGTCACGAAAAGTTGAATTAACGCAAAGGCGATAAGTAACGCACAGCGGTAGATAACGCGACGCGGTAAATAACGCAAATCTATTTTTGGAAAAATCTGAAATTTAGTTTAACAGATCCTGCTCCTAATTGGTAACACTTTTGGCCTAAAGACAATTTCTGCGCAGAAATAGATATAGAAACAAAAGTGTACATGTGTTGAGTGAGTGTGTTTTGTATACAAAAGTTTATATAACTTTAAGGTGGAACCAAAAGGAAAGCCGGGTACTCGTCAAGGGACATACGTGTAAGTGACATATACGGTGGCTAGGGAGGCATCCCTGGTTAAATAATATTTGAGCATTAGAGTATAGCGGACCATAAGGTAACAAGACCAGGAGGTCATAAGGTAACAAGACCAGGAGGTCATAAGGTAACAGGTAAAATAGACAAAGAGGTCCGCTATAAAAGTCCAGTGGCACAACGCCTGGGGTGTTGGTGCAGAACCCATATAGGCCATAAGCTCTTGCTGAAGGAATCGCGGCCGGAAACATCGATTCCATTGATCTTTCAGTACATGACAAGTAGTGCTCGTGTACTGAACGATTGGACCGCACGTAATTGTGTGCAGTAGTTAGTAATCTGACCTAATACCATTAGAGTAAAGTGGTCACAAACGCTATTTGTACATTCTGACGTGATTTGTGTAATTTTTTATTTTTGGAAGGGAAGTTCGCTGGTCACTCAGGAACTATCCAACAACCGATACTTGCTGGGGAACGCGCCCCAGTAAATAAAGGTTCACAGGGGCCCTGGGTTGGGTACCGCAGCTCTGGTTACAGTGATTGCAGTACTGGCCAACGTGGGCGAGAAGTAAGTGGGGTACTTGATAAACCACCACCGCCGGCCTGCCCAAGGACATCTTGGTTTGTTTGTAAGGGTCGCTGAAAACCTTGAGATAAAGATCCAAGGAGGAATAAGCAACGCCTGCAGATTATGGGGGCCATTTGTTCCGGTAGGGGGCGATCAACCTCGGTTCGGGTTGATTCAGAGAACCGACCAGTTGGGTCGGCACGATATGTAATGTGTGAAAAATACGGTAGTCACACAGAGGTTTTATGTGATGAATGGGAGAGAATGACTGTACAAGACAGGGACAAATTCCCAAGAATAGGTAGCTTCAGTCCAGAAGTGTTACAAAATTTAAGGAGGAGGATATGTCTCGTAAAATCAACAAAGAGACGAATTCAGCATCATGATTGTTTACAGTTATGGCACCAGGAAGGTGAGATACAGAGAGGTTTGGCTCTGGCGGCAGGATCTGGGGCAGTCAGGAAGTTGATTGCCACAGCTCCTCCTCCACCATACATTGCAGGAGAGAAGTTGATTGCGGAGAGAAACGCACTGGGTTGTAAAACACAAACTCTTAGTAACACTGTAAATGTTAATGATGTTAACCAAATAACTCATGCAAGTATTAACCCGTGCAAGTTGTACCCTGTTTTGAACCTTCCTCAGGAGTGTGATCAAGAAGAAGATTCGGCAACAATTTCAGCTCTCTCTCTTGCGGCCACCATAGCAGAGACCACAGTAGGCACAGCGACACCCACGAGATTAGTGAAAGCCCCTAGCGGAGGGATAGGTGAGGTCGTGTCAACGGGTAAGTACGGCACCATGCACTACACTGAAACAATTGTACCACAACAAGCAGTAGAATCTACACAGGAAGAGGCTGTTAGAATTGCTCCTGTAAGGGTAATAGCAGTTCCCAATGGAAAAACAGATGTGTCTGGAGCCACTCCCATAAGGAACATTGCCATGTACACTCCATTTTCCCGAATGGAATTAAGAACAATAGTGTCCGAATTTCCTGACCCCAGGAAGGATTTAGTTGCTAGCCAAAAATACATCAGGGATTTAGGTAACACTGTAGAACCCAACAACAAGGATTGGCAGATACTGCTAAGAGCTTGTTTACCTTCCAATGTTGATGCAACTCAGTTTTTAGCTGATTGTGCATTGGATAAAGATGTACCGCTTACAGACGTGTACAACAAGGATAATGTAAAAAGGATAAATTTACAGCTAAAAGAGTATTTCCCAGCCGTTGTTAAATGGAATAAAATATTTTCCATTAAGCAAAAGGAGTCCGAAACGGCAACAGAATATTTTCACCGGGCACTATTAGAAATGGCAAAGTACACTGGTATAGAAGACATTAAGACCAACCCAAACCATCGAGAAGTAGCAGTATCTGTACTGATGGATGGTTTAAAGGAAACATTAAAGACTAGGGTTCAGACCACGCAACCATGCTGGCGAGGTCTGTCAGTGTCCGGCTTGAGAGAGGCTGCTATTGATCACGACAGAAATATCACTAGGCACAGGGAGTCGCAAAGTGATAAGTTGATGTCCGTAAGTATACAGGCGCTGACCACAAGGCAGCCTGCGTATGTACCACCGAATCCTGTGGGTAAGGCAAGTGTAATAACATGTTTTTCTTGTAACAGACCGGGACACTATGCACGAGAATGTAGAACAAAGAATGTACAAAGATCTTTTCAACCCCCTAGACAACAACACAACACACGACATTGGGAGCAGGGTCCACAGTAAAGCACATACATATAGTCAAGACCCAGTATCCCTTGGTAACAGCCGAGCAGACGAAGCCGCAAAGCTTGCAGCTGCTACCCCCACACGGACAGACACCACACAGTTGATGGTATTTAATACCATCAACACACAGAAGTTGTGTGAGATGCAGAATTTGTGTTCCACACAGGAAAGAGCAGTCTGGAAGGCAAAGGGATATGGCCAGGAGTCCTCAGGGCTCTGGACGGATGGACATGGTAAACCAGTGGCCCCCAGGGCATACCTTCCATGTCTGGCTGAAGCAGCTCACGGGCTGACTCATCTAGGCAAGGAGGGGATGTGCAAATTGGTAAGAGCATACTGGTGCGCCCCAGGATTCTCCTCTCATGCGAGTAAAAGAGCAATGTCATGCCTTACCTGTCTGAGAAAGAATATTGGAAAGGCAATACCTACAGAACCATCCCATATCCCACCTGCCGGCGGCCCTTTCCAAGTAATACAAATTGACTTCATTCAATTACCCCCATGTCGAAATTTGAAATATGTACTTGTCTGTATAGATGTTTTCTCGAATTGGGTCGAAGCTTTTCCAGCAGCTACAAATACCGCTATGTTTACAGCTAAGAAAATTGTGCAGGAATTTGTATGTAGATATGGTATCCCTAGAATCATTGAAAGTGATAGGGGTACCCATTTTACAGGTGATGTCTTTCAAGGAATGTGTAAGTTGATGGGAATTGATAGCAAGCTGCACACTCCGTACCGTCCACAGGCGAGTGCGAAGGTCGAAAGAGTGAACAGCACTATTAAAAATAAATTGAGTAAAGTAATGGCAGAGACAGGATTGACGTGGCCAGAAGCTTTACCCATTGTTTTGTATAGCATCAGAACCACTCCCAGGTCCCCTCTTAATCTGTCTCCTTTTGAAATTCTGTTTGGTCGACAACCGCATGTCATGATTAACCCTCAGGATGATTTGAAATGTAACAATGAAGTAACTGTAAAATACTTGATTAACATGAGTAAGCAGTTGAGGAATCAAAATGATAATCTGAAGTTGGTGATTCCTGATTTACCAGGTAGTAATTGTCATGACATTGAACCTGGGGATTATGTAATGATACGAAATTTTCTACGCTCAGGTTGTCTTATTGATAGATGGGAAGGACCATACCAGGTCTTATTGACTAGCACCACAGCATTGAAGGTTGCTGAGAGAGAGACTTGGGTCCATTCATCCCACTGCAAAAAGGCTGCTGATCCAGAGAAGTCCCGTGATAAGGAACAGACGGTAGAGGTTGTATCACTAGAGTGTCTGTTCCAGGAGGACTGAGGCGGCACCTGAGCCTTGAAGATCGAAAGCAGCTGTCGACTCCCCTCCCCCTTTTTTTGTTTTCTCCACTTCCCATCCCCTCTCCCTTAAAATTTCTTTTTCCCCCTTCTCATTCTTCTCTATTTCCTCCTCAAAGATGGACTTGCCCCAAGAGACTGTGATCCGGATTTTGATGTTAACCATGATGTTGACCAGAGCAGTCTGTTCCGGCGAGAGTACCATAGAGGTCGAGAGAGGTTCTGGAATGGGTTCCGATTATGATGATGGAGGCGTAGTTTTCCAAGATCAACCAAACCAACAAGCAAAGGCGAGTATCAGAAAACGATCCGATAGAAGAAATTGTGATGGATTGTTAGCTGAAGAAAATTGTATCTGTAGGCTCTGTGATAATCTGGTTGAAGATGGATGCATAAAGAAATGCCAATCTAGTTTTAATATCCATATGGACCGGCATCCATTGAGTGGCTATCACTCTCTAGTGGGTAATGTGTTGAACAAGACCGATTGTTGGGTATGCTCTCAAGTACCTCAGGGTCACAGTAAATCAGGGCTAGTACCATTTCCTTTAACGTTAGGGGAGGTACTTGAGCTAAGTGGTGGGAGACCGGTGGACCGGAGGTTTAACATCTCCAGCCCTCCTAGTTTGAAGCTCCACCAATACCATGTGGATAGGTCCCTCTTATGTTTTAACATCTCCAATCCCAGAAAACCGGGAAATTGGGAAGTGTCATGGAGTAACCACACCATGACCTTCTCACACAGAGCAGATAGAATGCCTACAGATACAGAGCTCGTACGCCACATAGCCAGTAGAGGAAAATCTTTCCGATATCGATATACCCTAGGAAATAGGATTACTAGAGTTGGAGAGGTATCACCAGGATACTGTGCACATATCGTACAAACCGATACGTGCATTAGGCAGATGGAAGAATTAGGGTCAGGAGATTTCACCTGGAAGGTTTGTAACATGGTCATGTCCTTCTCCGTCCCATATGTTCTCCCCGATGATGCATATTTCATATGCGGGAGAAAGGCGTACAAGTGGCTTGCCCCAAACTCTGAAGGATTGTGTTATATTGGAAAAGTATTGCCTGAAGTGATGACTGTTACACATGACAAAATGAAGGACATACACCGTGGTGCCCAAGCTCCTTATACTCACACTCATTACGAGCACCGAGTTAAAAGACAACTGTCAGAAAGGTTAGAGCATCCGGCCTCTGATCTTATCCATGAATCCACCGGGATTCAGGTTCTGGTAGCGTTAGATTTCACTCGCACCGCTCGAGGTGTGATGAATTATAGATACATTTCCGCACTCGCCAATTTGTTAGATAATATCACTGAAATGTATGATGACACGTTTAGATACACTGGAAGAGAACTTCAAGCTTACAAAACAGAACTAGTTCAGCATAGGATGGTTCTTAATTATCTTACAGCAGTAACAGGCGGATATTGTGTTACATTGGCAACACAGTACGGCATAAAGTGTTGCACGTATATCACAAATAGCACCGAGGATCCGGTAGAGGTCATAGACCAAAAGATGGACGATATTCTGCAATTAAAGTGGGAATTTCGTCGAAAACACAATCTCACCCTTGCTGCTGTAGGTAATGAGCTGACTGGTTGGGTGTCATGGTTGAACCCGCGAAATTGGTTCTCCGGTTTAGGAGACTGGGCTCAAGGAGTCATAATGGATGTTGGAAAGTTTCTCCTATGTATCTTGGGTGTCGTTATATCGATTGGATTGATATTTAGATGCGGGCAGGCTTTAATGAGGTGCAAACAAAGTACAAAAGTGATGAGCTTGAGGAGTGAGGAAACCGTAATTAACCTGGATTTGATTTATGACCCAATGATAGAAACCAGAATGTGATGAAAATGCGATTATACGGTCCGTTTCTTTCACCTGTTTTTCTGCTTTTCTCCAAGATACAAAGACCCCCTTGGACGAGGAAGTTGACGAGACGCTATACAGACAACAGACAAGCACCAAAGAAGAAGATTTGACAACTTTAAATATGGACACTTGATGAACTTTGCCATGGATCCCCAGTTTCCCTAGTATTTTTAAACTCACGCTAGCCCAACATTTTTTGTAAATCTGATGGCTCAGACAAAGCTATTTGCTCATGCCCAAGGAGCAATACAGCGCAAAGAAGACGACTCTCAACAGATACCGAACACAACTTCAACAACAGATGTACATTTCCCTGACATAGAATATCATTGCATTTTTCGTAAGTGTTCTTTATCTTCATCTCTACAACCCTCAGGTAATAACACACATAGTCGATAGGGAATACAGGCACAGATATCAGCAACCACATACCTCCCCCATTCATGTATCATCAACTAAAATGTGCATCCCCATTTTGTTACAACCACAGCCGAAATGAGCTCGGTAGAGTTTGACAGCCCATCCACAGACCTGTACCACAGGACAAGAAGGAATTCAAATGTATACTTCGCAATACCTCGAAGCTTGATTTACCACACGTACGGCACGATGATACATGACCCTCCAAACATGGACTCATACACACATGCTTCTACTTTCTCACTAGGTCATACCCTCTTCACACCTACTCCACTCTTCTCCCCTACCCAACCATGGAAATCAATTAACCCCTGACTTACATTTTTCTCCTTAAATGTTTTGTGGCAGTTATTATTGACTGCCAAAGGGTGGACTGTCAAAGTCAGAAAAATGTCTCAATGCACGTTGCCATATTTGCACCGCACACTGGTCCGCGCTGCGCGTGCGTACGCTCTCCCGTGGAAGCGCATACCCGCAATAGCGTGCACTCGCAGGCGCGGTATGCGTATTTACGGTAGAGTTTATGTGGTCGTAGCGTGCGACTCATTCGTTACATATTTTCACAATTAATGTAGTTTATAGATCATGGTCCCTTTGATAGATTCTGAAAGTTTGGTTAAAATACAATGTCCCAGAGCTGAGGAATCCCTCTTTATATCGTACGAAGGGTCTAACAGGAATCATACAGCAGTGTTTGGTACCCATCGGAAGAGTATTTAATTAGCAATATTCCGGTGTTGGTTTGGAGCGTATTAATCGCTCGTGCGAATAGTTATGGACATAAGAAGTTTATGTCCATTTCTATTATTTACTCATACTCAGGTATG
Organism: Pseudophryne corroboree; assembly: GCF_028390025.1. Taxonomy (NCBI): domain Eukaryota; kingdom Metazoa; phylum Chordata; class Amphibia; order Anura; family Myobatrachidae; genus Pseudophryne; species Pseudophryne corroboree. The sequence goes on along the minus strand of NC_086454.1, from coordinate 218,977,493 downwards.
CGGCGGGAAACCCAGTTTCCCACCCACCTGAGCTGTTGGAAATCGTCACAGCCCACCTGTATGAATCACCCTATGACCTTTTGTTATGATGCAGGGCCGAATTCCTTCGGCCAATGGACAATGGGATTGTAGGACTATGAGATTGCATTGTGTGTGGGGTATAAATAGGCAGGCCGACCACATCCAGCTCTCACTCTCTCATCAACGGTTATCTGCTGATAGCCGGGAGCTGGATATCGAGGCGCAGGCGATCATACCCTTTGTGCGTAAGTTTCTCTCCGTAATCATTGTCTTTCTGTGAGCCAATTTCTCTCCATCTCTCTCTCTCTCTCTCCCTCTCCCTCTCTGTTCTGTTCTCTCATATCTCCCCTAGACTAGGCTAGTATTGTATTGTATTAGATAGTATTGTATTGTATTGCATTTAGGTCAGTGTAGTATTGTCTTCTTGTATTTATTGTTTAGTTCTGTGGTTAGGAAGTTTCTGTTATATTGTAGTGTATCATTTGTACTGTTATCCCCTTTTTCAAGTATATTAGATATAATACAGTTAATAGGCTTTGGAACCTAAACCAGTATCTGTGCATTTTCTATAGTGTTAAGTGTTCACTTGAGCGTCGGTGACGCTCAAGCAGCTTTGTAGTTAGTCAGGTTACACAAGGTTGCATTTACACCCTGTACTCACATTAAGGTATTCAGTGTATTTCAATGGTATAAGGTTTTAACATAAAGGTATAGTGTTGTGAGCGTCTGCATCGCTGGTGACCTCCTCGTGGTCTCGAGCGTACGCTACGCTACAGCGAATCATTCCCCTAGACATAGCCAATAACGTGTCCTGTGATCACTGGGCCGTGAGCGAACGTGACGCTTGAGCGTCTCGCCTACGGCTGAGCGATCGCTACGCCAATAGCGTACCATTACGGTACTTCTTAAGTAAACAGCGTACAGTGTTCTTAGCTTCATAAAGGGTTGTTTATACGACAAGGAATTTAGCATTGTCAACGCCTACCTCCAGCCTCAGTTACAGGCTGCTGCCGCCTACCCCCCTCCCGGCATCAGCTGCAAAAGCAGCAAAATATTTTGACCAAAGTCTAAAGGCCCATACACATTAAACGATGTCGCTCTGTGAGCGACATCGTCTAATGTTTCCCCTCCCGGGCCGGCCGGCGGCCGACTGTACACACTGAGCGATATGACCGCTCATATCGCTCAGTGACGTCACGCCCCCGCCAGCCCTGCATGAAGGTCCTGGACGACAGTCCACATCCTTCCTGCATGCCCTACCGACAGCGACAATTGTTGCCGACCCGCGGGGCCGCACATCGTTTGTCGCTGGCTGCATACACACTTAACGATAAAATGAGCGACGTCGCTCATTAAATCGTTAAGTGTGTACGGACCTTAAACAATTCGGTTTGGTTAATAAAATAATTTTGCACAGAACAGTGATGTTATACGAACATTTTCATTAAACATTTAAAACATCAAATGTTTATTCTTACAGTGAAATTTTACATTTCTGAATAAAAAAAAATAAATTTAAAAAAAGCGATGAAATTCCATAGACAAAAAACCTTACGGTTTCACATGTCCCATTAAGGCTTCTTAGACATGTTCGAAATTTCAGAAACCTGTTGTAACTCTTCCACTCAAACTCCAAAAAGCAATGAAATTCCGATCATTAAGGCTGACGCCTTAATGGACGTATTCCTTGCGCAATACAGATATGGTATGCCATCACAGCCTGTGGGTAAGTGCAGATTCAGCACTCTCACAGAGTGAGATTGCTGTCACTCACACAATGGTGGAGCTGCTAATTCACAGATTTGTGTGCTCATTGGAATACACACATGCAGTCTATGCAACTGAAGGTCTGAGCGGAAGACAAAGCTGCTCAGATGAGGTAAGAGTGTTGTTGATTGGAGGGAGGAGAGCGGTGTGGATGGGGGAACAGAAGTGTGTGGATAGAGGGAACACTAAGCAGCACTAATGGGGGGGACAGAGAAACACAGGGGGTAATTCAGACCGCAGCAGCAGCAGCGATTGCAGTCTGAATTAGTTTGTGAGGTGCGCACGTGCAATGGCCGCACTGCGCGTGCGTACCCCAGGAGCCCAGTGAGATGCTATCACCCTGCCTGATTGATAGGCAGAGGTGGTTGCGGGGAAGGAGGGGGGCGTGCAAACAGCGTTAGAATGCCATTGGCAGGGCATGGTCTGCACAACAGAAGCGTTTCCGGACCACTGGGGGGTGGGCTGTGGCGGTTATCCCCCTGCCAAGAGCGCAGGATCCACTAAATTTACCTTCAGGATGTCAGCTACATGAATGGGGTAAGAGTGGTGTGGATAGGGGGTAGATTAAGCAGCAAGTATGGGAAGGGAGACAGAGCGGTGCAGATGGGGGAAATGGTGCAGATGGGTTGAAAACACTGGCATGGATGGGTAGAAAACTGGTGCAGATGGGAGAGAAGACAGTGTGCCATGTACTGGAGGAGGCAGAGTGACGTTGAAGAAGGAAACACTGAGCAGCACAGAGAGAAGGAAACGGTGGTACAGACAAGGCACAGATGGGGAAAGACAGATGGTACAGATAAGTTAGTACAGACTAGCACAGATGGGAGAACACAGCAGTAGGGATTGGGGAAGACCGGGCAGCATGGGGGTGTATAGGGGAAGTAAGTGTAGATGCATAGACCGTAGATGGGGTATTATAGTTTAGCAATTAACCAAGATGTTTGAGGGAGCTAAATGTGTATACTAAGTGAGATGGATGTATGGAGTTAGAAGGATGTTGTAACAAGGTGGCATTGTTGTGGTGACTGAATGGGATGGTTGTGGGCACTGTGTGGGATGGGAGCACCACAAAACTGCTCAGACCTTCAGTTGCATAGACTGCATGTGTGTATTCCAATGAGCACACGAATCTGTGAATTAGCAGCTCCACCATTGTGTGAGTGACAGCAATCTCACTCTGTGAGAGTGCTGAATCTGCACTTACCCACAGGCTGTGATGGCATACCATATCTGTATTGCGCATGGAACACGTCCATTAAGGCGTCAGCCTTAATGATCGGAATTTCATTGCTTTTTGGAGTTTGAGTGGAAGAGTTACAACAGGTTTCTGAAATTTCGATCATGTCTAAGAAGCCTTAATGGGACATGTGAAACCGTAAGGTTTTTTGTCTATGGAATATTCCTCAGATCATGCCTGATCTCATCAAGGATCCAAAGGCATGCTGATCATATATGTATCCAATCAGGCTCGTGAGAATGAGACACAGCATATAATAATATGAAATGAAAAATATATACATAAATAAATGAAGTAAAAATACATGAAAAACAAATAAACATTAAACAGACATAAACAAATGTAATAAAATCATCATATTGTATCAGATACATATAATATCCAGCAAATACATTTGTTCATATAATAATATAGCCCCTATGAAAAATCAATTACAGAAAGACATTCATGGTGTTATATTCATTAAGGCCTCTAGGTGCCACCGTATCGAGAGAATATATCCAGAAACTCTCCCTTTTCTTCAAAGCTAGCATCCTGTCACCTAGGTTAGGCAAAGGGGGTACCCAATCTATAAGCATACACTTGGGATTGGCTACTTGGTGTCTATTTTCAAGATAATGCCGTGCTACCGGCTTGTCAGAGGATCCAGTTTGGATAGTCGCTCGGATGGAGGTCCGGTGGTTCCCCATGCGTTCTCTAAAACACCTGGACGTGAATCCTATGTAATAGAGACCACAGGGACAAATAAAAAAATAGATCAGATGATCCAATTTACAATGAAGGTGATATTTAATCTTAATATTTTTACCAGTATGGGGATGAGAAAAACTCTTACCGACCCTCATAGATCTACATGTGGTACAGTTACCGCATGAATAGCATCCAGGTTTCAGATGCATCATTTGGGACGTGTTCATCTGGTGTGAGAGTAGGTCGCATAAGTAATTGCTTCAGATTCGCCCCCCTGCCATAAGCCATCATGGGTGGCCCCATGTGTGAAAATGGCAGGAATGGGTCTGAAGTCAAAATGGGCCAATGTTTACGTAAAGCTTTACAAGTAGACTGTGCATGATTGTAATATTCTCCTTGTGAGAACAATGGAACACTTCCCTGAAAAAATAAGATTTTAAACCTACCGGTAAATCTTTTTCTCCTAGTCCGTAGAGGATGCTGGGGACTCCGTAAGGACTATGGGGATAGACGGGCTACACAGGAGACATAGGCACTAAAAATAACTTTAGATATGGGTGTGCACTGGCTCCTCCCTCTATGGCCCTCCTCCAGACCTCAGTTAGAGAAACTGTGCCCAGAGGAGACGGACAGTACGAGGAAAGGATTTTTGTTAATCTAAGGGCAAGATTCATACCAGCCCACACCATCCACACCGTATAACATGGAGTTTACAAACCTGTTAACAGTATGAAACAAACAGCATCAGCCCGAGACTGAGCAAAACTGTAAAATAACCCTTAAGTAAGCAAAAACTATATACAAGTCTTGCAGATGTAGTCCGCACTGGGACGGGCGCCCAGCATCATCTACGGACTAGGAGAAATTTTTTTACCGGTAGGTTTAAAATCTTATTTTCTCTTACGTCCTAGAGGATGCTGGGGACTCCGTAAGGACCATGGGGATTATACCAAAGCTCCAAAACGGGCGGGAGAGTGCGGATGACTCTGCAGCACCGATTGAGCAAACATGAGGTCCTCATTAGCCAGGGTATAAAACTTGTAGAACGTCGCAAAGGTGTTTGAACCCGACCAAGTAGCCGCTTGGCGCAGCTGTAACGCCGAGACACCTCGGGGAGCCGCCCAAGAAGAGCCCACCTTCCTAGTGGAATGGGTCTTTACAGAATTTGGTAACGGCAATCCAGCCGTAGAATGAGCCTGCTGAATCGTGTTACAGATCCAGCGAGCAATGGTCTGCTTCGAAGCAGGAGCGCCAACCTTGTCAGCTGCACACAGGACAAACAGTGCCTCTGTTTTCCTAACCCGAGCCATTCTGGCCATATAAATTTTCAATGCCCTGACCACATCAAGGGACTCGGAATCCTCCAAGTTCCGTGTAGCCACAGGCACCACAATAGGTTGGTTCATATGAAACGAAGAAACCACCTTGGGCAAAAATTGAGGACGAGTCCACAACTCTGCTCTATCCACATGGAAAATCAGATAGGGGCTTTTGCGAGATAAAGCCGCCAACTCCGACACTTGCCCTGCCGATGCCAAGGCCAACAACATGACCACTTTCCAAGTGAGATATTTTAATTCCACCGTTTTAAGTGGTTCAAACCACTGAGACTTAAGGAACCGCAACACCACGTTAAGGTCCCAGGGTGCCACTGGAGGTACAAAAGGAGGCTGGATATGCAGCACTCCCTTCACAAAAGTCTGGACTTCTGGGAGAGAAGCCAATTCCTTCTGAAAGAAAATAGATAGGGACGAAATCTGAACCTTAATGGAGCCTAATTTAAGGCCCAAATTCACTCCCGTCTGTAGGAAGTGAAGGAAACGTCCCAAATGGAATTCTTCCGGAGAAGCATTCCTGGACTCACACCAAGATACGTACTTTCGCCATATACGGTGATAATGTTTCGCTGTCACGTCTTTCCTAGCCTTTATCAGAGTAGGAATGACCTCATCCGGAATGCCCTTTTCCGCTATGATCCGGCGTTCAACCGCCATGCCGTCAGACGCAGCCGCGGTAAGTCTTGGAACAGACAGGGTCCCTGTTGTAACAGGTCCTCTCTGAGAGGAAGAGGCCACGGATCTTCTGTGAGCATTTCCTGCAGATCCGGATACCAGGCCCTTCGCGGCCAATCTGGAACAACGAGAATTGTCTGTACTCCTCTTCGTCTTATGATTCTCAATATCTTTGAGATGAGCGGAAGAGGAGGGAACACATAGACCGACTGAAACACCCATGGTGTCACCAGGACGTCCACCGCCACTGCCTGAGGGTCACTCGACCTGGCGCAATACTTCGGTAGTTTCTTGTTTAGGCGTGACGCCATCATGTCTATCTGGGGCAGTCCCCACCAACTTGCAATCTCTGCAAAGACTTCCTGATGAAGTCCCCATCTCCTGGATGTAGATGGTGTCTGCTGAGGAAGTCTGCTTCCCAGCTGTCCACTCCCGGAATGAAAACTGCTGTCAGGGCGCTTACATGATTTTCCGCCCAGCGAAGAATTCCTGGTGGCTTCTGCCATTGCCACTCTGCACTTTGTTCCGCCTTGGCGGTTTACATGCGCCACTGCGGTCATGTTGTCTGACTGGATCAGAACCGGTAGGTCGCGAAGTAGATTTTCCGCTTGTCGAAGTGCGTTGTATATGGCCCTCAACTCCAGTACGTTGATGTGAAGACAAGCCTCCTGGCTTGACCAGAGACCCTGGAAGTTTCTTCCCTGCGTGACTGCACCCCAACCTCGGAGGCTCGCGTCCGTAGTTACCAGAACCCAGTCCTGAATGCCGAACCTGCGACCCTCCAGAAGGTGAGCACTCTGTAGCCACCACAGGAGAGATACCCGCCCCCTGGGGGACAGGGTGATCATCTGATGAATCTGTAAATACGACCCGGACCACTTGTCCAGAAGGTCCCACTGAAAAGTTCTCGCATGGAACCTGCCGAATGGAATGGCCTCGTAAGTCGCCACCATCTTTCCCAGAACTCGAGTGCAGTGATGCGCCAACACCCTTTTTGGCTTCAATAGGTCCCTGACCAAAGACATGAGTTCTTGGGCCTTTTCCATCGGAAGATAAACCCTTTTCTGGTCTGTATCCAGAATCATGCCTAAGAAAGGCAAATGAGTCGTTGGAATCAACTGTGACTTCGGGATATTGAGAATCCAGCCGGGCTGTTGCAACACCCTCAGGGAGAGTGATACGCTGTTCAGCAACTGTTCTCTCGATCTCGCTTTTATTAGGAGATCGTCCAAGTACAGGATAATTGTGACACCATGCTTGCGCAGGAGCACCATCATTTCCGCCATTACCTTGGTGAAAATCCTCGGGGCCGTGGAAAGCCCAAATGGCAACGTCTGAAATTGGTAATGACAATCCTGTACAGCAAACCTCAGGAACGCCTGATGAGGAGGATATATGGGGACATGAAGGTATGCATTCTTTATGTCCAGGGACACCATATAATCCCCCCCCCTTTCCTTCCAGGCTGGCGATGACCACTCTGAGCGACTCCATCTTGAACTTGAACCTTTTTAAGTACAGGTTTAAGGATTTTAAATTTAAAATGGGCCTGACCAAACCGTCCGGTTTCGGGACTACAAACAGGGTTGAGTAATACCCCATCCCCTGCTGCAGCAGGGGGACTTTGACCACCACTTGTTGAAGACACAATTTTTGAATTGCATTTAACACTATCACCCTCTCTGGGGGAGAAGCCGGTAGGGCCAATTTGAAAAACCGGCGAGGAGGCACCTCTTCGAATTCCAGCTTGTAACCCTGGGAAATAATTTCTATTGCCCAGGAATCCACCTACGAGTGAACCCAGACGTGGCTGAAAAGTCGAAGACGTGCCCTCACTGGGGCGGACTCCCTCAGCGGAGCCCCAGCGTCATGCGGTGGATTTTGTAGAGGCCGGGGAGGACTTCTGCTCCTGCGAACTAGCTGTGGCTGGCAGCTTTTTCCCTTTGCCCTTACCTCTGGCAAGAAAGGAAGATCCCCGCACTCTCTTGGGTTTATGCGACCGAAAGGACTGCATTTGATAATGTGGCGTTTTCTTAGGCTGTGAGGAAACATAAGGCAAAAAAGTTGATTTACCAGCCGTAGCCGTGGAAACTAGGTCCGTGAGACATTCCCCAAACAATTCCTCACCCTTGTAAGGTAAAACCTCTAAATGCCTCTTCGAGTCAGCATCGCCCATCCATTGTTGGGTCCATAGGGCCCGTCTAGCCGAAATCGCCATAGCGTTGGCTCTGGAACCCAGTAGGCCAATGTCTCTCTGAGCATCTCTCATATATCTGACAGCATCCTTAATATGACCTAGGGTCAATAAAATGGTCTCCTTATCCAGCGTATCTATATCAGCAGATAAGTTATCTGTCCACGCTGCTACAGCGCTACAAACCCAAGCCGACGCTATCGCCGGTCTGCATAAGGTACCCGTATGTGTGTAAATAGACTTCAAGGTAGTCTCATGCCTGCGATCCGCCGGATCCCTGAGGGTAGCTGTATCTTGAGATGGCAGCGCTACCTTTTTGGATAAGCGTGTCAACGCTTTGCCCACCCTCGGTGAGGATTCCCACCGTATCCTGTCCTTAGTCGGAAAAGGATACACCATAAGAATCCTTTTGGGAATCTGCAGTTTTTTGTCTGGAGATTCCCAAGCCTTTTCAAATAATTCGTTCAGCTCATGAGATGGGGGAAAGGTTACCTCAGGTTTCTTTTCTTTAAACATGTGGACCCTCGTGTCAGGGACAGAGGGTTCATCCGTGATATGCAACACCTCTTTTATAGCAATAATCATATAATGAATACTTTTTGCCAATTTTGGCTGCAACTTTGCATCATCATAGTCGACAATGGAGTCAGAATCTGTGTCGGTATCCGTGTCTACTATTTGGGATAGTGGGCGCTTTTGAGACCCAGAAGGTCCCTGTGACATAGTGAAAGGCAGAGCTAATCTCCCTGTACATTCCCTGGACTCCGCTTTGTCCAACCTTTTGTGCAATAAATTCACATTTGCATTTAAAACATTCCACATATCCAACCAGTCAGGTGTCGGCGTTGCCGACGGAGACACCAAACTCATTTGCTCCACTTCCTCCCTAGAAGAGCCTTCCGCTTCAGACATGCCGACACACGCGTACCGACACACCACACACTCAGGGAATTCTCTATCTGGAGACAGTTCCCCCACAAGGCCCTTTGGAGAGACAGAGAGAGAGAGTATGCCAGCACACACCCAGCGCTAATGACCCAGGGAAAAAAATTACCCAGATAGCGCTTTTAATACCAATATATATAACACTGCTGCAATTATGTGCCCCCCCCCCCACTTCTTTCAAACCCTCTGTCATCGTGTTCAGCAGGGGAGAGTCCGGGGAGCCAGCTTCTTAGCGGTGTGCTGTGGAGAAAATGGCGCTGGTGAGTGCTGAGGATCAAGCTCCGCCCCCTCAGCGGCGGGCTTCGGTCCCGCTTGATTATTTTGAAAAATTAGCGGGGGATCTCAGATATACCGTGCAAAGCCCATATATGTCCTGATTTGCCAGACCAGAGGTTTAAATTGCTGCCCAGGGCGCCCCCCTGTGCCTAGCACCCTTACAGTGCCTGCCGTGTGTGTGTTGTGTGGGAGCCATGGCGCGCAGCGTTACCTCAGTGAAGATCCGCAGTCTTCTGCCGCCTTTGAAGTCTTCTTTCTTCAAATACTCACCCGGCTTCTATCTTCCGGCTCTGTAAGGACGGCGGCGCGGCTCCAGGACGAACAGCTAGGAGAGACCTGCGTTCCGACTCCCTCTGGAGCTAATGGTGTCTAGTAGCCTAAGAAGTAGAGCCTAGCAGTTAAGTAGGTCTGCTGCTCTCTCCTCAGTCCCTCGATGCAGGGAGCCTGTTGCCAGCAGGCTCCCTGAAAATAAAAAACCTAACAAAAATTATTTCTTTCAGGAAACTCAGGAGAGCTCCCTGTAATGCACCCAGTCTCCTCTGGGCACAGTATCAAACTGAGGTCTGGAGGAGGGGCATAGAGGGAGGAGCCAGTGCACACCCATATCTAAAGTTCTTTTTAGTACCCATATCTCCTGCAGAGCCTGTCTATCCCCATGGTCCTTACGGAGTCCCCAGCATCCTCTAGGACGTAAGAGACAAACTCTTTAAGGCGTAAATTCCTCCCAAAGCGGGATTGATCAACTATTCCCTCAAAGGGTTGATGATGAAAAAAGGGAACAAATGAAAGTCCACGGGATAGGAGACGTATCTCCGCTTGGTCTAATACTGTATTGGAGAGATTAAACACAGAATTTAGGTCAGTTTCCTGCGGCCCCACGGACCTAAATTCTGTGTTTAATCTCTCCAAAACAGTATCAGACCAAGCGGACAGGAATACCACTCTGCTGACGAGTAGCTTTCATCCACCAGCATTAAAAGACAATCTTCCTATATCACAACTAGTGATGTGCACCGGAAATTTTTCGGGTTTTGTGTTTTGGTTTTGGATTCGGTTCCGCGCCCGTGTTTTGGATTTGGACGCGTTTTGGCAAAACCTCCCTGAAATTTTTTTGTCGGATTCGGGTGTTTTTTTTGCAAAAAACCCTCAAAAACAGCTTAAATCATAGAATTTGGGGGTCATTTTGATCCCATAGTATTACTAAACCTCAATAACTATAATTTCCACTCATTTTCAGTCTATTCTGAACACCTCACAATATTATTTTTAGTCCTAAAATTTGCACCGAGGTCGCTGGATGACTAAGTTAAGCGACCCAAGTGGCCGACACAAACACCTGGCCCATCTAGGAGTGTCACTGCAGTGTCAGACAGGATGGCAGATTTAAAAAATAGTCCCCAAACAGCACATGATGCAAAGAAAAAAAGAGGTGCACCAAGGTCGCTGGATGGCTAAGCTAAGCGACCCAAGTGGCCGACACAAACACCTGGCCCATCTAGGAGTGGCACTGCAGTGTCAGACAGGATGGCAGATTTAAAAAATAGTCCCCAAACAGCACATGATGCAAAGAAAAAAAAGAGGTGCACCAAGGTCGCTGGATGGCTAAGCTAAGCGACACAAGTGGCCGACACAAACACCTGGCCCATCTAGGAGTGGCACTGCAGTGTCAGGCAGGATGGCACTTCAAAAAAATAGTCCCCAAACAGCACATGATGCAAAGAAAAATGAAAGAAAAAAAGAGGTGCATGATGGAATTGTCCTTGGGCCCTCCCACCCACCCTTATGTTGTATAAACAGGACATGCACACTTTAACAAACCCATCATTTCAGCGACAGGGTCTGCCACACAACTGTGACTGAAATGACTTGTTGGTTTGGGCCCCCACCGAAAAAGAAGCAATCTCTCCTTGCACAAACTGGCTCTACAGAGGCAAGATGTCCACCTCCTCCTCATCGATTCCTCACCCCTTTCACTGTGTACATCCCCCTCCTCACAGATTATTAATTCGTCCCCACTGGAACCCACCATCTCAGGTCCCTGTGTACTTTCTGGAGGCAATTGCTGGAGAATGTCTCCACGGAGGAATTGATTGTAATTCATTTTGATGAACATCATCTTCTCCACATTTTCTGGAAGTAACCTCGTACGCCGATTGCTGACAAGGTGAGCGGCTGCTCTAAACACTCTTTCGGAGTATACACTGGAGGGGGGGCAACTTAGGTAAAATAAAGCCAGTTTGTGCAAGGGCCTCCAAATTGCCTCTTTTTCCTGCCAGTATACGTACGGACTGTCTAACGTGCCTACTTGGATGCGGTCACTCATATAATCCTCCACCATTCTTTCAATGGAGACAGAATCATATGCAGTGACAGTAGACGACATGTCAGCAATCGTTGGCAGGTCCTTCAGTATGGACCAGATGTCAGCACTCGCTCCAGACTGCCCTGCATCACCGCCAGCGGGTTGGCTCGGAATTCTTAGCCTTTTCCTCGCAGCCCCAGTTGCGGGAGAATGTGAAGGAGGAGCTGTTACGGGTCACGTTCCGCTTGACTTAACAATTTTCTCACCAGCAGGTCTTTGATCCTCTGCAGACTTGTGTCTGCCGGAAAGAGAGATACAATGTAGGTTTTAAATCTAGGATCGAGCACGGTGGCCAACATGTAGTGCTCTGATTTCAACAGATTGACCACCCGTGAATCCTGGTTAAGCGAATTAAGGGCTCCATCCACAAGTACCACATGCCTAGCGGAATCACTGTTTTAGCTCCTCCTTCAATGTCTCCAGCTTCTTCTGCAAAAGCCTGATGAGGGGAATGACCTGACTCAGGCTGGCAGTGTCTGAACTGACTTCACGTGTGGCAAGTTCAAAGGGTTGCAGAACCATGCACAACGTTGAAATCATTCTCCACTGCGCTTGAGTCAGGTGCATTCCCCCTCCTTTGCCTATATCGTGGGCAGATGTATAGGCTTGCATGGCCTTTTGCTGCTCCTCCATCCTCTGAAGCATATAGAGGGTTGAATTCCACCTCGTTACCACCTCTTGCTTCAGATGATGGCAGGGCAGGTTCAGGAACGTTTGGTGGTGTTCCAGTCTTCGGCACGCAGTGGCTGAATGCCGAAAGTGGCCCGCAATTCTTCGGGCCACCGACAGCATCTCTTGCACGCCCCTGTCGTTTTTAAAATAATTCTGCACCACCAAATTCAATGTATGTGCAAAACATGGGACGTGCTGGAATTTGCCCAGATGTAATGCACGCACAATATTGCTGGCATTGTCCGATGTCACAAATACCCAGGAGAGTCCAATTGGGGTAAGCCATTCTGCGATGATCTTCCTCAGTTTCCGTAAGAGGTTGTCAGCTGTGTGCCTCTTCTGGAAAGCGGTGATACAAAGCGTAGCCTGCCTAGGAACGAGTTGGCGTTTGCGAGATGCTGCTACTGGTGCCGCCGCTGCTGTTCTTGCTGCGGGAGGCAATACATCTACCCAGTGGGCTGTCACAGTCATATAGTCCTGAGTCTGCCCTGCTCCACTTGTCCACATGTCCGTGGTTAGGTGAACATTGGGTACAACTGCATTTTTTAGGACACTGGTGACTCTTTTTCTGAGGTCTGTGTACATTTTCGGTATCGCCTGCCTAGAGAAATGGAACCTAGATGGTATTTAGTACCGGGGACACAGTACCTCAATCAAATCTTTAGTTGCCTGTGAATTAACGGTGGAAACCGGAAAACATGTTTCTCACCACCCAGGCTGCCAAGGCCTGAGTTATCCGCTTTGCAGCAGGATGACTGCTGTGATATTTCATCTTCCTCGCAAAGCACTATTGGACAGTCCATTGCTTACTGGAAGTAGTACAAGTGGTCTACAGACTTCCCCCTCTGGGATGACGATCGACTCCCAGCAGCAACAACAGCAGCGCCAGCAGCAGAAGGCGTTACACTCAAGGATGCATCGGATGAATCCCAGGCAGGAGAGGACTCGTCAGACTTGACAGTGACATGGCCTCCAGGACTATTGGCTTTCCTGTGTAAGGAGGAAATTGACACTGAGGGAGTTGGTGGTGTGGTTTGCAGGAGCTTGGTTACAAGAGGAAGGGATTTAGTGGTCAGTGAACTGCTTCCGCTGTCATCCAAAGTTTTTGAACTTGTCACTGACTTCTGATGAATGCGGTCCAGGTGACGTATAAGGGAGGATGTTCCTAGGTGGTTAACGTCCTTACCCCTACTTATTACAGCTTGACAAAGGCAACACACGGCTTGACACCAGTTGTCCGCATTTCTGTTGAAATAATTCCACACCGAAGAGGTGATTTTTTTTGTATTTTGTCCAGGCATGTCAATGGCCATATTCGTCCCACGGACAACAGGTGTCTCCCCGGGTGCCTGACTTAAACAAACCTCCTCACCATCAGAATCCTCCTGGTCAATTTCCTCCCCAGCGCCAGCAACACCCATATCCTCATCCTGGTGTACTTCAACAGTGACATCTTCAATTTGACTATCAGGAACTGGACTGCGGGTGCTCCTTCCAGCACTTGCAGGGGGCGTGCAAATTGTGGAAGGCGCAACCTCTTCCCGTCCAGTGTTGGGAAGGTCAGGCATCGCAACCGACACAATTGGACTCTCCTTGGGGGATTTGTGATTTAGAAGAACGCACAGTTCTTTGCTGTGCTTTTGCCATCTTAACTCTTTTAAGTTTTCTAACAGGAGGATGAGTGCTTCCATCCTCAGGTGAAGCTGAACCACTAGCCTTGAACATAGGCCAGGGCCATTAGCCGTTCCTTGCTACTCCGTGTCGTAAATGGCACATTGGCAAGTTTACGCTTCTCCTCAGACTATTTTGATTTAGATTTTTGGGTCATTTTACTGAGCTTTATTTTTTGGGATTTTACATGCTCTCTACTATGACATTGGGCATCGGCCTTGGCAGACGACGTTGATGGCATTTCATCGTCTCGGCGATGACTAGTGGCAGCAGCTTCAGCACGAGGTGGAAGTGGATCTTGATCTTTCCCTATTTTACCCTCCACATTTTTGTTATCCATTTTTTAATGTGTGGAATTATATGCCAGTAATATATCAATAGCAATGGCCTACTACTATATATATACTGCGCACAACTGAAATGCACCACAGGTATGGATGGATAGTATACTTGACGACACAGAGGTATGTAGAGCAGTGGCCTACTGTACCGTACTGCTATATAGTATATATACTGGTGGTCAGCAAACTGTGCAAAACTGAAATGCACCACAGGTATGGATGGATGGTATACTTGACGACACAGAGGTAGGTAGAGCAGTGGCCTACTGTACCGTACTGCTATATATTATATATACTGGTGGTCAGCAAACTGTGCAAAACTGAAATGCACCACAGGTATGGATGGATGGTATACTTGACGACACAGAGGTAGGTAGAGCAGTGGCCTACTGTACCGTACTGCTATATATTATATATACTGGTGGTCAGCAAACTGTGCAAAACTGAAATGCACCACAGGTATGGATGGATGGTATACTTGACGACACAGAGGTAGGTAGAGCAGTGGCCTACTGTACCGTACTGCTATATATTATATATACTGGTGGTCAGCAAACTGTGCAAAACAGAAATGCACCACAGGTATGGATGGATAGTATACTTGACGACACAGAGGTAGGTAGAGCAGTGGCCTACTGTACCGTACTGCTATATATTATATATACTGGTGGTCAGCAAACTGTGCAAAACGGATATACACCACAGGTATGGATGGTATAGTATACTTGACGACACAGAGGTAGAGCAGTGGACTACTGTACCGTACTGCTATATATACAGTTATACTGGTGGTCAGCAAAATTCTGCACTGTCCTCCTACTATATACTACAATGCAGCACAGATATGGAGCGTTTTTCAGGCAGAGAACGTATAATACTGGTGGTCACTGGTCAGCAAAACTCTGCACTGTCCTCCTACTATATAATACTGCTGGTCCCCAGTCCCCACAATAAAGCAATTAGCACACTGAGCTCAGATATTTGTAGCACACTGAGCACAGATATGGAGCATTTTTCAGGCAGAGAACGTAGATATTTGCACTTGCAGCACACTGAGCACAGATATTTGCAGCACACCGAGCACAGATATTTGCAGCCCACTGAACATAGAAACTGAGAGGACGCCAGTCACGTCCTCTCACGATCATCTCCAATGCACGAGTGAAAAATGGCGGCAACGCGCGGCTCCTTATATAGAATACGAATCTCGCGAGAATCCGACCGCAGGATGATGACGTTCGGGCGCGCTCAGGTTAACCGAGCAAGGCGGGAGGATCCGAGTTGCTCGGACCCGTGGAAAAAAAGGTGAAGTTCGGGCAGGTTCGGATCCCGAGTATCCGAACCCGCTCATCACTAATCACAACTATTAAGAGTGATGAGGAATAACGCTGATGAACACACAAGGGAGTTATAACTCACAGACATGATGCATATATTCCTAGAACGTGGGTATACCCCACGGATCTTAGAAAAATGATTGAAAAAAGCCCGTGAAATTTTCACTAATACGACTGTGAAGGGTTCCATTGTTCCCACAAGGATGATTTATACTACTAAACATGACAATCATGAAAGGTCTACTTGTAAAGCTTTACGTAAACATTGGCCCATTTTGACTTCAGACCCATCCCTGCCATTTTCACACATGGGGCCACCCATGATGGCTAATGGCAGGAGGACGAATCTGAAGCAATTACTTATGCGAACTACTCTCACATTCAGATGCATCTGAAACCTGGATGCTATTCATGCGGTAACTGTACCACATGTAGATCTATGAGGGTCGGTAAGAGTTTCTCTTATCCCCATACTGGTAAAAATATTAAAATTAAATATCACCTTCATTGTAAATTGGATCATGTGATCTATTGTTTGATTTGTCCCTGTGGTCTCTATTACATAGGATTAACGCCCAGATGTTTTAGAGATCGCATGGCGAACCACCGGACCTCCATCCGAGCGGCTATCCAAACTGGATCCTCGGACAAGCCGGTGGCACGGCATTAACTTGAAAATAGGCACCAAGTAGCCAATCTCAAGTGTATGCTTATAGATTGGATACCCCTTTGCCTAACGGATCTGACAGGGTGCTAGCTTTGAAGAAAAGGGAGTTTCTGGATATATTCTCTTGATACGGTGGCGCCTAGAGGCCTTAATTAATATAACACCATGAAGTCTTTCTGTAATTGATTTTTCATAGGGGCTATATTATTATATGAACAAATGTATTTGCTGGATATTATATGTATCTGATACAATATGATGATTTTATTACATTTGTTTATGTCTGTTTAAATTAATGTTTATTTGTTTTTCATGTATTTTTTCTTCATGTATTATTTCTTCATTTATGTATATATTTTTCATTTCATATTCTTATATGCTGTGTTTCATTCTCACGGGCCTGATTGGATACATATATGATCAGCATGCCTTTGGATCCTTGATGAGATCAGGCATGATCTGAGGAATATTATATGTTTATTCGTTTATGATCAGCTTGGGACACTAGGATAATACTTATAGTGTGCTTTTTGTCCTGACATCACTTATGTTGAATCTGGCACTATGGACTTATGTACTAGTCCCTGTACTTATTTCTATCCCGTGCATTCTATTAGTATTGACATATTCCTACCCCTTTTGTTTGGGGGAGTATAATATTTTTTTTTCCACGTGGTGGGATATTACTCTTTTATGTCTCACACATGTTGATATGTCACTGCGCTATCACTAGTCGGTGATAGCATGCGGCTACGCCCAGGGGGTGTTCCTTTGTGATTACCACGGTAACTCCAGTTGATCGCATACTAGTCCGCGTCTGGTTCTGAGGATTACGTCCACTTCCGATGAGTGGAACGTATGATGCGATTCCACTTCAGGTAGGTGGAACGCACACCGCTCGCCGCAGCGGTTGTGTGTTCCTGACAAGTTCTGTATAGTTTCTTTTGCTATTGATGGGTAGATTCTATTTAGGAGTGATACGCCAGTTGTCTTTTCAGTCACCTCCCTCGTTTTGACTATATGGTTTATTGATTTTATGGGATTGCATCCACTTCCGGTCCACTTCCTATTTAAGGGTGGCCTTATGCACTGTGATCATACAGCCTTATAAAATGGACTTTGGTACACACGGTCTTGCGGTGAGTTATGATATATGATTGTTACCCATGGTGTTTTATGTTCCCTTTGGGTTTGACATAGTTAAAGGCTTGTGTTTCTTTTCTTAACACACTGAGGAAGGCATGTTATTTATGTTACAGGGAGACCCCTGGACTGGTTTTGTTTTTTACTCTGTAGAAGGATCATGTTTCTATAGTCATCAACCTCAAGTGAGTACTATATGGTACCATCCCGTTGACCTTTGGGGAGTATATGTTTGACAATGTGTAAATATTGGATGTGTAAATACTGGATGTATTAACTTTTCCTTTAGGACTTATTGACTGAAATGGTTGTCCACTCTATCACAGTATTATGCTGTGGAGCTGTATGATCTTTACATTTAGTGAGTATGAGACCTATTAAGTCTGGTGTTAGAGGTGATTGGTCTACTTTTTGATGTCTGCCCCTTGGACATCTTTACACTGTTTATTACCAGTGTCCCCATATTATCATCTTTAATTCACATTTATAATAATAATTGTGTTGTTTACTTACCCTTTGGTGGTGATATCCTTTATCGGGCCCATGAGACTGATCGTACTTTATTTTATTTTCTGTTTTGTTTATGGGAGCAGTATATGTGTGCTGAACCGAATTCCATTTTATGAAAATTTGTGAGGCTTGTCTTGAAAAAGGCTATGGTTGTTGAGCCGAAACGTCGACCCATTAAAAGCCTATTATGAAGCTTTGAAATTGTGATTGGACTCATTTATGAAGGAGAGTGCCCCCCAGGAGACTAGAAATGTGCATATATATATATATATATATATATATTTGATAGAAAATGGATAAGATCTAAGCGACCACTGATGGCATCAAATGCTAGGGACTGCGTATTTTCATTCCAAAAATATGTGATTTATTACAGAACAGATTTTTACAAATTCTACACAAAGGTTGTAAGATAAGGTTGTAAAACTCTCATGCTAAGGGGTGATGAAGTCAGACCAGACGAAACGCGTTGGGTGAATCCTGATATCACTATTGAATCCTCAGTTAAGCTGCTTTATCTATTTTATCCTTGACCTATAGCATACCGTGATTTTTATTTTTTATGCATTTCATGTTTTTACAACTTTTAGCATATGAGTTTTACAGTCCCCCCTTCCCCCATATTGTTGTGCTACATTTTTCTATGTGTTTTTTTATATGCTCTTTCACGTGTCTCTTAAATAGCGTTCCCGCTAAAACACATTGCTGTATGGATGAATAGTGGTTCATCTTGCTGCTATACCCCTTTTTTTTATCCTCTGTGCCTTTTTGTTTTTTTATCTTACAACCTTTGTGTAGAATATGTAAAAATCTGTTCTGTAATAAATCCCATATTTTTGGAATGAAAACACGCAGTCCCTAGCATTTGATGCCATCAGTGGTCGCTTAGATCTTATCCATTTTCTATCAATTTTACCTCCTATCCTGCACACGTACTAGTGTAGGCTGTATTTAAGATATAGCGGACGCCCTTTACATATAAGGGAGTGGCACACAGTGACTGTAACTTTCTGCTGACATACTGTGAAAAATTACTCTACTGTATTTTTGGCGCTGTTAGTTCACCCCATATACATTATATATATATATATATATATACACATACACACACACACACACACATAAATATTCAGATATCCAAGGTTTAGCACCGTAAAAGCAGGACTGAAGGGTCCAGTTTAGGTGTTGCCTCAATTAGTTGTCAGCCTGAAGCTAGGCTAATTAATTAAACTGTACCTGTAATCAGCCATTAAGAATGCACAGAATGGAGCTTCTGATGGTAAATAGCATCCAGAAGGGGGTGTGGGATGTCAGGGCCACTGATCCTGTGATATAATTCCATGCTGATATGAGCTGATGTGAACCTGTACTGCTGTAACTTATGCTGTTTGGAGAACTGCCAATAACCTGAACTGAAAGCCGTGTGTTTCAAGGTGTAACTTGCCTGTGATGGTAATAAAAAGGGTTGGAATTTTATATGTGATTTCTTGACATATATATATATACATATACACACACACGAACATATACACAGTGCATCCGTAAAGTATTCACAGTGCTTCCCTTTTTCCACATTTTGTTATGTTACAGCCTTATTCCTAAATGGAATAAATTCATTTTTCCCTCAAAATTCTGCACATAATACCCCATAATGACAATGTGAACAAAGGTTTTTTTTTTTTAGATTATTGCAAATGTATTAAAAATAAAAACCTAAAAAGATCACATGTACATAAGTATTCACAACCTTTGCACAATACTTTGTTGATGCACCTTTGGCAGCAATTACAGCCTCAAGTCTTTTGAAGATGATGCCACAAGCTTGGCACATCTATCTTTGTGCAGTTTTGCTCATTCCGCTTTGCAGCACCTCTCAAGCTCCATCAGGTTGGATGAGAAGCGTCGGTGCACAGCCATTTTCAGATCTCTCCAGAGATGTTTAATTGGATTCAAATCTGGGCTCTGGTTGGACCACTCAAGAACATTCACAGAGTTGTCCTGAAGCGCCTCCTTTGATGTGCTTAGGGACGTTCGCCCCAGTCTGAGGTCAAGAGCGCTCTGGAACAGGTTTTAATCCAGGATGTCTCAGTTCATTGCTGCATTGATCTTTCCCTCTATCTGTTTTGTTCATATGTTTGGAAATCCAGTCATAAGGACACAGAGACATGCGAGTTCACTGCTATGCTGTTTTATTCCATCACCACCTCCAGGCACACTGCACACTGGATCACCCACTTCCCAGTATCCCTCTGGTCCTAGGGACCATCAGTGAAGATTCAGGCTTACACATATTAGTAAGGGAGTGTCTACAAATATTAAGCATTCTAATACAATAACATCACATCCTCTTTTCTTTAAAGATAAGCCCTGCACGCTTCAATGCAACAATTAACAACGTCATATTAAGAACATCATCTAACACGTTTCAATGAGTCTCTCAGGTCTGTGTATTTCCCTTTTGAGTCTTTCATACACAGTCTGTGTTTCATCTACCATGTTGGACCTTTCTAGAATCGTGGTTTGTTCACCATTATGAGGATCATCATACATGTCAGATGAAGGGTATTCTTCAGTCATGTTGTCTTCATTATGGTTAGGTTGAGATCTTAAATCCTCATTTCTTCTTACTTCCGTTCCACGCTCTGTACGTATAGTATAAGATCTTGGTGCTACTTGTGCTTGTACAATACCTTTCTGCACCCAAATACCTTTCTCATGATCTCTGAGACGGACTTGGTCACCCGATTTTAGATCAGATAAGCTTTTTGTTCGCCTGTCATGGAACAGTTTCTGTTTCACCTGTTGACGTTCCTTACTCAGTCAACGCTGAGTTATGTGTATTAAGCAATTCATCATGTATCGGGAGATTTGCTCTAATCCTCCTTCCCATCAGCATTTGTGCAGGAGAAAGTCCATTCTGTAAAGGTGTACTGCGGTAGATTAAAAGACTTTTGTAGAAATCTTCTTTACCTTCTTGAGCTTTTTTCATGAGACTCTTTACAGTTTTTACTGAACTTTCCACCAACCCATTTGAGCGTAGATAGTGGGGATTTGACGTAGCATGGACAAATTCCCACTCATCAGCAAATTGTCTAAATTCAGCACTGGAAAACTGAGGACCATTGTGCGTGAACACTTCCATAAGAACACCATGCCTTGCAAAGATTGACTTCATGCAATTGATTACCGCTTTACTAGTAGTTGTATGTAGTGTCTTCACCTCAGGGTAGTTAGAGTAATAATCAGTCACAACAATTTACGTTTTCCCATTACAATCAAACAAATCTGCGTCAACTTTCTGGTATGGTCTCTCTGGCACTGCGTGAGGACTCAGTGGCTCAACTTGTTGTTTCGGTCTATACGTAAGAAATAATTCACATGTAGCTGTAGTCTGTGCTATGTCTTGGTTCATTCTTGGCCAATACATAACTTCACGCGCTCTCCGCTTACATTTTTCTTCTCCTAAGTGGCCTTCATGTATCTTGCACAGCATAGTTTTTCTTAGTCGTGCAGGTATAACAAACCTATTGCCTTTGTAAATAATACCATCGACAACTGTAAGGTCACTGCGGTACATCCAATAATCATGGATAGACAGCGGGCACGCATGTGTTTCTGCTGGCCAACCTTTCAGAATGATATCTTTCAACACTTTCATTGTGTCTTCTGTCTCAGTTTCTTTCCTAATCTGTTCTTGTCTTGCAAGAGACACTGGTAGAGAAGCTACAATCAAATTAACATAGGCTTCTATCTCTTCATACATCAGACTTTTGGAACCTTCACTTTTGTCCACAGCACGAGAAATTGTATCAGCAATGTACATGTATTTACCAGGACAGTACAGCAAGTGTACATCATATTTCTGTAGTCTGATAAGCATTTGCTGAATTCTCATGGGACTGTCATGTAATGATTTAGTCATGATAGCTACCAATGGCTTGTGGTCAGTTTCCACTGTAACTGTTTGACCATACACAAACTGATGAAATCGCTCACATGCATATGTGATCGCTAGAAGTTCTTGTTC
Organism: Pseudophryne corroboree; assembly: GCF_028390025.1. NCBI lineage: Eukaryota > Metazoa > Chordata > Amphibia > Anura > Myobatrachidae > Pseudophryne > Pseudophryne corroboree. Next base: position 218,955,621 of record NC_086454.1, on the reverse strand, counting down.
TATCTGAGCATACCTTGTTTCAGCACTTGTCAGTGCTCTTGATGTATAGATTACTGGTTGCCATGTATCCTCATGTTCTTGTAACAGCACTGAGCCTAGGCCAAATTGTGTAGCAGTGAAGCATCTGCTGAAATTCTTATTAATTTCACAGGATCAAAGAATTTTAGCACTGTTTGCTCTGTAATGATCTGTTTCAAGTTTTGCCATAAGCAGGGCACATTTTAGGATTGTGAGCATTTCCACATCTACTACAAATTTCCTTATTAGACTGTGGCTTAGACGGCTTCATTCTTGAGAATGGAGGTTTGCTTGGCTCTGTCTTCTGCACTACATGTATAGCAGCATCAACTTCCTTGTGTAACGTTTTGGCTTGAAATCGAGTTATTTCTGCAGATCTGCACATAGTCACTGCCTTTTCTAGTGTTATGTCTTGCTCTCTCAGCAATCTCTCTCTGAGTCCATTATCAGGTATTCCACAGACAATACGATCTCTAATCAGTGAATCCTTTAAATCACCAAACTCACAGGTTTTACTGAGTGATTGCTGCTCTGTAACATACTGATCAAATCCATCTCCAGACTTCTGATCACATGTGAAAAACATATCTTTCATATGTCACATTTTTCCTTGGCACAAAGTAATCTTCAAACTTTTGCATTATAGAAGATAGCACCATATTCTGCCCCTCTTTAAACTGAAAACTATTATAAATGTCCAGCACATCCTCTCCTATCACATGGAGGAAAATGGATGCCTTAGTTTTGTCAGCCTCTGTATCAGCTCCACATGCAGCAAGATATATATTAGACCTTTGCTTAAATCTTTTCCAGTTTTCAGACAAGTTACCAGACATCAGCATGCCAGTTGGAGGAGCCAGTTTATCCATGGTTACTTACTGTTTGAAGAGAGGAGCACACGGCAGGCTTTGCAGACACTGAGTATCACAGCCTAACAGACTGCTGCAGGATTCTTTCACACTCTGAGAGCACTAGCAATCCAAGTTAAACTTCTTCTGACACCATATTTTGTTCATATGTTTGGAAATCCAGTCATAAGGACACAGAGACATGTGAGTTCACTGCTGTGCTGTTTTATTCCATCACCACCTCCAGGCACACTGCACACTGGACCACCTACTTCCCAGCATCCCTCTGGTCCTAGGGACCATCACTGAAGATTCAGGCTTACACATATTAGTAAGGAAGTGTCTACAAATATTAAGCATTCTAATACACTAACCTCACGCTATCCTGACAAGTCTCCCAGTTCCTGCCGCTGAAAAACATCCCCACAGCCTGATGCTGCTACCACCATGCTTCACTGTAGGGATGGTATTGGTGTGGTGATGAGCGGTGCCTGGTTTCCTCCAAAACATGATGCCTGGCATTCACACCAAAGAGTACAATCTTTGTCTCATCAGACCAGAGAATTTTATTTCTCATGGTCTGAGAGTCAGTCAAGTGCATTTTGGCAAACTCCAGGCAGGCTGCCATGTGCTTTTTACTAAGGAGTGGCTTCCGTCTGGCCACTCCACCATGCATGACTGATTGGTGGATTGCTGCAGAGATGGTTGTCCTTCTGAAAGGTTCTCCTCTCTCCACAGAGGAATGCTGTAGCTCTGACAGAATGCTGTAGCACTGACATTGGGTTCTTAGTCACCTCCCTGACTAGGGCCCTTCTCCCCCAATCGCTCAGTTCAGACGGCCGGCCAGCTCTAGGAAGAGTCTTGGTGGTTCCGAACGTCTTCCATTTACGGATGATGGAGGCCACTGTGCTCATAGGGACCTTCAAAGCAGCAGATATTTTTCTGTACCCTTCTCCAGATTTGTGCCTCGAGACAATCCTGTCTTAGAGGTCTACAGACAATTCCTTTGACTTCATGCTTGGTTTGTGCCAGACATGCACTGTCAAGTGTGGGACCTTATATAAACAGGTGTGTGCCTTTCCAAATCATGTCCAATCAGCTGACAGGTCCCACTCGACACTAGCACGGGACCTGTCACCTCACTCATACCAGGCATCTTTTGCTGCGTGGTGTATTGAGGCAAGATGTATGAGAACACATCTGTAACCACAGATATTCTGTGGATGTAGGCTTGCTCAAATCCTTCTGTCACTTCATGTAATCCCAGACAGAATTGATGATGTTCAGATCAGGGCTCTGCTCTATCGTCACTTCCAGAACTCCTTGTTCTTCTTTACGCTGAAGATAGTTCTTAATAACAGTGGCTGTATGTTTAGGGTCTTTGTTCTGCTGGAGAATATATATGGAGTCAATCAGCAGCCTCCCTGAAGGTATTGCATTATGGATAAGAACCTGTCTGTATTTCTCAGCATTGAAGACACCATTAATCCTGACTAAATCCCCAACTCCATTTGCTAAAATGCAGCCCAAAACTTGCAAAGAACCTCTAAAATGCTTCAATGTTGCCTGCAGACACTCATTATTGTACTGTTCTCCAACCCTTTGGCAAACAAACTGCCTTTTTTACACATATTTCAAATGTTGACTCATCAGTACAGAGCACCTGCTGCCATTTTCCTGCACCCTCAGTTCCTATGTTTTTGTGCATAGTTGAGTTGCTTGGCCTTGTTTCCACGTCGAAGGTATGGCTTTTTGTTTGTTTTTCTTCCAAAAAATAAGATTTTACTTACCAGTAAATCTATTTCTCGTAGTCCGTAGTGGATGCTGGGGACTCCGTAAGGACCATGGGGAATAGACGGGCTCCGCAGGAGATAGGGCACTTTAAGAAAGCTTTGGATTCTGGGTGTGCACTGGCTCCTCCCTCTATGTCCCTCCTCTAGACCTTAGTTAGAGAAACTGTGCCCAGAGGATATGAACAGTACGAGGAAAGGATTTTTGTAATCTAAGGGCGAGATCCATACCAGCCACACCAATCACACCGTATAACTTGTGATAAACTACCCAGTTAACAGTATGAACAATTAACATAGCCTCGGTTCAAGACCGACCAACTATAATATAACCCTTATTGAAGCAATAACTATATACAAGTCTTGCAGAAGAAGTCCGCACTTGGGACGGGCGCCCAGCATCCACTACGGACTACGAGAAATAGATTTACCGGTAAGTAAAATCTTATTTTCTCTAACGTCCAAGTGGATTGCTGGGGACTCTGTAAGGACCATGGGGATTATACCAAAGCTCCCAAATGGGCGGGAGAGTGCGGATGACTCTGCAGCACCGATTGAGCTAACACAAGGTCTTCCTCAGCCAGGGTATCAAACTTATAGAACTTTGCAAAAGTGTTGGAACCTGACCAAGTAGCCGCTCGGCAAAGCTGTAATGCCGAGAACCCCTCGGGCAGCCGCCCAAGAAGAGCCCACCTTCCTAGTGGAATGGGCCTTAACCGATTTAGGTAATGGCAATCCTGTCGTAGAATGCGCCTGCTGAATCGTGTTACAGATCCAGCGAGCAATAGTCTGCTTTGAAGCAGGAGCGCCAACCTTGTTGGCCGCACACAGAACAAACAGAGCTTCCGTCTTCCTGATCCTAGCTGTTCTGGTCACATAAATCTTTAAAGCTCTGACCACATCCAGGGACTCCGAATCCTCCAAGTCCCGTGTAGCCACAGGCACGACAATAGGTTGGTTCATATGAAAAGATGAGACCACCTTGGGCAGAAATTGAGGCCGAGTCCTCAACTCTGCCCTATCCACGTGAAAAATCAGGTATGGGCTTTTATATGATAAAGCCGCTAATTCCGAAACACGCCTTGCCGAAGCTAAGGCCAACAACATGACCACTTTCCAAGTGAGATATTTCAACTCCACTGTTTTGAGTGGTTCAAACCAAGGTGACTTGAGGAAACTTAATACCACGTTAAGATCCCAAGGCACCACCGAAGGCACAAAGGGAAGCTGAATATGCAGCACGCCCTTCACAAAAGTCTGTACTTCAGAAAGAGAAGCCAATTCTCTTTGAAAGAAAATGGATAAGGCCGAAATTTGGACCTTTATGGACCCTAATTTTAGGCCCAAATTCACTCCCGTTTGAAGGAAGTGAAGCAAACGGCCCAATTGGAACTCCTCCGTAGGAGCAGCTCTGGCCTCACACCAAGAAACATATTTCCGCCATATATGGTGATAATGTTTCGATGTCACATCCTTCCTAGCCTTGATCAGGGTAGGAATGACCTCCTCCGGAATCCCTTTTTCCGCTAGGATCCGGCGTTCAACCACCATGCCGTCAAACGCAGCCGCGGTAAGTCTTGGAACAGACAGGGCCCCTGCTGCAGCAGGTCCTGCCTTAGAGGAAGAGGCCACAGATCTTCTGTGAGCAACTCTTGCAGATCTGGATACCAAGTCCTCCTTGGCCAATCTGGAACAATGAGAATTGCTCTGACCGTTCTTAGTCTTATTAATCTCAACACCTTGGGTATGAGAGGCAGAGGAGGAAACACATAGACCGATCTGAACACCCATGGTGTCACCAGAGCGTCTACCGCTACCGCCTGAGGGTCTCTTGACCTGGCGCAATACCTCTTTAGCTTTTTGATGAGACGGGACGCCATCATGTCTATTTCAGGCAGTTCCCACCGATCCACGATCTGTGTGAAGACTTCTTGATGAAGTCCCCACTCTCCCGGATGCAGGTCGTGCCTGCTGAGGAAGTCCGCCTCCCAGTTGTCCACCCCCAAGATGAACACTGCTGATAGCGCGCTTACATGGCCTTCCGCCCAGCGCAGAATCCTGGACGCCTCTGCCATGGCCACTCTGCTCCTTGTGCCGCCCTGGCAGTTTACATGAGCCACTACCGTGACATTGTCCGACGGAATCAGAACCGGTTTGTTCTGAAGCCATTCCTCCGCCTGGCGTAGGGCGTTGTAAATGGCCTTTAACTCCAGGACACTGATGTGGAGACAAGTCTCTAGGCTTGACCAGAGACCTTGGAAATTTCTTCCCAGTGCGACAGCTCCCCAACCTCGGAGGCTCACGTCCGTGGTCACCAGGATCCAGTCCTGAATGCCGAACCTGCGACCCTCTAGGAGGTGAGCACTGTGCAGCCACCACAGGAGAGATACCCTGGCCCTGGGAGACAGGGTGATCCGTTTCTGCAAATGCAGATGGGACCCGGACCATTTGTCCAATAGGTCCCATTGGAAGGTCCTCGCATGGAACCTGCCGAAGGGGATGGCCTCGTATGAAGCCACCATCTTCCCCAGAACTTTTGTGCAATGATGCACAGAAACCTTTTTTGGCTTTAAAAGGTTCCTGACCAGGGCTATGAGCTCCTGAGCCTTCTACACCGGAAGAAAAACTCTTTTTTGGTCTGTGTCTAGAATCAGGCCCAAAAAGGCCAGACGCGTTGCAGTTACTAGCTGGGATTTCGGTAAATTGAGAATCCAACCGTGCCTCTGCAACGTCTTCACGGACAGAGACACGCTGTCCAGCAACTTCTCCCGAGATCTCGCCTTTATAAGAAGATCGTCCAAGTACGGGATAATTGTGACTCCCTGCTTGCGCAGGAGCACCATCATTTCCGCCATTACCTTGGTGAAAATTCTCGGGGCCATGGAAAGACCAAACTGCAACGTCTGAAATTGGTAGTGACAATCATGTACTGCAAATCTCAGAAACTCCTGGTGAGGGGGGAAAATCGGAACATGAAGGTACGCATCCTTTGTGTCCAGGGACACCATCCAATCCCCTCCCTCCAGGCTGGCGATGACCATTCTGAGCGATTCCATCTTGAACTTGAACCTCTTCAAGTACAGGTTCAGGGATTTTAGATTTAGAATGGGTCTGACCGAACTGTCCGGTTTCGCTACCACAAACAGGGATGAATAATAACCCTCTCCTTGCTGGAGATGAGGAACCTTGATTATCACCTGTTGAATGTACAATTTGTGAATTGCCGCTAACACTAGCTCCCTCTCTGACGGGGAAGCTGGCAGAGCCAATTTGAAAAACCTGCGAGGGGGCATGTCTTCGAATTCAAGTCTGTATCCCTGGGAAACAATCTCTACTGCCCAGGGATCCACCTGTAATTGAACCCAGACGTGGCTGAAAAGACGAAGACATGCCCCCACTTGATCTGAACTCCCCCGGAAAGCCCCAGCGTCATGCTGTGGACTTTGCAGAAGCAGGGGAGGACTTCTGCTCCTGGGAACTAGCTGAGTGCAGCCGTTTTCCCTTGCCTTTACCTCTGGCAACGGAGGACGATCCTCGTACCTTCTTGTTTTTATTGGAACAAAAGGACTGCATTTGATAATGCGGTACCTTCTTAGAATGCTGCGGGGGAACATAAAGTAAAAAATTCGATTTACCGGCCGTAGCAGTAGAGACTAGGTCCGAGAGGCCTTCTCCAAACAATTCCTCCCCCTTGTATGGCAATGACTCCATATGCCGCTTCGAGTCGGCGTCTCCCGTCCACTGTCGGGTCCACAAGAGACGCCTAGCAGAAATAGACATAGCGTTTATTCTAGAGCTTAGTAAACAAATGTCTGAGCATCCCTCATATACAAGGCAGCATCTCTGATATGCTCCATGGTCATTTGGATGGTATCCCTATCTAAGGTACTAGGATATAGAAAGGAGATAAAATCCCCAGTGGTATGCCAATCCCACTCTCCTGGCGCTGTTAATAAACTTATTTATGTAAAGAGGTTTTTTTGTGTATAAATACAACCAGTATAAACAGCAACGTATGTTTTGAGACTTGGTTAGGGTCTCTAGCATAAACAAAATTAAAAAAATCTAAAAAACATCGCGCTATAGAATATATAAATGTAAATATATCAATACAACAATAAAAATATGGTTTGAAAAAATGGCTGTGAAGTTGTCAGAAATGAGGTCGGGAGACTGTTTATAAACAATAATAAAATACCTTTTATTTTATACCAAATAATCCACCATGTGGAAAGTAAAAATAAAACATATATATAATTTTCAGAAAGCATCAATTGGTTAATATATTCCAGAGTACATAATTGACTGTTATAACAACTCTAATGTAAAAGCTGTAATATAATTAAATAGATACTAGAGTGTCCTTTTAAGAAACAATGTGTATCAATAGTTGCAATCATTTGCACGATCCACACAAGTATAGCTATTGGCTTTAAATGCCGGCGTCCCGGCCACAATAATTAGTTCAAAGTTGGCTGGAGATAACCGCCTGTAACTTTCACAAATGTGATTGAAGTCGTCCCTCCTTTCCCGGTGGTGAGGCTATCACCGCCCCGGGCGCGATGTAGCGTATGTCGGTATAACGGATAAGGTCAAGGGACTCGCCAATCTCTCCCGCTGAGGTATTTCTGCCGTCTCCCCTCTCCCGGTGGTGAGGCCGTCACCACCCCGGGCGATGTGATCCGTTATACGGACATACGCTACATCACGCCCGGGGCGGTGATAGCCTCACCACCGGGAAAGGAGGGACGACTTCAATCACATTTGTGAAAGTTACAGGCGGTTATCTCCAGCCCACTTTGAACTAATTATTGTGGCCGGGACGCCGGCATTTAAAGCCAATAGCTATACTTGTGTGGATCGTGCAAAGGATTGCAACTATTGATACACATTGTTTCTTAAAAGGACACTCTAGTATCTATTTAATTATATTACAGCTTTTACATTAGAGTTGTTATAACAGTCAATTATGTACTCTGGAATATATTAACCAATTGATGCTTTCTGAAAATTATATATATGTTTTATTTTTACTTTCCACATGGTGGATTATTTGGTATAAAATAAAAGGTATTTTATTATTGTTTATAAACAGTATCCCGACCTCATCCCTATCTAAGGTGTCAATCTCCGTAGATAAGGAGTCTGCCCATGCCACGACAGCACTACAAACCCAGGCCAACGCCATGGCCGGCCTAACTATAGTTCCTGAATGTGTGTAAATGTGCTTCAGGGTGATTTCCTGCTTGCGATCAGCAGGATCCTTGAGGGAAGCAGTATCCGGAGAAGGCAGTGCCACCTTCTTGGATAAGCGTGTCAGCGCCTTGTCTACTTTAGGCGCAGATTCCCATCGTATCCGATCCTTCTGTGGAAAAGGATACGCCATGAGAATCCTTTTGGGAACATGAAGTCTCCTATCTGGAGATTCCCAAGCCTTTTCGCATAATTCGCTTAGCTCAAATGAGGACGGAAACGTGACCTCAGGCCTTTTCCCTTTATACATGTGAACCCTCGTGTCAGGGACAGGGGGTTCCTCCGTGATATGCAAAACCTCCTTTATGGCAATAATCATGTACCTAATACCTTTTGCCACCTTCGGCTGTAATTTTGCATCCTCATAGTCGACACTAGAGTCAGTATCTGTGTTGGTATTTCTGTCAGCGACCTGGGATATGGGGCGCTTTTGAGACCCTGAAGGTCCTGGCTCCCCAGGGACAGGCACGGGCTGGCTACCTGACTGATCCCTAGCTTCAGCCTTGTCTAATCTTTAATGCAGAAGATTTACATTTGCATTCAAGACATTTAGCATATCCACCCAGTCCGGTGTTGGCGTTGCCAGCGGCGACATGACATTCAAGCACTCCCCCTCCACATTTAGCGAGCCTTCCTCATCAAACATGTCGACACACCCGTGCCGACACACTGCACACACCCAGGGAAACTTTTTCTGAAGACAGTATCCCCTGAAAGGCCCTTTGGAGAGACAGAGAGAGAGTATGCCAGCACACACCCCAGCGCAACAACCTGGAGACCAACACAGAATGTTTCCCCCCCAGCAGCGCTGTATTATATTGTATCCGCCAATTATGTGTCCCCCCCCCCTATCTTTTTAAACCCCCTTCACCGTGTGTAAGCAGGGGAGAGTCCGGGGAGCTTCCTCTCAGCGTTCTGTAGAGAGAAACGGCACTGGTGAGTGCTGAGGGAGAAGCCCCGCCCCCTCGGCGGCGGGCTTCTATCCCGCTCCAAACGTGAAAAAATGGCGGGGGCTCAATTATATACATGTACAGTGCCCAGCTGTACATGTATATACCTATTTGCCATCCAAGAGGTGTTACTATTGCTGCCCAGGGCGCCCCCCCTGCGCCCTGCACCCATACAGTGACCGGAGTGTGTGAGGTGATGTGGAGCAATGACGCACAGCTGCAGTGCTGTGCGTTACCTCTGTGAAGCTGAAGGCTTCTGCCGCCTGAGACGTCTTCTTGCTTCTGCTCTTCTGGCTCTGTGAGGAGAACGGCGGCGCGGCTCCGGGGGTGGACGCCAGGACGAACCTGTGTTCACCCCCTCTGAAGCTAATGGTGTTCAGTAGCCGAGGCAGCAGATCCTATCACTTAAGTAGGTCTGCCCCTCTCTCCTCAGTCCCTCGATGCAGGGAGCCTGTTGCCAGCAGTGCTCCCTGTAAAAAAGTAAAAATCCAAAACAAAAATGCTTTCTGTAGCAAAGAACTCAAGAGAGCTCCCTGCAGTGCGCCCTTCATCCTCTGGGCACAGGATCTAACTGAGGTCTAGAGGAGGGACATAGAGGGAGGAGCAAGTGCACACCCAGAATCCAAAGCTTTCTTAAAGTGCCCTATCTCCTGCGGAGCCCGTCTATTCCCCATGGTCCTTACGGAGTCCCCAGCATGCACTAGGACGTTAGAGAAAGACCAATTAAGGTCAGACTTCTCCGATCAGTAAATGGGTGTACCTGGGTCTTATTGGTGTCTGCCAGTTCTGAGCTGAAGTCACTAATGGCCATCTTCCAATTTTGAAGTAAAGTAAAGCATGATGAGTCATTTGATTCTCTATGTTTGCTTGGCCTACCACTGAGTCTACAGTCCTCAACATTGCCCATTTCTTTGTGCTTCTTCAAAAGAGCTTGAACGGAACATCTTGAAATCCCAATCTGCTTTGAAAACTTTACCGGTGAGAGACCTTGCTGATGCAGTATAACTACAGTGTTGCTTGGTACTGTGCTCAGTCTTGCCATGGTGTATTACCTGTGACATGAAACTGTCTTATACAACTTGACTTTTGTAGAGTTTGGCTATTCCTCACCCAGTTTTAAGCCTCCTACACAGCTGTCTCTGTTTCAGTCACTGACTATGTTTCAACCGACATTTGAAAATGATGACCATTATCACCTGTTTGGTATGTTTGATTAAACATACAACTGACTACAATCCTACAAAATCCCTAATTTTGTGCAAGTAAGAATTGATAAGAACTGATGCGGGTTCAAAGGCAAACTGCAAAAAATACAGACTAATGTTCCTCAAAATCCAGTCAAAAAAACATGACCAAAAAGAAACATATCTCACATATGAAAATAATCAACAATGGTAATAAAGTAGAACAGACAAAGAGATGAACAATAAAATAAAAACTACTGAATGAGAAATAACAAAAATGACTCCAGGAAGCATGAAACAGAGATGGTTTCATTCAGTCCAAACAGGACTAAAGCATTCATGGAATGTATCCAGGAAGACTCTACTTATAGTTTGCTGGCAGTGACATGGTTGATTATTTTGTAGGACAGCAAGGCTAGAAAATATTTAAATTTCTGATGGCTGAACGATGTGGAGTCATACATTCACAAAACGTGCACACAGTATTCCCTATATATATATATATATATATATATATCTCTATCTCGGCAGGGACACTTTATATAATACACCACATATTTACTGGCGCAAGACATCCCATGACGTATTCGTTAACCCAAGTGCGAAAGTGCAACCAAGCTCCTGGTTTCAAGGTACCTACAAGGATGCATCCTGTGCACTTGTAGCACACCGGTTTTCTACTCAGAAACTATTGATAATTTTTGGGAGATGGCCTCGCAATAACATTGCGGCCAACAAGTCCTATACATTTTTGCCCCTCTTGTAGCACCTCATCACTTTTGAATCAAGCAACAGTATAATATTCTGATTAATATTTACAATTGGCCACAAGCTTAGGGGTAGAACTGATGTGATTGCAGGTGGTGTTATAACTGAGGGCAAGGATATTTTTTTTCTTTTTCATATTGGATTTCCAACTACTAGGTCTGCATGCGGGCACTCCAGAACTTTTTTCTTTGTACTCTTAAGGTCGTTCAAGAGGTATCTTCTCTGTAAAGATTTTTTTTTACATGATATCTATCTCCGCATCAGCACAGCTGTCATGCCTGGTGATTATTTATATTCTAAAAAAACTGGGAATACGGAAGCCCCTTCTTCAGGGGTGTGAGGCGATGGTTCTGGGCAATGAAGTATGGTGTTAGAGTCAGTGCATTTGTGATAAATTTTCATGTCAAACATGTTCCCATCCCATCTGTTGGATACATCCAAGAAATTAATACCCTCTTTACTACATGTGAACTTGATAGCAGATGTATTCGATTGATCCTTGTCATTACTTGTTCGAATATTTGGGCAGAGCCAGACATAAGAACCAGGATATTGTTGATGTATCAACAGAAGGTGGTGGCATACTGTTAGAATTCTGCATTGTCTAAAAGAGGCTTCCTTCTCCACTTGGAACATGGAAATGTTCGCAAAAGAGGCGGCTATGAGCGAACCCATCGCACACTCCTTCTTTTGTACAAAAAAATGGTAATTAAACAAAAAGTTATGGACCAATGTTTTTTCCAATAGATTGATGAAAGAAAAAAATTCTGGTCCTAATTACTCTGGAGAGAAAGGATCTTATGCTCTCTAAGTCCTGCTGTTGCAGGATACTCGTGTATAACAAGACTACTGTACATCGATGGTGTACAGTAGTCTTACCTAAGTAGTTCCTCAGGTAAATCATGTAGACCATAGATTTTTTCAAGAAGCATATTGGAATATTGCAAAAAGGTAGGCTCTTTGACAATAATTGGCTGCAAAAAATGTTCAAGATATTTAGGTATACTGCTGTACAGGAAGGAACGGATATAGATTATTGGACAACTCGGGGGAAATACCAAGGACTTGTGTAACTTGGAAAGAGTATAAATGACAGGGACTAGTGGTTTATCAATCTACAATTTTTTTCTGGTTGACTAAAAAATCTACTTTATGCTCTCCGCTTCATAGAGTAATGTATCTAGATCTCATTTGAAGTCTGCTGTAGGGTCTTTTTCAAGTAATTTATAGACATTTTCATCACTTGTATTTACAGTTCATCTTTGGCTTGCAATATCTTGTATAATCAATACCTCACCTTTGTCTGCGTATTACTATACTGTCATCTTTACTTAGATTTCAACACTACAAATTTGTCCAGTGACAAATTGTGTTGCATATCACATGGCTCCTTTTGGTGAGTCACCACTTTCTGACCAGCAGTTGTGTAAAACTCTTTATTGATGAACGGGATGGAGGTTCAAATTGCTACCATTCACATTTAATATGTCACCAATGGGGAGTTAAAGATTCAAAAACCCATTTACATTAAAGGAATTAGAGCAGGCATTCCCAACCGCGATCCTCAAGGCACACCAGCAGTGCAGGTATTAGTGATATCCAGGCTTCAGCACAGACGGTTAAATCAAAAGAACTGAGGTACTAATTAAGTCACCTGTGTTCAAGCCTGGATATCACTAAAGCCAGGACTGTTAGTGTGCCTTGAGGACCGAAGTTGGGAAACACTGGATTAGAGGATTCTTTGGTGACACCTGTAGCTATTCTAAGATTTTTTTCAGTACACTAAAGTGCAATGCACTTCGTGCAAAAGTGAATCTTAAAGTGCAACCATGCTATCACAAAGTAATGTTCAGTAACTGTTCGTGAGTCACAACCAAACAACCTTAATACTAATAATCTAAGCTATCAATTAGGACACAGGATGAACAATTCTTATCAATCAAATAAGTGCATGTTCTATTGCTTTAATAATACTGCATGGACTTCCAGTGGGCAGGGCACCAAGAGTGGCCGCATTTTAGCTGAGCTTCAGCATCCGTCTTCTATTAAAAGCCAAGTAACAGACTTTTCTCCTAGGAGTGTTCCTCAATTTTAGCTGGGGATACGTAGGGGGACATTCCTGGTACGGTTGTGGATCTGGAACTGCAATCTCCACCGGAGTTAAGCCTGAAAAGGACTCAGGCATTTATGACTGCCTGCCGCTGCCATCTTTGGGCGCGAACATAGCGGGAGCTCAGTTGCATCTCCCGCAGCATTCCCTGTTCTAAGTGTTTTCTGAAGAGGGAATCCAGCTACCTACAGCACTCTGGCAGTGTGTGAAGAGTTACCTGACCGTGCTTCTGCCTGCAAGGCCCTCTTGAAATTGAGAAGCCCATGTATGAATGGTATGTGTCATCCAGCCACCTGCAAGCACTTGCCTTTGTGCTACGCCAGCCGCTGTGTAAATAGACTTTAGTGTAGTTTCTATTATACTATCCCCAGGGTCCTTTAGTGTAAAGGAGCCCGGAACCTGGTAGTACCAGCTTCTTATTGAGGCAGGAGACCGATTTGTCCACGGCTGTGGGTTCTTCCCAATTTTTCCTACCTTTTGGGGCAAATGGGGAAGTGTGCAAAAACCATTTTTGTCACCTGATATTTTATTTATCAGGAACTTTCCAGGCTTGCTTAGACATGCCATCTAATTCCGAGGAATCAGGGAAAGTGACACCGAGATTTACCTGTGCTAAGAGAAATGACTGCGTTCTTGCAGCGTCTTCTAAAGGAATTTTTAACACATCCCTGATAGCCAGTATGAGGGGCTCAATTCTCTGTGCAGAAGTTAAATCCTCCATAGCATGATCCAATTCATCTACCTCCTCCTGTACCTCTTCCTCAGAATCTGAGAGTAAATCAGGCAGCCCACGTTTATGTGGTCCTGAGCTAGAGAGGGGGGTTGTTTATCATTTGCCTTTTCAGCCAGGTCTGCGTCAGCCTACTGAAGCTGTTGTGTCTTCTGAATATTTGCAGTGAGCTGAGATTACATATCTGCCATCACAGTTTTTATGGCACCAAGCCAGGATGGCTCCTGACCCTACCTCCCAGACTCATCACTAGCTTGGGGGGACTGACTGTATTGTTCACATGATAGGGAACCAGTCGTACAGGGAGGGAATCTGGTGCGACATACACTGCATAATTCGTGTTATACCATGTTTACAGTAGACAACACTCACACACAGACAAGTATTACAATAGCAAGCCTGCCTTACTGTATGTGAGGAGACATAGAATGAGAGTGGATCAGCACGCCCAAGCTTGTAAGACTATATATATATATATATATCACGGTGAAACACCAGAGTTTTTGTCCTTTTCAGGACACTATATAGTGTACAATAACGTCTCTCCTCCGATTTACAACCCTGTATTGAGTGTCTGGAGGAGCTGTGTGTCCTTGCTGCTGCAGCTGTAAGCAGAGGAAGGTGCCAAAACGCTGCTGTCCCGCTCTGAGCAAGCTCCACCCCCTGTAATGGCACCAGAGCTATGTAGTTATTTATACTGACAAAGTCTCCTATTCTGTGTAAAAATAGGTATTTATTCATTTTCTCCTAGTCCGTAGTGGATACTGGGGTACTTTAGTACCTTGGGGTATAGATCGGGTCCACTGGAACCTGGCACTTTAAAACTTTTAGTGTGTATTTGTGTGCTGGCTCCTCCCCTCTATGCCCCTCCTGCCTCACTCTGTCTAGGAAAACTGTGCCCGAGGAGATGGACATAATCTGAGAGAAGAAACAATATAACCGCGGTGAGGCAACAAGCCAACACACAACCATAAACGAAAGGACCGCGCTAACCTGAATAGAGGATAGCAACACCAACCTAACCCAGATAGCAAAACTATCCCAACAACAGAATGGGACGTCGGTCCACTTACACAGGTAAACAGGAACGTAGCACTGAAGCAAGCGCCCAATATCCACTACAGACTAGGAGAGAAGGAATTACCAGTAGGTATTAAATTCCTATTTTCTCTTATGTCCTAGTGGATACTGGGGTCTTGTACTTTAGTACCATGGGGAATTCCCAAAGCTCCCAAACAGGTGGGTGAGTGCTGAAACCCCTGTAAAACAGCCTGACCAAACTGAAGGTCATCCCTGGCCAGGGTATTGAACCGACAGAATTTTACAAACGTTTCCGAACCAGTCTAGGTTGCAGCTCGGCACAACTGTAGGGCCGATACACCTCGGGTAGCCACCCAGGTGTACCAACCTCGTTGAGGGGGCCTGAATATACATCGGCAAGGGCAGAGCTGCCGAAGTATAAGCCTGCTGAATGGTCAACCGGAGCCAACAAGCAATAGATTGCTTAGAAGCTGGCCGACCAATCCTGGAGGCATCATAAAGGACAAACAGTGAGTCAGATTTCTGATGACAGGCCATCCTTTTGACATAAATCTTCAGAGCCTTGACCACATCCAAGGACTCAGGACCAATGGAAGCATCAGACAACACTTGAACCACAATAGGTTGAGTCACATGAAAGGCTGACACCATTTTAGGCAAAAACTGATGGCAGGTCCTAAGTTCCGCCCTTTCTGCATGAAAAATCAAATAAGGGCTCTTACAGGATAAGGCCTCTAATTCAGAGACACGTCTGGCAGACGGTAATGCTATCAACATCACTGTCTTCCAGGTGAGAAATTTTAACTCCACACTAGTCCGATTGGAGAAAGGACAAAACCACATTGAGGGCTCACGGAGCCGTGGGAGGTATAAAAGGTGGTTGCATATGAAGAACACCCTTAAAGAAAGTCTGTACTTCTGGTAACATGGCAAGCTGTTTCTGGAAGACAATAGAGAGCGCCAAAATCTGGACTTTGATTGAGCCTAAACGTAGGTCCATATCCACTCCCGCTTGCCAGAAAAGTAGAAAATTACCAATTCTAAATTCCACGAGAGACACCTTCCTACTTTCAAACCAGGAAACATACTTTTTCCAGATACAATGATAATGTCTTGACGTAACCATCTTCCTGGCCTGGACTGTGGTGAAAATAACCCTGGAGGGAAGACCTTTTCTAGCTAGAATCTCCCTCTCAACTTGCTGTCATACGTAACCACTGTAAGTTTCGATAGAAGAACAGACCTTGCTGCAGAAGATCGTCGTGGAGCGGCAGAGGACAGGGATCCTCCAGAGACATAGTCAGGAGGTTCGAGTACCACACACATCGGGGCCAATCCGGGGCAATAAGAATGCTTTTCCTTCTTAGCTTTTTTAGTACCCTTGGGATAAGTGGTAGAGGAGGGTACTAGTACACAAACTGGTACATCCATTTTGTCATCAGCGAGTCCACTGCTACAGCCTGCAGATCTCTCATCCTGGAACAGTAACGGCATAGCTTCTTGTTGAGTCGAGAAGCCATCAGATCGATCTGCGAACAGCTCCACCGGTGAACTAACTGTTGAAACACCTGGGGATGTAGGACCCATTTGCCCGGATGGAGGTCATGCCTGCTGAGGAAGTCCGCTTCCTAGTTGTCCACTCCTGGAATGAATATGGCTGAGATGGCCCTTGTGTTGTCCTCCGCCCAGAGATGGATTTTTGAGACCTCTCGCATCGCCGCTCTGCTTCTTGTTCCCCCTTGTTGGTTTATGTACGCCACCGCTGTGGCGTTGTCCGACTGAACCTGGATCGCCTGATCCTTCAGAAGAGCACTGTAAATTGCCCTGAGTTCCAGGATGTTTATCGGCAAAGCCGATTCCGGTCTCGACCATATCCCCTGGAACTGGGCTCCTTGGGTCACAGCCCCCCAACCTTGGAGGCTGGCATCCATCGTCAGTAGAATCCACGAGGGGATATTGAAACTCCAGCCCCCTACCAGGTGAGGAACTTGTAGCCACCATAAGAGAGAGATCCGGGCTCTTGAGATGATGTCACTTCCTGATGCATGCAAAGTTGAGACCCCGACCATTTGTCCAGCAGATCCAGCTGAAAGGGTCGGGCGTGAAATCTGCCATTTTGGATTGACTCATAAGCAGCTACCATCTTGTCCAGTAATCGGATGCAAAGATGAATGTATCTCTTGCGAGGACTGAGCACCGAACCATAGCCTGGATAGTCAAGGCCTTTTCCATTGGGAGAAACACCTTTTGAGACACTGCATCCAGTATCATTCCCAGGAACTGAAGACGCTGTGTCGGTTCCAGGTGAGATTTCTGAAAATTTAGGATCCACCCATGATCCGTAAGTAGGCGGGTCGTTCGATCGATGCTGTGATGCAGACACTCCCTGGACACAGTCTTTATTAGGAGGTCGTCCAAGTATGGGACTGTGGGGGTAATTCCAAGTTGATCGCAGCAGGATTTTTGATAGCAATTGGGCAAAACCATGTGCACTGCAGGGGAGGCAGATATAACATGTGCAGAGAGAGTAAGATTTGGGTGGGTTATTTTATTTCTGTGCAGGGTAAATACTGGCTGCTTTGTTTTTACACTGCAAATTAGATTGCAGATTGAACACACCCCACCCAAATCTAACTCTCTCTGCACATGATATATCTGCCTCCCCTGCAGTGCACATGGTTTTGCCCAATTGCTAACAAATATCCTGCTGCGATCAACTTGGAATTACCCCCTATGTTCACTCCCATCATGCGTAGTTGCAGCATCATCTCTGCCATAACTTTGGTGAAGACCCTCGGAGCTGTGGATAAACTGAAGGATAAAGCCTTAAACCGGAAGTGGTCTTCCAAAATGGTGAACCTGAGGTAAGCCTGTTGTGGTGGCAACATGGGAATGTGTAGGTAAGCATCCTTGATGTCCAAAGACACCAGGAACTCCCCCTCCTCCAGAGCTGACACCACCGCCCTCAGGGATTCCATCTTGAATTTGAACACCCAAAGATACGGTTTTAGAAGATGGGGCGCACCGAACCATCTGTTTTGGGAACGACAAAAAGACTGGAGTAAAAACCCCTGTTGTGTAACGGAGGTGGTATAGGAACTACCACCCCTATCTGCAAAAGCTTTTGAATAGCCTTGAGCAAGGTAACTTTTGCTGCCGGTAAAGCTGGTAAGTCAGACTTGAAAAACTTCTGAGGAGGGAGTGCTTGAAATTCCAGCCGGTATCCGTGGGAAATGAGGTCCCTCCCTCCCTCACCTTCACACGTGGGCGAAGTGTTGAAGGCGAGCACCTACCTGAAAGTCACCTTGTCGCTGGGGCCAACAGTCACGCGGAAGGCTTTGCGGCAGGGGATCCGGCGGTCTGGTCAAGGGAGACAGCAGGTGCAAGTTTACGGGACTTACCACAAGATACTCTGGAAGTGGTGGAGACCCCTCGGCCCTTGCCTCTGAACCTTGCCACACGAAAGCACTGCAAGAAGGGTCCTGTGTAAGGACGTCTAGCAGGCCGCATAGCCGACGGTAGATAAGTAGACTTACCCGCCGTTGCTTGGGAGATTCATTTATTTAGTTCGTCACCAAAGAAAGCATCACCTGTAAAGAGAAATATTTTCTACACCATTGTTGGAATTAGCGTCTGCCGACCACTGACGCAACCACAGAGCTCGGCGTGGCGAAACGGCTATAGCAGTAGTGCGCCCATTAATCTTACAAAACTTCTTAATAGCCTTGCTCATAAAATTTGCAGCATCCTGTATATGCTGCAGCAGAGTAACCATCTCATCTTGGGGCAGAGTCCAAACCGTCAATAACGTTATCAGACCACTTGACTATTGCCCTGGAAATCCACCCACAAACAATTGTGGGGCGTTGAGCTGCGCCTGCCACCGTATATACTGCCTTGAGCGTGATCTCAATCTTACGGTCAGCTGGCTCTTTTAGGGATATAGCCCCTGGCACCGGCAGTACCAATTTCTTAGACAGTCTGGACACAGACATATCGACTGACGGGTTTTTTTTCCCATACCTTCCTGTCCTAAACGGGAAAGGGAAAAGTAGTTAAAAACCTCTGAGGAAATTTACAGGGTTTAACTATGCCTCCCTGGCCAGGGAGTTCAACTCTTTAGACACAGGAAAAGTCGCTGAGGCCTTCGGTTTAACATTAGATTGGAACTCCTCATCTGGATCTGACTCTTATTCCGCTTTGTGAAGGGCCTCTCTCAGAGCGAAGATGAGGGCCTCCACCCCTGGGGACAGAAAGCTGTCCTCATCCATATCATAATCATTATCTACATAAGGCTGATCAGAATCAGAATAAGACTGGAGCACTTATGGCAGTGAGCATTTCTGTGAAACCACTAGATGGGGCTGAGAAGCCTTCTTTGTATCTGCTGCCTTGGCCACAGAATCAAAAGAATGCTTCAACATCTGTCTCTCCCTTTTAGCAGCAGCCAATTCAGAATTAACATGCTGGATCATGCTAGTTAAGCTGTCCAGCCAGGCAGGTGCTTGTGAACTGTGTACCTGTGGAGACAAGGAACATTGTTCACACATGAGTGACCCCGCTGAAGACAGGGATGAATTATAGGCAGAACACATAACCATGTCTACAGACATCCTTCACCCTGTAAAACAGCGCATCCCACTGACCAAACACCTCCATACAGACCCTAGAGAGCGACACTTGAGGAGTGGACACCAGCACCCAGAAACACAGCAATATAAGAGTAACTAAATGTATGACCTAATAGGAGTGCAGCTGTGCTGTCGCTAGTGTGCTTCCCCCTGTCTAAGCCCCCTGGTACCAGTACAGAGTCCTGTAGCAGCGTGGGTCTCTGGAGTAGCAGCATGGTTTGCAGCTTGATCCGCAGCAGCAGGAATAAGGGGCCTTCCCGCCTCAAGTCCAGCTCCGAGAAGCCGCGCCCCCTGTAATAGCACGCGGTCCCCATTAATAGATTATACTGGCTATGTCAAAAATAGATATATACAGTACTCCCAAAGCCTTTCTGTGACAGTGAGCACCGAGGGGCATCTGCCTCTGTACTCACCACTCTTCTCACCTTCTGTACCACAATCTGTACTCACCACTCTTCTCACCTTCAGGCTATGTTAGGGGTGTGCGGCGTGCTGCGACTGCGTTTGCCAAGGCGCAATGCCCTGCAGTACCAACAACCTCTCAGGACGGTGGTCCTGCAGCGGGGAAGTGGTTCTGACACCTTAAGAGGCCGGTAACTGCACTCCCAACTAGTGATGAGCGGGTTCGGTTTCTCAGAAACCGAACCCCCCCCGAACTTCACCCTTTTTACACGGGTCCGAGCCATACTCGGATTCTCCCGTATGGCTCGGGTAACCCGAGCGCGCCCGAACGTCATCATCCCGCTGTCGGATTCTCGCGAGATTCGGATTCTATATAAGCAGCCGCGCGTCGCCGCCATTTTCACTCGTGCATTGGAAATGTTAGGGAGAGGACGTGGCTGGCGTCCTCTCCGTTTATGTTGATGCATTGCAAATATTTTGTGCTTGCTTATTACTTAATTGTGGGGACTGGGGAGCAGCTGTATATAGGAGGAGTAGAGTGCAGAGTTTTGCTGACAGTGACCATCAGTAATACGTTGTCTGCCTGAAAAACACTCCATATCTGTGCTCAGTGTGCTGCATATATCTGTGCTCACACTGCTTAATTGTGGGGACTGGGGAGCAGCTGTATTATATAGCAGGAGTAGAGTGCAGAGTTTTGCTGACAGTGACCACCAGTATACGTTGTCTGCCTGAAAAACACTCCATATCTGTGCTCAGTGTGCTGCTTTATTGTGGGGACTGGGGACCACCAGTATATTATATAGGAGGAGTACAGTGCAGAGTTTTGCTGACCAGTGACCACCAGTATATAATATATAGCATTACGGTACAGTAGGCCACTGCTGTACCTACCTCTGTGTCATCATTAAGTATACTAGTATCCATCTACATTCTATACCTGTGGTGCATTTTAGTTTTGCAGTTTGCTGACACAGTGACCACCAGTATATATAGCAGTACGGTACGGAAGGCCACTGCTGTACCTACCTCTGTGTCGTCATTAAGTATACTATCCATCTACATTCTATACCTGTGGTGCATTTTAGTTTTGCAGTTTGCTGACACAGTGACCACCAGTATATATAGCAGTACGGTACGGTAGGCCACTGCTGTACCTACCTCTGTGTCGTCATTAAGTATACTATCCATCTACATTCTATACCTGTGGTGCATTTTAGTTTTGCAGTTTGCTGACAGTGACCACCAGTATATATAGCAGTACGGTACGGAAGGCCACTGCTGTACCTACCTCTGTGTCGTCAAGTATACTATCCATCCATACCTGTGGTGCATTTCAGTTTTGCACAGTTTGCTGACCACCAGTATATAATATATAGCATTACGGTACAGTAGGCCACTGCTCTACCTACCTCTGTGTCGTCAAGTATACTAGCTTAGTCACACAGCGACCTTGGTGCGCCTCTTTTTTTCTTTGCATCATGTGCTGTTTGGGGACTATTTTTTTGAAGTGCCATCCTGCCTGACACTGCAGTGCTACTCCTAGATGAGCCAGGTGTTTGTGTCGGCCACTTGTGTCGCTTATCTTAGTCACACAGCGACCTTGGTGCACCTCTTTTTTTCTTTGCATCATGTGCTGTTTGGGGACAATTTTTTTGAAGTGCCATCCTGCCTGACACTGCAGTGCCACTCCTAGATGGGCCAGGTGTTCGTGTCGGCCACTTGTGTCGCTTATCTTAGTCACACAGTGACCTTGGTGCGCCTCTTTTTTTCTTTGCATCATGTGCTGTTTGGGGACATTTTTTTTGAAGTGCCATCCTGCCTGACACTGCAGTGCCACTCCTAGATGGGCCAGGTGTTTGTGTCGGCCACTTGTGTCGCTTATCTTGATCACACAGCGACCTTGGTGCGCCTCTTTTTTTCTTTGCATCATGTGCTGTTTGGGGACATTTTTTTTTGAAGTGCCATCCTGTCTGACACTGCAGTGCCACTCCTAGATGGGCCAGGTGTTCGTGTCGGCCACTTGTGTCGCTTAGCTTAGTCACACAGCGACCTTGGTGCGCCTCTTTTTTTCTTTGCATCATGTGCTGTTTGGGGACTATTTTTTTTGAAGTGCCATCCTGCCTGACACTGCAGTGCCACTCCTAGATGGGCCAGGTGTTTGTGTCGGCCACTTGTGTCGCTTAGCTTAGCCATCCAGCGACCTCGGTGCAAATTTTAGGACTAAAAATAATATTGTGAGGTGTGAAGTGTTCAGAATAGACTGGAAATGAGTGGAAATTATGGTTATTGTGGTTAATAATACTATGGGATCAAAATGACCCCCACATTCTATGATTTAAGCTGTTTTTTAGGGTTTTTTGAAAAAAACACCCAAATCCAAAACACACCCGAATCCGACAAAAAATTTTCGGTGAGGTTTTGCCAAAACGCGTCCGAATCCAAAACACGGCCGCGGAACCGAATCCAAAACCAAGACACAAAACCCGAAAAATGTCCGGTGCACATCACTACTCCCAACTCCCATGGTGCAGGTATACTATTACCCAAACAGTATACGGAAAATAATAAAGTTCAAAATAAACAGAAGAAAAAATACTCTGGAGCTCCAGAGTGTGCATCCTCTCCCGAGGACACATTTTTCTAAACTGGCTGTAGGAAGGGAATAGAGGGTAGGAGCCAGCACACCCAGTTGAAGAAATGTAAGGTGCACAGGCTCCTTTGGACCCCATCTATACCCCATAGTACTAAGTGAACCCCAGTATCCCTTATGGATGTTAGAGAAAATGGAATGCGGTAACTTATATAGAAACCACTGTGTTTTTTTTCTCGAACACTCAGAGCAAGATTGAATTTTCCCAAGAACATTTACTTTAGAAAAATCACCAGGACTTGTCCTGGCACCCTGGCGGCAATGAGGACTAATTAAGCAATTGGAAGTTTTCAATTTGCTTAATTAATCAGTAATTAGTATTACTCACCTTCCAAGTGGGTTCTTCTCCAGCGTCAGAAGCCGGGTCTTCTGCAGCAGTGTGAGAATGTTAGGTATGTGTAGTGCCTGTGAGTGTGTGTAAGTAAGTAAGTGTGTGTGTGTGTGTGTGTGTGTGTGTGTGTGTGTGAGAGTGACCCCCGCCATGAAGTGTACCCCCCTCCCCCCATCCTAGAGCTGGCCGCTGGCAGAACTACATTCCTTGCAACTTCCAGAATCCTCGGAACCTCTCAGCAGCCACCGGGACTCCAAGCAGCCCCCTTCTTAGATGAAAGATGGAGGGTAGACAATTGGGGGTCGCAGGAACCATTGGATACTCCGGCAGAGGTATGAGCATTTGACCATTTTTTTTTTTTAAATTGGATTCCGCAGGTATCGGGAGCACGCTTACCAGTGGTAATTCAAAATTGGACACAAGGTAAGCAAGACTTTTTACCTCACTCCCAGTCAAATTCCCCTCACCATCTCTGGCATTCCAAATCTCTTATGACTTACTCCAGTAACAGTTCATCCTTTTATCTTACAATACTGCACTTTCACTTACCAAACTAACATATTTTACTACTATCAAATCAGGTTTTTTTTTACACCAGTTCTCTGCCTACCTCCTCCCAATTTCTTACTGGAAGCACATGATATTGCCATCTGTTTCAAGGACAAAATTGACACCATTCAATAATCCTTCTGCCAGATCCAAACCACCCAATTCTAAATCCAACTTAAACTGAAAGACCACTCAAATGTAATACATGATCAATTTACAGCATAGTCTAAGGGTCTCATCTCCATACTTAAACTTTGTTGCTTTCAACATTGTTGATAGCTATATTGTCCTGCACAATTGGTAGGTAAGTGAAGCAGAAAACAAGGGTGATGCAATGGCTAATGAAGCGAACTTTATTAGCCATTGCTTCACACTTGTTTTTCTGCTTCACTTCCTACCTATACACAAGTGGTTGCGTATCTGTACACTTACATAGGTTTTATACACAGTGAAGCGAAGTATAGTTCCCCTAAACTCAAAGGAATGGTTCAATGTCTTTTGTTACTATCTTTTAAATTCCAATAGGGGGTGCTGCCAATTACAGAAAGGTTACAGGCATTGAACAAGAAGAAAGAAAGTTAATGTATACTGGGTGCACAAACAAAATACATTGATAAAAGTTAACTTTTAAAATCCTCACATGGATAAAATATTGTCATATTTAGTCACAGTATGACAATCAAATATGAAAGTGAAATTTAGAGGTTAAAAGTGATTTACAAGAACAAACAAATCTGTGTTTATGAAAATAAAGAATGTGATCAACTGAATGTGCTATTGGTATGTATTCAAGTACCTAATATTATTAAAAGGTGGATTACATATAATCAGTTTAACAGTCGTTCTATTCAAGAGTTAGCTATTTGTATTTAGGTAGCACTAAACAAATGGCTACTGTCGGTACAAATGCAATAAAACCTGCAATACAACAATACCAGCTATATTGGATTATACACCAGTGACACTAAAATGTGTCACTATTATATAGCGAATATATAATACTGCTGCTTGGTAAATATCAAACAGACACTATAACAGTTCCTCTATTCAGAGCTAATTGTCTGTATTCAAGCGGCATAGAATAAAAAGCTGTTTGCACAAACGTATCGGGCACTGTTACACAATGATATGCTCTAGTGGGAACTAGCTGTCTATATTCAATAAGCACTGAATAAATGGTTTCTATTGGTATAATTAAATAGCACTAGAATTATATAAGCTGTATACAATATCATTGAAAAATAAATTGGTCACCAGTACACAACAGATCTCTCAATACTTCTGTCTGGTTAATTATAAACAGACCGCTTAATAATTTTTAAGAACTGACTGTATAAAGCACAGAATCAATAACTGTTACTTATATAAACGTTTTAGGAGTTGTAACTCAATAACATGCTCTATTGAGAGATAGCTATCTTTATTTGAGGAATATTTAATAAAGGACTCTGGTTAATATAAGCTGCAATTATATCAGTTATATTTGAGTATATATTAGTGACAATTCAATTGGTCACAATTACACTTCAGAACACCAAATTTTGCTGTTTGAAGGATTCTAAATAGACTACAACAACTGTTCTTGCAAGAACAAACTATGTGTATCTAAAAAGCACGTACTTGATAGCTTCTATTTGTACAAATACAATAAAGTTGTTATTTAACCACTTGCCTGGCATGGTCGCATCAGATGTGTCCATGCCTTTAAGTGATTTTTATGACCTGGTCGCACAGGATGCGACGAGTCGGATAAACTGAGTTAGCAGCGACAGGGAAGAGAAACTTCCCTCCGCTGCTGCTGTCAAAGGGACCGGAAGGTCCATCTGCCTTCCAGCACCCAGCTCCCAGTGTTGCCGATCATTGCTGATCGGTCAGCATGGCAGGATCCCCCAGCGACTGCAGGCAATAGCAGCCGCTGGTAAGTGTAAATCATCGCCACCAAGGCCCCCTCCCTGTGTACATGGCAGCTGTCCGGGCTCTAAAAACTAAAGACGCGATGGTCGTGATGTTCCCGATCGATGTTCCAATGTTTGATATATATATATATCCTTCAGACTATCAATAATTGCCAATATTTTTTGTTGTTGTTAATATATATATATGGGGGAAATTGAACATAAATATGTACTAATGAAAGAAATTATATATCAAAATAATATACAGTATTGAAGATAGAAACCTCATAGTGTGGGATACACTTTTATTACTTGTACTTCTTGTAAAGCATTGCAAATTTTGATTAGCAAAGGGTGGCTGACGACCAAGCACTGGAGATAATTGATGTTTTCAATTAGAGAGAAAGGTCAAATGTTTGTATGTTTTCTTCTTCTGTATCTTCTTGTCTACCGCTTTCTTCCTTGATTCCATTCTATTTGGTTCGGTTTAATGTTCCTGAGTCCCATAATTATAACAAATAAATGTTGCAACTATAGAGAAACTAAATGCTGAAAGATACTTGCATTAGTTATTCATCATATGAACCTGAAGACCTATGCTAAATATAAGTTAAAACGTATGGATTATATAAAGTAAGAATTTGTGACGGTTGTAATAAGTCTTGATTTTTCTTCCTCTTTGAGGGCACCCCTGATGAAGTCAGCATTGACTAAATGCATTGGATGATATGCGGGTTGCTAGATACGATGTTAACGAAAAAATTTGGATCTACAAGATAGACTGTCAACTAAAGAAAGTATTCTGCTAATGTATTGTATAGATTTAAAAACTATTTTTAATGTTTTAAAATCATGTATTAAATAAATTGTTTGCAAGGTCAGTGGTTGTATGAAGATACCGGTTGTATTGAAGCAAATAGATTACCAACAAAATTTGCATGTACAATAGGCGCCCCTGAAGAAATTTGTACTATATTTCTAGTATCACAGGGTCCCCATCTGGCAGAGGACCATCCTCAGGGATTTAGCAGCCAAATTTATTATATCATCCATAAAAAGAGTAATTGCAGTAAGAGGCACAAGCGCAGTATTGGTAACACACATATATTGGTAAAATAAATTGCCAGATACCGATACTAGGCAGCTATATTATGCCCCAATTTAGGGATAGGTCCAAACGGACCCAAAACAGTAGAAACATCTTTTTCGATGAAGACACTGATATTTGTATCGATGATGACAATTTCTTCAATCTTTTAAATGGTATAGAAAAATTGTCAGTAAAGGAACTAAAATGCAGGTATGATGTGGTTACATTAGAAAAATATTTAGAAATGGGTAGAATACCAAAAGGACTCATTTTACAAAAAAACCCTACTATAGGAGGTAATAACGTTTATGTTAAATTGGAATAAAATATTAGAAGACTGTTCTTTAAAATTAATTAATTTATTGGTAATAGAGAGGAAGAAAGAACTGAAAATTTTTTAGGAAGATTTAACAAAATTAGAGACAAATATGTCTAAAATCGACAACGACGACGAGTATAGTAATGAAATTGACGTTGTTCAAAAAAGGTTAGATAACCTGGAGAATTATATTATAGAAAGAAAACACAAAAAGTACATTAGGGACAAACATGATTATGAGAACAATCAAATTTTTAATTGGGCGGAGAATAACGTAAATACATTCAATTATCAGTATGGAGGATCAAGGACAAGAAACTATAGAGAAAGATCCATAGACAATTCCAGAGGAACTACAGGCACAACAACAGATGGCAACAAGTAAGAAGAGATGAAAGAAGATCTCCACCAAACAAATATGTCCGACAGCAGTATCAGAAATGGAATAAAAGAAACTAACAATAGGTAAAAATACAGCGCTAAACACAAGATACTACAAATGAATTAGCGGTCATGTGACAAACAAGAGTCACATGATCGGGCACACAATCATATATATTTCATATATTAACCCGGATTAACAATTCTTAATTAATAAAAAACATTAGAACATATAATTTACCTCATAAGACCGTGACCAAAGTCACATAATCAGAGACGTTTTGTTCAAATACAATGATCAAATTGGGCATAATGTCATACCAGTCCTGATTTTGGCAATAGACTCTGTGTCCTATCTATCACATGGACTTTATTGCTATATATGAAGTTGCCATAAGGAGTGTACTGTACGTCCAATTGGTCTTTAATTGACTAAGTGAGATAGTAATACCATCTTTTCTCATTTATTGCTCAGAATTTTAAATGTTTTTTGGTTATTAAATTTATTCATTTGTAGTATCTTGTGTTTAGCGCTGTATTTTTACCTATTGTTTATCTTCACCAAGGAGAGTGACTCTCTTCTTTTTACAGCAGCTTAGAAAAACCACTTATTTCAGCTCCTGTCAAATATATACTTGTTAAATAAAAGAAACTACCCTGATACCAGAAATAGATTGGAAACATTCAGCTCACCCCCACAACAAGAAAGAAGGGATTTTTTAGATGGGGAAAAAATAATACCAATTTTCTCCATTCTCAAAGGAAAGAAGATTTATTCCAGAGATTAGATTCCCCACAAAGGGTGAAGAGAGGTTTTCACAACGGAAAAGAGGAAAGAGGGGCAGTGAAAGGATTTCCAAAAAATAGAACAGCGGTCTTGAACAGACAGGAATCTACAACGTTTCAGACAAACAGCTATCTGAACCACAGAAAAAGATATTGAATAAAGGATTGAAATTTGCCCCAGATGCACATGTAGACAAATTTGAGTTAATTATAGAGTTAAATAAATATGTGCGTAATCTTACGTTAAAAAGACACTTTTTGAAAAACCTGGTCTCTAAGGTAACGTGTGAACCAAAACAAAAACCTATAGTATCCCTACCATCAAAATATTATCATATAGAGTCTAAAGGGATCCATTTAGATATATTCTATGAATCAGTAAACAAAGACTTTAGAAAAATAAAAAGAGAGAAAACCATGCATAATAGAAATCTTAAACCTCAAGAACATCAAGCAATCAAACAATTAAAAGAGGATACTTCAGTGGTAATCAGACAAGCAGACAACGGGGGTACAGTAGTGGTACAAAGCAGGGAAGGTTATCTTGAAGAAGCCTATAGGATCATTGGTGATGAGTCTACGTATAAAAAAACTAGATAAAAATCCCACAGAAGAGTGTCAGAAAGAATTGTACCTACTACTCAATGAAGAAAAGGCTGAAGGAATTATTATTGAGAAAGAATTTAACTACCTGTATACAAAAAATCCACGTTCAGACGTACAGCGATGTTCTACCATATACCCAAGATTCACAAAGATAGGAACTCTCCTCCAGGAAGGCCGATCATTTCCGGCATTGATTCATTAAGTGCCAATTTATCGCACTATCTAGATCTTAAACTTCAGAAATATGTGAAGCAACAAAAATCATTCCTCAAGGACTCCACAAGTCTACTTAATGAATTAAAAGGAAAAAAATGGGAAAGAGATTTCAACTGGCTCACTGTGGATGTTCAAGCCCTTTATTCCTAAATTCCACACGAGAAAGGTTTAGAAGCCATCAATAGAACATTATCGCAAGATGAAAGCCTCAGTAAAAAAGAGAGAACTTTTATATCTAAGAGTATTCGTTACATATTGGAACATAACTATTTCAAATTTGAGGATGGTTATTATGTACAGTGTCAAGGGACAGCAATGAGCACTAAATTTGCACCAGAGTATGCTAGCATTTTGATGAGCCTGTGGGAAGACGAATATATCTATGGGAAACCATATGAAAACAACATTATATTCTTCCAAAGATACATAGACGATTTGATATTCATTTGGGTGAACAATGGAGCAGCCATTGAAGATTTCATGAAGTACATCAATGTAAACAGGTACAATCTTAAATTTACTTATAAGGAGGATGAGAAAGTAATAGACTATCTCGACTTAAATTTGAAAGGTCTTGTCTCTGGGAACATCAAAACAACAATGTTTTTTAAAGAAACTGATGCAAACAGTTATATCCCAGCCCAAAGTTGCCATCTGTCAAGTTGGAAGTCAAATGTACTGTACTGACAATTCTTAAGGATAAGGAAAAATTGTAGCAACGATGAGGATTATGAAGCCCAATCAAAAGTATTGGTCGACAAGTTTACATCAAGAGGATACGAGACATTTAGAATTGAACAAGACAGAAAAGTAGCTTTTGAGAAGAACAGAAATGCACTTGTAATCCAACAGTCCCGAAATAAAACAGAAAACTTAAGGGCCAAACCATTTATAGCTCAATATAACAAAGAAAATGGTAAAATAAGGAAGGTCATCAATAAGCATTGGGAATTATTATTGAAAGTTCCGATCCTGGGCCCGCATCTTCCAGAAAAATCGTTCATAGTATATCAGAAAGCCACGAATTTGAAAAACATTTTGGCTTCAAGTACAAGATAAAGGAAACAACAAAAAAAAGAAGGAAGCAATTTTGTACACATTAAACCAGGTTGCTACCTGTGCAATAAATGTAAGATCTGCAAACATATGGAGAAGAACCCACTGATAAAGATCCCTGAAACTGGAAAAATATGCAAATGCAAAGAACGTTTGAATTGTAATTCAACATATGTTATTTACAGAATCACCTGTGGATGTGGCATGTACTATATAGGGAAAACAAAGAGAGCCCTGAAAATACGTATTTTAGAACATTTGAGGAATATCAAAAATAAAGTACTGACACAGTCTTCCAAGGAATTTCATAACTCAGATGTGAGTGATTTGAAATGTACTATATTAGAGCATGTCAAAGAAGACCCTAGAGGAGGGGATAGAGAATTACAACTGTCTAAACGAGAGTCCTTTTGGATTTTTTCCACTGGATTCTTTAACACCTAGAGGCCCTAATGTAGGGATAGATATAGATAGATATAGTTTCCTTCATTTAAGTTCTAGAGTGGGGCTTTAATACTAACAGCAATGAGATATCTATAGAAAGGTGAAGTTTGATAGACAGTTACAGTTAATAAGGAACAACTAGTAAGGGTTTTAGGGGATTAAGGACGTAAGTGGCTAATCAAATTACGTTATCTTAAACTGTTTAGGATTACCATCATTACAAATTTTGGAAACAGGACCTTGATAACTGGCTATATTAATACCCCCCCCCCTCTCTTTTTTTACTGCTTGATAGTCAAAATATTATTTAAGGCACAACACATAAATACATTTATTATGAAATCAATTTCTTTTGGAAGCAAATAACTGTATGTTGTTGGTGTTGTGTATGCATGTATCATTTAGTTGGTAAATTAAGGAGGGTATCATGTCTTATACAAAACAAAGGTCTATAAAGACATCTATATAAGGGTGTCTATTTACAAGAAATGTATTGCCATTATTGTAATGATACTGTGACGGACATTTATGGTAATTATTAGTAGAATCCCATATGGTGAACATATATAATTTTCTGTTATCTATTGCACTAAAATGAACTTAGCTATTTGTGACTAGAAGAGTAAAAATATTTAAAGTATAGATGCTAGATCGCCCATTTAGTTAAATATACGTTTTTTTTTATTTCATTTTTTATATAAGAATGTAAGCGCCAAGGAACAACACATACTGCACTAAAAGCTACCAGGGAAACCCGCTGCTGGCCAAAGAATGCAGCGCTAATGTATCCTGGAACTCAACCAGGAAGCAGAGGCTGCTGATACAAGCGGCTTCCAGCAGGGGCGCCAGAAGCGGGCAGAGTCAAAGGACTTAGTCCGCAGCTGGAAAAGATGTATTTTGGGTAATACTAATGCCACTAGACCACCAGGGTACCCATTAGATCATCAGGGAAAATAGATTACCACTACAAAAAAGCGGCGATATAAAGAAGCATTTAAAAGGGGGGAAAAAGTGCTACTCTTTGCACTGATGTCACTTTGAATAAAAGTTTTGCCTTGTAATTGGAAGAGACTGGTGAGTGCTCCTAACTTTTATGGCTCTCTTTATATATATATATATATATATATATATATATATATATAGTCCATACAGCAGTCCGGCACTCTGACTCCCCCTTGGGGTATCCGCTCTGGTGCCCCCCTAGGGGTGTGAGCCCCAAATATAAATGGAGGATGCAGGTGGCACTCAGAGACTTGCACAATATGGTGAAAAACCAACCAGGTGAGTTTAATGTCGTCAACGTTTCGGGGGACGCACCCCCTTCCTCAGGATACAACACAGGTGTCGAAATGTTGATGACATTAAACTTGCCTGGTTGGTTTTTCACCATATTGTGCAAATCTCCGAGTGCCACCTGCATCCTCCATTTATATATTTATATATATATATATATATATATATATATATATATATATATTTTTTTTAAAGCTTAAATGCATAAAATTCATGCTCTTCACCTAATTCACTCATAAACAAACCAACAATTTCTGAGCGGTTTTTGGGGAAAGAAGTCATCAGTTAAGTGGTTAAACAACTATATAATTATACTGGGTGTGGTATTGAAGGTCGACCACACGTAGGTCGACAGTGTCTAGGTCGACCACTAGTGGTCAACAGTAACTAGGTCGACAGGTCAAAAGGTCAACATTAGGTTTTTAATATTTTTTGGTGTCGTTTTCGAGGTCGACATGAGGTTTTTAAACTTTTTTGGGTTTAGTTTTCGCCGTACCGTGACCGGGAAACCCCAATTAGTGCACCGCTTCGCTCACCATACTTCGGGCAAGGTGCCTCGCTCCACTACCGCTGCACTTAGCACAGGTTACCGTTACCAATCATAGTCCATGTGGATCTTAAAGTATGAAAAAGTAAAAAAAAAAGAATAAAGAAAATAAGAATTTACTTACCGATAATTCTATTTCTCATAGTCCGTAGTGGATGCTGGGAACTCCGTAAGGACCATGGGGAATAGCGGCTCCGCAGGAGACTGGGCACAAAAAGTAAAAGCTTTAGACTAGCTGGTGTGCACTGGCTCCTCCCCCTATGACCCTCCTCCAAGCCTCAGTTAAGATACTGTGCCCGGACGAGCGTACATAATAAGGAAGGATCTTGAATCCCGGGTAAGACTCATACCAGCCACACCAATCACACCGTACAACTCGTGATCTGAACCCAGTTAACAGTATGATAACCGTAGGAGCCTCTGAAAAGATGGCTTCCAACAATAAACAACCCGATTTGTTTGTAACAATAACTATATACAAGTATTGCAGACAATCCGCACTTGGGATGGGCGCCCAGCATCCACTACGGACTATGAGAAATAGAATTATCGGTAAGTAAATTCTTATTTTCTCTGACGTCCTAGTGGATGCTGGGAACTCCGTAAGGACCATGGGGATTATACCAAAGCTCCCAAACGGGCGGGAGAGTGCGGATGACTCTGCAGCACCGAATGAGAGAACTCCAGGTCCTCCTCAGCCAGGGTATCAAATTTGTAGAATTTAGCAAAAGTGTTTGCCCCTGACCAAGTAGCTGCTCGGCAAAGTTGTAAAGCCGAGACCCCTCGGGCAGCCGCCCAAGATGAGCCCACCTTCCTTGTGGAATGGGCTTTTACAGATTTTGGCTGTGGCAGGCCTGCCACAGAATGTGCAAGTTGAATTGTACTACAAATCCAACGAGCAATCGTCTGCTTAGAAGCAGGAGCACCCAGCTTGTTGGGTGCATACAGTATAAACAGCGAGTCAGATTTTCTGACTCCAGCCGTCCTGGAAACATATATTTTCAGGGCCCTGACTACGTCCAGCAACTTGGAGTCCTCCAAGTCCCTAGTAGCCACAGGTACCACAATAGGTTGATTCATGTGAAACGCTGAAACCACCTTAGGGAGAAATTGAGGACGAGTCCTCAATTCCGCCCTATCCGAATGAAATATCAGGTAAGGGCTTTTATAGGATAAAGCCGCCAATTCTGATACGCGCCTGGCTGAAGCCAGGGCCAACAGCATTACCACTTTCCATGTGAGATATTTCAAATCCACTGTGGCAAGTGGTTCAAACCAATGTGATTTTAGGAACCCTAAAACTACATTGAGATCCCAAGGTGCCACTGGAGGCACAAAAGGAGGCTGTATATGCAGTACCCCTTTGACAAACGTCTGAACTTCAGGCACTGAAGCTAGTTCTTTCTGGAAGAAGATCGACAGGGCCGAAATTTGAACCTTAATGGATCCTAATTTTAGGCCCATAGACAATCCTGCTTGCAGGAAATGTAGGAAACGACCCAGTTGAAATTCCTCCGTAGGGGCCTTCTTGGCCTCACACCACGCAACATATTTTCGCCAAATGCGATGATAATGTTTTGCAGTTACATCCTTCCTGGCCTTGATCAGGGTAGGGATGAATTTATCTGGAATGCCTTTTTCCTTCAGGATCCGGCGTTCAACCGCCATGCCGTCAAACGCAGCCGCGGTAAGTCTTGGAACAGACAAGGTCCCTGCTGGAGCAGGTCCTTCCTTAGAGGTAGAGGCCACGGGTCCTCCGTGAGCATCTCTTGCAGCTCTGGGTACCAAGTTCTTCTTGGCCAATCCAGAGCCACGAGTATCGTTCTTACTCCTCTCCTTCTTATGATTCTCAGTACTTTTGGTATGAGAGGAAGAGGAGGGAACACATATACCGACTGGAACACCCACGGAGTTACCAGAGCGTCCACCGCTATTGTTCTTGCATGGAATCTTCCGAATGGAATCGCTTCGTAAGAAGCCACCATTTTTCCCAGGACTCTCGTGCACTGATGCACTGACACTTGTCCTGGTTTTAGGAGGTTCCTGACTAGCTCGGATAACTCCCTGGCCTTCTCCTCCGGGAGAAAGACCTTTTTCTGGACTGTGTCCAGAATCATCCCTAGGAACAGTAGACGTGTTGTTGGAATCAGCTGTGATTTTGGGATATTTAGAATCCACCCGTGCTGACGTAGCACTACCTGAGATAGTGCTACTCCGACCTCTAACTGTTCCCTGGACCTTGCCCTTATCAGGAGATCGTCCAAGTAAGGGATAATTAATACGCCTTTTCTTCGAAGAAGAATCATCATTTCGGCCATTACCTTGGTAAAGACCCGTGGTGCCGTGGACAATCCAAACGGCAGCGTCTGAAACTGATAATGACAGTTTTGTATCACAAACCTGAGGTACCCTTGGTGAGAAGGGTAGATTGGGACATGGAGATAAGCATCCTTGATGTCTAGAGATACCATATAGTCCCCTTCTTCCAGGTTCGCTATCACTGCTCTGAGTGACTCCATCTTGAATTTGAACCTTTTTATGTAAGTGTTCAAAGATTTTAGATTTAAAATTGGTCTCACCGAGCCGTCCGGCTTCGGTACCACAAACAGCGTGGAATAATACCCCTTTCCCTGTTGTAGGAGGGGTACCTTGATTATCACCTGCTGGGAATACAGCTTGTGAATAGCTTCCAATACTGCCTCCCTGTCGGAGGGAGACGTTGGTAGAGCAGACTTCAGGAACCGGCGAGGGGGACACGTCTCGAATTCCAATTTGTACCCCTGTGATACTACCTGCAGGATCCAGGGGTCCACTTGCGAGTGAGCCCACTGCGTGCTGAAATTCTTGAGACGGCCCCCCACCGTGCCCGAGTCTGCTTGCAGAGCCCCAGCGTCATGCTGAGGACTTGGCAGAAGCGAGGGAGGGCTTCTGCTCCTGGGAAGAGGCTGCATGGTGCAGTCTTTTTCCCCTTCCTCTGCCCCGGGGCAGGAACGAGCGGCCTTTTTCCCTCTTGCCCTTATAGGGACGAAAGGACTGGGTTTGAAAAGACGGTGTCTTTTTCTGCTGAGAGGTGACCTGGGGTAAAAAGGAGGATTTTCCAGCCGTTGCTGTGGCCACCAGGTCCGATAGACCGACCCCAAATAACTCCTCCCCTTTATACGGCAATACTTCCATATGTCGTTTGGAATCCACATCACCTGACCACTGTCGCGTCCATAACGTTCTTCTGGCAGAAATGGACATCGCACTTACTCTAGATGCCAGGGTGCAAATATCCCTCTGTGCATCTCGCATATATAGTAATGCATCCTTCAAATGCTCTATAGTTAATAATATACTGTCCCTATCCAGGGTATCAATATTTTCAGTCAGGGAATCCGACCAAGCCACTCCAGCGCTGCACATCCAGGCTGAGGCGATCGCTGGTCGCAGTATAACACCGGTATGTGTGTATATACCTTTTAAGATATTTTCCAGCCTTCTATCAGCTGGTTCCTTGAGAGCGGCCGTATCAGGAGACGGTAACGCCACTTGTTTTGATAAGCGTGTGAGCGCCTTATCTACCCTAGGGGGTGTTTCCCAACGTGCCCTGACCTCTGGCGGGAAAGGGTATAGTGCCAATAATTTATTAGAAATCAGCAGTTTTTTATCGGGGGAAACCCACGCTTTATCACACACCTCATTTAATTCATCTGACTCAGGAAAAACCACTGGTAGTTTTTTCACACCCCACATAATACCCTTTTTTGTGGTACTTGTAGTGTCAGAAATGTTCAATGCCTCCTTCATTGCCGTGATCATGTAACGTGTGGCCCTACTGGACATTACGTTTGTCTCGTCACCGTCGACACTGGATTCAGTATCCGTGTCAGGGTCTGTGTCGACCATCTGAGGTAACGGGCGTTTTAGCGCCCCTGACGGTGTCTGAGACGCCTGAACAGGCACTAATTGATTTGTCAGCTGTCTCATGTCGTCAACAGTTTTTTGCAAAGTGCTGACATTGTCACGTAATTCTTTAATTACTACCATCCAGTCAGGTGTCGACTCCCTAGGGGGTGACATCACTAACACAGGCAATTGCTCTGCTTCCACATCATTTTCCTCCTCATACATGTCGACACAATCGTACCGACACCCAGCACACACACAGGGAATGCTCTGATAGAGGACAGGACCCCACTAGCCCTTTGGGGAGACAGAGGGAGAGTTTGCCAGCACACACCAGAGCGCTATATATATACAGGGATTCAGTGGCGTAAGTTCGTCCCAGTTGCCCGGAGGCAAGATAAATTTTGGTGCCCCCCTATTTACTATATTAAGATAAACATATGTATGTAGATGTGTGGTGTGTATATATATATATATATATATACTGTATATATATACACACACATATATGTGCGCAGGGCCGGATCAAGGCTCCAGGGGGCCCGGGGTATTTTAGAAAAGGGGGGCCCCTGAGGGCTAAATATAGTGTATATACTGTAGGAAGGGGAGGTTCCTTACAAATATATATATATATATACACACTGCTCAAAAACATAAAGTAATGTCCTTAAAACAAGTCAAAATGAGGCTCAGTAGTGTGTGTGGCCTCCACGTGCCTCTGTATGTGTGTGTCTGTATTTATACATTTAATTGTCTTTTATATTAAGTCACACATTTCTTAGCAGTCATACCCAGGATTAGAACCCATGACCTATTACACTGACAGCAGACACTTTACTGATGGAGCTATTTGCTCCTGTAGAGGAAGCATGACAATTCTAAATATATGAAGTTACGTGTAATTGTCAGAGAAGTATCTTCATATAGTTAAAATTCTCATATTTCCTATACAGGAGCAAACAGCTTCATCAGTAAGGTGTTTGCTTCCAGTGTAATAGGTTGTGGTTTCTAATACTGGGTGTGACACTTGTAAAATGTGTATATTCAGTATATTAAAGAGGGTGTGATTTGTAAGGTGCAGGGAACAGTGAGGAAGTGGCAGCTATTAATTAACTTAATTCACTGGTGTCACAGAATGGGAGGAGAGGTGCCCCCTTCAGAGCAGGAGCCCGGCGGCAGATGACTCCGTTGCCTCCCAGAGTTCTGCCTCTGCAGGGATAACCTTATATAAGTGTTACTCCCTGTTATAGCTGCTGTATTTATATATTAGCTGCCAATAGTGCCCCCCTCTCTGTTTTACCCTGTTTCTGTAGTGCAGGACTGCAGGGGAGAATCAGGGAGCCGTCCTTCCAGCGGAGCTGTGAAAGAAAATGGCGCTTGTGTGCTGAGGAGAAAGGCTCCGCCCCCTTCACGGCGGCCTTTTCTCCTGCTTTTTTCAGGAAACTGGCAGGGGATAAATGCATCCATATAGCCCAGGAGCTATATGTGATGCATTTTTTTTTAGCCATATAAGGTTTATATATCGTTTTTATTGCGTCTCAGGGCGCTCCCCCCCAGCGCCCTGCACCCTCAGTGACCGGAGTGTGAAGTGTGCTGAGAGCAATGGCGCACAGCTGCAGTGCTGTGCGCTACCTTATTTGAAGACAGGAACGTCTTCTGCCGCCGCTTTCTCCGGACCTCTTCGCTCTTCTGGCTCTGTAAGGGGGGCGGCGGCGCGGCTCCGGGACCCATCCAGGCTGAACCTGTGATCGTCCCTCTGGAGCTAATGTCCAGTAGCCAAGAAGCCCAATCCACTCTGCAGTCAGGTGAGTTCGCTTCTTCTCCCCTTAGTCCCACGATGCAGTGAGCCTGTTGCCAGCAGGACTCACTGAAAATAAAAAACCTATTTAAACTTTTACTTCTAAGCAGCTCAGGAGAGCCACCTAGCTTGCACCCTTCTCGTTCGGGCACAAAAATCTAACTGAGGCTTGGAGGAGGGTCATAGGGGGAGGAGCCAGTGCACACCAGCTAGTCTAAAGCTTTTACTTTTTGTGCCCAGTC
Organism: Pseudophryne corroboree; assembly: GCF_028390025.1. NCBI lineage: Eukaryota > Metazoa > Chordata > Amphibia > Anura > Myobatrachidae > Pseudophryne > Pseudophryne corroboree. The sequence goes on along the minus strand of NC_086454.1, from coordinate 218,917,802 downwards.
TCCTGCGGAGCCGCTATTCCCCATGGTCCTTACGGAGTTCCCAGCATCCACTAGGACGTCAGAGAAATGTGGAAAACTCATGTCGACCTTTTGATCTGTCGACCTACGACATGTCGACCTAGAGACCCTGACGACCAATAGTGGTCGACCAAGACACTGTCGACCTAAGTCTTGTTGACCTAGAGACAGGATACCAATTATACTAGCTATATCTGATATCACTGCTATATAGAAGAATATTGTATACTACAGCAGTACACAAGAACAATACAGATTCATTTTGTTACAATGTTTAACAGTTAAGATTGTTTCAATTTTAAGCACATTAGTAGTGTGCACAATTGATACAAATATATACTACAGTATATTTCAATGCATAAGGCAAGAACAACACTCATACAGAATTTAATGTTGAGTGAGAATAACACTCATACAGAATTCAATGTTGAGTGACTGAAATCCAAATGAGAACTATACCCATATTTATAATAAGGTGTGTGTTTTTTTGTCCTATATGGTAAATGACATGATTAATGTGTAACATCAATTTTGAGAAATGTAACATAATTACAGTAGGCATTCAAGCCACGCAGTCATTGTCTAACGTACTGAGCTAATTACTCTAATGACAGAGTGTTAACAGTTCAATAACTTACCATTCAGGTGCCTTCTTGGAGCAATATAGATAGAAAACTGTAGATACTGGGCTGTATTGCTATTTGATAACAACCTCTAGATAACCGTGGTATTAAAAATAATGAATTTACCAGTGTGTATCCAACGAGAACAATTGGGATATTCACATATGTTGTATTAAATAACTAATAACATTTAAGTGTGTGAAATAGGTAACTTAGGCTGTGTGGTCAATAAGCAGGACAGAAACAATCAATGGACACTGCCCTCTCCTTTTTAATCTTTATCTCGTGTTTATTTTCATAAACACATATTTGTTTGTTCTTGTCTGTCAGATTTTAACCTCTAAATTTCACTGTCATAATTGACTGTCATACTGTGACTAAATATCACAAGATATTATCCATAAGAGGATATTAAAAATTAAGTTTTATCTATTTATTTTGTTTGTGCGCCCAGTATACAGTACCTTTCTTTCTTCTTGCTCACTTCCTACATATCCAACTGTTCCTTTAGTGTCTCTAGAACTGGCACATCCTTCCCAGTACTCCAGTTGTGACACAACAATACTCTATTCTCTGATTTTCTCACTGTACTTATTTAATTTTGGGAACTAATTAGTTCACCTGGCCTCCAGCAACTAATATACTGTGACAACAACCTCTTTTTTAATAAACTGTTCCCTTCTGTACATTCTTTACTCTTTTTCTGCTACAGACATGTCCTTATACATCTAGCCTCAATACACCATGCACCGCAAGAAGCTTTGTGTGAGTGAACCATTCCGGTCCAACTGTGCTAATGTTGGGTGTCTTTTTTTTCTTGCTGAAAATGCATCTTATTTGCATCGCTATGCAAATAAGATGCACAGGCAGACTCTGCTGATTAAAATAAGAATTTACTCACCGGTAATTCTATTTCTCGTAGTCCGTAGTGAATGCTGGGTACTGCGTAAGGACCATGGGGAATAGACGGGCTCCGCAGGAGACTGGGCACTCTTTAAAGAAAGATTAGGTACTACATCTGGTGTGCACTGGCTCCTCCCTCTATGCCCCTCCTCCAGACCTCAGTTAGGGAAACTGTGCCCGGAAGAGCTGACATTACTAGGAAAGGATTTGGAATCCAGGGTAAGACTCATACCAGCCACACCAATCACACCGTACAACGTGTGATAACTATACCCAGTTAACAGTATGAACAACAGCTGTGCCTCATTAAACAGATGGCTCAGAACAATAACCCTATAGTTAAGCAATAACTATATACAAGTATTGCAGAAGTCCGCACTTGGGACGGGCTCCCAGCATCCACTACGGACTACGAGAAATAGAATTACCAGTGAGTAAATTCTTATTTTCTCTGACGTCCTAGTGGATGCTGGGTACTTCGTAAGGACCATGGGGATTATACCAAAGCTCCCAAACGGGCGGGAGAGTGTGGATGACTCTGCAGCACCGAATGAGCAAACTCAAGGTCCTCCTCAGCCATGGTATCAAACTTGTAGAATTTTGCAAACGTGTTTGATCCCAACCAGGTAGCAGCTCGGCAAAGTTGTAAAGCCGAGACCCCTCGGGCAGCCGCCCAAGAAGAGCCCACCTTCCTCGTGGAATGGGCTTTGACTGATTTAGGATGCGGCAGTCCAGCCGCAGAATGTGCAAGTTGAATCGTGCAACAGATCCAGCGAGCAATAGTCTGCTTAGAAGCAGGAGCACCCAGCTTGTTGGGTGCATGCAGGATAAACAGCGAGTCAGTTTTTCTGACTCTAGCCGTCATGGAAACATAGATTTTCAGGGCCCGGACTACGTCCAGCAACTTGGAAGCCTCCAAGTCCCGAGTAGCCGCAGGCACCACAATAGGTTGGTTCAAATGAAACGCTGATACCACCTTAGGGAGAAATTGGGGACGAGTCCTCAATTCAGCCCTGTCCATATGGAAGATCAGATAGGGGCTTTTACATGACAAAGCCGCCAATTCTGACACACGCCTAGCCGAAGCCAAGGCCAAAAGCATGACCACTTTCCATGTGAGATATTTCAACTCCACGGTCTGAAGTGGCTCAAACCAATGAGATTTTAGGAACTCCAACACAACGTTGAGATCCCAAGGTGCCACTGGAGGCACAAAAGGGGGCTGAATATGCAGCACTCCCTTAACAAACTTCTGAACTTCAGGCAGTGAAGCCAGTTCTTTTTGAAAGAAAATAGACAGGGCCGAAATCTGGACTTTTATGGATCCCAACTTTAGGCCCATAGTCACTCCTGACTGTAGGAAGTGCAGAAATCGACCCAGCTGAAATTCCTCTGTTGGGGCCTTCATAGCCTCACACCAAGCAACATATTTTCGCCATATGCGGTGATAATGTTTTGCTGTCACATCCTTCCTAGCTTTTATCAGCGTAGGAATGACTTCAACCGGAATGCCCTTTTCCATCAGGATCCGGCGTACAACCGCCATGCCGTCAAACGCAGCCGCGGTAAGTCTTGGAACAGACAGGGCCCCTGCTGTAGCAGGTCCTGTCGGAGCGGCAGAGGCCAAGGGTCCTCTGAGATCATTTCTTGTAGTTCCGGGTACCAAGTTCTTCTTGGCCAATCCGGAACGATGAGTATAGTTCTTACTCCTCTCTTTCTTATTATCCTCAGTACCTTTGGTATGAGAGGAAGAGGAGGGAACACATAAACCGACTGGTACACCCACGGTGTCACTAGAGCGTCCACAGCTATCGCCTGAGGGTCCCTTGACCTGGCGCAATATCTTTTTAGCTTTTTGTTGAGGCGGGACGCTATCATGTCCACCTGTGGCCTTTCCCAACAATTTACAATCAGCTGGAAGACTGCTGGATGAAGTCCCCACTCTCCCGGGTGGAGGTCGTGCCTGCTGAGGAAGTCTGCTTCCCAGTTGTCCATTCCCGGAATGAACACTGCTGACAGTGCTATCACGTGATTTTCCGCCCATCGGAGAATCCTTGTGGCTTCTGCCATTGCCATCCTGCTTCTTGTGCCGCCCTGTCGGTTTACATGGGCGACCGCCGTGATGTTGTCTGACTGAATCAGCACCGGCTGGTTTTGAAGCAGGGGTTTTGCTTGACTTAGGGCATTGTAAATGGCCCTTAGTTCCAGAATATTTATGTGTAGGGAAGTCTCCTGACTCGACCATTGTCCTTGGAAGTTTCTTCCCTGAGTGACTGCCCACAACCTCTGAGGCTTGCATCCGTGGTCACCAGGACCCAGTCCTGTATGCCAAATCTGCGGCCCTCGAGAAGATGAGCACTCTGCAGCCACCACAGCAGAGACACCCTGGCCCTCGGGGACAGGGTGATCAGCCGATGCATCTGAAGATGCGATCCGGACCACTTATCTAACAGATCCCACTGAAAGATCCCTGCATAGAACCTGCCGAAGGGAATTGCTTCGTAAGAAGCTACCATCTTTCCCAGGACTCGCGTGCAGTGATGCATTGACACCTGTTTTGGTTTCAGGAGGTCTCTGACCAGAGATGACAACTCCTTGGCCTTCTCCTCCGGGAGAAACACCTTCTTCTGTTCTGTGTCCAGAATCATACCCAAGAACAGCAGACGCGTCGTAGGAACCAGCTGCAACTTTGGGATATTCAGAATCCAGCCGTGCTGTTGCAGCACTTCCTGAGATAGTGCTACTCTGACCAACAACTGCTCCATGGACCTCGCCTTTATAAGGAGATCGTCCAAGTACGAGATAATTATAACTCCCTTCTTTCGAAGGAGTATCATCATTTCGGCCATTACCTTGGTAAATACCCTCGGTGCCGTGGACAGACCAAACGGCAACGTCTGGAATTGGTAATGGCAGTCATGTACCACGAATCGGAGGTACTCCTGGTGAGGTGGGTAAATGGGGACATGTAGGTAAGCATCCTTGATGTCCAGTGATACCATATAATCCCCCTCTTCCAGGCTTGCAATAACCGCCCTGAGCGATTCCATTTTGAACTTGAACTTCCTTATATAAGTGTCCAAGGATTTCAAATTTAGAATGGGTCTCACCGAACCGTCTGGTTTCGGTACCACAAACATTGTGGAATAGTAACCCCGTCCCTGTTGAAGGAGGGGAACTTTGATTATCACCTGCTGGAGGTAGAGCTTGTGAATTGCCGCCAGTACTACCTCCCTGTCTTTGGGAGTAGCTGGCAAGGCTGATTTGAGGTAACGGCGAGGGGGAGACGTCTCGAACTCCAGCTTGTATCCCTGAGATACCACTTGTAGAACACAGAGATCCACCTGTGAGCGAACCCACTGGTCGCTGAAGTTCCAGAGACGGGCCCCCACCGCACCTGGCTCCACCTGTGGAGCCCCAGCGTCATGCGGTGGACTTAGTGGAAGCAGGGGAGGATTTTTGTTCCTGGGAACTGGCTGTCTGGTGCAGCTTTTTCCCTCTACCCCTGCCTCTGGGCAGAAAGGACGCGCCTCTAACCCGCTTGCCTTTCTGAGGCCGAAAGGACTGTACTTGATAAAACAGTGCTTTCTTAGGCTGTGAGGGAACCCGAGGTAAAAAAGTCGACTTCCCAGCTGTTGCTGTGGCTACGAGGTCCGAGAGACCGTCCCCAAACAATTCCTCACCCTTATAAGGCAAAATTTCCATGTGCCTTTTAGAATCAGCATCACCTGTCCACTGCCGAGTCCATAATACTCTCCTGGCAGAAATGGACATTGCATTAATTCTAGATGCCAGCCGGCAAATGTCCCTCTGTGCATCCCTCATATATAAGACTATGTCTTTAATATGCTCTATGGTTAGCAAAATAGTGTCCCTGTCAAGGGAATCAATGTTATCAGACAGGGAATCAGACCACGCTGCTGCAGCACTACACATCCACGCTGAAGCAATAGCAGGTCTCAGTATAGTACCTGAGTGTGTATACACAGACTTCAGGATAGCCTCCTGCTTTCTATCTGCAGGCTCCTTTAAGGCGGCCGTATCCTGAGAAGGCAGTGCCACCTTTTTTGATAAGCGTGTGAGCGCCTTGTCCACCTTAGGGGATGTCTCCCAGCGTAACCTATCCGTTGGCGGGAAAGGGTACGCCATTAGTAACCGCTTAGAAATCACTAGTTTCTTATCTGGGGAACCCCACGCTTCTTCACACAATTCATTTAACTCATCAGATGGGGGAAAAGTCACTGGCTGCTTTTTCTCCCCAAACATAATACCCTTTTTTGTGGTAACCGGGTTAATGTCAGAAATGTGCAACACATTTTTCATTGCCGTAATCATGCATCGGATGGCCCTAGTGGATTGTACATTTGTCTCATCCTCGTCGACACTGGAGTCAGACTCCGTGTCGACATCTGTGTCTGCCATCTGAGGTAGCGGGCGTTTTTGAGCCCCTGATGGCCTCTGAGATGCCTGGGCAGGCGCGGGCTGAGATGCCGGCTGTCCCAAAGCTGCGTCATCGAACATTTTATGCAAGGAGTTGACACTGTCGGTTAATACCTTCCACATATCCATCCACTCTGGTGTCGGCCCCGCAGGGGGCGACATCACACTTATCGGCACCTGCTCCGCCTCCACGTAAGCGTCCTCATCAAACATGTCGACACAGCCGTACCGACACACCGCACACACACACAGGGAATGCTCTGACTGAGGACAGGACCCCACAAAGTCCTTTGGGGAGACAGAGAGAGAGTATGCCAGCACACACCAGAGCGCCATATAACAGAGGGATTTACACTATACACAAAGTGAATTTTCCCCCAATAGCTGCTTATATCACAATTTGCGCCTAAATTTATGTGCCCCCCCTCTCTTTTTTACCCTTTCTGTAGTGTATACTGCAGGGGAGAGCCTGGGGAGCGTCCTTCCAGCGGAGCTGTGAAAAGAAAATGGCGCTGGCTGTGCTGAGGAAGATAGCCCCGCCCCTTCAGCGGCGGGCTTCTCCCGCTTTTTTAATGATAATTATGGCGGGGGATTAGGCACATATACAGTTTAGAACTGTATTATGTGCATTTTGCCACTTAAGGTATACTAATTGCAGCCCAGGGCGCCCCCCCCCCCCCCCCCCAGCACCCACCAGTGACCGGAGCGTGTGGTGTGCTGTGGGAGCAATGGCGCACAGCTGCAGTGCTGTGAGCTACCTTATTGAAGACCGGAGTCTTCAGCCGCCGATTTTCTCCGGAATCTTCCGTCTTCTGGCTCTGCAAGGGGGACGGCGGCGCGGCTACGGGAACGGACGATCGAGGTCGGGCCCTGTGTTCGATCCCTCTGGAGCTAATGGTGTCCAGTAGCCTTAGAAGCACAAGCTAGCTGCAAGCAGGTAGGTTTGCTTCTCTCCCCTAATGCCCACGTAGCAGTGAGTTTGTTGCCAGCAGATCTCACTGAAAATAAAAAACCTAACAAATACTTTCTTTATAGTGAACTCAGGAGAGCCCACTAAGTGCATCAGCTCTGGCCGGGCACAGATTCTAACTGAGGTCTGGAGGAGGGGCATAGAGGGAGGAGCCAGTGCACACCAGATGTAGTACCTAATCTTTCTTTAAAGAGTGCCCAGTCTCCTGCGGAGCTCGTCTATTCCCCATGGTCCTTACGGAGTACCCAGCATCCACTAGGACGTCAGAGAAAATATGCAGCATGCATATATTCTGTTTGAGACTGCAGCTGTATTTGCAAAAGAAATGTGTTGTTACAGTGTTTTCCAGGAAAACATTGTAATGTAGCATTTCATATGCAGATAGAGCTGCAGTTGCACACAGAATATAGGCATGCCACATATAATTTTAATCAACAGAGTCTGGGAGTGGTCTTATTAACATAGCAGAGCGAATAAGATGCATTTTCGGGGGGAAAGTGCACAAAAAGATCCCCGTTGTTATTAGGCCTGGTGACGGGGGGAGGGTGAAAGGGTACAGTAGTAGTAAAGGGGCCACTAGGTTCAGAGGCAGAATAACAGTGCGCCTAATAGTACATTGTGAGTGTAAATGACTGCAAATGCTGAGCACAACTTCGGTGATACAATTTGCTCCCCCCCCCCCACCCTCATCACCAACGTTACTGTTTTCACGTTTGGTCCAGCTCCAGCCATTGTTCTGCACATAATATTAATGATGTTGTGATGTCATTATCCTGTGCCGGCCCTTCACTGTCCCTGTCGCATAGGCCCACCCGCCTAAGAAGAGGAGCAGCCATGAACAGTATCGCAGGCACAGAGTCTATGAGGTGGCCGCAGCAGACACCCCCATACACACAAACTATCACACTCCCTGGATGGCACTTCAGAAGAGTGACTGGCGGCTTGTGTTACATCAAGTGAGAATAGAACTCAACTCCGCAATCACAGCTCTGCTGGTCATGTTTTCTGCATCTGTCTATATTGTAGATGAGTGTAGCACAGACTCCCTACTCATCTGTCTTTGTGTGTGCCAGTCTCTCTTATTATGCCGGTCTCTGTCACTTTGCCAGTATATCTCTCTCTCTCTCTCTGTGTGCCTCTCTCTGTCTCTCTGTGTGTGCCATTTTCTGTCTCTGTGACAGTCTTGGTGTGTTTGTGTGTCAGCCTGGCCTCTGTTTGGCTTCTCTCCACTATCTCCGGGGGGTAAAAGGAGAGTGGCACACTGATGTACCCTGGTGTGCACCATCACTGACATTACCGAGCAGTATGCCAGGGTATTACAAGTGTGTGGGTGCTGTGAGGCTGTTGTGCATGTAGAGAATAGTATGACACGTGTGGACTGGAGAACGTGTGCCTGCACCTGGGTGATCTCAGGGGCTCTCAGACTGTAGATGACACTCTCTGTGATATATAACAGCGATAGTGATGGCCTGCTGTATAGGCTCTGGTGGGTGAGAGCCTGCATCCAGCATTACAGGCTGGGCATGTCTCTGGCCTGTAGCCTAGCAGTGAGTACGCAGTCTACAAATGACCACTATGTGCATGTCCGGGCTCTACGATGACAGCTCCGGAAGGATCTGGGGCATTCCATGTCTTAATGGTCCCTGATCCCCTCATGTCCCTTCTAATGCCCACTATAGGGATTATTACACGGTGGCAGAACTGCAGGAACTTATGGATACGCTGGGACTGGCTGTACAGCACAGAGGTGTCTGTCTGCCCCGAATAACTATTATGGGGGGCATACGAGCTGGAGAATTGTGCATCTCCGCTCCCAGTGCACCTTCCTATGGGTTCAGTTTTTACTATGCAGGAACTTGGAACATGCAGCAAGCCTCATAAGTTGGCATCCCAGAGTGAAGTTGTGCGGGCCCTGGACCACACACTATTCCTGGAGATACGTCTAGGCTGGGATCTGGTGGTTCTCCCTCATATACCAAATTATCCTTATTATACCTAATGAGTGTCAGGCATACTATACACTCTAACCAAAATTGTGTGGGGAGCAGGATGTTCATTGTACATACCTCCCAACATGAGCCTTTCCAGGAGGGACAGAATGCTCTACTCCTAGACTTCCCTCTTAATGTATCCATTAACCTGTTCAAAACAGGTGCCGGCAATCATACATTAAAAGAAAAGTCAAGGAATAGGGCATTTTGTCCCTCCTGGAGAGGGTCATGTTGGGAGGTAAGCTTGTATGACCGAGCACCCCCCCCCCCCCCTTCCCCTTCCCCACAATATAGGACAGTGCACCTGTTATCTAACAGTGGGCTGCCTCCTTATATAACTATGCTATCCTAAGTGTGGGGTTGAGGGGTGGGGTCCCACGTGATATCAGTGTACAGTTGTAAACTGTTCACTCTGCGCTTATTTATTCAGGCTTACGAGATGATTGAAAACACATGCAACAATAATGTTAGTTTCATTTAATATATAAGTTGTACCAAAGGTGCATATTTCAGACAAAAATGTAAATTTAAAAGTAATAAAATTCAATATTTAAAAATACATATTACACCACATCCAAAAATCCTATTCCTATACGTATATTACTATATGCTGTATATGCAATCGAATTTTCATTCAAGCTAATCTGGCCGCTAATTAGAGGTGGTTCAATAACTAAAACTAAATCAGTGCACTGTCATAGACACAATACGGTATTAAAAATAAGAATTTACTTACCGATAATTCTATTTCTCATAGTCCGTAGTGGATGCTGGGACTCCGTCAGGACCATGGGGAATAGCGGGCTCCGCAGGAGACAGGGCACATCTAAAAAAGCTTTTAAATCACATGGTGCGTACTGGCTCCTCCCCCTATGACCCTCCTCCAAGCCTCAGTTAGGTACTGTGCCCGGACGAGCGTACACAATAAGGAAGGATCTTGAATCCCGGGTAAGACTCATACCAGCCACACCAATCACACCGTACAACTTGTGATCTGAACCCAGTTAACAGTATGATAACACAAACGAAGTAGCCTCTGAACAGATGGCTCACAACAACAGTAATAACCCGATTTTTGTAACAATAACTATGTACAAGCATTGCAGACAATCCGCACTTGGGATGGGCGCCCAGCATCCACTACGGACTATGAGAAATAGAATTATCGGTAAGTAAATTCTTATTTTCTCTAACGTCCTAGTGGATGCTGGGACTCCGTCAGGACCATGGGGATTATACCAAAGCTCCCAAACGGGCGGGAGAGTGCGGATGACTCTGCAGCACCGAATGAGAGAACTCCAGGTCCTCTTTAGCCAGAGTATCAAATTTGTAAAATTTTACAAACGTGTTCTCCCCTGACCACGTAGCTGCTCGGCAAAGTTGTAATGCCGAGACTCCTCGGGCAGCCGCCCAGGATGAGCCCACTTTCCTTGTGGAATGGGCCTTTACAGATTTAGGCTGTGGCAGGCCTGCCACAGAATGTGCAAGTTGGATTGTACTACATATCCAACGTGCAATCGTCTGTTTAGACGCAGGAGCACCCAACTTGTTGGGTGCATACAATGTAAACAACGAGTCAGATTTTCTGACTCCAGCTGTCCTTGAAATATATATTTTTAATGCTCTGACAACGTCCAGTAACTTGGAGTCCTCCAAGTCGCTAGTAGCCGCAGGCACCACAATAGGCTGGTTCAAGTGAAATGCCGAAACCACCTTAGGGAGAAATTGAGGACGTGTCCTCAATTCTGCCCTGTCCGAATGGAATATCAGATATGGGCTTTTGTATGACAAAGCTGCCAACTCCGAAACTCTCCTGGCTGAAGCCAGGGCCAACAGCATGGTTACCTTCCATGTAAGGTATTTTAAATCTACCGATTTTAAAGGCTCAAACCAATGAGATTTGAGAAAATTTAGAACCACGTTCAAATCCCACGGTGCCACTGGAGGCACTATTGGGGGTTGTATATGTAGTACACCTTTGACAAAAGTTTGTACTTCAGGCACTGACGCCAATTCCTTCTGGAAGAAAATTGATAAGGCCGAAATTTGAACTTTAATGGACCCCAATTTGAGGCCCATAGACAATCCTGCTTGCAGGAAATGTAAGAATCGACCCAATTGAAATTCTTCCGTTGGAGCCTTCTTGGCCTCACACCACGCAACATATTTTCTCCAAATGCGGTGATAATGTTGTGCGGTCACTTCTTTCCTGGCTTTAATTAAAGTAGGAATAACTTCCTCAGGAATGCCCTTCTCTTTTAGAATCCGGCGTTCAACCGCCATGCCGTCAAACGCAGCCGCGGTAAGTCTTGGAACATACAAGGTCCCTGCTGAAGCAGATCCCTTCTTAGAGGTAGAGGCCACGGATCCTCCGTGAGCATCTCTTGAAGTTCCGGATACCAAGTTCTTCTTGGCCAGTCCGGAGCTACCAGTATTGTTCTTACTCCTCTTTTCCGTATAATTCTCAGTACCTTTGGTATGAGAGGCAGAGGAGGGAACACATACACTGACTGGTACACCCACGGTGTTACCAGAGCGTCCACAGCTATTGCCTGAGGGTCTCTTGACCTGGCGCAATACCTGTCCCATTTTTTGTTGAGGCGAGACGCCATCATGTCCACCTTTGGTTTTTCCCAACGGTTCACAATCATGTGGAAAACTTCTGGATGAAGTCCCCACTCTCCCGGGTGAAGGTCGTGTCTGCTGAGGAAATCTGCTTCCCAGTTGTCCACTCCCGGGATGAACACTGCTGACAGTGCTACGACATGATTCTCCGCCCAGCGCAGAATCCTTGCAGCTTCTGCCATTGCACTCCTGCTTCTCGTGCCGCCTTGTCGGTTTACGTGGGCGACTGCCGTGATGTTGTCGGACTGGATCAACACCGGCTGACCCTGAAGCAGCGATTTTGCCAAGCTTAGAGCATTGTAGATCGCTCTTAGCTCCAGTATATTTATGTGAAGAGACGTCTCCAGGTTTGACCACACGCCCTGGAAGTTTCTTCCCTTTGTGACTGCTCCCCAACCTCGTAGGCTGGCATCCGTAGTCACCAGGACCCAGTCCTGTATGCCGAATCTGCGGCCCACTAACAGATGGGCAGTCTGCAACCACCACAGGAGAGACAACCTTGTTCTCGGTGACAGTGTTATCCGCTGATGCATGTGCAGATGCGATCCGGACCATTTGTCCAGCAGATCCCACTGAAATGTTCGTGCATGGAATCTGCCGAATGGAATCGCTTCGTACGAAGCCACCATCTTTCCCAGGACTCTTGTGCATTGATGTACTGACACAGTTCCTGGTTTTAGGAGGTTCTTGACAAGTTCGGATAACTCCCTTGCTTTCTCTTCCGGGAGAAATACCTTTTTCTGAACCGTGTCCAGAATCATGCCCAGGAACAGCAGATGTGTTGTCGGGGTCAATTGAGATTTTGGAAGATTTAGAATCCACCCGTGTTGCTGAAGCACTACTTGTGTTAGCGCTACACCGACTTCCAGCTGTTCTCTGGACTTTGCCCTTATCAGGAGATCGTCCAAGTAAGGGATAATTAATACGCCTTTTCTTCGTAGAAGAACCATCATTTCGGTCATTACCTTGGTAAAGACCCGAGGGGCCGTGGACAACCCAAACGGCAGCGTTTGAAACTGATAATGACAGTCTTGTATCACGAACCTGAGATACCCTTGGTGTGAGGGGTAAATCGGGACATGTAGATAAGCATCTTTTATGTCCAAGGACACCATGAAGTCTCCTTCTTCCAGATTCGCTATCACTGCTCTGAGTGACTCCATCTTGAACTTGAATTTCTTTATGTACAGGTTCAAGGATTTCAGATTTAGAATAGGCCTTACCGAACCGTCCGGTTTCGGTACCACAAATAGTGTGGAATAATACCCCTTTCCCTGTTGTAGGAGGGGTACCTTGACTATCACCTGCTGAGAATACAGCTTGTGAATGGCTTCCAAAACCGACGTCCTTTCCGAGGGAGACGTTGGTAAAGCAGACTTTAGGAACCGGCGAGGGGGAGACCTTTCGAACTCCAGCATGTAACCCTGAGATACTATCTGCAGGACCCACGGGTCCACTTGTGAGTGAACCCATTGATTGCTGAAAATCTTGAGTCGACCCCCCACCGTTCCTGAGTCCGCTTGTAAAGCCCCAGCGTCATGCTGATGGCTTTGTAGAAGCCGGGGCGGGCTTCTGTTCCTGGGCAGGGGCTGCTTGCTGCCCTTTCTTACCCTTTCCTCTGCCTCGCGGCAGATAAGACTGTCCTTTTGGTCGCTTTTTATAGGAGCGAAAGGACTGCGGCTGAAAAGACGGTGTCTTTTTCTGTTGGGAGGGGGTCTGAGGTAAAAAAGTGGATTTGCCGGCAGTTGCCGTGGCCACCAGGTCCGAAAGACCGACCCCAAACAATTCCTCTCCTTTATATGGCAATACTTCCATATGCCTCTTGGAATCCGCATCACCTGACCACTGTCGCGTCCATAAACTTCTTCTGGCAGATATGGACATCGCGCTTACTCTTGATGCTAGAGTACAAACATCCCTCTGAGCATCTCGCATATAAAGGAAAGCATCCTTTAATTGCTCTAGAGTCAATAAAATACTGTCCCTATCCAGGGTATCAATATTTTCAGTCAGAGAATCCAACCACACTACCCCAGCACTGCACATCCAGGCTGAGGCTATTGCCGGTCGCAGTATAACACCAGTATGTGTGTATATACTCTTCAGTGTAGTTTCCAGCCTCCTATCTGCTGGATCCTTGAGGGCGGCCGTATCAGGAGACGGCAACGCCACTTGCTTTGATAAACGTGTGAGCGCCTTATCCACCCTAGGGGGTGTTTCCCAGCGCGCCCTAACCTCTGGTGGGAAAGGGTATAATGCCAATAACTTCTTGGAAATTAGCAGTTTTCTATCGGGGTTAACCCACGCTTCATCACACACGTCATTCAATTCCTCTGATTCTGGAAAAAATACAGGTAGTTTTTTCACCCCCCACATAATACCCCTTTTTGAGGTACCAGCAGTATCAGAGATCTGCAAAGCCTCCTTCATTGCCGTGATCATATAACGTGTGGCCCTATTGGAAAATACGTTTGTTTCTTCACCGTCGACACTAGATTCATCTGTGTCGGTACCCGTGTCGACTGACTGAGGTAAAGGACGTTTTACAGCCCCTGACGGTGTCTGAGACGCCTGAACCGGTACTAACTGGTTTGCCGGGCGTCTTATTTCGTCAACTGACTTTTGTAATGTGCTGACATTATCACGTAATTCCATAACTAAAGCCATCCATTCCGGTGTCGACTCCCTAGGGGGTGACATTACCATCATCGGCAATTGCTCTGCCTCCACACCAACATCGTCCTCATACATGTCGACACACACGTACCGACACACAGCAGCCACATAGGGAATGCTCTAATCGAAGACAGGACCCCCTAGCCCTTTGGGGAGACAGAGGGAGAGTTTGCCAGCACACACCAAAAGCGCTATAAATGTATATAAACAACCCTAGAAGGTGTTGTTTACTATATATGCGCTCTTAATATATAAATATCGCCAATTTATGCCCCCCTTCTCTTTGTTACCCTGTTTCTGTAGTGCAGTGCAGGGGAGAGACCTGGGAGCCTTCCTCACCAGCGGAGCTGAGCAGGAAAATGGCGCTGAGTGCTGAGGAGAATAAGCTCCGCCCCTTTTTCGGCGGGCTTTTCCCCGGTTTTTAAGAAACTGGCCTGGGTTAAAATACATACATATAGCCTTAATGGCTATATGTGATGTATTTATTTTGCCACTAAAGGTAATTATATTGCTGCCCAGGGCGCCCCCAGCAGCGCCCTGCACCCTCCGTGACTGAGTCAGTGAGCCGTGTGACAACAATGGCGCACAGCTGCCGTGCTGTGCGCTACCTTCAAGAAGACTGAGGAGTCTTCTGCCGCCTGCTTTCCGGACCTCCGTTCTGCCGTCTCTTCAGCGTCTGTAAGGGGGATCGGCGGCGCGGCTCCGGGACGAACCCCAGGCTGACCTGTGTTCCGACTCCCTCTGGAGCTAAGTGTCCAGTAGCCTAAGACTCCAATCCATCCTGCACGCAGGTGAGTTGGAAATCTCTCCCCTAAGTCCCTCGATGCAGTGATCCTGTTGCCAGCAGGAATCACTGAGATTGAAACCTAAAAAAAAAACTTTTCTAAACCGCTCTTTAGGAGAGCCACCTAGATTGCACCCTCTCGGACGGGCACAAAAACCTAACTGAGGCTTGGAGGAGGGTCATAGGGGGAGGAGCCAGTACGCACCATGTGACCTAAAAGCTTTTTTAGATGTGCCCTGTCTCCTGCGGAGCCCGCTATTCCCCATGGTCCTGACGGAGTCCCAGCATCCACTAGGACGTTAGAGAAAATTGTATTTAGGTGAACTGGAACCTTAGTTCCTGTCAGTCCCACAAGGAATATATAAAAAATTGTCCCAATAGAAGTGCTTTTCCAAGCAATAAATAGCAATTATATAAATGCGCTGTTGGTAATTTGTACCCCAACTACTTCTGAATCGGGCCCATTGAGTGCTAGGCTGCATTGGAACCTCCATGTTAAAATGCAGATGTGACCTCCTTCATTGCTGCAGTTACTTTAAACAGTCGCTCCTTGTTATGAGTGCGTTTACTAACACCCAGGGCTGGCAACAGAAATCATGGGAATATTCCAATATGTCTCTTGGCGCTTAATACCACAATCAATCAAGTAACAAATATCTTATGTGGACTATAGTTTTTATTAACAATCAGCTGCAGGGTGTATTATTATGCCTGTGTACGCATAAAAAAGTAGCAATCTCCTGTTACTACAGGAGATTGCATCTAAAATTGTAAACTGTTCACTCTGCGCTTATTTATTCAGGCTTACGAGATGATTGAAAACATATGCAACAATAATGTTAGTTTAGTCTAATATATAAGTTGTACCAAAGGTGCATATTTCTGACAAAAATGTAAAAAATAAAAAGTAATAAAATTCAATATTTAAAAATACATATTACACCACATCCAAAAATCCTATTTCTATACGTATATTACTATATGCTGTATATGCAATCAAATTTTCATTCCAGCTAATCTGGCCGCTAATTAGAGGTGGATCAATAACCAAAACTAAATCAGTGCACTGTCATAGACACAAGACTCCGTGGTATTAAAAATTGTATTTAGGAGAACTTGAATCTTAGTTCCTTTCAGTCCCACAAGGAATATATAAAAAATTGTCCCAATAGAAGTGCTTTTCCAAAAAATAAATAGCAATTATACAAATACGCTGTTGGTAATATGTAGACAAATGCAATGAAGGAGGTCACATCTGCATTTTAACATGGAGGTTCCAATGCAGCCTAGCACTCAATGGGCCCGATTCAGAAGTAGTTGGGGTTGATAACCTAGGACTCATCTGAACAGATAGGGATTGATTGATTGATACTGCTGTAAAATAATCTGACAATTCTTACCTGTCACAGAAGGGAAAAATATGCCAACAAGTACTGTAAATGTGGTTGTTATGTCTGCAAGGACATACAGATGAAGATTGCTCTTAGATCCCAGAACATCTACAGAGAGGTTTTGGAATTTCTCAAGGATTGAACCTTTTTCTAGGTAATTACTCCACAGGTTATCTGTGTATGTCAGAAAAGAGGCAAACATATTGAATTGTTAAAATATATAACAGAAAAAAAACCTGAAGGAGACATGAAACCCAGAAGAAAGAATTTTGGGGGGTGACAAGTTTCACCAATGGATTTTGATCAATGAATAGTACAAAACTATAGGATTTACTCCATAAAGCTAGTTTAAGTAAGCAATAAAGGGATTAGATGGAATAGAAAAATAAAAGTCTGATTAGAACAAACATAAAATAATCTGAGTAAATTTCTTCCTTGAAAACACAATCATTTATTTTATATGAAAGAACAGATATTGCTTATACACAATGTGCAGAGTCAACAAATTCTACGAATACCTGTAGGTTTTGCAAAAAATATATTTTAATATTCTATTAGAATATTATAAAAATGTACATTGTGAAAGGCATTTTTCATAAATTTTGTTGGATCTCATTTTTACCATAACAGTGAAAACTAAGTATCTTCATTTCAAATGAAATAATAAGAATTTACTTACCGGTAATTCTATTTCTCGTAGTCCGTAGTGGATGCTGGGGACTCCGTAAGGACCATGGGGAATAGCGGCTCCGCAGGAGACTGGGCACAAAAGTAAAGCTTTAGAACTACCTGGTGTGCACTGGCTCCTCCCCCTATGACCCTCCTCCAAGCCTCAGTTAGGATACTGTGCCCGGACGAGCGTACACAATAAGGAAGGATTTTGAATCCCGGGTAAGACTCATACCAGCCACACCACTCACACCATATAACTTGTGATCTAAACCCAGTTAACAGCATGATAACAGAGGAGCCTCTAGAAAAGATGGCTCACTACAGCAATAACCCGATTTTTTGGTAACAATAACTATGTACCAGTATTGCAGACAATCCGCACTTGGGATGGGCGCCCAGCATCCACTACGGACTACGAGAAATAGAATTATCGGTAAGTAAATTCTTATTTTCTCTAACGTCCTAAGTGGATGCTGGGGACTCCGTAAGGACCATGGGGATTATACCAAAGCTCCCAAACGGGCGGGAGAGTGCGGATGACTCTGCAGCACCAAATGAGAGAACTCCCGGTCCTCCTCAGCCAGGGTATCAAATTTGTAGAATTTTACAAACGTATTTGCTCCTGACCAAGTAGCTGCTCGGCAAAGTTGTAAAGCAGAGACCCCTCGGGCAGCTGCCCAAGATGAGCCCACCTTCCTTGTGGAATGGGCTTTTACAGATTTTGGCTGTGGCAGGCCTGCCACAGAATGTGCAAGCTGAATTGTACTACAAATCCAACGAGCAATAGTCTGCTTAGAAGCAGGAGCACCCAGCTTGTTGGGTGCATACAGAATAAACAACGAGTCAGATTTTCTGACTCCAGCCGTCCTGGAAACCTATATTTCCAGGGCTCTGACAACGTCTAGCAACTTGGAGTCCTCCAAGTCCCTAGTAGCCGCAGGCACCACAATAGGTTGATTCAGGTGAAACGCTGAAAACCACCTTAGGGAGAAACTGAGGACAAGTCCTCAATTCCGCCCTGTCCGAATGGAAAATCAGATGAGGGCTTTTACAGGATAAAGCCGCCAATTCTGACACGCACCTGGCCCAGGCCAGGGCCAACAGCATGACCACTTTCCATGTGAGATATTTTAACTCCACATATTTAAGTGGTTCAAACCAATGTGACTTTTGGAACCCAAAAACTACATTTAGATCCCAAGGTGCCACTGTAGGCACAAAAGGAGGCTGTATATACAGTACCCCTTTCACAAACGTCTGAACTTCAGGGACTGAACCTAGTTCTTTTTGGAAGAAAATTGACAGGGCCGAAATTTGAACCTTAATGGACCCCCATTTCAGGCCCATAGACACTCCTGTTTGCAGGAAATGTAGGAATCGACCTAGTTGAAAATTCCTCCGTCGGGGCCTTACTGGCCTCGCACCACGCAACATATTTTCGCCAAATGCGGTGATAATGTTTTGCGGTTATATCTTTCCTGGCTTTGATCAGGATAGGGATGACTTCATCCGGAATACCTTTTTCCTTCAGGATCCGGCGTTCAACCGCCCTGCCGTTAAACGCAGCCGCGGTAAGTCTTGGAACAGACAGGGTCCTTGCTGGAGCAGGTCCCTTCTTAGAGGTAGAGGCCACGGATCCTCCGTGAGCATCTCTTGAAGTTCCGGTTACCAAGTCCTTCTTGGCCAATCCGGAGCCACAAATATAGTGCTTACTCCTCTCCATCTTATAATTCTCAGTACCTTGGTTATGAGAGGCAGAGGAGGGAACACATACACTGACTGGTACACCCACTGTGTTACCAGAGCGTCTACAGCTATTGCCTGAGGGTCCCTTGACCTGGCGCAATACTTGTCGAGTTTTATAAACATGTGGAAGACTTCTGGGTGAAGTCCCCACTCTCCCGGGTGGAGGTCGTGTCTGCTGAGGAAGTCTGCTTCCCAGTTGTCCACTCCCGGAATGAATACTGCTGACAGTGCTATCACATGATTTTCCGCCCAGCGAAGAATCCTTGCAGCTTCTGCCATTGCCCTTCTGCTTCTTGTGTCACCCTGTCTGTTTACGTGGGTGACTGCCGTGATGTTGTCCGAATGGATCAACTCCGGGTGACCTTGAAGCAGAGGTCTTGCTGAGCTTAGAGCATTGTAAATGGCCCTTAGCTTCAGGATATTTATGTGAAGTGATGTCTCCAGGCTTGACCATAAGCTCTGGAAATTCCTTCCCTGTGTGACTGCTCCCCAGCCTCGAAGGCTGGCATCCGTGGTCACCAGGACCCAGTCCTGAATGTGCGGCCCTCTAGAAAATGAGCACTCTGCAACCACCACAGGAGAGACACCCTTGTGCTTGGTGACAGGGTTATCCGCTGATGCATCTGAAGATGTGACCCAGACCATTTGTCCAGCAGGTCCCACTGGAAAGTTCTTGCGTGGAATCTGCCGCATGGGATTGCTTCATAGGAAGCCACCATTTTTTTCAGAACCATCTTAATGATGTACTGAGACTTGGCTCGGTTATAGGAGGTTCCCGACTAGCTCGGATAACTCCCTGACTTTCTCCTCCGGGAGAAACACCTTTTTCTGAACTGTGTCCAGGATCATCCCTAAGAAAAGAAGACGAGTCGTCGGAATCTTTTAGCTGCGATTTTGGAATATTGAGAATCCAATCGTGCTGCCGCAACACTACCTGAGATAGTGCTACACCGACCTCCAACTGTTCCCTGGATCTTACCCTTATCAGGGAATCGTCCAAGTAAGGGATAACTAAAATTCCCTTCCTTTGAAGGAGTATCATCATTTCGGCCATTACCTTGGTAAAGACCCGGGGTGCCGTGGACCATCCATACGGCAGCGTCTGAAACTGATAGTGACAGTTCTGTACCATAAACCTGAGGTACCCTTGGTGAGAAGGGTAAATTGGGACATGAAGGTAAGCATCCTTGATGTACCGAGACATCATGTAGTCCTCTTCTTCCAGGTTCGCAATCACTGCTCTGAGTGACTCAATCTTGAATTTGAACCTCTGTATGTAAGTGTTCAAAGATTTTAGATTTAGAATCGGTCTCACCGAGCCGTCCGGCTTCGGTACCACAACAGTGTGGAATAATACCCCGTTCCCTGTTGCAGGAGGGGTACCTTGATTATCACCTGCTGGGAATACAGCTTGTGAATGGCTTCCAAAACTGTCTCCCTGTCAGAAGGAGACATTGGTAAAGCCGACTTTAGGAAACGGCGAGGGGGAGACGTCTCGAATTCCAATTTGTACCCCTGAGATATCACCTGAAGGATCCAGGGGTCTACTTGCTAGTGAGCCCACTGCGCGCTGAAATTCATTGAGACGGGCCCCCACCGTGCCTGATTCTGCTTGTAAAGCCCCAGCGTCATACTGACGGCTTGGCAGAGGCGGGAGAGGGTTTCTGTTCCTGGGAACTGGCTGATTTCTGCAGCCTTTTTCCTCTCCCTCTGTCACGGGGCAGAAATGAGGAACCTTTTGCCCGCTTGCCCACGAAAAGACTGCGCCTGATAATATGGCGTCTTCTCATGTTGAGAGGCGACCTGGGGTACAAACGTGGATTTCCCAGCTGTTGCCGTGGCCACCAGGTCTGAAAGACCGACCCCAAATAACTCCTCCCCTTAATAAGGCAATACTTCCAAATGCCGTTTGGAATCCGCATCACCTGACCACTGTCGTGTCCATAGCCCTCTACTGGTAGAAATGGACAACGCACTTAGACTTGATGCCAGTCGGCAAATATTCCGCTGTGCATCACGCATATATAGAAATGCATCTTTTAAATGCTCTATAGGCAATAACATACTGTCCCTATCTAGGGTATCAATATTTTCAGTCAGGGAATCCGACCACGCCAACCCAGCACTGCACATCCAGGCTGAGGCGATTGCTGGTCGCAGTATAACACCAGTATGTGTGTAAATACCTTTTAGGATGCCCTCCTGCTTTCTATCAGCAGGATCCTTAAGGGCGGCCATCTCAGGAGAGGGTAGAGCCCTTGTTCTTACAAGCGTGTGAGCGCTTTATCCACCCTAGGGGGTGTTTCCCAACGCACCCTAACCTCTGGCGGGAAAGGATATAATGCCAATAACATTTTAGAAATTATCAGTTGTTATCGGGGGAAAACCACGCATCATCACACACCTCATTTAATTTCTCAGATTCAGGAAAACTACAGGTAGTTTTTCCTCACCGAACATAATACCCCTTTTTGGTGGTACTCGTATTATCAGAAATGTGTAAAACATTTTTCATTGCCTCAATCATGTAACGTGTGGCCCTACTGGAAGTCACATTTGTCTCTTCACCGTCGACACTGGAGTCAGTATCCGTGTCGGCGTCTATATCTGCCATCTGAGGTAACGGGCGCTTTAGAGCCCCTGACGGCCTATGAGACGTCTGGACAGGCACAAGCTGAGTAGCCGGCTGTCTCATGTCAACCACTGTCTTTTATACAGAGCTGACACTGTTACGTAATTCCTTCCAACAGTTCATCCACTCAGGTGTCGACCCCCTAGGGGGTGACATCACTATTACAGGCAATCTGCTCCGTCTCCACATCATTTTTCTCCTCATACATGTCGACACAAACGTACCGACATACAGCACACACACAGGGAATGCTCTGATAGAGGACAGGACCCCACTAGCCCTTTGGGGAGACAGAGGGAGAGTTTGCCAGCACACACCAGAGCGCTATATATATACAGGGATAACCTTATATAAGTGTTTTTCCCCTTATAGCTGCTGTATCTTTAATACTGCGCGTAATTAGTGCCCCCCTTCTCTTTTTTAACCCTTTCTGTAGTGTAGTGACTGCAGGGGAGAGCCAGGGAGCTTCCCTCCAACGGAGCTGTGAGGGAAAATGGCGCCAGTGTGCTGAGGAGATAGGCTCCGCCCCCTTATTGGCGGCCTTATCTCCCGTTTTTCTATGCATTCTGGCAGGGGTTAAATTCATCCATATAGCCCAGGAGCTATATGTGATGCATTTTTTGCCATCCAAGGTGTTTTTATTGCGTCTCAGGGCGCCCCCCCCCAGCGCCCTGCACCCTCAGTGACCGGAGTGTGAAGTGTGCTGAGAGCAATGGCGCACAGCTGCAGTGCTGTGCGCTACCTTGTTAAAGACAGGACGTCTTCTGCCGCCGATTTTCCGGAACTCTTCTGTCTTCTGGCTCTGTAAGGGGGCCGGCGGCGCGGCTCTGGGACCCATCCATGGCTGGGCCTGTGATCATCCCTCTGGAGCTAATGTCCAGTAGCCTAAGAAGCCCAATCCACTCTGCACGCAGGTGAGTTCGCTTCTTCTCCCCTTAGTCCCTCGATGCAGTGAGCCTGTTGCCAGCAGGTCTCACTGAAAATAAAAAACCTAAAACTAAACTTTTCACTAAGCAGCTCAGGAGAGCCACCTAGTGTGCACCCTTCTCGTTCGGGCACAAAAATCTAACTGAGGCTTGGAGGAGGGTCATAGGGGGAGGAGCCAGTGCACACCAGGTAGTTCTAAAGCTTTACTTTTGTGCCCAGTCTCCTGCGGAGCCGCTATTCCCCATGGTCCTTACGGAGTCCCCAGCATCCACTTAGGACGTTAGAGAAATTCTAAAAGTGTTTACACATGGAATACACAATGAACTTACTAATGGGCACTACACACTGGCAGATAATACTGAAAGATATGGATGATGTGCGGCCTTGCGTTTGTATATTGCTGGTGCCCCGTCGCTTGTGCATGCAGGCCAATATGGACGATCTCGTCCATATTTGTCTGCACTGCTATGGAGCCGAGTGACGGGGGGGGGATAAAACTTCACTCTCCCAGTCAGTGACCCCCCCCCCCCATAACGGGTCACCCATATCCGCAGTTGGGCAGCTCGGCGGCGGATCGCAAAGTGTGTAGGGGCCATAAGTGTTAAATAAACAAGGTAAGTTTATTATTATATTGCTTGGGATAAATATCCTGGAATACTCCAGAGTTTTGGGGAGTTCTCCTGGTTCGCTGTAGAGAAAACCACCCACCAGATCCTGTCCAATTAGCTAGTTAAGCGAACAGATAAGGGCTGTAAATCACTGAATGTTTTGCAGGTGGAGGAGCCATGCAAACCATATTTTCTTGACACTTGCATGTAATCCTCAGACCTCCCCTTCTGGAGTGTAAAAAGAAAGCATTTATGCTTCATTTAGAGTTAAAGGCCCCATATATCAGTGATGGATTGAGGTAATTACCCGATATACAACATGTTGAATTTGAAAAGAAGAAAGAGGGAGATGCCCAAAGGGGGCAAACACTAGAACTCTATAGGTGGTCAAGCACTCATTTTTTGGAGAGAAAAGATAAAACTTCGCTCTTAATAATACCAATCTTAAAATTCCCTAAAATAGGGTGTATGACATAACAATAGGCGAAATATAGACAATTGACATAGACAAACATGTATACAATGTGACATTACAATAGGCAAAATATAGACAATTGACATAGACACACATGTATACAATGTGACATTACAATAGGCAAAATATAGACAATTGACATAGACAAACAGGTCCTGATTATATACGATTGCCAACGATCAAGGTGATTTTAAAGAGAGTAATGAAAGAGATAGCATACACAGGACCACTCGGGTACGTTCGGAATTCTGCTTCCCACCATTTGCCTAGGCATTGAATGAGGGGTAAGAGATCCCTACTGATACCAGTCCTTAGAAAAATTAGTTAAGGTAAGAAAGAGGGGGACGTTTCCTCTCTGCTTTTGGCTGATAAATATAATAATCAGTGCAGCCAATGAGAGAATTACTAAATCACCCCTCGTTTCCTACTGAAATTAGAATAACGGCAAGACAGTCGGGTAAACAGGTTCTGGATATTCTCAAAATGCACATAGCTTTTTTCATACATTTATACAATAATCATGTATGATTTACTTCTGGTTAATAGACTTAATAATTGTATCCAAATATCTCCATTTAAGGCATACATTTTCAATTAAATAAAACAAACATAACAGAGGGTTTTGTAAATGTCTCAATATGTTCTATAATCTTATTGCCAGTTGCAAGCATGTAGCGACCAGACATTAGAGAAGTCATATACGTACAAATTTGTTGTAGTGTAATAAGCTTGCTAATTTGTATCACAGTATTTTCAAAGTAACATATCAAATACACTTCCAAAATTACAAGTAAAACGAAGATTCCTAAGTTATGTGGACACCATAGTATATAATGTAGTCTTCTTATCAGCTATAATCATATAGTGCCCAGACACATTATAGAGCAAGCAACACCAATTTCTTTTGTAGGGATAGAATAACTCCATCTGATATGTTAATCAGTGCCCTGACCCACAAGGAATTAACCCGCTGTTGCCAATAGATCTGGCTATTAGTAAATACTGAAAGTCAGTTTGAAATGGCTTAAATTAGCGGTGGCATACAGGACTTAAGGCTGAGGTAGTACGCTATGCGCAGATCACGAACATACCCGTTCCTGGACGTACGTTTCGCCGAGTGACAGGGCTTTAGAAAAAAAAAATCACCTTTTTTCGTTGTATACATGTTTGTCTATGTCAATTGTCTATAGTTCGCCTACTGTTATGTCATACACCCTATTTTAGGGAATTGTAAGATTGGTATTATTAAAAGCTAAGTTTTATCTTACTCCTTTCTCTCAAAAAAAAATGAGTGCTTGATCACCTATAGAGTTCTAGCGTTTGCCCCCTTTGGGCATCCCCCTATTTCTTCTTTTCAGTATATTGTCTACTCTGTGGAAGCACCACCACCAATTTAATGAATAATTGTGTATTTTAGAATTGGTATGGTATTTATCTCTAAGTCACTTTATAAGTCACTGCCTGTGCAGTGTAAATTTATTTTGTCAACATGTTGAATTTCCCTGATTTGCTGTTCCTGACCAAAAAAATATTGGGATCTGCAAATCAGGAAATTTTTTTACATTCGGAATTTACCCAATTTCTCGGTGGATCTGGGAATTGGTGCCTTGATGCATGGACATCATTTGACACCGAATATCAATACTTCACTTTTTATACAGTATGTAGAATTAGCACACTATGTGTGACTTGACATGGAATGAACATAACTTGCACATACAGTAATTTACATGGAAATAATTTAGCTGTCCCTCATTATAGATTGTAAACTCAACCAAGTTTGGCCCTATTCTATCATGTATGGGTACAGGTTAAGTTGATGTTATAACGACTATCTTTGCATAGATGTATATGTGACAACACCACTGGAATAGTGTTGGAAGGCAGGTCTACAGTATTTGCCCAAGGTTTCTAACCTATGCATTTTAAGAACCCCAGGAATGTTGTGTCTGTTCGGCGGAGAACTTTTTAGTTTATTTTAAAAGCCGGTTAAGTGGTCCTGGGGTAAGGATGTGAGAGAAAAGGGTGGGCTCCATTCATTAGTCCCAGCTCAGGTCTTAGGGCCTGTTGGACTCACAGAAGGCTATTTAGTAATTTCAGCTGCATGAGATTGTTATAAGACTGTCAGTATGATCACTTGGGCTCTAACATTGCCTGGGGAATAGGGAGACTGCAGAGATTCTGTGAGAGAACACTGCTACTGAAAACAAGTTGGCTATGCTTGGTAATACTTCTTGTGCTTTTGTAGTAAATTAAGAATGACTTGTATTTAGTTTCGTGCCAGACAGCAAGATACTTACTTTGTTGTTTTACTTTGTTTTGCTCCTTAATAAAACTGGTCGAGGCCAGTTTCACCAGAAACCTTGGGCTTGTGTGATCTCTCTGCTGCTGTGCTTTGCAATCTACCCCAGAAGATGGTACCTGTTTCTCCAACCCTGTTACA
This sequence comes from Pseudophryne corroboree, assembly GCF_028390025.1. Taxonomy (NCBI): domain Eukaryota; kingdom Metazoa; phylum Chordata; class Amphibia; order Anura; family Myobatrachidae; genus Pseudophryne; species Pseudophryne corroboree. The sequence goes on along the minus strand of NC_086454.1, from coordinate 218,891,878 downwards.
TATAGCTATTGACAGTTATGTCTATATTTAATGGGCCTGCTACGTTTGTACTGTACTGCTGTATGCACTTTATATGGCACTGCCGACCCCTTATTGCACCATAAAAATAAGATATATAATATATTGTAATTGTGTTAGGTGTTAAATATGGTTTGGGCATATATTTTTTTTTACATTTCGTAATGTCGACATAAGAGTATGTACATCTGTTTAGAATGTCAATATGCACTTCAACATTCATTGTGTTGATAAAATGTTGACAAAACATTCTTGGCAGTCCAGTGTTAAGGGGGAAACGTGTGTGTTTCTTGCAAGTGAGCCCTGTGATTGCTGGGTTAGGATCAGGGTAACTCTCTTGGGTAAATTTACTGAGAATTCCATTTCACCTGTGTTTTTCCTAGATCAAAGAAAGGTAATATCGAGCTTTCGCTTAACTAAAACACAGGAATTTAATATGTTCTAGTATTTCAATTAATCATATTTTCCGATGGTGTATATCTGTGTTACGTTTTGTTCACTAACCACAAGGTTAATAGAGGTTAACCTTGCAGATCCCATAATAGGATACAATGTAGTGGTTATCACCATAGACTTCAATGGCGCTTTCCCACTATAATACATACACTTCCTGATGTCTGCTTGCGTTTTGTTATTTTTTTTTTTTTAACACCTGGGATGTCTACATGAATTGAAGAGGACCTAATTTACGCTAAGAGGAGGCGAGTATGGCTAAAAAAAATTTTATTACTATTTTTTTTACAATTTACATGGACACCTACTTGGACAAGATGATGTAAAATGCAACAGGGATTGGAGGTGTATGGATGTGTGTGTGCAAGGTAAGTGTGTAGATAAGTGAGTGTGTGCAAGAGTGATTATTAAAGTTTACTTTCACGGTGTGTAAATACTGTTTTTAAAAAAAATAAAATTTATTTTACAGGTGTACTATAGGTACCAACAGACCATTATTGCCCCACATACTGGTACTTGTGGTTGTCCAAGTACCAGCATAAGGGGAAGACTTGCTGGGACCTGTATTCCCTCCTGTAAAAGACAATATTTCTTTTTTCACAACTAAACTAATGGATTATCAACTCGGCAACCACCACCTAGGGGTGCCAGGGATAGTCCCACTGTTCAGCCCTGGCCTTGGATGCTTGGAGAGGGGCACTTTATTGGGGGGTGGACCCTACTCCCACAGGAAACCCCGGCCAGGGCTGACTAGTTATGGGGGGGTTAATGTTATGACCAGGGGACCAATTTAAGCATGTCCCCTGGCTGTGGCATTACTTCACTGGATAGTGGAGCCCAGTCCTGGTTTAAAAAATACAGGTGACCCCTATGTGTTCCCCCCTGTATTTTTGTAACCAGGACCAGTCCAAGAGCCTGGTTCTGGTTCTTAAAATACAGGGGGCACATTTTTCCCCCTGTTTTTTTAGAACCAGGACCAGCTCACATTAGCTCATGAGTAGTGTTAGTTATGGTGGGGCATAGTGAGCTGCAGTGTAAACAGTAAGGCATGATAGGGCAGTGTTAACTATGGGAGAGGTAGTGAGCTTTGGATATGAAGTTATGTGAAGCGCGAGGATAGCAGTGTGAGGCATGGGAGGGGTATTAAGCTGCGGAACACAGCAGTGGGATTGGATGCGGGCAGTGTGTTTGGGGGGGGGGGTAGAATGAGCTGCAGGATGAATAGTGGGGTGTGACAGGGACAGTGTGATGGGAACAGTGTGTGTTATGTGTGCATATGTATTAGGGGCAGGGAGATATGGAGAATTCACCCATGCAGTGCTGGTCTCGAACATGTCGACATGTTCATGATGTTTTACACTGACAAAGTTGACAATGATATTATTTAAACATTGCTAGAATTGCAACATGCTAAGATTTTTTGTAATTCTGTCACTAACCGTATACCTAACGGTAACACTCATGGAAGTGTTGACATTGGGTTGCCGATATTTCCAATATTGACATTTTGAAGGTGTTGACACTATGATGACATTTTCACCTTGTTCACATCAATGTCAACCTACTGCTGACGACATTAGGAATGTTAACATGGCAAACAGCAACATAGTGACTGCATATCATAGAAAGGGAAGTAACTTTGAAACAATACTTGTAATACATGTATTTGATTTATAAGAACATTAATAGCTTGTTGTATAACAGGTAACACAAATAAATGAAAACCAAAATACACTGCAATTGCAAAAATACGTAGTTATAGTAGACTTACCGTCGATAACTCTATTTCTCCTAAGTCCATAGTATTCAAAGAATAAACATTGGGATATGAGGTAGCATCAGCGGATTGGCACCAACGCTCAAAATCTTTCAGGTTTTAAGCATGCAACGAGCCAGTCCCCTATATCCCCACCTCCTGGATCAGGCAATTCAGTTTTTTTCCAAAGCTCAATGCAGGAGCATCATAGAGAGCCCTAATCATGCGAAAAGAACACACATGCACACACTTCCATACAAGAAGGAAGAAGTCAGTAGGTGTAAGGATCCTCAAAATCATGTGCGTCAGGGTGGAATCCCTGTGGATACTAAGGACTTAGGAGACAGAGTTATTGACGGTTAGTCTACCATAACTATGTATTTCTTCTGCAGGGTCCACAGATTATCCACAAGACATACATTGGGATGTCCCAAAGCAATTGTAGTGGAGGGGGCGCTCCTGATTGGACAGGAGGATCCTTCGCCTGAATGCAGCGTCCTGAGAGGCAAAGGTATCAAAGGCATAATGTCTAATGAATGTGTTAATGGAAGACCATGTGGCTGCCTTACATATCTGTTCAGCTGAAGTACCACGTTGTGTTGCCCAGTGAAAGACCTATCTTAGAGTGAGCAGAGACATTAGCTGGTATAGGGAGATCAGTTTGAGAATATGCTTCTGAAATAGTCGTCCGAATCCACCTCGCCTGTTGCTGCTCATAAGCAGGCCACCCTCTCTTGTGAAATCCGTAGAGAACAAAGAGAGTGTCTGTCTTTCTGATGGCACTGGTACAATCCACAATAGATCCTTAAAGCACGGACTATGTCCAATGATGCATCTCCCGCAGAAAGGTTCGGCCCTTGGAAAGCCGGGACTACAATTTCTTCGTTAAGGTGGAATTTATACCGCTCTATCTCAATGAAATATCAGAAAAGGAGGCACTATAACAATGCCCCTATGCCTGAAACTCTTCTAGCTGAAGCAATAGCCAGTAGAAAGAGAACTTTAGCTGTCAACTATTTAAGATCCACTTGCTTCAGTCGTTCAAATTGGGCAACATGAAGTGCCTTTAGGACTAAACTTAGATCCCAAGAAGCTGTAGGAGGAACAAAAGAAGGTTGGATGTGAAGCATTTCTTGGAAAAAAAAGTGTGAACATCCTGTACATTACCAATTTTCTTTTGAAACCATACAGTCAATGCGGACACCTGAACTATCAAAAAAGCCACCCGTAGACCTTTATATATTCCTGTCTGAAGGAATGCTAGGACTCTGGAAACTCTGAAAGACCAGGGGTCAAATTTCCTGTGGTGCACTGAATATAGGCCTGACATATTTGGTAATAAATGCGAGCCGAGGATGGTTTCCTTGCTCTAAGCATTGTCTGAATTACTTATTGTGAAAATCCTCGTTTTCAGAATGGAAGTCTCAAGAGCTACACCGTCAGAGAGCCAATCTAGGTGATTGTAATAACAAGGACCCTGAGACAGTAGATCTGGACGTTGAGGGAGTAGGAACGGAGTATCCACCGACAGCCTATGCAGATCTGTGTACCAATGTCTTCTGGGCCAAGCCGGAGGTAGTAGCATCAGGGAACCCTTCCCTGTTTTACCATTCGCATCATCCTGGGCAATAGGGTGATCGGTGGAAACACATAGGCCAGACGAAAGTCCCACCTTACTGACAGGGCATCCACAAAGGTTACTTAGGGATTCTTTGTCCTTGACCCGTATGCGGTAACTTTGTTGTTCTGACGGGAAGCCATGAGTTCTATCCCAGGTAATCCCCACTTGTGTACCAGAGTTTGGAAGACCTTGGGGTGTAAAGCCCATTCATTTGCATGCATGGCATGTCGACTGAGAAAATCCGCTTCCCAGTTTAGGACTACCGGAATGAACACTGCAGACAAGGCTGGATGATGAAGTTCTGCCCACCTTAACGTGCGGCTTACCTCCTTCATTGCTTTTTGGCTGTAAGTTCCTTCCCGATGATTGAGGTTCACTACTGCTGATGCATTGTTTGAGCGAATTTAAACTGGTTTCCCCTGTAGAATGTTCTTTGCCTGAATGAGTGCCATATATACGGCCCGAAGTTCCAATATATTTATTGGCAGGCAACTTTCTTCCTTGGACCACTGCCCTTGGAAGCTACTTCTTTCTGACACTGCTCCCCAGCCCTGAAGACTGGCATCCGTTGTCAGAACCTCATATCTGAGATACAAAAGGATCTCTCTTTGTCCAGATATCATGTCTGTAGCCACCAGGCTAATGACCTCCATACTTCCAGAGGAAGGACCATAGTCTGAATTTTTATTGTCTGATGTAACTCACTACATTTGGAAAGGATCAGATGTTGTAGAGGCCTCGAATGGTACCGAGCATACTCCACCATGTCGAATGTCGACACCACAGATCCAATCACATGCATGGATACCCTTTGACTGTATAGCAGCTCCTGAATCCTCGACTGTAATGTGGATATTTTGTTCAGAGGTAAAATGACTCTCTGAAGACCCGAATCCAATACAGCCCCCAAATGCGTCATCCGTTGTGATGGAACCACTTTGCCCAATTGATGAGCCAATCAGGGTGTGTCATGACTGAGGTTTTGTGAACCCAGTGTTAGTGAAGTCTGTGCGGGCGACTGGAGGATTATACGAATACTACCACTGACCTGGTTTGGGAGTGTTGTGGACTCGGGACCTCCCCCGGCGACTGGGAAGAGGAACCGCAGCAGAGATGGCCGAATCAAGGTTCTCCTCATGCAGGATTAGGTCGGCAGACAGGAGGCACGTGTGGATGCTGAAGGTCTCCTGAAAGACAGAACTGGAAAGGCACTGATGAATCAGTGAAGAATACCAGGTACAACTGTGCTAAAGGGCACGGGGTGCTTGGAGACACTGAGATGCTTGGGGACACTGAGGTGCTTGGAGACACTGAGGTGCTTGGAGACACTGAGGTGCTTGGAGACACTGAGGTGCTTGGAGACACTGAGGTGCTTGGAGACACTGAGGTGCTTGGGGACACTGAGGTGCTTGGAGACACTGAGGTGCTTGGAGGCACTGAGGTGCGTAGAGACACTGGGGTGCTGAGGCACGGAGGTGCTGGAAGCACGGAGATGCTGAGGCACGGAGGTGCTGAGGCACGGAGGTGCTGAGGCACGGAGGTGCTGGAAGCACGGAGGTACTGAGGCACGGAGGTGCTGGAAGCACGGAGGTGCTGAGGCACGGGGGTGCTGAGGCACGGAGGTGCTGGAAGCACGGAGGTACTGAGGCACGGAGGTGCTGGAAGCACGGAGGTGCTGAGGCACGGAGGTGCTGAGGCACGGAGGTGCTGGAAGCACGGAGGTACTGAGGCACGGAGGTGCTGGAAGCACGGAGGTGCTGAGGCACGGAGATGCTGAGGCACGGAGATGCTGAGGCACGGAGATGCTGAGGCACGGAGGTACTGAGGCACGGAGGTACCGAGGCACGGAGGTGCCGAGGCACGGAGGTACTGGAAGCACGGAGATGCTGAGGCACGGAGGTACTGAGGCACGGAAGTGCTGGAAGCACGGAGGTACCGAGGCACGGAGGTACTAGAAGCACGGAGGTACTGAGGCACGGAGGTACTGAGGCACGGAGGTGCGGGAAGCACGGAGGTACTGAGGCACGGAGGTGCTGGAAGCACGGGGGTGCTGAGGCACGGAGGTGCTGGAAGCACGGAGGTACTGAGGCACGGAGGTGCTGGAAGCACGGAGGTGCTGAGGCACGGAGATGATGAGGCACGGAGGTGCTGGAAGCACGGAGGTACTGAGGCACGGAGGTGCTGGAAGCACGGAGGTGCTGAGGCACGGAGATGCTGAGGCACGGAGGTACTGAGGCACAGAGGTACCGAGGGATGGAGGTGCCGAGGCACGGAGGTACTGGAAGCACGGAGATGCTGAGGCACGAAGGTGCTGGAAGCACGGAAGTACTGGAAGCACAGAGGTACTGAGGCACGGAGGTGCTGGAAGCACGGAGGTACTGAGGCACGGAGGTACCGAGGCACGGAGGTACCGAGGCACGGAGGTATTGAGGCACGGAGGTACTGAGGCACGGAGTTGCTGGAAGCATGGAGGTACTGAGGCACGGAGGTGCTGGAAGCACGGAGGTGCTGAGGCACGGAGGTGCTGAGGCACGGAGGTGCTGGAAGCACGGAGGTACTGAGGCACGGAGGTGCTGGAAGCACGGAGGTGCTGAGGCACGGAGATGCTGAGGCACGGAGATGCTGAGGCACGGAGATGCTGAGGCACGGAGGTACTGAGGCACGGAGGTACCGAGGCACGGAGGTGCCGAGGCACGGAGATGCTGAGGCACGGAGGTACTGAGGCACGGAAGTGCTGGAAGCACGGAGGTACCGAGGCACGGAGGTACTAGAAGCACGGAGGTACTGAGGCACGGAGGTACTGAGGCACGGAGGTACTGAGGCACGGAGGTGCGGGAAGCACGGAGGTACTGAGGCACGGAGGTGCTGGAAGCACGGGGGTGCTGAGGCACGGAGGTGCTGGAAGCACGGAGGTACTGAGGCACGGAGGTGCTGGAAGCACGGAGGTGCTGAGGCACGGAGATGATGAGGCACGGAGGTGCTGGAAGCACGGAGGTACTGAGGCACGGAGGTGCTGGAAGCACGGAGGTGCTGAGGCACGGAGATGCTGAGGCACGGAGGTACTGAGGCACAGAGGTACCGAGGGATGGAGGTGCCGAGGCACGGAGGTACTGGAAGCACGGAGATGCTGAGGCACGAAGGTGCTGGAAGCACGGAAGTACTGGAAGCACAGAGGTACTGAGGCACGGAGGTGCTGGAAGCACGGAGGTACTGAGGCACGGAGGTACCGAGGCACGGAGGTACCGAGGCACGGAGGTATTGAGGCACGGAGGTACTGAGGCACGGAGTTGCTGGAAGCATGGAGGTACTGAGGCACGGAGGTGCTGGAAGCACGGAGGTGCTGGAAGCACGGAGGTGCTGAGGCACGGAGATGCTGAGGCACGGAGGTACTGAGGCACGGAGATGCTGAGGAACGGAGGTACTGAGGCACGGAGGTACCGAGGCACGGAGGTGCCGAGGCAGGGAGGTACTGGAAGCACGGAGGTGCTGAGGCACGGAGGTACTGAGGCACGGAGGTGCCGAGGCACGGAGGTACTGAGGCACGGAGGTGCCGAGGCACGGAGGCACGGGGATACGGGAGCTCTGGAGATCACAACTTTAGGGAGCTCAGCTTGAATGCTCATACATAGCTGTGTGTGACACAAGGAACTGGCCCAGTTTCTAACTCAGCCTCCTGATTTATACTTCCTGGTCCTTGGTGATTGGTGAGCAGGATTAGGTGATGCAGAGAGTCTCAGGCTGGCAGAGGATTGAACAACTCTGGGTCAGGTGAACAGTCACTGTCATATGACTACTCTAGCCAAGGCTGTGATGTAGAATGAGGCCTAGCAGGCCGAGAGAACACTGAAGCCTGAACTTCTGCAAAACACAGGATGCTTGCTTTTAGACCTAAAGTTCAGATTACTGAATTCAGCCTCACACAGGAGATCACCACAGGTGGAGCTAATTAACTATTACCTCTCAGGCAGAGAACTCAGGAAAACTCATAGTGCTGACAAGCTGTTTAACTCCGTGAGTGAAAAGACACAGGATCCAGGACAGATGGCAGGGGTAAGTCACCAAATATAAACCTACAGTCAGGATTGTGACAGGGTGGTCATTCTGAGTTGATCGCTAGCTGCATTCGTTCGATGTGCAGCGATGAGGCAAAAAATGGCATTTCTGCGCATGCGGCGCAATGCGCACGCACAAAGTAATATTACAGAGAACGATGTAGTTTCACACAAGGTCTAGCGAAACTTTTCAGTGGCACTTCTGGCTGCAGAGTGATTGACATGAAGTGGGCGTTTCTGGGTGTCAACCCACCGTTTTCAGGGAGTGTTCGTAAAAACGCAGACGTGCCAGGAAAACCACAGGCGTGGCTGGCTGAATGCAGGGCATGTTTGTGATGTCAAAACAGGAAGTGAACAGTCTGAAGTCATCCCAAGCGCTAAGTAGAAATTGAGCTACTCTAAAACTGCACAAAAAAATTATGCCGCCGCACTGCGATCCTTTCGTTCGCACTTCTGCTACGCTAAAATACACTCCCAGTGGGAGGTGGCATAGCGTTTGCACAGCTGCTAAAAACTGCTAGCAAGCGAACAACTCGGAATGACCACCCATGTCTCTGCAAACAAGCTATTGTCTGTTGCAGATGACACTGAAAAAATTATTGAGATTGTGCCAGGATTCAAGTCGTCGAGGTATGGAAAAATACTTATCCCCTGTTGATGGAGATAAGCTGCCATTACCACCATCATTTTGGTGAACACTCTTGCAGGCCAGTCCAAATGGTAGGGCCTGAAACTGAAAGTGTTGCTGGAGGATAGCAAACCTGAGGTAGCACTGATGAGACTGTGCTATAGGAATATGCAGGTAAGCATCCTGGATATTCAGGGATACCATAAAATCCGCCGGCTCCATAGCCAAAATAATGGAATGTAAAGTCTCCATATGAAAACGAGGCACCCAAATGTACTTGTTCAGCACTTTGAGATTGAGTATGGGCAGGAATGACCCATTTGGCTTCTGAACTAGAAACAGGTTGGAATAAAAACCTTGTCCTCGTTGCGCAGGATTAACTGGAATGATCATTCCTGTTAAAGCAAATTCTGAATTGCCTCTTGCAAAGCCCTGGCCTTCTTTTCTACTGAAGACGGGCTGGTACAAAATAACCTTTGTGGAGAGTGTTTCTTGAAGGCATAACCATGAGATGCCACTTCTTGCACCCACACATCTGTGGTGGACTTCTACCAGATTTGTGCAAAATGAAGATGTCGGCCTCCCACCCTGGGATCCCCCAGGTGTAGGCCCGCACCATCAGCCTGATGGCTTATCTTCTGGCTTGGAAGCAGGCCCTTTAGTAGCTAAATGCTTTTTAGTCTTACCAGACTTGTCAGATTGAGACTGTTTGCCATAACCCTTTCTTTTTGCTTTTCCCTGGGCCCGAAAAGGCCAAAAAGCTGGAAACCTAGGTTTGGATTTGTGTGTTGAAGGAAACTTCACTTTTTTGGAGTCTGCTTCTGACTCAAAATGCTGTTTAATTCTTTACCAAAGAGAATATCTCCAGTAAAAGGCAAAGACTCTAGAACTTTCTTGGACTCTGAGTCAGCTTTCCATGTACGTAGCCAAACAGCTCTGTGAGCTGCTACTGTTGAGGCTGATGTTTGAGGAGGAAATAGTATCCATATCCAAGGCTGCTTCTTCCATAAAAATAGCCACCTGTTTAATATGTGCAATATGGGATTTTTACTCTCTAGATGTCAATGAAAGATCATTCTCCAATGCATCAGCCCAGGCTGCCACTACTTTTGTAATCCAGTCTGAAGCCATGGCTGGTCTTACAATTGCCTCAGACAAGGAGAAAATGGATTTAAAAAAAACATCTATTTTCCTATTTGTAACATCAATTAATGGTGTTGACGGCAGAGGCAATGTAGATTTTCACACCAATCAATTACATGCGTATCTACTTTGAGAGACACCTCCCTTTTGAAACAGTCCCCAGCTGGAAGAGGATAATGGGAAGTCTATTTTTTTGGAATTCTAAGTTTCTTACTGGGTGTTACCCAAACCTCTTGCATAATCTACGTCAGCTGTTCTGACTCCGGAAATTAAGGCCTGACTCTTTTGGGATGTATAAACACAAATTACTTGGATTTTAACAAAGGCTCTGCTGCCTCTTCTAATGATAGAAAGGCTTTTATAGCACTAATTAGCTCAGGTATATCCACTGAGCTGGGACCTTCATCCTCATCTCTGTATGCAGACCCGGCATGCGAGGAGTCCTCATCCTCTGAAGAGTCACCATCTGAAACATGTGTAGACTGTGTAGATGTTGTTTCATGTCTGTGTGATTTACTTTCCACAGGCCTTTCAGCCTGCTTTTGTTGATAGGCTGCAGATTCCTGGACTGGATGTGATAAACCCCAGGGGGAATATTGCATGTAAGGGTTAACAGGGTAACCTATCCCTGGTATAGGAGCTGGCATTATCCGCTCAGCTATATTGGATAATGTCTGTGCTAAAGAAGCCCATGGGGGTTCAATTTGAACCTGTGCCTGCCTTGTATTATTCAGGAGGCCTTGGTGAAAGCTAAAACAATTAGCACATAATCCATTTTGAACCAGAGAGGTTAAACCCAGCTTTGCAAGACAAACATGAAATCAGTGTTGGTGCTGCAGTGGAGAGTATATCCTCCTCACCCTTGACTTTCTTAGACATGATAAACAAATCACACACCTGTACAGTGTTAACTACACAATTTGTGACTGAAATAACTTAAAATTTTGTTAAAGTGACATACAATACAATCCCTCCCTGCCTTGCACCAGCATTGAGGTTCGGAACACAGAAACTGACAGCAATAGTAAGGTCAGCAATCACACTAGCAAGCAGTCACAAGTTATACATTAGTATAATAAGTAATATGAGCACATATTCGACTACACATATATGTCAAGTATGTAGGAGAAAATAAGATTTTACTCACCGGTAAATCTATTTCTCGTAGTCCGTAGTGGATGCTGGGGACTCCGTAAGGACCATGGGGAACAGCGGGCTCCGCAGGAGACTGGGCACTCCAAAGAAAGATTTAGTACTATCTGGTGTGCACTGGCTCCTCCCTCTATGCCCCTCCTCCAGACCCCAGCCAAGGAAACTGTGCCCGGAAGAGCAGACATTATAAGGAAAGGATTTTGGAATCTCGGGTAAGACTCATACCAGCCACACCAATCACACCGTATAACTTGTGATACACTTATCCAGTCAACAGTATGAACAACAACAGGGCATCAACAATGGATGCCAACATCACATAACCCATTATTAAGCAATAACTATGTACACGTATTGCAGAAAGTCCGCACTTGGGACGGGCGCCCAGCATCCACTACGGACTACGAGAAATAGATTTACCGGTGAGTAAAATCTTATTTTCTCTGACGTCCTAGTGGATGCTGGGGACTCCGTAAGGACCATGGGGATTATACCAAAGCTCCCAAACGGGCGGGAGAGTGCGGATGACTCTGCAGCACCGAATGGGCAAACTCAAGGTCCTCCTCAGCCAGGGTATCAAACTTGTAGAATTTTGCAAATGTGTTTGAACCCGACCAAGTAGCAGCTCGGCAAAGCTGTAATGCCGAGACCCCTCGGGCAGCCGCCCAAGAAGAGCCCACCTTCCTTGTGGAATGGGCTTTCACTGATTTTGGATGCGGCAATCCAGCCGCAGAATGAGCCTGCTGAATCGTGTTACAGATCCAGCGGGCAACGGTTTGCTTTGAAGCAGGAGCACCCAACTTGTTGGGGGCATATAGGATAAACAGCGAGTCAGTTTTCCTGACTCCAGCCGTTCTGGCTACATACACCTTCAGAGCCCTGACTACATCTAGTAACCTGGAATCCTCCAAGTCACGAGTAGCCGTAGGCACTACAATAGGTTGGTTCAAATGAAAAGATGACACCACCTTTGGCAGAAATTAGGGACAAGTCCGCAATTCTGCCCTGTCCATATGAAAAAACAGATAGGGGCTTTTACATGACAAAGCCGCCAATTCTGACACACGCCTAGCCGAAGCTAAGGCCAATAGCATGACCACCTTCCACGTGAGATACTTTAGCTCCACGGTCTTAAGTGGTTCAAACCAGTGAGATTTTAGGAAACCCAACACCACGTTGAGATCCCAAGGTGCCACTGGTGGCACAAAAGGGGGTTGAATATGCAGCACTCCCTTAACAAACGTCTGTACTTCAGGTAGAGATGCCAGTTCCTTTTGAAAGAAAATGGATAGGGCCGAAATCTGGACCTTTATGGATCCCAACTTCAAGCCCATAGTCACTCCAGACTGTAGAAAGTGCAGAAATCTGCCCAGTTGGAATTCCTCTGTAGGGGCCTTCCTGGCCTCACACCAAGCAACATATTTTCGCCATATGCGGTGATAATGCTATGCTGTCACGTCCTTCCTAGCCTTTATCAGCGTAGGAATAACTTCCTCCGGAATGCCTTTTTCCGCTAGGATCCGCCATGCCATCAAACGCAGCCGCTGTAAGTCTTGGAACAGGCAGGGCCCCTGTTGCAACAGGTCCTGTCTGAGAGGCAGAGGCCATGGGTCCTCTGTGAGCATTTCTTGCAGTTCCGGGTACCAAGGCCTTCTTGGCCAATCCGGAACAATGAGTATTGTTCTCACTCCTCTTCTTCTTACGATTCTCAGCACCTTGGGTATGAGAGGAAGAGGAGGGAACACATTGTCAGGAATCTGCATTTTCCATCACATCACTGCTGTGGAACTACAGGTTCCAGCAGTTCAGTTCTGTTCCAGTTCTCGTTTTCAGTCCTCTGCAGCCTGGAGTACATAGTGCTTCAACTAACTCACAGCTGATCTGGACACCCAATCCAGCTAGTATCTCCGCCTGCAGTTTGTGTCCAATCACTGCTGGGCAGGTGGTATAACTTCCAGTTTGTGGCTCTCTCACATCGCCTTGGACAACACGTCACATCCCGTGAACAGACCGCTCCTGTTTGCAATCCTCTGTCTACAGAGATTTCCTTGTGTATTAGACCTGTGGAACAACAGGTCCCAGCTGTTCCAGTTCCCAGTTGTTCCTGTGTTCCCGTGGAACTACAAGTTCCAGAAACCCCTCCAGCTCTCCTGCGACATTCCGTGTGCAAGTTCCTGTGTTCCTGTGGAACTACAAGTTCCAGCAACCCCTCCAGCGACATTCAGTGTGCAAGTTCCTGTGTTCCTGTGGAACTACAAGTTCCAGCAACCACTCCAGCTCTCCTACTGCATCCAGTGGTTCCCTGTGTTCCAGTCTCCAGATCCCCTGTGTTCCTGGTTATCCTCCTGCATCTCTGTGGAACTACAAGTTCCAGCAACCACTCCAGCTCTCCTGCTGCATCCAGTGGTTCCCTGTGTTCCAGTCTCCAGATCCCCTGTGTTCCTGGTTATCCTCCTGCATCTCCGTGGAACTACAAGCATCAGCAATTCCTGCATTCATTTACAGGCTTCACACCAATCTCCAACAGTGTGCTTCAGCCTCAGCTGTAGAGACTCCATCTCCAGGTGCAGCTCATCACCTCACCTGTGAATCAGCTTGCAAGCTGCCTGTGCTTTCCAATAGCACTGTGAACCCTGCATCAAGTCTTCTGCATCTGCTACCAGGTTTGCTACCATTATCATCACCTCTGCTGGCTCCACGTGTTTATCATCTCTGGTTCCCATACCAGCATATTGCCATAGACTCTCACTGTATTGCCATAGACTCTCACTGCATTGCCATAGACTCTCACTGTTTTGCCATAGACTCTCAGCTTCCACGCTGCATCATACCCATTGCATTTATTATTGTTTATTTCTCCAAGTATTCCTGCTGCCATATTGTTTTATCTTTCTGCTTAATAAACAACATTGCGCACATGCGCAGGAATCCAATCCAGTATCCTCACTTCTTCCATCCTACCTCCACTGACCCACTAGCGCCCCCTCCGGGGACACAAACCAGACCGAACCCGACAGTTTGTCCAAGGCCCATGGACTCGGATGGTGGTCAGAATGTGGGGTCAGGGGCCTTACAAAATCTGGTCTCCCGTTTGGATGGTCAAGAGGCTGCGCAGCAGCAGATGTTCCAGTTCCTACAGGGAATGTCTATCCGTTTGGATACCTTGCAGCAATCCCTTCCAAGTTCTGTTGTTTCTCCAGTTCCTGTTCAAGTCACTCCTGCTCCAGTCATTTCAACTTTCCCTGCACAATCCGTTCCTGTGGATGGATCTTGCTCAAGTCAGTCCTATGGCAGTCCCTTCACAGCTAATTCTCCTGAGAGAGCGACTTCCTCCTTTGAAAGCTTCAAGACTCCTTTGTTGTCTGCTGTGAACTCTGAACCAATAAGCACTCTTTATCATCTATTGGAACAACTTCAAAGGTAGAGCACTGGACTGGGCGAATCCTCTCATTGAATCTAAAGATCCGCTACTGAGTGATCTTCCCGCTTTCTGCGAAGCCGTAAAACAGGAGTTTGCTCCAAAGTTTATGCATTCAGAGTCATCTGGGCATTCTGGCCAATTTGTCAACAGTTTGTCTACTGCTAAATCCTCTCCAACATCTCTGTCTGTGCAAGATCAGGATACATTAGACCAAGCTATTAAAGATTTCCAAGCTGTAAAGTCAAGACAAGGTTCTCAGACTTCAGATTTGAAAGTTGCATATACTCCCGTGTCTCCATCCTACAGCAACACTTCTGAAAGTATTGACTCCCCGGATTCAACATCTGATCAGTCTTCCAGTTCTCAGTTTTTCGACTCAACTCCTTCCAAACATGAACAGGTTCTGTTGCATCAATGTATCAGAGATTTCAAGAATTACAAGAATTGGAGAGCTCAAAAACCAGCTCAAAGTCTACCATCTGTTGATGTAAGTGTTGGCTATGCTGCCGTTACCCCTAGTCCTGGTGTCTCATATAGCTTCAAATTCACTGGTCCACAGGTTGTCTCAGATAATGTTATTCCTAAACAAAAGGCTCCCATGACCACACTAGACCTGGACTTTGACTCTGAAAGTGAGTTTGTTGATAAAGACTCAAGTTACATTATGGGAGGTTCTATCCTTCCTAGCTATGCCTTTTCCCAGGAAGTAAATTCTGTCTCAAATGACCATGAATGGTCTACTTGTTCTGACGGGGAAATTCTGTCTTCTGAAGATGAAAGTTGGGAAGACTTTTGAGGACCTCTGCTTTTGTGTATTTCTAAGTTCTTTTTCAAGGTTCCTCCAAGTTCCAGCGTGGGTGTTCGGTGCCCACCCATAAAAGGGGGGGTACTGTCAGGAATCTGCATTTTCCATCACATCACTGCTGTGGAACTACAGGTTCCAGCAGTTCAGTTCTGTTCCAGTTCTCGTTTTCAGTCCTCTGCAGCCTGGAGTACATAGTGCTTCAACTAACTCACAGCTGATCTGGACACCCAATCCAGCTAGTATCTCCGCCTGCAGTTTGTGTCCAATCACTGCTGGGCAGGTGGTATAACTTCCAGTTTGTGGCTCTCTCACATCGCCTTGGACAACACGTCACATCCCGTGAACAGACCGCTCCTGTTTGCAATCCTCTGTCTACAGAGATTTCCTTGTGTATTAGACCTGTGGAACAACAGGTCCCAGCTGTTCCAGTTCCCAGTTGTTCCTGTGTTCCCGTGGAACTACAAGTTCCAGAAACCCCTCCAGCTCTCCTGCGACATTCCGTGTGCAAGTTCCTGTGTTCCTGTGGAACTACAAGTTCCAGCAACCCCTCCAGCGACATTCAGTGTGCAAGTTCCTGTGTTCCTGTGGAACTACAAGTTCCAGCAACCACTCCAGCTCTCCTACTGCATCCAGTGGTTCCCTGTGTTCCAGTCTCCAGATCCCCTGTGTTCCTGGTTATCCTCCTGCATCTCTGTGGAACTACAAGTTCCAGCAACCACTCCAGCTCTCCTGCTGCATCCAGTGGTTCCCTGTGTTCCAGTCTCCAGATCCCCTGTGTTCCTGGTTATCCTCCTGCATCTCCGTGGAACTACAAGCATCAGCAATTCCTGCATTCATTTACAGGCTTCACACCAATCTCCAACAGTGTGCTTCAGCCTCAGCTGTAGAGACTCCATCTCCAGGTGCAGCTCATCACCTCACCTGTGAATCAGCTTGCAAGCTGCCTGTGCTTTCCAATAGCACTGTGAACCCTGCATCAAGTCTTCTGCATCTGCTACCAGGTTTGCTACCATTATCATCACCTCTGCTGGCTCCACGTGTTTATCATCTCTGGTTCCCATACCAGCATATTGCCATAGACTCTCACTGTATTGCCATAGACTCTCACTGCATTGCCATAGACTCTCACTGTTTTGCCATAGACTCTCAGCTTCCACGCTGCATCATACCCATTGCATTTATTATTGTTTATTTCTCCAAGTATTCCTGCTGCCATATTGTTTTATCTTTCTGCTTAATAAACAACATTGCGCACATGCGCAGGAATCCAATCCAGTATCCTCACTTCTTCCATCCTACCTCCACTGACCCACTAGCGCCCCCTCCGGGGACACAAACCAGACCGAACCTGACACACATAGACCGACTGGAACACCCACGGTGTTACCAGGGCGTCCACAGCTATCGCATGAGGGTCTCTTGACCTGGCGCAATACCGTTGTAGCTTTTTGTTGAGACGGGACGCCATCATGTCTACCTGTGGCAGTTCCCATCGATTTGTAATCTGAATGAAGACTTTGTGATGAAGTCCCCACTCTCCCGGGTGAAGGTCGTGCCTGCTGAGGAAGTCTGCTTCCCAGTTGTCCACCCCCGGAATGAACACTGCTGACAGTGCTTGTACGTGATTCTCCGCCCACCGAAGAATCCTGGTGGCTTCCGCCATCGCGACTCTGCTTCTTGTGCCGCCCTGGTGGTTTACATGAGCCACCGTGGTGATGTTGTCTGACTGAATCAGCACCGGTTGGTTGCGAAGCAGGGGCTCCACTTGACTCAGGGCGTTGAATATGGCCCTTAGTTCCAGGATATTTATGTGCAGACAAGCCTCCTGACTTGACCACAACCTTTGGAAGTTTCTTCCCTGAGTGACTGCCCCCCCACCCTCGGAGGCTCGTATCCGTGGTCACCAGGACCCAGTCCTGTATGCCGAACCTGCGGCCCTCGAGAAGGTGAGCACTCTGTAGCCACCACAGAAGAGACACCCTGGCCCTGGGGGACAGGGTGATCAGCCGATACATCTGAAGATGCGATCCGGACCATTTGTCCAACAGATCCCATTGAAAGATCCTCGCATGGAACCTGCCGAAGGGAATAGCTTTGTACGATGCCACCATCTTTCCCAGGACTCGCGTGCAGTGATGCACCGACACCTGTTTTGGTTTTGACTAGAGTCACAAGCTCTTGAGCCTTCTCCGTCGGGAGAAACACCTTCTTCTGGTCTGTGTCCAGAATCATGCCCAGAAAGGGCAGACGCGTCGTAGGAATCAGCTGCGACTTTGGGATATTCAGAATCCAGCCATGCTGTTGCAACACTTCCTGAGAGTGCGCTACGCTGATCTGCAACTGCTCCCTCGACCTCGCCTTTATGAGGAGATCGTCCAAGTATGGGATACCTGTGACTCCTTGCTTTCTCAGGATCACCATCATTTCTGCCATTACCTTGGTAAATATTCTCGGTGCCGTGGAGAGCCCAAACGGCAACGTCCGGAATTGGTAATGACAGTCCTGTACCACAAATCTGAGGTACTCCTGATGAGGCGGATACATGGGGACATGCAAGTAAGCATCCTTGATGTCCAGAGACACCATAAAATCCCCCTCTTCCAGGCTTGCAATGACCGTTCTGAGCGATTCCATTTTGAACTTGAATCTTTTCAGATAAATGTCCAGGGACTTTAAATTTAATATAGGTCTGACCGAACCGTCCGGTTTCGGTACCCCAAACATTGTGGAATAGTATCCCTTCCCCTGTTGAAGAAGGGGGACCTTTACCACCACCTGCTGGAGAAATAGCTTGTGAATTGCCGCTACCACTACTTCCCTTTCTATGGGGGAAGCTGGCAGGGCCGATTTTAGGTAACGTTGAGGGGGCATCACCTCGAATTCCAGCTTGTATCCCTGAGACACAATCTGTATAGCCCAGGGATCCACCTGTGAGCGAACCCACTGGTGGCTGAAATGTCAGAGACGCGCCCCCACCGCTCCTGGCTCCACCCGTGGAGCCCCAGCGTCATGCGGTGGATTCAGTGGAAGCCGGGGAGGACTTCTGTTCCTGGGAACCAGCTTCTTCCCTCTACCCCTGCCCCTAGCAAGAAAGGAAGCACCTCTGACCTTCTTGCTTCTTTGTGCGCGAAAGGACTGCATTTGGTAATACGGTGCTTTCTTCGGTTGTGAGGGAATATATGGCAAAAAGTTTGACTTCCCAGCAGTAGCTGTGGAAACCAGGTCCGAGAGACCGTCCCCAAACAATTCCTCACCCTTGTAAGGTAACACCTCCATGTGTTTTTTGGAGTCTGCATCACCTGTCCACTGCCGAGTCCACAGAAATTGACATTGCATTAATTCTAGAGCCCAGTAGGCAAATGTCCCTCTGGGCATCCCTCATATATAGGACATGCCCCAAGGGTCAGCATAATGGTATCCCTGTCTAAGGTATCCATTTCCTCAGACAGATTATCTGTCCACGCTGCTACAGCACTACACATCCATGCCGACGCAATCGCCGGCCTCAGTAAAGTCCCTGATTGTGTATAAACAGATTTCAGGATACTTTCCTGCTTTCTATCTGCAGGATCCTTTAGGGTGGCCGTATCCTGCGACGGCAGGGCCACATTCTTAGATAAGCGTTTGAGAGCTTTATCTACCCTAGGGGAGGATTCCCAGCGCACCCTGTCCTCTGGCGGGAAAGGGTACGCCATAAGTAACCTTTTGGAAATCGGGACTTTCTTATCTGGGGAATCCCACGCTCTTTCACATAACTCATTTAACTCATGTGAAGGGGGAAAAGTCACCTCTTGCTTTTTCTCCCCATACATATAAACCCTCTTGTCAGGGACAGGGTGTACCTCTGATATGTGTAAAACATCCTTCATCGCTATAATCATGTAATGTATAGCTTTTGTAATTTTTGGTTGCAATTATGCATCATCGACGTCGACACTGGAGTCAGAATCCGTGTCGACATCTGTGTCAACTATTTTGGATAGTGGGCGCTTTTGAGACCCTGAGGGCCTCTGCGCTGTAGGATCAGGCATGGGTTGAGACCCTGACTGGCCCGAGGTATCAGCTTTATCCAACCTTTTATGTAATGAGTTTACATTATAATTTAACACCTTCCACATATCCATCCAATCAGGTGTCGGCACCGTCGGCGGCGACACGTCAGTCAACTGCACTTGCTCTGCCTCCACATAGCCCTCTTCGTCAAACATGTCGACACACGCGTACCGACACACCACACACACAGGGGAAGCTCTAAATGAGGACAGGACCCCCACAAGGCCTTTTGGAGAGACAGAGAGAGAGTATGCCAGCACACACCCCAGCACTATATAACCCAGGGATTACACAGTAACTTAGTGTTTACCCAGTAGCTGCTGTATTATGATTAATGCGCCTAAATTTATGTGCCCCCCCTCTCTTTTGTACCCTTCTACCGTGATTCTGCAGGGGAGAGCCTGGGGAGCTTCCTCTCAGCGGAGCTGTGGAAGGAAAATGGCGCTGGTGAGTGCTGAGGAAGAAGGCCCCACCCCCTCAGCGGCGGGCTTCTGTCCCGCGATTTCTTGTAAAATAAATGGCGGGGGCTCATACATATAACAGTGTGCCACTGTCTATATGCAGCTTTCGCCAGGAGGTATCAATTGCTGCCCAGGTCGCCCCCCCCCTGCGCCCTGCACCCTACAGTGACCGGAGTGTGTGGGTTAGTGTGGGCGCAATGGCGCACAGCTGCAGTGCTGTGCGCTACCTCATGTGAAGACAGGAGTCTTCTGCCGCCGATTTCGATGTCTTCTTGCTTCTGACGGCTTCTGTCTTCTGGCTCTGCGAGGGGGGCGGCGGAGCGGCTCCGGGAACGGACGACAAGGTCAGGTCCTGTGTTCGATCCCTCTGGAGCTAATGGTGTCCAGTAGCCTAAGAAGCGCAACCTAGCCGCAGTTAGTAGGTTTGCTTCTCTCCCCTCAGTCCCACGTAGCAGAGAGTCTGTTGCCAGCAGAAGCTCTCTGAAAATAAAAAAACCTAACTGAAATACTTTCTTATTAGCAAGCTCAGGAGAGCTCACTAAAAGCACCCAGCTCTGTCCGGGTACAGATTCTAACTGGAGGAGGGGCATAGAGGGAGGAGCCAGTGCACACCAGATAGTACTAAATCTTTCTTTGGAGTGCCCAGTCTCCTGCGGAGCCCGCTGTTCCCCATGGTCCTTACGGAGTCCCCAGCATCCACTAGGACGTCAGAGAAACATATTACTGCATTACCTTATATAGGACTTTAAACGTATTCAGTCGCACAGCGAAACAAAACAGCAGCAATAGTTTTCATACTCATATGCATCAGTCACTTATCCAACTACTCGTACTAAATGGTAAGTAAAGACTTAGGGAGTAATTCAGACCTGATCATAGCAGCAAATCTGTTAGCAGTTGGGCAAAACCATGTGCACTGCAGGTGTGGAAGATATAACATTTGCAGAGATAGTTAGATTAGGGTGGGTTATATTGTTTCTGTGCAGAATAAATACTGTCTGCATTTGTTTTTACCCTGCAATTTAGATTTCAGTGTGAACACACCCCACCCAAATCTAACTCTCTCTGCACGTTATATCTGCCCCCTCTCCAGTGCACATGGTTTTGGCCAACTGCTAATAAATTTGCTGCTACGATCAGGTCTGAATTACCCCCTTAGTTGTGTATCACCTGGCTCAGGAGAGTGGGATACAGGAGACTTCACTCCGCTTCCAGGATCGATCAATACGTTAGTGAACGCTGAGTGGATCCAGAAACCAATAGTGTACACAAACGCCCAAGATAACACCGGCGCACCAGTCACACAGCCGGCTATGCTGCGACTGGGTCCTTTAGATACACAGCGTCTCAGACGTAAGCAGGAAATCAGTTCATGGCAGGAAACTGGTCACTAACCGTGGGGAGGGGCGGCCATGGGTGGTTTTACTCCGCACTGCTGACATCAACACCAGGGATTGAGGTCTCTCACTAATCCCTGGAGCCTATGATCCCTGGGGTCTAGCGCTGGGGTACCCGAGGTGGCAGCCGCGTCAGCGACTGTTCGGTAGTTTCCTTCCCGAAAACAGTGTGGCTGTGTCTTGCGTCTCCCCCGCTAAGCGGAACTGACACATTACCTTCTCCCTGTGCTCCGGCCACAGCCTGGTAATGTGCTGGACTTGCTCGTACATCCTAAACAGACGACCGCCGAAACAGTACTGTACACGTCGGCAAGCATTGTTACGACCCGGCGGAGAGTTGTTGCAGTGACTATTTCTAAGGTGCGTGTAAGACGGTTTTTAGAAAACTTGTTCAAAAGACGTAAAACTATAAAAATATTTTAAAAAAACAAGCGTATGACTGCCAAAATGAGCAGCCCAAAGATCGCGTTCCGGCTCCTGCCGCATCAACAAAAACCTGAATTGCCTGAGTCAGGAGGCGGGGATATAGGGGACTGGCCCATTGCATTCTGGGAGGCCGAAAGCTTTTAATCGTTTGGTGCCAATCCGCTGACGCTACCTCATATACCAATGTTTATCCTGTGAATAATCTGTGGAGCCTGCAGGAGAAAATATATACTGTATTATATTAAAGAGTTATAGATCATTTAGATCAGTGGTTCTCAAACTGTGTGCTGTGGCACCCGGGGATGCCTCGAGAAACTTGCAGGGGTGCCTCAGGTTGCTGGTCCAGCATTAATTCAAATTATTTATGGTCAATGTAATAGGCAAAACCAGTGCTGGTAGCTTCCAATCATAAAATATGTGGACAAACAGAGGCAAATCTTGTCCCTCATCATATAACAAGGATGACATATAAACACAGTTTACTTATTTTAATATTTATTTCTAAATTTCTCAATAAGAAATTTTTGGCTAGGAGTGACGTGATAAAAAAGTTCTGGTGCCATGACTTAAAAAAGTTGTGAACCACTGATTTAAATTATTATAAAACATTAGTTATCCATTTTGTTGAATCTTTCTTGCTTTTCCTTTTAGAGACTATTACTTTGCGGGGTTTTTTTTTATCAACACAGTTAAAAAAAAAAAAATTAACATCATTATTACTCCTCACCTCTTAAAATCCCACTGGCAGCTCCAGGAATGCCAGAAATTTCACTGACATTATTATGAAGAAAATATTCATCACACAAGTTACTGGAAAAATTTGACGATCCACAGAATAGTAATGACAAATTTGTAGCAACTGTCAGATTATCTATCGTTGTTGTCTTGGCGCATATGTCAAATTGGTCTCTAGAAAGGGTTCTGTTGCCTAGCACACAAATTCTAGAAAAAAAGAATTAACATTAGTATCGGTTTACATTGTATTATTAACTTATTCTAAAGTACACTGTATCTTCCCATAAAGTAAATCCATTCTTGATCCAAAGACCACACAAAGATTTTGAAGTACCCTATGGTGGGTTATAGTGTTCACTCTTTTTAGCAGGCAAAACCCGCCCTGCCCCTTTTGCGGCGCCCTGCTAGAACAGCCGCCCGCTTCCTGCCCTCCCGGCGTGTATAGATGCCGTGCGCATGCGTGCGGCATCCATTCACGCATTGGGAGAGGGCTGGGGGAAGCACGCCCCCAACAGTGACGTCGCCGGCCACAGACGCTCTCTATAGTAGCGTCTGTAGGCCGCCCCGCCCCCTAAAATGACGTAGGTATGGCCACGCCCCCTAATTTGCGTGGCCGCACCCCCCCCCCCCCTGTTTCGGGCGCGCGCGCATGTGCCCCCGGAGTCCGGCGCCCTGCCCCTTTTCACTCCTAGAGTGAACACTAGGGTTACATGTATAATTTCTTTATAAAGACATTTTCATTCTCTCTTGGAGTCATTCTCCAACCCTAATGTCATATAATTCTATGTCTCAAGAGTAAATAGCGGACTGCACAGAGACTCTGAAGTGAGTGACATTGGCAGTGCTGAAAGTAGGGTGGTACGGGGTGGTACGGCGTACTATTAAGAAATATGGTGCCTGTAAGCCGTACTACCAGCCCACTGCTGGCGCCGCAGGGCACAGGGTCTCTGTCTGCATAGACAGAGACCCTGCGCCCCTCCAAAAATGGCCGCCACCTTGGAGGAGACAGAAACTGGAGGTACTATTTCACCTCTAGCGTATGTCAGGGGCGCGCAGTGCACCCAGTGCAACTCGAGAGTGTGGATTCTAGAAGCACTGGCACACTGTGCTCCTACACCTTGGCAATGAGCATGTAACACCTGGGCAACGAGCATAGAAACATCTGGCAAGGAGCATGTAACCTCCGGCAATGAGCATGTAACACCTGGCAATGAGCAAGAAACCTCAGTGATCGCGCTGAGCTGAAAAAAAAGTGGGTCCCAGGGACCCCTCCCTTTTCAAAATTGGGGTCCTACCTGTCCTTTTCTGGGTCCCATCGGGATGAAGGTTCTTATTAATCTTATTAATGATTCAAATATAAAAACACACAGACTTGATTTGGACACTAAAAAGTGCTGCATGGGTGGGAGAGGGGGGGGGGGGGGGAGGGGTGACAATGCTGCGGGACTGTATAGCACACAGGACACACTGCACCAGAGCTGTAACTAGACATTTTGGCGCCCTCCAGCAGAAAGTGAATAGGTGCTCCCCTTCCCATATTCCAAAGCATGGAAGCATGGACGGTGCGCGCCGAAGGCACGCCGCCCAAATTAGGGGCGTGGGTTCACGAGGAAGGGGCGTGGCCACATAATTGTGCCAATTCACGTTGCACCACACAGTAATGCCGCTTATACAAATTGCGCCAGGTAGAACCTCCTATACACACTGCGCCAGGCAGAGCACGTTATACACATTGTGCCAGGCAGAGCACGTTATACAGGTTGAGTATCCCTTATCCAAAATGCTTGGGACCAGAGGTATTTTGGATATCGGATTTTTCCGTATTTTGAAATAAATGCATACCATAAGGAGATATCATGGCGATGGGACCTAAGTCAAAGCACAGAATGCATTTATGTTTCATATACACCTTATACACACAGCCTGAAGGTAATTTTAGCCAATATTTTTAATAACTTTGTACATTAAACAAAGTGTGTCTACATTCACACAATTCATTTATGTTTCATATACACCTTATACATACAGCCTGAAGGTCATTTAATACAATATTTTTAATAACTTTGTGTATTAAACAAAGTTTGTGTACATTGAAACATCAGAAAACAAAGTTTCCACTATCTCACTCTCGCTCAAAAAATTCCGTATGTCGGAATATTCCGTATTTCGGAATATTTGGATATGGGATACTCAACCTGTACACACTGCGCCAGGCAGAGCACGTTATACACACTGCGCCAGGCAGAGCACGTTATACACACTGCGCCAGGCAGAGCACGTTATACACTTTGCGCCAGGCAGAGCACGTTATATAGTTTGTGCCAGGTAAAATACTTTGTGCCAGGTAAAATACTGGTCTGGATGGGAAGGGGGCAGAGAGATGGTGGTGGGATGCAGGATCACTAAGCAGTAGAAGGGAGTACACTGGAATGAATGAGGGGGCAGTAATGGGACTGGCTGGTGGGGTTCTTGCTGAGGGGGCAGTGAGATGGGGGCAGGGGGCTGGTTGGGGAAGGGAAGAGGGGAGACTGGGCTGAGGGCGTTCATGAGATGGTGGGGGACACTGGGCTTTATGGGGGGACACTATGAATGTGGAGGCACTGAGCAGGTTGGGAAGGGGCAGTGAGATAGGGGTGTGACACTGGGTTGGGGGGGATCAGTGTGTCTGGACTGATTGGGGGGTTCTAGATGGGAGGGCAGTGAGATGGCACAGTGGACTGGTTGGGGAGGGAAGGAGGAAACGCTCTGATGGCAGGGTCAGTAATGCTGGGGGACACTAGGCTGGAGAGGGGGCAGACACTGAAAAGGGAGCATTGGCATGCTGCTGTTTCTGCCTGGCCCTGCACACTGGCTCCAGCACCACACACTTACACCCCTTCCTCAGTGTCCCAGCACCCTACCTGCATCCTCAATATCTGCACTGCATTGATCTGTCCCCCGGTGGTGGGTCCGGCAAACTTCATCACTGCCGGGTAATGTCACCCGGCGCCGGCTCTGACACAGACTCCGGCTCTCACGAACCCCCCCTCCCCGGAGAGCCGCGCTGCGGCTTCCTCTGGTCGGCGGCATGAGTATGCAAGCTCCCTCACTACTCTTAGCGGGAGCGTGTTACTCTGCCCGCCCAGCAGCAGCCGCCTGGCGCGCACATCTGACAAGTAACGTCAGAGCAAACGCCAGAGTGTATCCTAGCGGAGCGCGTCCCCGGGGACCCTCTCATTCTTAAAAAGTGAGTCCCCACTCTTCATTTTGGGGTAAAATACGCGCTATAGCACGTTTTTGCGATCACTGAACCCCTCGCAACGATCATGTAGGGCAGAAAGTCCTACTAGGGACATTGTGTAAGCGGCACTGCAGGGGGCATTATGCATGTAAGCAGTATTACAAAAGGCATTATGCGTGTAAGCGGCACTTAAATGCCATGGGGGATCGCAAAATATATAATAGATAATTATAATTACGCCACTGCATGTATAACGTTACACGGAAGTGCCAGGAACACTGGTGCCACCAGGAAAAGATGCAGAAAGCTGCATCTTTTGCCATGCAACCCCTACAAGCAAGTAAATAGAAGCCTTTCTGTGGGGCATAACTTGTAAGGGGCATTTTTGTGTGTGGGACATAAAATGGCGTCAGCGGCATAACTGTGTGTGGCATAATATGTAATAGGCATTACGGTGTGTGGTATAATATATAATAGGCATTACGGTGTGCGGTATAATGTGTATTACAGTGTTTTGCATAATCTGTAATGGGCATTACGGTATGTGGCATAATCTGTAATGGGCATTATGGTGTGTGGTATAATATGTAATGAGCATTACCGTGTGTGGCATAATATGTAAAGTATTACGATGTGTGGCATAATGTGTAATAAGCATTACAGTGTGTGGCATAATGTGTAATAAGCATTACAGTGTGTGGCATAATCTGTAATGGGCATTAGGGTGCTTGGCATAATGTGTAAGGGGCATTATGATGTGTGGTATAATGTGGCCATGCCCCTATTGTCATGCAGCCTCTCACCTAGTTTTGTGTGACCATGCCCCCTCATGACACATGACCACACCCATTTTTGGTGCGCACTATAAGAACCACTAAGAAAAAAATTCTATTTGCACCACAGGATTGGTAGAATGGTGGATTGAAGAACACTACTCATGCATTGCATTGCAGTTATCAACATAGCTGAAAATAAAATAATTTGTCGAATTAGGTTAATAGTAGGCATTTACAGTATGAGGGTATTCTTTTGTACTTTACCACAATGCACTGTTACCTCATCAGCATTTGCATTAATTTAGACTAACAATGCTCTATACTGAAGACTCATTATTTTTATGCTTTCGATACTGGGATATCATCAAATGCTGACGGGATGCAATTTAAAAATGAATGAAGATAATAACTTTCCGAGGGGATGAAAAAAATGTGGCCTTTATTGCGAGTACCACTGATTTAAATAAAGCACTGATGAAATAGGAATGTGGCACTGGGTCAAAAAGCAAAGGACTAAAAAATAAGGCAAAACTGGCAGAGGGGGGATTAAACTACTAGGATATACCCTAGTGTCCAAGAAAAATATAAACCATAAATCATTTAAAAAAAAAATGAAACCTTTAGTGGTACGTAGGAATTATAATGCTGTTGCAACATTGTACACATTAATTTAAAGGCTATATAATTGGACACAATGAACAACACTTTATATATAGAATTTTAAAACTTTGCAAAAACGTTTCTAATATTTACTTTTCTATGTGAAATGAAGTAAGTGTGTGCAAGATTATTTACTTACGGAAACCAATGTGGGTCAAAAATTGATTTGATACCACCTGCATAGATGGACAGGATGGAAATGATGACACAAACAAGGAAGAGTGATGCAAATTTGTTCACGTATTTGACCCCCACAAACACAACAAATGTCATCAGGGTAAGAAAGATTGTGCCGTAAACTCGCATGTTGTTCAGCTTGGCACTGGAGTCATCATGAGAGTTAGGAGAATGAAATATGGCAGCCGAAGGAGCAATGTAAACCTGCCAGGAAAGAAAAATGGTATTCAAGAACTGTACCTAAATTTCATCTTAAAGAATTCAATGTAGGTTTGCAAACCAGTAAATTGCATCCAACAAAGGTATAGTTCATCCAACATAGGCTGTGGGAGGAGGGTTAGGGTGTGGGGAAGGAAGGGTTAGAGTTAGGCTGTGTGGAAGGGGTGTTAGGGATAGGCACCCTTGGGGAGGGTTAGGGTTATGATGCGGGGGGAGGGATGGTTAGGTTAATGCTGAGGGAAGGGGGGGGGTAGGTTTAGGATCCGGGAAGTGTGTGTTAGGGGGGGTAAGGGGGAGGGTAACCATACTTTTTCTCTGCATCAGGATGCGGGTGTCGGTCATATGACTGCTGGCATCCCGTCAGCCGGGATATGTGTCCCGTGTGTTTTTGCGCATGAAAATTCAACAAGCCATTGTCCCAACCTATAAAATTTCCAAAACCTGCTACCATGCATTATATAATCATGTCTTTATGTGGATGTTACGCTCACACATATCCCACATGGGTGTCACAGAAAAGGATGGCTAGACTAGAACTTCACAAATAGTACAAATCTCACAATACATCCACCCATTCAATTTTTCGGATGAATGCACACATTTAAACCTAAACCAGAGGTTCTCAAACACGGTCCTCAAGGCACCCCAACAGACAAGGTTTTTTGGGTTTTTTTTCAAACTTTTTATTGAGATTTTTAAGTATACACGTTACCAAGGTACAATGCAAAAGGTAAACATGAGCAAGTCGCATTGGCAGTAACCATACAGAGAGCAAGACAGAGGCATAAGAAAACATACTTCCTAACCAACAAACAAACAAACAAACAAACAGACATGACGCACACAAAAAAGGGGGAAAGAAGGGGGGGGGAAAGAATGGGAGGGGGACAGGGTTGAGGGGTGTAAAAGATTAGCAAGGTCATTCTTAAAGGTCAGAGGGAGAGATAAATATTAGAGTCACATTGATAGGTATATCTTAACAACCCAATATCTAGCATACTTTTTGAAGGTACCATATATAATATAGTTATGTCATTAAGGAACAATGAATTCTTCCAATAATACAGGAAACATAAATCCCTGACATTAGGAGGTATAATCCATGGAAAGGTTACTAACATGAGAGTTTGTACCGCAGTGGAAGTCAGAGTTCACTTACACAGGTGTCAATATAAATAACCTGGCTCTAGACCAATCTTGGAATCTAAAAAATTTTGAAACAGTAGATCTGGAATCTTCATCCAAGGAGCATATAAAAAGGTCCCATTTTTTGTGAAAGGTTGCAGTGGAAGAGGTGTCATTTAATAATATAGTTTGCATATCGAAATACAGAAGAAGAAGCAGTCGTGACGTTAGTTCATGAATTGTCGGTGCAGATTTCTTGATCCAATGTATCAGTATCAATTTTTTAGCCAGCGTCAATACTGATACAACAAAAGGAGTACGGCAGGAAGTATGAGTACCTAAGTTCCAGTAGTTAAAGTAGTTAAAGTCAAGTAATAGACAAGTTTCAGGTGTAGGTAACAATGAGACTTTTAGTGTCGTATTTAAATAACATACCGTTTTAGACCAGAACCTATGAACCTTGGAGCACTCCCAGACACAATGAAACAACTTAGCATTTGACATGGAACATTTCACATATTTTCCTGAATCATCCGAATCTAGATATTTTCTCTGGGCTGGAGAAATATATGCCCTGTGCATGAAGCGAAAATGTGTTGCCTGCAAATAAGCTGATTGTAAATGTCTAGAGTATTTACAATAGTTCTGAAGCATAGTCACTTCTGAACATGTCCAATGTGGGATATCGACAGCCCATCTGGCAAGACGTTTATGGGAGTGTTGAGGGAGTTTAACCTTCGATGCAATCAAAAAGGGATACAGATGCTGTATCCTATACGTCTTAGTAGATCTTAATTATAACAACTTGAGTATGATGTATGGCTCATTAGATAAAGAGAAGGTTATCAGGAGAGCCTGTACATAATGTCTAACCTGAAGATATAAATAAAAAAGGCTATTTGAATGGAATACTGTTGCTGTAGGTCTCTGAAAGGAAGGATAAAAACTCCTGAGTTGAAAACTGTTCACAAGAGCATAGTCCTTTCTGTCTCCAAACCTGAAAAGAAGGATTGTGGAGGGACGGCGTGAAGTTTGGATTGCCCCAGAGGGGTAGGTAAGGGGAGACTTATCCAGTTAATGTAAGTATCATGAAAAATTACATGAGAATAGAGATTTTTTGGAATGGAACTAGACTGAAGGTGTAGTAAAGCAGAGGGTGAATATGGATAGAATATAGCCTGATCCAATTTAACATCAGTATACGTGGATGTTTCCAACAGCCAGTCACTGGCGTACTTGAAAAATACAGCTATGGCATAAGATTTAAAATCCGGTAAGCCAAGTCCTCCCTGGGGTTTAGGGAGCATTAACTTAGAGAGAGCAATTCTAGACCTTTTACCTTTCCATAAAATAATTGAAATAGAAGCATTTACAGTGAGAATGTCCCTACTGAGCAATGCAATAGGGAGCATCTGAATTGCGTAGAATAACTTTGGAAAGATTACCGTCTTTACTGCAGCAGTTCTACCGAGTAGTGAGAGGGGGAGGAGTTCCATGAAGACATTAATGTTATCACTTTATTCACAAGGGGGGAAAAGTTAGCTTTATATAATTTCTCATACGTCCTAGAGGATGCTGGGGATGCTTCAAGAACCATGGGGTATAGACGGGATCCGCAAGAGACATGGGCACACTATACGACTTTAAATGGGTGTGAACTGGCTCCCTCCTCCAGACTCCAGTTAGATTCTGTGCCCAGTGAGACTGGATCCACACTGAGGAGCACTCCAGAGTTTCTCAGAAAGAGACTTAGGTTTTTTATTTTCAGAGAGACCTGTTGGCTACAGGCTCCCTGCATCGTGGGACCGAGGGGGGAGAAGCAGACCTACTTCTCTGAGTTTCAGGACTCTGCTTCTCCGGCTACTGGGCACCATTAGATCCAGAGGGTCCGATCACTACGGGACGACTAGCTGCTCGGTCCCGGAGCCGCGCTGTCATTCCCCTTGGAGCCAGAAGTCAGAAGCCGGGTGAGTATATGAAGTATATATCCGAAGACTTCAGTGACGGCAGAAGACGGCTAGTTGAGGTACCGCGCAGCGGGCGCGCTGCGCGCCATGCTCCCACACACAGAACGGCACTGAAGGGTGCAGGGCGCAGGGGGGGGGGGGGGGCGCCCTGGGCAGCAAAACAGCCTCAATTCAGCACTGGCAGAGATACATAAAGTGCCTAGGCACTAATCAAAGACCCCCACCAGTATAAATATTTAATTTAAGCGGGACTGAAGCGCGCCAGTAAGGGGGCGTGGCTTAGCCCTCACAGTTATGACCAGCACCATTTTCTCTTCACAGAAGCTGCAGAGACACTGAACCTGGCCTCTCACACAACTGTACAAGTAACAGGGTGCAAAACAGGGGTGGGGCACAAGAGATTTAGTGCTAATTATTTAAGTATAAAAGCGCTAGCAGGTCTGAGCAGTATTGTACTCGCTTCAGAACCGGGATAGGCGCTGGGTGTGAGCTGGCAGAACTTCCTGTGTCTCTCTAACAGGCTTTGTTGTGGGTCTGTCTCCTATAGCTCCAGTGTGGTTGTCGGTGTCGGTACGTGTGTGTCGACATGTCTGAGGCTGAGTGCTCTTCCCAGGAGGAGGCTGGAGTGGGGACAGAAAAGACTGAGAGTGACCGTGTCAGCTCCACCGACGGATGATTGGGTAAATATGTTGAGTGTGCTGAATGCAAATGTGGAGCGGTTGACTAAAAGATAGGATAAATCTGAGTCTAAGAACCAGACATGGAGAATGTCCATGGAGGATGCATTGTCACAAGCTCAGACCCCTCCGGGGTCAGAGAAGCGTACATTTACCCAGATAGCAGATACTGATACCGACACGGACTCTGATTCGAGTGTCAACTATAGTGATGTCAGACTGAATCCTAAACTGGCTAAGAGCATTCAATACATGATTGTGGCAATAAAGGAAGTATTGCATATAACAGAGGACCCTGCTGTTCCTGATACAAGGGTCTGTATGTTTAAAGGAAAGAAACCTGAGGTAACGTTTCCTCCCTCTCATGAACTGAACGCTCTTTTTGAAAAGGCTTGGGAAAATCCTGACAAGAAGGTACAGGTACCCAAAATAATTCCAGGCATGCCCGTTTCCTTTTGGGGATAGGGAAAATGGGAGTCAACCCCCACGGTAGACAAGGATTTATCGCGTTTATCCAAAAAGGTGGCGCTCCCGTCTCCTGACACGGCAACCCTAAAGGATCCTGCAGATCATAAGCAGGAAAATACACTAAAATCATTTATGTCACTACGGGTTCGCTACTCAGGCCTGCCGTTGCATCGGCATGGGTGAGTAGCGCTATAGAAAAGTGGGCAGATAACTTGTCATCTGAAATGGATACCCTAGACAGGGATAGCGTGCTTTTGACACTGGGTCATATCAGGGACGCTGCAGCATATTTAAAAAAAAGAAGCTGCAAGGGATATTGGCGTTTTGGGATCAAGGACCAATGCCATGGCAGTCTCAGCTAGGAGAGCATTGTGGATTCATCAATGGAATGCTGATACTGACTCTAAGAGGGAGATGGCGTCATTACCGTTTAACGGTAGTGTCTTGTTTGGTGACAGCCTCACTGACCTGGTATCTACGGCTACCGCGGGTAAGTCGTCATTTTTACCTTATGTGCCTGCGCAACAGAAGAAAACGCCCCACTATCAGATGCGGTCCTTTCGGCCCAATAAATACAAAAAAGGACGAGGATCCTCCTTCCTTGCGGCCAGGGGAAGAGGAAGGGGAAAGAGGTCACAGGCTGTGGCAAGTTCCCAAGAGCAGAAGTCCTCTTCGGCTTCTACCAAATCCACCGCATGACGCTGGGGCTCCTCTGCAGGAGTCTGGGGGCATGTCTCAAACTTTTCAGTCAGGTCTGGGTGCACTCGGACCTGGATCCTTGGATATTAGATATAGTAACCCAAGGGTACAAATTAGAGTTTCAAGACGTGCCCCCTCACCGATTTTTCAAATCGGCCTTGCCAGCTTCTCTTCTAGAAAGGGAGGTAGTATGCGCTGCAATACTGAAGCTGTGTCAAAATCAAGTCATTGTCACGTTACCCCCGTCACAACAGGGGGAAGGCTTTTATTCGAGTCTGTTCGTGGTATCGAAGCCGGATGGCTCAGTCAGACTGAACCTAAAATCCCTCAATTTCCTTCTAAAAAAAAATACAAATTCAAGATGAAATATCTCCGAGCAGTGATCTCCAGTCTGGAGGAGGGGGAGTTTATGGTGTCGGTCGACATAAAGGATGCCTACTTGCACGTTCCCATATATCCTCCACATCAGGCATTCCTGAGGTTTGCTGTTCAGGATTGTCATTACCAATTTCAGACGTTGCCGTTTGGTCTGTCCACGGCTCCGAGGATTTTCACCAAGGTTATGGCGGAAATGATGGTTCTCCTGCGCAAGCAGGGAATCACAATTATCCCGTACTTGGACGATCTCCTCTTAAAGGCGAGATCCAAGGAACAATTGCTGAAAAATGTTGCGCTTTCGCTGACGATTCTGCAACAACATGGTTGGCTCCTAAACTCGCCAAAATCACAGTTGGTGCCGTCGACACGGCTGTCGTTCCTGGGTATGATTCTGGATACAGAATTACAGAGAGTGTTTCTTCCAGTGGAAAAGGCTCTGGAAATACAGAACATGGTAAAACAGATTCTGAAACCAGCAAAAGTGTCAGTTCTTCAATGCACTCGGTTGCTGGGGAAGATGGTGGCGGCCTACGAGGCCATCCCGTATGACAGGTTTCATGCCAGGGTGTTTCAGTGGGACCTGTTGGACAAGTGGTCCGGGTCTCACCTGGACATGCACCGGAAAATAATCCTATCTTCCAGGACCAGGATCTCCCTTCTGTGGTGGCTGCACAGTTCTCACCTTCTAGAGGGACGCAGGTTCGGGATTCAGGATTGGATCCGGGTGACCACAGATGCAAGCCTCCGAGGCTGGGGAGCAGTCACACGGGGGAGAAATTTTCAGGGAAAATGGTCAAGCCAGGAAGCTTGTCTGCACATAAACATGCTGGAATTAAGGGCCATTTACAATGGCATTCTGCAGGCAGAACATTTTCTTCACGGTCTGCCCATCTTGATTCAATCAGACAACATAACAGTAGTGGCGTACATAAACCGCCAGGGCAGAACAAGGAGCAGAGCGGCGATGGCCGAGGCCACGAAAGTTCTTAGCTGGGCGGAAAGACATGCAAGCGCTCTGTCAGCAGTCTTCATTCCGGAAGTGGAAAACTGGGAAGCAGACTTCCTCAGCAGACACAATCTCCATCCAGGAGAGTGGGGTCTTCATCAAGAGGTATTTGCAGAAGTGACAAGTCGTTGGGGAATGCCTCAAATAGACATGATGGTGTCCCGCCTCAACAAGAAACTTCAGAGATATTGTTCCAGGTCGAGGGACCCTCAAGCAATAGCGGTGGACGCCCTAGTGACATCGTGGGTGTTTCCGTCGGTCTATGAGTTCCCTCCACTTCCACTCATTCCAAAGGTGATAAAGATTATAAGAAGAACAAGGGTTCAGGCGATACTCATTGTCCCGGATTGGCCAAAAAGGGCCTGGTATCCAGATCTTCAGGAGTTGCTCATAGAAGATTCCTGGCCTCTTCCTCTACGGGAGGACCTGTTACAACAGGGGCCGTGTGTGTATCAAGACTTACCGTGGCTGCGTTTGACGGCATGGCGGTTGAACACCAGATCCTAGCTCGGAAGGGTATTCCTAGTGAAGTCATTCCCACACTTCTTCAGGCTAGAAAAAGTAACGGCAAAGCATTACCACCGTATTTGGAGGAAATGTGTCTCTTGGTGTGAATCCAAGAAGGCTCCTACGGAAGAATTTCAACTGGGGCGTTTGCTCCATTTTTAGCAGGCAAGTGTGGATGCGGGCCTGAAGTTAGGCTCCATTAAAGTACAAATTTCGGCCTTGTCAATCTTCTTTCAGAAAGAATTGGCCTCCCTTCCAGAAGTTCAAACCTTCGTGAAGGGCGTGCTGCACATCCAACCTACATTTGTGCCTCCTGTGGCACCGTGGGATCTTAATGTGGTATTGCAGTTCCTACAATCTCATTGGTTTGAACCTTTGCGTATGGTTGAATTAAAATTCCTTACTTGGAAAGTAGTCATGTTGTTGGCCTTGGCGTCCGCAAGGCGGGTGTCTGAGTTGGCAGCTTTGTCTCACAAAAGCCCCTTTCTAATCTTACATGCTGATAGAGCGGAGTTGAGAACTCGTCAGCAATTTCTGCCAAAGGTGGTTTCATCATTTCACGTGAACCAGCCTATTGTGGTACCAGTGGCTACTGACGCCTTGGCGGAATCGAAGTCTCACAATGTGGTCAGAGCTTTGAAAATCTATGTCACCAGAACGGCTCAGATTAGGAAAACAGAGGCTCTGTTTGTCCTGTGGGCTCCCAACAAGATTGGGGCTCCTGCTTCTAAGCAGACTATTGCACGTTGGATCTGTAATACGATTCAGCAGGCTCATTCTACGGCAGGATTGCAGTTACCGAAATCGGTGAAAGCCCATTCTACCAGAAAGGTGGGTTCATCCTGGGCGGCTGCCCGAGGGGTCTCGGCATTACAGTTTTGCCGAGCTGCGACTTGGTCGGGATCAAACACCTTTGCAAAGTTTTAAAAGTTTGATACCCTGGCTGGGGAGGACCTCGTTTGGTCAATCGGTGCTGCAGAGTCGTCTGCAGTCTCCCGCCCGTTCTAGAGCTTTGGTATATACCCAATGGTTCTTGAAGCATCCCCAGCATCCTCTAGGACGTATGAGAAAATAGGATTTTAATACCTACCGGTAAATCATTTTCTCTTAATCCGTAGAGGATGCTGGGCGCCCGTCCCAGTGCGGGCTGTATCTGCAGTTATTGGTTATAGTTACACAAATGTTGTGTTGAGTTAAGAAAGTCTGTGACTGCTGTTGTTCATGCCGTTGCATGCGTTGTTGTTGAATGCCATGTTGTACGGCGTGTTTGAGGTGTGAGCTGGTATGTATCTCACCTTAGTTTAAAAAAAGTTAAATAAATCATTTTCCTCTAAATGTCCGTCTCCCTGGGCACAGTTCCTATAACTGGAGTCTGGAGGAGGGGCATAGAGGGAGGAGCCAGTTCACACCCATTCAAAGTCTTATAGTGTGCCCATGTCTCCAGCGGATCCCGTCTATACCCCATGGTTCTTGAAGCATCCCCAGCATCCTCTACGGACTAAGAGAAAAGGATTTACCGGTAGGTATTAAAATCCTATTTTATCTACTGTCCTAGTAATGTAAACTCCTAGGTATTTCAAGTGAGTGGTATTCATTTTAAAGTTTGCAAATGCTGGGGAGGAGAGAAGGTCTAGGGAATACGCGCCTAAGGGTAGTATCTCTAATTTTTCTATATTCACCTTGTAGCCAGAAAATTTACCAAAGCTATCAATCACGGCCATGATTGCTGGGATTGATTTCAGAGGATCAGAAATAAAAAGCAGCATGTCATCTGCAAATAGTGAGACTTTAAGCTCAAAAGTAGAAATGGTTATACCTCGAAAATCAGATGAATCACGAAGCATGATGGCCAGGGGTTCGACTGCGATTGCAAATAAGAGGGGAGACGGGGCAACCCTGCCTCGTGCCTCTATGTAAAGTAAAACGGTCAGAAAATTGGCCATTACACATAATCTGGGAAACTGGGCTCGCATATAGCATTTTAATATAGGAAAGAAAAATGAGAGGGCCAAAGGACAAAGGTCAAAGGCTTTTTCCGCATCCAATGACATAATCACACCTGGGGGAGCAGAACCAGAGGCATGTTGTAGATGTTGGATAGCCGAGATGACCTTTCTGACATGAAGGACCGAATGCCTGCCTGCTATAAATCCGGTTTGATCCGGGTGTATAATTGCAGGCAGAACAGTTTTGAGTCTATCTGCCAATATTTTTGCCAATATCTTATCATTTGAATCAAGTAATGATATGGGCCTATAGGAGCCAGGGAGAGTAAAGTCCTGGTTTGGTTTGGGTAAGATTTTTTATATATGCTGCATTAAAATACAGTGGAGTTGATCCAGAATTCAGCATATGGTTAAAGGCAAGAACTAGTGAGTCCAGAATGCATCACTTTATAAAAACTCCCTCCAAATCCATCCGAGCCCGCTTCGCTTAGTTGCCTGTAAAGATTTAATTATTTTCGAAACTTCCCCAGGTGTGACAGGATTCACAAGAGCACTTTTAATTTCTTCAGTTAAAGAAGGAAATGAAATATTATGCCAGGGAGGAGCGGGTATTGAGGGAGACGTGTGCGAAATCTCAGTCTCAATGATTTGCGGTGTATACAGCTTGGAATGGAATTCTTTCATATAATGCGCAATCTGTTTATTAAAGGTTGTGAAAGATCCATCTGGACATTGAAGGGGATGAACCACTGCAGCAGATCTGTCACAGTTTAAAATGTAGGTAAGCAAATTTACCAGATTTGTTTCCAAATCTATGGTATTTATAATTAACACTGTATAGATGTTTGTTACTTTGTTTATTAAGGTATTCATTAAAGTGAGCTTTGTCCGTGGTATATTTCAGTTTATTAGCTAGATTTGGCACGCAGCGAAAGACAGCGTAGGCCCTAGACAGAGTCTGTTGTAAGTGGAGATAAGTAGTGGCATAGGCTTTGTTAAGCTTGGCTACATAAGAAATATCTCCTCTTATTACCGATTTGACCGTTTGCCAAAATAGGCCGGGGGGGGGGAAGGGGTCTAAGGTGACCTGTGACTGATTGTTGGAGCAGTAATCCTACCAGCTGGCAGTCAGCATAGTTTTAAAATCGTATGAGGCTAGAAGGTGAGAAGGGAAACGCCAAGAGATCTGTGATGAACGCTCTTCAGAAAGATGCAAAACAAACCATTGTAATTAATGGTCTGAGACGGAAATTGATTCAGTATCTACAGAGGACACTTTTGTGAACAGAGTTTGAGAGAGCAGCATATAGTCTATCCTCGACAAGGTCTGGTGAGCGGCTGACAGACAGGTAAATTCCTTTACAGTAGGATTAAAAGCGCTCCATATATCTACCAATGCTAATTGGGAGGCAAATTGGGGTACTTCAAATTTAGGTAACAAAAAGGATTGGTGAGGAGTGGAGGATCTGTCCAAGAAATTATCCGAAATAAGGTTAAAATCTCCGCAAACCACTAATGACTCAAACATATATGGCGTAAGCTCAGTAATCAGTTTTATAAAGAATTGTTTATTATAAACTGTAGGGGCATATACATTGTATAAAGGTACAGGGTTTGGAGTATAATGATATATGTGCAACATCAAAACGTCCTTCAGGGTCCAAAGTAATTTTAGTTATTTCAAGGGGTATTGTACGTTTTATTAACATTACCACTCCTCTCGCTTTGGAGGTAAAGGGTGAACAGGCTAGTAACTTCCACCCTAGCGTTTGAAGTTTTAACATTTCTGAATGTACTAAGTAGAAAAACTAACTCTAGCTTCAGCTTATTACAGTAAACCAATATTTTCCTGAGTTTTGCGGGGGAATTGAATCCTCCCACATTCAGGGATCCTACCTCAAGCGATGACATAACTTATGAGGAGATAAGAGTCTGAAGTGGTCCAGGTACCAGTGAAGAGGTATACTGTGAAAGAAGGAAAGAAATAGGAGGGGGAGGAGAGAACACTGAGGTAGGGGGGAGACACAAAGACATCATATACTAACATAAATGAAAAAAGGTGTGACACGCGCAGCATGTCTAAAGCAAATAGTGAACATTCACATAACATCTGGAAAACTACAAAATTTTCTAAAACAAACAGGCATAGGAATAATCCGATTATAAACCCGGGGCATAACTCCCACCATCCCCGGCTAAAGAGTCATACCTTCTCTATAAAAAAAAGGAATAAAAAACTGTGTGGACATGAGAAAGGGGGTGCATAACTCCCAGAGATGAGTTGGCAACAATTTTGAGGCAAAATGTTTATCTGTTGGGTCCAAAGGCTCCAGAACAGAAACAACGTAGGTGTAGAACAGGAAACTTGTTAAGCGCGGTCAGTAGGCATTACTCTTTGGAAAGAAGCAGACTCACTGTGGAAGAAATAGTGTCCACTAGATCCCCATATGGCAGCGGGGATTCACGAAGTCACTGTGGAGAAGCAGCGTCTGTGTCCGGATTGTCAGTAGCCTGTTTCTTTGAAACAGGGGAGGCTGCAAGCGTCTCTGTGTCCGGCGCCATGACAGGATCCGGGCTTCTCAACCTGGAGCAGCGTTTGCGGTGGCTGTGAGGATGTGATATATTTATCCATCCTCAGGTGAGGGGGTATTTGGTGGAGTTCCGGGGAGAATGGAGGCTATTAAAAGCCTTGTAATAGTGACGATTTAGCCGGAGACGGAGAGGAGCTGTGAGACGCGCTGCTCACTCCATGCACCCGGAACCGGAAGTCCACAGACAAGGCTTAAAGTATACCCATGCTTGGCCACAGGTGATATAATTAATAGCTCAGTCAATTTGATTTAACAATCTGTGCTGAGCCATGGATATACTTAAAACCTGGACTGTTGGGGTCCATTGAGGACAGTGGAAGAAATTGACCTAAACATTCTGGAGTTCTATTAAGACTTAAAAAGAACACTGCTTATTTAGCACCACAATATCAAATAGCTGCTCCATAGTGGAAACAAACACAAAGGGGGATGTGGGTGCCCACACATAAATAGAGCCTTAGCTATGCCCCCATCCCCCCTCCAGTACATGGTCCCATCTGATATCTTGGTGGTTGTGAGGAAATGAGAGGTCTTTGACAATTAACATTTTTACTTTTTCTCCCCATATCCCTGTACATTCAGTTTGTCTGTTTATTCATTCTCCATAGCATGTTCCTGCTCACCCCATACTGTGTTTGAATCAGCCTTAATATTATAATATTTGCACTTGTTATGTTATCTGTTACATTCTAGGTAATGTATTCATGTTAGCCATAGTTTTCTATTGTTTATGTACACCATAATGAACACTCAAAGGTTGGATCATTTAAAGCAGTGGTTCTCAACCGCGGTCCTCAAGTACCCCCAACAGTTCATGTTTTCCAGGTCTCCTCACAGGATTGCAAGTGAAATAATTAGCTCCACCTGTGGGTCATTTAAAATGTGTCAGTGAATGAATACACCTGTGCACCTGTTAGGTGACCTGGAAAACATGAACTGTTGGGGGTACTTGAGGACCAAAGCTGAGAATCACTAATTTAAGACACTTGTGTCCCTTTTGTTTATCCATATTGACCAACAGTAAGCTGGCCAGATAGGGTGGCTCACTGGCTGATGTAATCACCTTGAATAGAATGTGTACTTTATTCCAATGCCTTAAGATCCTAAGACAAAGAAGAAAATAAAACACACCTCTCCAATATGAAGCTTTTGTGGTTTAAGTAGAGCTACCTAGAGAGCTGAGAGAAGATTCTCTACTCCTTGGCAAAGAAGTAATGTTCTGTCAGTGTGGTGGGAATTGACATGTGGAATTGGATAAAAGAAGTGTGCTGACCTGTTTATAACCCATTCTGTTCAATAACCCACTGTTGGTTTTTAATCTGCTACCATGGCAGAGGGATTTGGAACCCTACATCTTTACAGTGGAAATGAGAGGAACTTGGAGATATCTGGATATAGGGCAGCACAGACAGTGTAATGGATAGCATTACTGCCTCACAGCACTGAGGTCACAATTTCGAAGGGAATATAGATTGTAAGATCCAATGGGGCAGTGACTGATGCGAATGGCCAAATATTCTCTGTAAGCACGGCGAAATACATATGTGATAACAAGAGTTATGGTACACTTAACATGGTTAATTCTGTTTCTCCGAGCTCCACAGGATATACATTGGGTTGAAGGTGGCGTGAGGGGATCGGGCACCAAACAGTTAAACTTTTAAGCTCCTAGGATGCCTCGGTTCAGCCTCCCTATAATCCCGCATCCTGGCCCAGGGAATTCAGTTTTGTCACAAAGCCCACGCCAGGTGCAGGATTAAGAGAGGGAAGGAAAACCTGTTCCAGCTAGAAAAACACACACACACACACACACACACACACACACACACACTTCCATACCAGAAGGAAGGGATAAGAAAGGGTAAAGATTCTCAAATCAGGTGCGTTAGGGTGGGTTTCCTGTGAATCCTGTGGACCTCAGAGAAACAGAATTGCCCATGGTAAGTCTACCATAACTCTTGGTTTCTCCTTCAGGGCCCACAGTAGATCCATAGGATATACATTGGGATGTCCCAAAGCAGAAATTAAGGGAGGGATGCTCCCGAGTAGACAGGAGAATCCTAAGCACAAAACGCAGCATCCAAAGAGGCAAAGGTATCACAGGCATAATGTCTGACAAATATATTTATGGATGACAATGTGGCTGCCTTACAGAGTTGTTCAGCTAAGGCACCATGGAGGGTGCCCATGAAGGACCGACTGAATGGGTAGAATGGGCAGAGACATTAACCAGGATAGGGAGATTGGCTTGAGAGTAGGCTTCTGAGATAGTCATCCGATGCCATCTAATCAATGTTTGCTTATTGGCAGGCCATCCTCTCTTGTGGATTCCATTTAGGACAAAGGAAGTGTCTGTTCTTCTGATGGCACTGGTATGATCCACGTCGATCCTTAGTGCACAAACTATGCCCAATGATACTTCTCCCACAGAGAGAACTAGCAATTGGAAGGCCGGAACTACTATTTCTTTATTAAGATGGAATTTTGAGACCATCTTAGGAAGATATCCAGACTTCTAAATCTGATACTCTTCTAGCTGAAGCAATTGCCAGTAGAAAGAAAACTTTAGCTGTCAACCATTTGATGTCCACCCTTTGCAAGGCTTCAAATGGGGCAACTTGAAGTGCCCTGAGAACCAGTCCTAGCTCCCCAGGGGCTGTAGGAGGTATAAATGGAGGATGAATGTGAAGCATTCCATGGAAAAATGTGCGAACATCAAGTAGATTTGCAATTTCCCTTTGGAACCATATGGTTAATGCTGACATCTGTACCTTTAGGGATGTTAGGCGGAGACCTTGGTCCATTCCAGCTTGTAATAACGCTAAGATTCTTGAAACTCTGAAGAATCTTGGGTCTTAGTTACTGGCAGAGCACCATTGAAAATAAGCATGCCATATTCGATAACAGATGGGAGCTGAGGATGGTTTCCTTGCTTTAAGTATTGTTTGAATCGCCATCTATGAAATGCCTTTCGCTTTTAGGATGGATGTTTCAAGTGCCATACCGTCAAAGACAGTCAATACAGGTGTGCCCTGAATCAGTAGATCTAATCGTTGAGGAAGTAGGAACGGAGTGTCCATGGATAGGCTCTGCAGATCCGTGCACCAATTTCATCTGGGCCTCACCGAAGCTATTAATATCACACCCCCCCCCTTCCTGTTTTAATTTTTAAATCACCCTGGGCAACAGGAAGATTGGTGGGAAAACATATGCCAGATGAAATTTCCATCTCACTGACAGGGCATCCACGAAGATTGCTTTGGGATCCCTTGTTCTTGACTCATATACTGGTACCTTGTTGTTCTGACGTGAAGCCATAAGGTCCACTTCCGGCAATCACTATTTCTTTACCAGAATCTGGAAGACTTCTGGATGCAGTGCCCATTCACATGCATGAATGTCGTGCCAACTGAGGAAGTCTGCTTCTCAATTTAGGACTTCGGGTATGAATACTAGGGACATGGCTGGATAATGAAGTTCTGCCTACTTTAATGTGTGGCTTACCTCCTTCATTGCCATCCGACTGCTTGTACCTCCTTGGTGATTGAGGTAAGCTACTGCAGTGGCATTGTCCGTATGAATCTGAACCGGTTTGACGTGAAGCTCTTCTTTTGCCTGGGCGAGTGCCATGTAGATGGTCCAAAGTTCCAGGACATTAATTGGCAGACAACTTTATTCCTTGGTCCAACAACCCTGGAGAGAGTATTGCACTGTTACGGCTCCCCAACCTTGGAGACTGATGTCCGTTGTCAGAAGCACCCAGTCTGGTATCCAAAAGGGTCGACCTTTGTCCAAGTGTAACATCTGTAGCCACCAGGCTAATGACTGATGTACTTCCAGAAAAAGTGTCATTGTCTGATTTTACATCGTCTGATGCTGTCCATTCCACCTGGAGAGAATCAGATGTTGTAGGTATCTTGAATGGAACTGGGCATATTCTACCATGTCGAATGCTGAGACCACTGATCCCAGTATCTGCATTGCTGCATGTATGGATACTCTCAGAATGTGTAGTAATCCACAAATTCTCATCTGTATTGTGGATATTGTGTCCAGAGGTAGAAATATTTTCTGATAACTGGTATCAAATACAGACCCTAGATACGTCATCCATTGGGATTGGACTATGGAAGACTTTGCCCACTTTACATGCCAGCCATGAGCCTGTAGGCAGGCTATTGTCATTTGTAAATGGCAGTAGACGGTTTCCTGAGGTTGTGCCAAGATTAGCAGATCATCCAGGTATGGCAAAATCCTTATTCCCTGATGACGTAGGTAGGCTGCCATTACCACCATAATTTTTGAGAACACCCATGGAGCTGTAGCTAGTCCAAAGGGTAGTGCCTGAAACTAAAATGTTGCTGGAGGATAGCGAACCTGAGAAAGCACTGATGAGAGAGTGCTATTGGTACATGTAGGCAAGCATCTTGAAAGTCCAGGGACACCATGAAATCCCTTGGCTTCATTGCCAGGATAATGGTCCGATATGTTTCCATATGGAACCGATGCACCCAAATATATTTGTTCAGAACTTTGAGATTGAGAATGGGCTGATGGGACCCATTTGGCTTTTTAACCAGGAACAGAGTAGAATAGAAACCCAGTCCCCGTTGTTCTGAAGGAACTGGTACTATCACTCCTGATTGTAATAAATTCTGTATTGCATTTTGT
Source organism: Pseudophryne corroboree (assembly GCF_028390025.1). NCBI lineage: Eukaryota > Metazoa > Chordata > Amphibia > Anura > Myobatrachidae > Pseudophryne > Pseudophryne corroboree. The sequence continues at coordinate 218,848,670 of NC_086454.1, read as the reverse complement.
AAAGTCCTGGCCTTCCGTGCTACTAACATCGGGCTGGTATAAAAGTACTGTTGAGGGGGCTGCTTCTTGAAGGAGAAGGCGTACCCGTGAGAGACCACTTTTTGCATCCAGGTATCTGTGGTGGACTGCTGCCACACCTGTGCAAATTGAAGTTGTCGGCCTCCACGCATGGTATCATTTAGATGGAGGCCTGTGCCCTCAGGCAGAGATATCTTCTGTTTTAGAAGCTGAGGTGTCTGGCTGACCAAGTCTGTTTGGCCTTAGTCTTAACAGCTTTCTTTGATTGAGACTGTTTGACATAAGCCTTTCCCTTTGCTTTACCTTGGGGCTTAAAGGACCAAAAAGTAGATAATTTAGGATTTAATGGTGATGTTGAAGTAAACCCTGCTGATTTAGAGTTTGCTTAAGCTAATATAATGTTGTTCAATTCTGTTCCAAACAGAATATTTCCGACAAAAGGTAAGGATTCAAATACCATTTTGGATTTCATGTCAGCCTTTCATGAATGAAGCCTAACTGCTTTGCTGGCTGCTACCGAGGAAACTTAAGCTTGATAAGTTAATATACCCATATCTAGGGCTGCTTCTTCCACATGGGCAGCTGGTTGCTTTATATTAGCTACTGTATATGGGACAATTGTTCTCTTATTCCATGAGCTGAGATATCATTCTCCAAAGGTTCCGCCCAGCATGTCATGGCTTTAGCCACCCATGTTGTGGCCACAGTTGGTCTTGTACTTGCCCCTGTTAAGGAAAATACAGTCTTAAGACAGCAATCAATTTTTCTGTTTGTTGCATCATTCAAATATGTTGAAGGCAGAGGTAATGCAGATATGCGCACCAGTCGTACTACGTGAGCATCTACCTTGGGAGGCACTTCCCTTTTTATGCATCCCCAGGTGGAAGAGGACAGTAAGAGACCATTTTTTTTTTTGGTACTTTAAACTTCTTCCTGGGTGCTTCCCAAGCCTCTTGTATAATAGCAGTCAACTGATCTGAGTCTGGAAATTCAACCTTTACTGTTTTTGGACGTTTAAAGATTGGAGCCTTAGAGCTTAGCATAGGCTCTTCTATTTCTTCCATTGACAATGTGGATTTCACTGCATAAATTAACTCAGATTCTGCTTCATCTTCTGAAGTATCCTCGAATTCTAACAACTGCATTTTCAGATTCATAGGCCTGTCTGCCTGTAACAATTGCTGAAAGGCAACGGAGGTCTGAGCCAAATTCTGGACAAAATGTGACAGCACATTCATCCATCGGGGTTGTTGCATAAATGCAGAAGGGTTTTGTGGACAACCCATAACCGGAGATATAGCCAGAACAGCCAAGCGATCTGCTATATTCGATAGAACCTGTGCAAAAGATGCCCACGGCGGTTCTTGTGCTTGTACATGTTCATGGCCTAAAGCTGGTTGGTAAACATGCTTAAGGTGTGTGAACCTATGACAGTTTGCATACAACCCATCCTGCATAAAGTCCTGAGGGCCTAACCCAGCTTTAAAGGACAAACATGATATCAATGTCCTGTAGTTGCAGGTGCTGCATCATTACCCTTGCCTCGTGGGGACATAGCAACAATATTATTTACAGATCAGTGTAAACATACTCAACAATGTGACAGCCTTCGCTTCGGTATAATTCAAGTGAAGTACAATCAGAACTCACCCTGTTTACACCAGCATTGAGGGTTTGAAAATTAAAGGGATAGAGACAAGCTGACAGAAAAAATATAAGAATTTACTTACCGATAATTCTATTTCTCATAGTCCGTAGTGGATGCTGGGGACTCCGTAAGGACCATGGGGGAATAGCGGCTCCGCAGGAGACTGGGCACATCTAAAGAAAGCTTTAGGACTAACTGGTGTGCACTGGCTCCTCCCCCTATGACCCTCCTCCAAGCCTCAGTTAGGATACTGTGCCCGGACGAGCGTACACAATAAGGAAGGATTTTGAATCCCGGGTAAGACTCATACCAGCCACACCAATCACACCGTATAACTTGTGATCTGAACCCAGTTAACAGTATGATAACAGAGGAGCCTCTGAAAAGATGGCTCCCAACAATAATAACCCGATTTTTGTAACAATAACTATGTACAAGTATTGCAGACAATCCGCACTTGGGATGGGCGCCCAGCATCCACTACGGACTATGAGAAATAGAATTATCGGTAAGTAAATTCTTATTTTCTCTAACGTCCTAAGTGGATGCTGGGGACTCCGTAAGGACCATGGGGATTATACCAAAGCTCCCAAACGGGCGGGAGAGTGCGGATGACTCTGCAGCACCGAATGAGAGAACTCCAGGTCCTCCTCAGCCAGGGTATCAAATTTGTAGAATTTAGCAAACGTGTTTGCCCCTGACCAAGTAGCTGCTCGGCAAAGTTGTAAAGCAGAGACCCCTCGGGCAGCCGCCCAAGATGAGCCCACTTTCCTTGTGGAACGGGCTTTTACAGATTTTAGCTGTGGCAGGCCTGCCACAGAATGTGCAAGCTGAATTGTACTACAAATCCAACGAGCAATAGTCTGCTTAGAAGCAGGAGCACCCAGCTTGTTGGGTGCATACAGGATAAACAGCGAGTCAGATTTCCTGACTCCAGCCGTCCTGGAAACATATTTTCAGGGCCCTGACAACATCCAGCAACTTGGATTCCTCCAAGTCCCTAGTAGCCGCAGGCACCACAATAGGTTGGTTCAGGTGAAAACGCTGGAACCACCTTAGGGAGAAACTGAGGACGAGTCCTCAATTCCGCCCTGTCCGAATGGAAAATCAGATAAGGGCTTTTACAGGATAAAGCCGCCAATTCTGACACGCGCCTGGCCCAGGCCAGGGCCAACAGCATGACCACTTTCCATGTGAGATATTTTAACTCCACAGATTTAAGTGGTTCAAACCAATGTGACTTTTGGAACCCAAAAACGACATTGAGATTTTAAAGTGCCACTGAAGGCACAAAAGGAGGCTGTATATGCAGTACCCCTTTTACAAACGTCTAAACTTCAGGGACTGAAGCTAGTTCTTTTTTGGAAGAAAATTGACAGGGCCGAAAACTGAACCTTAATGGACCCCAATTTCAGGCCCATAGACACTCCTGTTTGCAGGAAATGTAGGAATCGACCCAGTTGAATTTCCTCCGTCGGGCCTTACTGGCCTCGCACTACGCAACATATTTTCGCCAATTGCGGTGATAATGTTTTTGCGGTTACATCCTTCCTGGCTTTAGATCAGGATATGGATGACTTCATCCGGAATGCCTTTTTTCCTTCAGGATCCGGTGTTCAACCGGCATGCCGTCAAACGCAGTCGCGGTAAGTCTTGGAACAGACAGGGTCCTTGCTGGAGCAGGTCCCTTCTTAGAGGTAGAGGCCACGGATCCTCCGTGAGCATCTCTTGAAGTTCCGGTTACCAAGTCCTTCTTGGCCAATCCGGAGCCACGAATATAGTGCTTTCTCCTCTCCATCTTATCAATCTCAGTACCTTGGGTATGAGAGGCAGAGGAGGGAACACATACACTGACTGGTACACCCACGGTGATACCAGAGAGTCTACAACTATTGCCTGAGGGTCTCTTGACCTGGCGCAATACCTGTCAAGTTTTTTAATCATGTGGACGACTTCTGGGTGAAGTCCCCACTCTCCCGGGTGGAGGTCGTGCTGAGGAAGTCTGCTTCCCAGTTGTCCACTCCCGGAATGAATACTGTTGACAGTGCTATCACATGATTTTCCGCCCAGCGAAGAATCCCTGCAGCTTCTGCCATTGCCCTCCTGCTTCTTGTGCCACCCTGTCTGTTTACGTGGGTGACTGCCATGATGTTGTCCGACTGGATCAACACCGGCTGACCTTGAAGCAGAGGTCTTGCTAAGCTTAGAGCATTGTAAATGGCCCTTAGCTTCAGGATATTTATGTGAAGTGATGTATCCAGGCTTGACCCTAAGCCCTGGATATTCCTTCCCTGTGTGACTGCTCCCCAGCCTCGCAGGCTGGCATCCGTGGTCACCAGGACCCAGTCCTGAATGCCGAATCTGCGGCCCTCTAGAAGATGAGCACTCTGCAATCACCACAGGATGGACACCCTTGTCCTTGGTGACAGGGTTATCCGCTGATGCATCTGAAAATGCGACCCGGACCATTTGTCCAGTAGGTTCCACTGGAAAGTTCTTGCGTGGAATCTAACGAATGGGATTGCTTCGTAGGAAGCCACCATTTTTACCCAGAACCCTTGTGCATTGATGCACTGAGACTTGGTTCGGTTTTAGGAGGTTCCTGACTAGCTCGGATAACTCCCTGGCTTTCTCTTCCGGGAGAAACACCTTTTTTCTGGACTGTGTCCAGGATCATCCCTAGGAAACAGAAGACAAGTCGTCGGAACCAGCTGCGATTTTGGAATATTGAGAATCCAATCGTGCTGCCGCAACACTACCTGAGATAGTGCTACACCGACTTCCAACTGTTCCCTGGATCTTACCGTTATCAGGGAATCGTCCAAGTAAGGGATAACTAAAATTCCCTTCCTTCGAAGGGATATCATTTCGGCCATTACCTTGGTAAAGACCCGGGGTGCCGTGGACCATCCCTACGGCAGCGTCTGAACTGATAGTGACAGTTCTGTACCATAACCTGAGGTACCCTTGGTGAGAAGGGTAAATTTTGACATGAAGGTAAGCATCCTTGATGTCCCGAGACATCATGTAGTCCCCTTCTTCCAGGTTCGCAATCACTGCTCTGAGTGACTCAATCTTGAATTTGAACCTCTGTATGTAAGTGTTCAAAGATTTTTGATTTTAGAATCGGTCTCACCGAGCCGTCTGGCTTCGGTACCACAATAGTGTGGAATAATACCCCGTTCCCTGTTGCAGGAGGGGTACCTTGATTATCACCTGCTGGGAATACAGCTTGTGAATGGCCTCCAAAACTGCCTCCCTGTCAGAGGGAGACGTCGGTAAAGCCGACTTTTGGAAACGGCGAGGGGGAGACGTCTCGAATTCCAATATGTACCCCTGAGATATTACCTGAAGGATCCAGGGGTCTACTTGCGAGTGAGCCCACTGCGCACTGAAATTCATTGAGAACGGGCCCCCACCGTGCCTGAGCTTGTAAGGCCCTAGCGTCATACTGAGGGCTTGGCAGAGGCGGGAAAGGGTTTCTGTTCCTGGGAACTGGCTAATCTCTTCAGCCTTTTTCCTCTCCCTCTGTCACGAGCAGAAAAGAGGAACCTTTTGTCCGCTTGCCAACAAAGGACTGCGCCTGATAATACGGCGTCTTATTTTGAGAGGCGACCTGGGGTACAAACGTGGATTTCCCAGTTGTTGCCGTGGCCACCAGGTCTAAAAGACCGACCCCAAATGTCCCCTTTCAAAGGCAATACTTCCAAATGCCGTTTGGAATCCGCATCACCTGACCATTTTACTGGTAGAATTGGACAACGCACTTATACTTGATGCCAGTCGGCAAATATTCCGCTGTGCATCATGCATATATAGAAATGCATCTTTTAAATGCTCTATAGGCAATAATATACTATCCTTATCTAGGATATCAATATTTCCAGTCAGGGAATCCGACCATGCCAACCCCACACTGCACCTCCAGGCTGAGGAGATTGCTGGTCGCAGTATAACACCAGTATGTGTGTGAATACATTTTGGGTACCCTCCTGCTTTCTATCAGCAGGATCCTTAAGGGCGGCCATCTCATGAGAGGGTAGAGCCCTTGTTCTTACAAGCGTGTGAGCGCCTTATCCCCCCTAGGGGGTGTTTCCCAACGCACCCTAACCTCTGGCGGGAAAGGGTATACAGCCAATACTTTTTTAAGAAATTATCGATTGTTATCGGGGGGAAACCCACGCATCATCACACACCTCATTTTATTTCTCAGGTAGTTTTTCCCTCACCGAACATAATACCCCTTTTTGGTGGTACTCGTATTATCAGAAATGTATAAAACATTTTCCATTGTAACGTGTGGCCCTACTGGAAATCACGGTTGTCTCTTCACCGTCGACACATGAGTCAGTATCCGTGTCGGCGTCTGTATCTGCCATCTGAGGTAACGGGCGCTTTAGAGCCCCTGACGGCCTATGAGACGTCTGGACAGGCCCAAGCTGAGTAGCCGGCTGTCTCATGTCAACCACAGTTTTTTTATACAGAGCTGACACTGTCACGTAATTTTCAACAGTACATCAACTCAGGTGTCGACCCCCTAGGGGGTGACATCACTGTTACAGACACTCTGCTCCGTCTCCACATCATTTTTCTCCTCATACATGTCGACACAAACGTACCGACACACAGCACACACACAGGGAATGCTCTGATAGAGGACAGGACCCCACTAGCCCTTTGGGGAGACAGAGGGAGAGTATGCCAGCACACACCAGAGCGCTATATATATATATATATACAGGGATAACCTTATATAAGTGTTTTTCCCCTTATAGCTGCTGTATGTTTTAATACTGCGCCTAATTAGTGCCCCCCTCTCTTTTTTTTAACCCTTTCTGTAGTGTAGTGACTGCAGGGAAGAGCCAGGGAGCTTCCCTCCAACTGAGCTGTGAGGGAAAATGGCGCCAGTGTGCTGAGGAGATAGGCTCTGCCCCCTTTTCGGCGGCCTTATCTCCCGTTTTTCTGTATATTCTGGCAGGGGTTAAATGCATCCATATAGCCCAGGAGCTATATGTGATGTATTTTTTGCCATGTAAGGTATTTTTATCATGTTTTATTGCGTCTCAGGGCGCCCCCCCCCCAGCGCCCTGCACCCTCAGTGACCGGAGTATGAAGTGTGCTGAGAGCAATGGCGCACAGCTGCAGTGCTGTGCGCTACCTTATTGAAGACAGGAACGTCTTCTGCCGCCGATTTTTCCGGACCTCTTCGCTCTTCTGGCTCTGTAAGGGGGCCGGCGGCGCGGCTCCGGGACCCATCCAGGCTGGGCCTGTGATCGTCCCTCTGGAGCTAATGTCCAGTAGCCAAGAAGCCCAATCCACTCTGCACGCAGGTGAGTTCGCTTCTTCTCCCCTTAGTCCCTCGATGCAGTGAGCCTGTTGCCAGCAGGTCTCACTGAAAATAACAAACCTAAACTAAAACTTTCACTAAGAAGCTCAGGAGAGCCCCTAGTGTGCACCCTTCTCGTCGGGCACAGAAATCTAACTGAGGCTTGGAGGAGGGTCATAGGGGGAGGAGCCAGTGCACACCAGTTAGTCCTAAAGCTTTCTTTAGATGTGCCCAGTCTCTGCGGAGCCGCTATTCCCCCATGGTCCTTACGGAGTCCCCAGCATCCACTTAGGACGTTAGAGAAAGAGAAATTCTCTGCTGGGTCCACAGGTTATCCACAGGATAACAATGGGATATGATGGAGCGACAGCGGATTTGCACCAATCAGTCAAAGCTTTCCGGCTTCCCAGTATGCACCGGGCCCGTCCATATATACCACGCCCCCTGGCTCAGGCAAATCAGTTTTTTGCTTGGTGCGGCAGGAGCCGGGCCATGGTCAGAGGGCTGCTGTTTCTTAAGCAGCCCCAAACTTTCTTATATTATTTTTATAGTCTTACTATTTTTTGAGTGATCCTTCTAAACAGCGTATTATACGCATATTGGAAAAAGTCGCTCCAACAACTCTCCGCCAGGTTGTGACAACGCTTACCCACAAGTACAGTGCTGTTTCAGCGGGCGTCTGTGTCGGATATACTAGCAGGTCCATCAGACGTTACCAGGCTGTGGCTGGAGCACGGAGAGAAGGTAAGCGTATCATGCATGGAATATGGACACAGCCGCACTGTTTTGGGAGGAGACTACCAAACAGTAGCTGACTAGCCGCCACCTAAGGCACCAGGAATAACATGAGGCCGCGATCCCTAGGGTTGATGTCAGCAGTGGGGAGTCAGACGCTCTCGTGCTCGCCCCTCCCCCCAGTTCATGACCAGTTTCTGACGAGTCTAACGCCATGAACTGTTTCCTCACTTCCATCTCACACGCTACTAGCTGCACTAGGAGACGAGGGGACCCGGTCGCAGCAAAGGCGTCTGTGTGACCGGGACATCTGTGTTCACTGACTGCTACCACGAGGGGACCCGGTCGCAGCATAGGCTGCTGTGTGACCAGTGTGTCTGTGTTCGCTGAGCACTACCACGAGGGGCCCCGGCCGCAGAATAGGCTGCTCCGTGACAGGTGCGTCGGTGTTTACTGAGCGCTCCCCCGAGGAAACCTGGTTGCAGCATAGGCAGCTGTGTGACCAGAGCGTCTGTACTCACTAAGCGCTATCACGAGGGGATCCGGTCGCAGCATAGGTGGCTGTGTGACCGGAGCGTCTGTGATCACTGGGTCAGAAAGCGGCAGTGTACACGGGTGGTCTTCAGTTTGCCGGCTGTCGGGATCCCGGCGCACAGTATACCGGCGCCGGAATCCCGACAGCCGACATACCAACACTTTTTATCCCTCTTGGGGGTCCACGATCCCCCTGGAAGGAGAAAAAAATATTGTGGCGCGTTACGCAGCGAGCCCGCAAGGGGCTCATTTGTGCTCACCATGCTGTCGGTATGCCGGCGGTAAGGGTACCGGCGCCGGTATGCTGGTCGCTGGGAGCCCGGCCGCCGGCATACCATACTACACCCGTGTACACTACTAGCGTCTGGATCCACTCAGCGCTCGTTAACGTATGATCGATCTTGGAAGCGGGGTGAGTCTCCCTATATCCCAATCTCCTTAGTACGGGTAATACAGCACTTAGGTGGTCATTTCAAGTTGTTTGCTCGCTAGCAGTTTTTAGCAGCCGTACAAACATTATGCCGCCTCCCACTGGGAGTGTAATTTAGCTTAGCAGATGTAATAACGAAAGGATCGCAGAGCGGCTGCAAAGTTTTTTTGTGCAGTTTCAGAGTAGCTCAAAACCTACTCAGCGCTTGCGATCACTTCACATTGTTCAATTCCTGTTTTGACGTCACGAACATGCCCTGCGTTCGCCCAGCCACGCCTGCGTTTTTCCTGGCACGCCTGCGTTTTTTAGAAAACTACCTGAAAATGGTCAGTTGACACCCAAAAATGCCCACATCATGTCAATCACTCTGCGGCCACCATTACGACTGAAAAGCTTCGCTAGACCCTGTGTGAAACTACATCGTTTGATGTAATAGTACGTCGCGCGTGCGCATTGCGTTGCATGCACAGAAGTGCCGTTTTTTTGCCTCATCGCCGCACAGTGAATGAATGCAGCTAGCGATCAACTCGGAATGACCACCTTAGTCTCTATCTACCTTTTGAGTACGAATAGTTAAAGTGTCTATTGCATATGAGTCTGTACCATTACTGTTGTTTCTTTCGCATTGCGTCTGAATACGTTAGATCTGTTTAAACATGATTCAGTAAATGTGTTCTCCTACATAAATAAAATGTTATTTGTAGTTGATAATATACTCATATTGCTTATTATGCTAATGTGACTGCTAGTATTTAGGCTGACTTTACTATATGTCTGTTTAGTCTGTCTTGCAGATCCTCAGTGCTGATGCATGGAGGGTCGGATGAATATCATTTAAAGATTGCAGTCACAAAATTGTGTAGTATACTGTGGAAGTGCTGATTATTTATCATGTATAAGAGCAGCAAATGAGGCTCCACAAGGATTAACATCGGGGTGTAGAGTAGGAGCTTGATCCGAGGGACCAACAGGCTCACAGCTTTGATTGTTCCCAAGATGCACAGCGCCGCCTCATCTATAACCCCGCCTCGTGCACAGGAGCTCAGTTTCAATAACCAGTCCAATGCAGTAGCAGAACCAGAGATGACAATCGCTCGTAGCCAAATACACCACACTCACTACAAAAAAGGGTGTCAGCGGCTAATGCCATACCAACCCAAAGAAGCCAAGTGCGTCAGGGTGGGCGCCTTGTGGAGCCCAGTGTACCTCGCAGAAAGAGATTTAACAATGGTAAGAACTTACCATAAATCTCATTTTCTGCTGCGGGGTACACTGGGCTCCACAAGGATTAACATTGGGGTGTAGAGTAGGAGCTTGATCCGAGGCACCAACAGGCTCACAGCTTTGACTGTTCCCAAGATGCACAGCGCCGCCTCATCTATAACCCCGCCTCGTGCGCAGGAGAACAGTTTCAATAACCAGTCCAATGCAGTAGCAGAACCAGAGATGACAATCGCTCGTAGCCAAATACACCACACTCACTACAAAAAAGGGTGTCAGCGGCTAATGCCATACCAACCCAAAGAAGCCAAGTGCGTCAGGGTGGGCGCCTTGTGGAGCCCAGTGTACCTCGCAGAAAGAGATTTAACAACGGTAAGTTCTTACCATAAATCTCGTTTTCTGCTGCGGGGTACACTGGGCTCCACAAGGATTAACATCGGGGATGTCCTAAAGCAGTTCCTTATCGGAGGGGATGCACTGTAGCGGGCACAAGAACTCAGCGTCCAAAGGAAGCATCCTGAGAGGCGGAAGTATCGAAGGCAGAGAACCTTATGAATGTGTTCACTGAGGACCACATAGCCACCTTGCACAATTGTTCAAGGGTCGTACCATGGCGGGCCGCCCAAGACGGTCCAACAGACATAGTTGAATGGGCTTTAATGGTAGCAGGAGCTGGAAGGCCAGCCTGTACATAAGCATGTGCAATCACCATTCTAATCCATCTGGACAAGGTCTGCTTATTAGCAGGCCAGCCACGTTTGTGAAAACTAAACAGTAAAAAGAGAGAATCAGATTTCCGAATGGAGGAGGTTCTCTTCACATATATACAGAGACCACTCTTAAGATGACTCCCCAGGAGAAGTAAAGGCCGGAACCACAATCTCCTGATTAAAGTAGAAGGAAGACACCACCTTAGGTAAATAACCCGAACGTGTTCTAAGAACCGCCCGGTCACAGTGAAAAATCAGATAGGGGGACTTACAGGATAAGGCACCCAAGTCCGAGACCCTTCTAGCTGAAGTGATAGCTAGCAAAAACAAAACCTTAAAGGGAAAGCCACTTAAGGTCTGCAGACGCAAGAGGTTCAAATGGAGACTCTTGCAAGGCCTCCAGAACCACAGACAGATCAAAAGGGGCCACAGGTGACACATAAGGAGGCTGAATCCGCAACACGCCCTGAGTGAAGGTATGAACATCAGGAAGGGCAGCAATCTTTCTCTGAAACTAAACCGATAAGGCAGAAATGTGAACCTTGAGGGAGGCCAGAAGAAGGCCTAAATCCAGGCCCTGTTGTAGGAAGGCCAACAGTTTGGCCGTAATAAATTTGAAAATGTCATGATTGTGAGATGCGCACCAAGTAAAGTAAGCATTCCAGGCCCTATGGTAAATTCGAGCAGAAGCCAGCTTACGGGCCTTCAATATAGTTTGAACGACCGCCTTAGAAAAACCCTTGGCCCTCAAGACGGAAGCTTCAAGAGCCACACCGTCAAAGTCAGACGGGCCAAGTCCTGGTAAACACAAGGGCCCTGAACAAGGAGGTCTGGTCATTGTGGAAGTAGAAGGGGACGATCTAGCGAGGGGCCCTGTAGATCGGAGAACCAGTGCCATCTGGGCCACGCTGGAGCGATTAGAAGTAGGTTTGCTCCTTCTTGCTTGAACTTCCTCATTATTCTGGGCAGGAGTGACACTGGAGGGAACACGTACGGCAGCCGAAAGTTCCATGGAATAGCCAGAGCAACCACGAATGCTGTCTGAGGATCCCTTGTCCTTGCTTCTAAGACCGGAACTTTGTGATTGTGTCGAGACGCCATCAGGTCCACATCTGGAAGGCCCCACTTGTCCACAAGAAGTTGAAACACCTCTGGATGGAGGATCCATTCTCCGGCGTGTACATCCTGACGACTGAGAAAGTCTGCTCCCAGTTTAGGACTCCCGGAATGAACACTGCGGATATGGCCGTCAGATGGCATTCTGCCCTATGAAGAATCCTTGATACTTCCCTCATTGCCATGTGGCTTCGAGTGCTGCCTTGATGACTGATGTACGCAACCATGGTGGCGTTGTCAGATTGTATTTGAACAGGTCGGTTCTGTATCAAATGCTGGGCCATTGTCAACGCATTGAACACTGCCCGCAGTTCCAGAATATTTATCAGGAGTAGAGACTCTTTCTCGGTCCACCGACCCTGAAGGTAGTATTGTTCCAACACCGCGCCCCAACCTCTCCGACTGGCATCCGTCGTCAGCAGGACCCATTTGAATATCCAGAAGGGTCGGCCCCTGCTCAATCGATGGTCCTGAAGCCATTATCTCAGTGACAGGCGGACCTCCAGAGACAAGAGGATCATATGAGATCTGATCCGGTGAGGCAAGCCGTCCCACTTGGTCAGAATTAATTTCTGCAGAGGGTGAGAATGAAAATGAGCATACTCCACCATGTCGAAAGCCGACACCATGAGACCTAGCACTTGCATTGCCGAATAAATCGACACTTGCGGACGAGATAGGAAGCATCGAATCCTGTGCTGAAGTTTCAGGACCTTCTCCTGAGACAAGAACAACCGCTGGTTGTGAGTGTCCAATAGCGCTCGCAGGTGTACCATGCTCCGAGCAGGAACCAGGGATAATTTCTTCCAATTGACAAGCCACCCATGGGCTATCATGACCTGGACAGTCAGATCTAAACGACACCGGAGAATTTCTGGGGAATTTGCCAGGATCAACGAATCGTCTAGGTACGATAGGATCCTGACCCCTTGACGGCAGAGTGTAGCTATCATGACCGCCATTACTTTGGTGAAAACTCGGGAAGCCGTTGTCAAACCAAAGGGTAACGCCCGAAATTGGTAATGAAGGTTGCCCACCACAAACCTCAGGTACTGCTGATGAGACACTGCAATAGGAATATGCAAAAAGGCATCCTGTATGTCCAGGGAGACCATATAGTCCCCAGATTCCAAGGTCATAACAATAGAGCGTAGCATTTCCATACGAAACATGGAGACCCTCACATGCTTGTTCAAGGACTTGAGATTGAGAATGGACCGCGAGGACCCGTTCGGTTTCGGGACTAGAAACAGCGGTGAACAGAACCCTTTGCCTCGCTGAGCAAGAGACACCCGTACTACCAATCCTGTGGTCAGGAGGGATTGTACCACCAAATGAAGAGTGTTTGCCTTCATCCGGTCAGGCAAAATCAATGAGGGGGACGGTTCTTGAAGGGTACGGCGTAACCTCGAGTGATGACTTCCCTTACCCAGGTATCGGAAGTGGTCTTCAACCATTCCTGAGCAAAACCTAGAAGTCGGCCCCACCACCCTGGGATCCCCCAGAGGGAGGCCTGCCCCATCATGCGGCAGGCTTGTTAGTTTTGGAAGCAGGCTGATGGGCAGCCCAGGCCCGCTTCGGTCTGGGCTTGGCAGGTTTGGAAGCACAAGCTTGCTTCGGATACGCCTGACCTTTTTACCTGGAGGACGAAAGGGCCGAGGGAAAGTACTTTTAGCCTTCTGCGCGGAAGGAGCCGTGCTAGGTAGGCAAGCTGTTTTAGCAGTAGCCAGATCAGCCACAATCTTATTTAGGTCTTCACCAAAAAGAATGTCTCCTTTAAAAGGAAGCACCTCCCGGGTTTTCTTAGAATCCATATCCACTGACCAGGATCTCAAACAAAGGATATGGCGAGCCAAGATGGACATAGTGGCAGCCTTGGCCGCCAGCACCCCGGCATCGGAAGCCGCCTCCTTAAGGTACAGAGAAGCCATGGCAATATATGAGAGACATTGTCTAGCATGATCTGAAGTGTTGGAAGGCAGCTCCGCCTCCAGCTCCATGCTTCAACAGCTTCAGCAGTCCAAGTTGCTGCAATGGTTGGTCTATGCACAGCCCCCGTTAGGGTGTAAATCGCTTTCAAACAACCCTCCACACGTCTATCCGTCGGTTCCTTCAGAGAGGTGACGGTAGTTACTGGCAGAGCTGAGGAAACTACCATGCGTGCCACATGAGAATCTACAGGCGGAGGAGTTTCCCTAATTTTACAAAGCTCTGCAGAGAGAGGATAGCGAGCCAACAGTCTCTTATGCGGTGTGAATTTCATTCCCGGATTTTCCCAGGATTCCTGATGTATGTCAGCCAGGTGTTGAGAATGAGGTAAAACTTGTTTAACCACCTTCTTACGTTGAAATCTGTCTGGATTTTTAGAGACAGCTGCTCAGGTTCATCAGAGACCTAAAGAATGAGCCTGATAGCCTCAATCAAATCAGGGACATCCACCAACGACTTACCTTCCCCATCAAAAGCAACAGAGTCAGTGTCTGTGGGGTCAGTATATGCACCATCCTTCCCAGAGGATGTGTCCGGGACAGCGGTGGATTGAGAGGATGTAGCGGCCCATTTAGAAGATGTCTTAGTCTTCGGTGGGCGAGAGTGAGACTTAGTTTTAGTCAGCGATCGGTTCAAGTGCTATAACTGTGTTGAGATTTGATCTGCCCATTGCTGCAATGGCATAGGAGGTCCCACAGGGGGCGTAAGTTATGGGACTTCTGGTTTGTAGTTATACCAGTCCTCCCATGGCGGGATTTTTCTGGTTATTGATGTTTTACTTTCTGTGATTTTTCTTTTTCCTCTTACCGTTTCTGATTTTTTTTTTCTTTTCTTTATTGACCTATCCGAGATCCTAGCTACAATGCACTGTTATATGGGCACAATATAAACTAGTAACATTCGGAAAACAGAAACTGTCAGTAACTACAAGTTCCACAATGGCATAAATACCATAAAAAGTCCAGGCAGAAGGATGAACGTTGAAACTGGAGGGGGGGGGCAAATGAGACGGGGCAATAGCTAAATAGAGTAGTGCAAGGCGCATCTCACCCGTCATACGACACCCGGAAAGTTCAAGACCACTGCAAACATGAGGAAAAAGTAAAATTTTCAGGTCAACTGGGAAAAAAGAAATCAGGTAACGGAGTCCTGGTTAGCAGCGGGAGCTGTAGAGATCTTCCCCTTGGATTTGTGCACAACTTGCCAGGATGTACTGTTTCCAGAAGGTTGTGGCGATCAGGAGAAGTGAATTCCCAATCAGGAATTTTGATAGACAGGAGACCGAGACCAGAGCAAAACATGGGGAAGTCGGAGGGGGTATGTAAGGTGTGGATTTTCCCGGAAGATGAGACCTGAAGATTAATGGGGTAGCCCCATCTGTATTTCAGCTGACGTTTACGGAGTTCCTCCGTGAGGGGCCGAAGAGCTTTCCTTTGTTGGAGGTTGTGTCAGGAGAGATTCTGGTAGATGGCAATTGGCTCACCGTTAAAGTCCGCTCCATCAAGTAGACGCACTTGGTGGACGTCCTGACAAAAATCTTTAACGAAGTTCTGGAAAAGGGCCCAGCTAACATTATTACATTTGATAGGGCTCATTGTGCCCTTAAACCAAGGGGGCTCCCTACATCCCGCCCACGTGACGTTGCATGCCGTTTGCACTACTACTCTCAAAAAGAAGAGATTATGAATCTGTCTTTCTGATGGCACTGGTACGATCCAGGTAGATCCTTAATGCATGGACCACGTCCAGCGATACATCTCCTGCAGAAAGGCCCGGTACCTGGGAAGCCGGGACTACAATTTCTTCCTTAAGGTGGAATTTAGACACAACTTTCGGAAGATACCCAGATCTAGTTCTGAGAACTCCTTTATCTGGATTAAAAAAAAATCAGAAATGGGGAATGCCATGATAAGGCCCCTAAATCTGATACTCTTATAGCTGATGCCATCGCCAGTAGAAAGAGAACTTTAGCTGTCAACCATTTAAGATCCACTTTATTAAGTGGGTCAAACGGGGCAACTTGAAGGGCTTTCAGGACTTGACTTAAGTCCCAAGGCACTGTAGGAGGAACAAAAGAAGATTGAATGCGCAGCATTCCCTGGAAAAAAGTATGCACCTCATGTAAATTTTCTTTTGGAACCATACAGTCAATGCAGACACGTACACTCACAAGGAAGCCACCTTCAAACCTTTATCCATTCCTGCTTGAAGGAATGCTAACACCCTGGAAACTCTGAAAGACTTAGGGTCCATTTTCCTTTCACTGCACCAATGAATATAGGTTTGCCATAGTCGGTGATAAATGCGAGCTGAGGAAGGTTTCCTTGCTCTGAGCATAGTTTGAATTACCTGTTGTGAGAATCTACTTGACTTCAGGATAGAGGTTTCAAGAGCCACGCCATCAAAGACAGTCGATCCAGATGTCTGTGATAACAAGGACTCTGCATCAGTAGATCTGGATGTTGAGGGAGCAGAAGTGGAACATCCATCGACATCCTCTGCAAATCTGTGTATCAATGTCTTCTGGGCCAAGCCGGAGCTATTCGTATCACGGCACCTTTTCCTTGCTTTATCTTTCTCACCACCCTGGGTAATAGGGTGATTGGAGGAAACACATAAGCCAGATGAAAATCCCATCTCACTGACAGGGCATCCACAAATATAGCTCTGGGATCCTTTTTTCTTGACCCGTATGCAAGCACTTTGTTGTTCAGCCGGGACGCCATGAGATCTATCTCTGGCAATCCCCACTTGTCTACTAGAGTCTGGAAGACCTCCGGGTGTAGAGCCCATTCGCTTGCCTGAATGGCGTGTCGACTGAGAATGTCTGCTTCACAGTTTCGGACTCCCGGAACGAACACTGCGGACAAGTCTGGATGATGATGTTCTGCCCACTTTACTATGTGACTTACCTCCTTCATCGCTTTTCGGCTGCAAGTTCCTCCCTGATGGTTGAGGTACGCTACTGCCGTTGCATTGCTCGAGCGGATCTGGACTGGTTTTCCCTGAAGAATGTCATTTGCCTGAATTAGTGCCATGTATATGGCCCGAAGTTCCAATATATTTATTGGCAGGCAACTTTTGTCCTTGGTCCATTGCCCCTGAAAACACAACCTTCCTGACACTGCTCCCCAGCCCTGGAGACTGGCGTCTATCGTCAGAATTTCCCAATCTGATATCCATCCTTGTCCAGATGGGCTGTCTGTAGCCACCAGGATAATGACCTCACTTCTATCGTAAGAACCATAGTCTGTGTTTTTATTGTCTGATGCAACCCATTCATTTTGGCAAGAATCAGACGCTGCAGAGGCCTTGAGTGGAATTGTGCATACTGCACCATGTAGAATGTTGACACCATCAAACTCATCACGCGCATTGCTGCGTAAATGGATACCTTTTGACTGTGTAACAAGTCCTAAATCCTTGACAGAACCTTGGATACAGTATCTTGTTCAGAGGTAAAATTACTCTCTGATGACTTGAATCCAGTACAGCCCCCAAGTGAGTCATCCGTTGTGACAGAACCAGAGAAGATTTTGCCAGGTTTATGAGCCACCTGTGGTTCTGCAGACACGTTATCGTCTGTTGCAGATGACAATAGGGCAATTCCTGCGTCTGTGCCAGGATTAAAAGATCGTCGAGGTATGGAAATATTCTTATCCCCTGCTGGCGGAGATAAGCTGCCATTATCCCAATATTCTTGGTAAATACTCTGGGAGCTGTGGCTAACCCAAAAGGTAGGGCCTGGAACTGAAAATGCTGTTGGAGGATAGCGAACCTGAGATAGCACTGATGGGACAGTGCTATATGAACATGTAGGTAAGCATCCTGTATATCCCGGGATACCATATAATCCCCTGGCTCAATGGCCAAAATGATGGAACGTAACGTCTCCATGTAAAAACGAGGTACCCAAATGTATTTGTTCAGTACTTTGAGATTGAGATTGAGAATGGGCCGAAATGACGCATTCGGCTTCTAAACTAAAAACAGGTTGGAGGAAAAACCCTGTCCTCACTGTGCAGGAGGAACTGGAATGACTACTTCTGAGTGAAGCAATTTCTGAACTGCCTCTAACAAATGCTTTTTAGTCTTACCAAACTTCTTGTATTGGGCTGCTTTCCATCACTTTTTCCTTTAGTTTTTCCTTGAGACCGAAAGGGTCGAAAAGTCGGAACTTTAGGTTTGAAATTATATGTGGAAGGAATGTGACCTTCTTGGAGTCAGCTTTCCACGTACGTATCCAAACTGCTCTGCGAGCAGCTATTGTTGAAGACTGTTTTATATGAGCAATATGGGATTTTTGCTCTGTAGAGGCTATTGAAAAATCCCCCTGTAATGCATAAGCCCAGGCAGCTATTGCCTTTGCCATCCAAGCTGAAGCCAAGGCTGGCCTTATGACTGCCCCAGACAGGGAAAAAATGTTTTTTAGAAAACCATCCATGACAACGTTTAATGATGTTGAAGGCAAAGGTAATGTAGATTTTCGCACTAATCGAATCACATGCATATCTACTTTAGGAACCTCCCTTTTTAAACAATGCTCAGCTGGAAGAGGATAATTGGAATTCCATTTCTTAGGCATTCTAAACTTCGTATTAGGTGTAGCCCAAGCCTCTTCCATAACTGCCGTCAGCTGATCTGACCCTGGGAACTCGATCTTAACTGTTTTGGGACGTTTAAACACAGGTGCCTTGGTTTTTAACACAGGCTCTGCTGAATCCTCTAAGGATAGAATGGCGTTCATTGCTTTCATTAACTCAGCTATATCCACTGAGCTAAGACCTTCCTCCTTCTCTTCGTATGCCGAAGTAGAATTTATTGAGCTTTCATCTTCCGATGAATCCTCATCTGAATCATGTGTAGCCTGTGAGGGTGAAGATTTAGTTATTATCAGCTTGTTTCTTTTGGGAGGCTGCTGCTGGAAGTGATACAGCATAGGTGAGGTTCTGCATGTAAGGGTTAATAGTGTAACCTATCCCTGGTACAGGAGTTTGAGGAATTATCCGTTCAGCTATACTGGATAAAGTCTGTGCAAACATAGCCCAAGGTGGATCCATCTGCACCTGAATCTGCCTTGTATTTTTCATTAACCCCTGGTGAAAGCGAAAACAATTTGCACACAAACCATCCTGAACCAGATCCTGAGAGGATAACACAGCTTTGCAAGACAAACATGAATATATGAGTGTTGGTATTGCTGTGAGTGTACCTTCCTCACCTTTGCCGCTCTTAAGGTGCATACACAGGGAGAGATTTTGACTATGAGAGATTTCCCTTGAACTGGCTGTAGGAGATTTTGACTAACTTTTCCAGCGATTTTGACTAACTTTACCAGCGATTTTGACTATGAGCGATTTTGGCTAACTCATTTAAGTAAGGGGATGCTTTTTCTTTTCCATCGACCTAGCCAAAATTGACTTGCCTGCACAGTCTATTTTTAGCAGCGATAACGACCTGGTGGGGATGCGCATCGCTATCGCTGGCTGTGTACACACAGAGCGATATGCACTAACTTTCTGAGCGATTTTGACTATATAGTCAAAATCTCTCAGCTATATCGCTCCGTGTGTATGGACCTTTAGACATGATAAATAATCAACACTTCCACAGTGTACTACACAATTGGTGACTGTAATCACTTTAAACTTCTTAAAGTGACATACAATCCGACCCTACCCATGCACCAGCATTGAGGATCGGAATAATCAAACTGATAGAAATATAGTAAAGTCAGCAATCACACTAGCAGTCAGTCACATGTTATACATTAGTATAATAAGCAATATGAGCATAGCATCAACTACAACTACATTTTAAGTATGTAGGACAACATATTACTGCATCATGTTTAAACAGATCTAACGCATTCAGACGCAATTGCGAAAGAAACAACAGTAAATGTATGAAGACTCATATGCAATAGGCACTTATCTAACTATTCGTACTCAAAAGGGTAGACAGAGACTTAGTGCTGTATTACCCGTACTTAGTAGAGTGGGATACAGGGAGATTCACTTCGCTTCTAGGACTATCAATATGTTAGCGAATGTTGAGTGGATCCAGACGCTACTAGTGTACACTGCCGCTCCATGAACCTACAGTGAACACAGATGCTCAGTGAACACCGAAGCACCAGTCACACAGGCGCCTATGCTGCGACTGGGTCCCGTTCGTGTACAGCGTCTGAGATGGAAGCGGGAAAAAAGTTCATGGCGGGAGACTCGGAGGAAACTGGTCATGAACCGGGGGAAGGGGCGACCAGGAGAGCGTCTGACTCCCCACTGCTGACATCAACCCTAGGGATCGCGGCATCATACTATTTCTGGAGCCTCTGATGCCTAAAGCCTAGCGCTGGTGCACCCGTGGTGGCAGCCGCATCAGCAACAGTTTGGTAGTCTCCTCCCAAAACAGTGCGGCTGTGTCCGTATTCCCCTACTACCTGGTAACGTCTGCTGGACCTGCTAGTATATCCGACACAGACGCCCGCCGAAAGAGCACTGTATGCATGAGTAAGCATTGTCGCAACCCGATGGAGAGTTGTTGGAGTGACTCTTTCTAAGGTAAGTATAAGACGCTGTTTAGAAAGATCACTCAAGAAAAAATAGAAAGACTATAAAAATAAAATAAGAAAAACAGCAGCCCTCTGACCATGGCCCGGCTCCTGCCGCACCAAACAAAAAACTGATTTGCCTGAGTAAGGAGGCGGGGATATATGGACGGGCTCGTTGCATGCTGGGAGGCCAGAATAGCTTTGACCGATCGGTGCAAATCCGCTGTCGCTTCATCACATCCCATTGTAATCCTGTGGATAACCTGTGGACCCTGCCGGAGAAAATATGTTATTTTTTGACACTGAGAATCCTGATTTTTAGAATTACATATAGTGTTGCCTCATCCATTGTTAATTTGTTAGGACAGCACTAATTTAGCACATTCAGTATTCAAGATTAACCAATATTAATAGTATCCTGTAGACTTCTGTAGTGGTAGCATTATGTTTCTATGGTGATGGGATTTCAATATTTGAATGACATCAATGTATCCCCAGTACTTGCGGTCTTTTGGCATTTTGGTTCACATAGTGTATGCTATAAAGGTAAGATCTGTTACTGTGGGTTTTATATACTGATGAAAGAACTTAAATAAATGTTCTGAAATGTAACTATAATTTTTGGGGTCAAGGGTAATTTGTATGATTTGTTTTAAGTGCCACCCATGTGGTCTTTGATGTAAAAAGTATTAGTGCTGATGGCGACCCCATGACCTGTCCCCCCTTGCCTACAATGCACTCAGATGCTGCAAGGATACAATGGGAATAGTGTGTAATATCTGCTGCAGTTTATTAACAAAGACATTTAACCCATAGACAGTGACTCCCTGCAGGTAATTTCTCCTGCTCTGGACTGTACACCATTGGCAAATTAGTATGCAAATGATGCCCCTTCCCTACAGAGTACTATAACCTTGGCACAGCTGCACTGTACACTTGGAGAGGGCATGCACTGTGTCAGCAGTTGGTAGATTACTGTTGGCTCTAGAGTGAGGCGCTAATTTAGCAGAATCTGAACACGGACTACTATTTGAGGCATGACTTCTTGCAGCTGCTTCTGCCTGATGAAGATACTGCCAGATCCCGCTTTCACATTGATACCCCTTCCCGGATGTGACATCAATGTGAAAGTGGTAAATCTATCACCATGGACAGTGTAAGAGAGCAGTTTAACAGGACTCCTCCTCCCAGCTTCCACCACATTGGCAGCTGTTGCCTGGTAGCTGAAAGCAGGCGCTCTCAGCTAGGAATGGCCATCAGTGTGGTTTCCATCGATGATGAAATGGCAAGTGACTATCAATGGTTGCCAAAATATGCAATGGATGACCATCAATGTTCTTTGGCTGACTGGCCCATAACATGGAGGTGGGGCTCCGTGTCCCGGCACCTTGTTTAAAAATAATAAAAAAAATGAGTTTTATGGTAAGAGCTTACCTTTGTTAAAACTCTTTCTGCGAGGTACACTGGGCTCCACAAGGATTGGACAATGTGGTGTAGAATAGGATCTTGATCCGAGGCACCAAAAGGCTCAAAGCTTTGACTGTTCCCAGAATGCACAGCGCCGCCTCCTATATCACCCCGCCTCCCAGCACAGGAGCTCAG
Source organism: Pseudophryne corroboree (assembly GCF_028390025.1). Taxonomy (NCBI): domain Eukaryota; kingdom Metazoa; phylum Chordata; class Amphibia; order Anura; family Myobatrachidae; genus Pseudophryne; species Pseudophryne corroboree. Next base: position 218,826,788 of record NC_086454.1, on the reverse strand, counting down.
TTTTTAGTTAACCAGCCCAATGCAGTAGCAGGAAAAGAGACGACAATGGTTAGTAGCCACATACACTACACTCTCACGACAGGAGAAGTGTCAGCGGCTAATGCCATACCAACCCAAAGAAGCTAAGTGCGTCAGGGTGGGCGCCTTGTGGAGCCAGTGTACCTCGCAGAAAGAGTTAACAAAGGTAAGTTCTTACCATAAAACTTGTTTTCTGCTGCGGGGTACACTGGGCTCCACAAGGATTGGACAATGGGGATGTCCTAAAGCAGTTCCTTATGGGAGGGGACGCACTGTAGCGGGCACAAGAACCCGGCGTCCAAAGGAAGCATCCTGGGAAGCGTCAGTGTCGAAGGCATAGAACCTTATCAACGTGTTCCCCGAGGACCACGTAGCCGCCTTGCTCAATTATGATCAAGGGTCGCACCACGTTGGGCCGCCCAAGAAGGTCCAACAGACCGAGTAGAATGGGCCATAATGTGAGCAGGAGCTGACAGACCAGCCCTCACATAAGCATGTGCAATCACCATTCTAAACCATCTGGCCAGGGTCTGCTTGTGAGCAGGCAAGCCACGTTTGTGAAATCCAAACAATACAAAGAGAGAATCAGATTTCCTAACAGAAGCAGTTCTCTTCACATAGATACGGAGAGCCCGTACCACATCCAAAGACCGCTCTTTGGAAGACAAATCAGGAGAGACAAAGGCCGGAACCACAATCTCCTGATTAAGGTGGAACGAAGAAACCACCTTAGGTAAATATCCGGGACGAGTCCTAAGAACCGCCCGGTCACGGTGAAAAATCAGATATGGGGAACTACAAGACAAGGCACCCAGATCCGACACTCTTCTAGCAGAGGCAATAGCCAGCAAGAACACCACCTTAAGGGAAAGCCACTTAAGGTCAGCTGAACCAAGGGGTTCAAATGGAGGCTCCTGCAACGCCTCCAAAACCACCGACAAGTCCCAAGGAGCCACAGGCGGGACATAGGGAGGTTGGATACGCAACACACCCCGAGTGAAAGTATGAACATCAGGTAAAGTCGCAATTTTTCTCTGAAACCACACCGACAAGGCAGAAATATGAAACTTGAGGGAGGCCAGACGCAGGCCTAAATCTAGGCCTTGCTGCAGAAAAGCCAAAAGTTTGGCTGTACTAAACTTGGAAGAGTCATAATTGTTAGATGTGCACCAAACAAAGTAGAAATGCCAAACCCTATGATAAATCCGAGCAGAAGCCAGTTTCCGGGCCAGCAACATAGTTTTAATGACCTCTTCAGAAAAACCCTCAGCCCTCAAGACAGAAGCTTCAAGAGCCATGCCGTCAAAGATAGCCGGGCCAGGTCCTGGTAGACACAGGGGCCCTGAACGAGGAGGTCTGGGCGTTGTGGAAGTAGAAGTGGACGCTCCGACGATAGGCCTTGCAGGTCTGAGAACCAGTGCCGTCTGGGCCAGGCCGGAGCTATGAGAAGCAGATTTCCTCTTTCTTGCTTGAACTTCCGAATTACCCTGGGCAGGAGTGACACCGGAGGGAACACGTACGACAGCCGAAACCTCCAAGGCACCGCCAGCGCATCCACGAATGCTGCTTGAGGATCACTTGTCCTTGCTCCGAAGACCGGAACCTTGTGATTGTGTCGAGACGCCATCAGATCTACATCTGGAAGACCCCACTTTTCCACTAGGAGTTGAAACACTTCTGGATGGAGGCCCCACTCGCCGGCATGTACGTCCTGACGACTGAGAAAGTCTGCTTCCCAATTCAGGACTCCCGGAATGAATATTGCCGATATGGCCGGTAGATGGCGTTCCGCCCAACGTAGAATCCGTGAGACTTCCTTCATTGCCAAACGGCTTCGAGTGCCGCCTTGATGATTTATGTAAGCCACTGTGGTGGCGTCCGACTATACTTGAACAGGACGGTTCTGAATTAAATGCTGGGCCAGGTTCAACGCAATGAAGACCGCCCGCAATTCCAGAATGTTGATCGAGAGGAGAGATTCCTCCTTGGTCCACCGACCCTGAAGGGAGTGCTGCTCCAGCACCGCGCGCCAACCTCTTAGACTGGCATCTGTCGTCAACAGGACCCAGTTGGATATCCAGAAGGGACGACCCCTGCACAATTGTTGGTCCTGGAGCCAACAAAGCAGCGACAGACGGACCACCGGAGTCAATAAGATCATTTGAGATCTGAACCGGTGAGGCAGGCCGTCCCACTTGGCTAGAATCAGCCTCTGGAGGGGGCGAGAGTGGAATTGATCATACTCCACCATGTCGAATGCTGATACCATGAGGCCCAGCACCTGCATTGCCGAATGTATCGACACTTGCGGACGAGAAAGGAAACATCGAATCCTGTCCTGAAGCTTCAGGACTTTTTCCTGAGACAATAACAACCTCTGGTTGTGAGTGTCCAACAGCGCTCCCAGGTGCACCATGCTCTGAGCAGGGACCAGGGAGGATTTCTTCCAGTTGATGAGCCACCCGTGGGCTTGTAGAAACCGGACAGTCATATCCAGATGACACAGGAGAAGATCTGGGGAATTTGCCAGGATTAACAAGTCGTCCAGATACGGCAGTATCCTGACCCCTTGGCGGCGGAGTACCACCGTCATCACCGCCATAACTTTGGTGAAGACTCGCGGAGCCGTTGTTAAACCAAAAGGTAATGCCCGAAACTGGTAATGGATGTTGCCAATAGCAAACCTCAGGTATAGTTAATGTGACACTGCTATAGGAATATGCAGGTAAGCATCCTGTATGTCTAGGGAGACCATGTAGTCCCCAGGTTCCAAGGCCAGAACTACAGAGCGAAGAGTTTCCATACGGAACTTGGAAATCTTCACAAACCTGTTCAATGCCTTGAGTTTGAGAATGGGTCGGGAGGACCCATTCGGTTTCGGGACTAGAAACAGCGGATAATAGTACCCCCGGCTCCTCTGAGCAAGAGGCACTTGTACTACGACTCCTGTATCCAGGAGGGTCTGTACCACCGAGTGAAGAGTTTTTGCCTTTGTCTGGTCCAAAGGGACGTCTGTCTGGCAAAATCGATGAGGGGGTCGGTTTTTGAAGGCTACGGCGTAACCTCGAGTGATGACTTCCCGTACCCAGGCATCTGAAGTGGTCTTCAAAAATTCCTGGGTATACCCTAGAAGCCGGACCCCCACCCTGGGATCCCCCAGGGGGAGGCCCGCACCGTCATGCGGCAGGCTTATTGGTCTTGGCAGCTGGTTGACGGGCAGCGCAGGCTCTTTTGGGCTTCGGCTTACCATGTTTGGAAGTGCGGGCATGCTTATGGTACGCCTGACCGTTTGCTTTACCTGAAGGACGAAAGGGGCGAAAGGACGTACCTTTAGCCTTTGACACAGAAGGAGCGGTATTAGGCAGACAGGCAGTTTTGGCAGTAGCCAGGTCAGCCACTATCTTATTTAAGTCCTCCCCAAACAGAATAACTCCCTTGAAAGGGAGTACCTCCAGGGTTTTTCTAGAGTCCAGATCCACAGACCAGGATCTCAGCCACAATATCCGGCGAGCCAGGACTGACGTAGTAGAGGCCTTGGCTGCTAGGATACCGGCATCAGAAGCTGCCTCTTTAATATATCGAGAAGCTGTGACAATATATGACAAGCATTGTCTAGCATGGTCAGAGGAGATTTCAGCTTCTAACTCCAAGGCCCATGCTTCAATAGCCTCTGCAGCCCATGTAGCTGCAACAGTGGGCCTTTGTGCAGCACCCGTGAGGGTGTAAATCGCTTTCATACAACCCTCCACACGTTTATCCGTAGGCTCTTTTAGAGACTTGACGGTAGTGACAGGTAGAGCTGAGGAAACCACCATCCTAGCCACATGTGAGTTCACTGGAGGAGGCGTTTCCCAATTCTTAGACAGCTCTGGCGCGAGGGGATAGCAAGCCAGCATCTTCTTTTGAGGCACAAACTTCGTACCCAGGCTTTCCCAGGGTTCCTGACGTATATCCACTAGGTGACCAGAGAGAGGTAAAACTTGTTTAACCACCTTCTGACGCTTGAACCTATCTGGTTTCTTAGGAGGGATGGATGGCTCGGGATCATCCATAATCTGCAGAATTAACTTAATAGCCTCCAAAAGATCAGGAACATCCACATGTGAACTACCCTCCCCATCAGCCGTATGTGAGTCAGAACCTGTGGGGTCAGTATATGTGCCATCTTCATCAGACGAGGTGTCAGTGAGAGACGAGGTGTCAGTGACGGCAGTGGATTGTGAGGAGACAAGCGCTCGCTTAGAGGACCTCTTGGACTTAGGCGAGCGTTGGTCAGACTTTTTAGTAGTCAAGGACTGGTTCAACTTCTTTAACTGAGCAGATAAATCGTCCGCCCACGGCGGGTTAGCTGCAGGGACCACATACGGTTGTACCGGCATTGGGGGTCCCATAGGGGGTGTTAGTTTATGAACTAGCGTATGCAGAAGCGTGGAAAAAGCGGCCCACGGTGGGTCAGTATGTGCCTCCGTTGCCACAGTCCCACTGGGTGGCTAGGAGCCCCCAGAACCAGAGCCCACAGCTGCTATATTCTCCTCATATTTGTCTGTGGCTTCAGCAACACCAGCAGTGTGTTCCGCCCAAGAACCGTTACCCTCAGAAGCAGACATGATATAACTTGCAGTATGAGGTAACACAGTACAATTATCAGCAGCACAATATCCCAAACCCCTGCGCAGTGTAGTCAGCACTAGCAGAGATAAAGGAGAGATATGGTGACTAAATCACAGAGAAAAATACGTAATACAGTATATCTTTGTGAAAATCCTATATTAGATAACACCTGACGCACCAAGCCCCCTCAGGTTATGGAATATAGGGATAGCAAGATGAGTGAAAGACACGGAATGGACACCACTCAGCTATCAATGCACACACAAATAGTCACAGTTTGTACAATGCAGAGGTTATTACAGACAATAATACTGCACTGGACTAGCTTACACAGCTATATAACAATAGATATAACAGTACACAGTAAGAACTGGATGTATATCACAGGGTAATTGTACTATAAAACCCTGACTAAATGCACTCTTTCTTAACTATCACTGTCTAAAAAGGCAGGTAAAATACTTAAGTGTCATGTAAAGTCACAGCGCTGACAACCAGGCGGCTTTACATAGGAGGATTTTCCCAAGCAGTCCCAGGAACAGTGAGCTGAGGGATAATGGCGCCGCAGACACTGACAGGGAGTGAGGAAAAGACAGATATGCAGCTACAGGGCGGGAACACTTGCTAGAAATGGCGCCTTGGGGCTGGGGGCGGGGCTTCAGGTCTAATCCTTATCCCCTCTGCTGGCAAAACCACCGGGTACTGTGGGCGATATAAAAATTAGTTTAGAGAGAAAACCTGACCTGCACCCATGCCCTGGTGATCTAGTGGGATCGCCTGTACTGCCTCCCGCTGACCACGCCGGATCGCGATAAAGACCGGGTCTCACTTACCACCTCCCAAAGCGCGGCCACGCGATCCTGGAGAGCCCCAGCCGTGTGTGTCTTACGTGAAGAAAACCGGAGCCTTCGCTGTAGGTACACGGCAACCAGGGCTCGGGAGTGTACAGCGCCGGTGGGGAGAGCTGGAGCTGCAGCAGTGAATGTCACAAGACATTTACCACAGCTGCTGCCCTTGAAGTCTTCACTTTTTACCTCATAAAAATCTTTTCTCAGGGCTGCTTGGAGCAGCCCCTCTATTAAGTGCCTGCTTACTGCAGCACCCGCTGACAAACTGAGCTCCTGTGCTGGGAGGCGGGGTGATATAGGAGGCGGCGCTGTGCATTCTGGGAACAGTCAAAGCTTTGAGCCTGTTGGTGCCTCGGATCAAGATCCTATTCTACACCCCACTGTCCAATCCTTGTGGAGCCCAGTGTACCCCGCAGCAGAAATTTGGTTATGCTGTGCCATAGATGGAAGGGAAATCCTTTTGTTTTTCCTCATCGATGGCAAAAGCATTCAACAACGTCCATAAACCAATGATAACTATGAATCACTGATGGTTGATGGCCATCCCTACTCTCAGCTGAAGGATGGATGGGAGATGGAACAGGCTCTGCTGCTGGACTGGGCCAAGGTGAAAACAGTAGTGGAACTACATGTAAAAAAAAAACACTTGGCCTGCTGGATTCCCCCACACTACCTACCCTCTCTCCCCCTGGAAAGTCTACGCTCGATCTGCTAATTAATGTAGTGCCAGGCAGGGTGATACAGTTATTGGCTCTATTGTAGTCCAAGTGAAACAGGGATACCTATAAGGGGTTCACAGACCAGAAGCAGCAGCTCACTTAAACTGTTAATGTTTAAAAAGGAGTGATCCTCAAGTATTCTGACAAAAGGAGACATTCTGATTTTTTCACAATAAATAGTTACAACACTCTCCTTTCCCATTTTTCTTTTCTCAGTCTTGTCATGTCTCTTCTTTTGATGCAAACTTGCCTTGCCCAGACTCCAACATGTTTCTTCTATTTCTGTATTATATTATTTACAATTGAAAATGTAGATAACAGAATAAAAATGTTTATGTATATTACCGTTACCCCCTTTTGAATATTGGAATTTTGAATAAGGAGTGTGGACAAGAGGCTGGCCAGAGATGTGCCTCTGTGCCACCTATTTTTGAAAGGTTTAAAGCCATTTTCTTCTAAGGGGTATATTCAATAATAGTCGGGTCCATTCCGACATGCAGTTGTCGGAATGGACCCGACAACCCCTATTCAACAGAGCGGCCAAATCAGACGGTCAGATTTTGGCTGTTCCCTGTTTCCTCACCTGCTGCTGCTGTCAGCGCTGCGGGTGCACTGACAGCAGCGGCAGAGGGAGCTGTCAGCGACGCCGGGGGTGTAGGGGGAACGGTCAGCAGTGCCAGGGGTGAGGGGGGAACGGTAAGCGGTGCCGGAGCTGAGGGGGAAGCGGTCAGCGGCACCAGAGCGGAGGGGGAAGCAGTCAGCGGAGGTGAAGAGATGTCTGTGGCGCCGGGGGCGGGGGAGAGCAGCGGAGGAGATGGAGCGGACGGGGGAGGAGAGGAGGAGACGGGGGGAGCAGCGGCTGCAGGAGTGGAGGCTCACGGCAGCGTCCATCCGGCTCCAGCAAGTGGGTCGTCCCTGCTCTCCTGTCTCCTGCTCTCAGTTAACTTATCTCAATACGACTTTTTTTAAAGTCAGATTGAGATTGTCGGAAACGGTATTGAAGTGTGGAATCTTATATAATATATATTTATTATATCATATATTGATTTATGCTTTATGTATCTTACCTCTGCAAATATATTATAATAGGCTTACAAATTAGGTTGGCTCATAGCTAAAGGGGCAGAGATTAGCACTAGTCCAATCACACAGCAATGTACATTATATGAACATTCCTATACATATGCATGTGATTGGCTCATTTGGGTTTAGGAATTATATATCTACTTGTCCAAGAGATATGTCAAGGTAAAGTGTAATTATACTTTACAGAGATATATAATCCTGGCTCATTGACTATGTGGGTATGAATATAGCTACTGAAAACAATTACTGTCCAAGCAATACATCTGTGCACATGGTAAATATACTTTATGCAGGGATGTATCCTTCTGGCTCATTTGATATATCAATGCTCTATACCTTAGGGGTATACATATATTGTCCAACTTTGCAGAGCCTTATATAATATATGCAGATTTGTATGATTTAGAGATTCCAAAAAATGAGTTTGAACCATGGAATAATAGCTCTATTTCAATAACACTTTATTCTAGGTATACAAAATACAAGATATGAAAAACACAATGATAATAAATCCTATAATTATTATTAACTGCAGTACATATTAAACAAACACAAACAATATTACAAACTTAAACAATTAACACACATACTGTACACTTGCAAGAATTATTGAGGGTTAAATGCATAGCTACCTTCTTCTGATGTCTTAGGATCCTTCCTTGTCTCTTTCCCTCTGCACTAACTAAAGACTGCTCCAAACCCTGTCTTATATCCCAACTTTAACAATCCCAATTTACATATTCAAAGGTGTTGTAAAACATATCAGATAATTTGTTCAACAGTGACGAGCAGGGGGTGAATTCTGGAGTCATAGCGTCTGATATTTGTTTATCTATCAAGGTTTTCCTTTGGTTATTTTGGAGTGTAAATACTGCTAGTGTTCATCAACATTTGAGACTTCGTTAATTCAATTGATCCTAGGAGTCATTGTCTCAAAGCAGAAGGCCGAATAACATACATTGCTCAGGATATGCAGATTCCTGATTGTAGTCTTAGGCACTTCCTTGCGCATGCCATTACCTGTGTGCCTTTGAAGTGACCTAAACCAAGTGGCTTGCTGATTTTATCTATCAGAATCAAATTATTCATTTGCTACAGACATATATCTGTATGTAGACATTGCATTACATTATTCCCTACTATGCCTATACACACAAAAGCATACACATTACCTCATACATTCAAACTTATTTCATATCTATTCCTTACTATATATATCCAGTATACTGTTCATTATGGTTACATCGCCTATTTATAATGAATTATATTTTGATTCAGACAACATCCATTGCCCTAATATTATATTGAGTGCGGACAATTACCTATATGTCAACAGTCGCCCCCTTGTGGCCATGAGAAATTATTTTGATTGGCCACACATTAAACTAGCGTAATTGCTTCCAAATACATTTCAAAATTTCTTCAAAACATAACTTTTGTTGTAACCATAATATATACCATAAGTGTAATAATAATAACCATTGTGATTTTAAAAATCTATAAAAATTCTTAGCTTACCTAACCTTATTCTACTTTTACTTTTAACTAAAGCAGACAAGACTGAGGTTTTTATTCAGTATTCATGAGGAAAACTAATTTCTACAGACATTTGGAATACCATAGCCCAATTGTAGACCTTTTTTTTCTGTATCTGGATCAGTACGTTTGGACATTTTTGCTGTTCTTGGCTGTAGCAATTTACTGGGAGAGTAATGTCATCTGCGTGGTTTGCTTGCCATTGGAGACGTATTACGTTTGCATCATGAAGGCAGTTGAAGTAGAATTCTTCATAGCAGCTGCTCCTTTGCTTGCCATTTCGCTGTTTGAGGCAGAGGGCTGTGTACGTCGAGTGCTGTGTCTTGAACATTCAGTACTTGTGACGACCCTCAGTAATGGTCTTTATACAGTCCTTAGCAGTTCTGTTTCCTTTGCGTTTATCCAATGCCGCAGTTGTGACCAGTGTCCATATTGCTTTGCACAAAACAGGTTGTGATTTTGAATAGAACAGGCATATATGAAACAGTCTTTTTTTTTTTTTTTTTTCTCTTTCTTTCTTTCTTTCTTTCTTTCTTTCTTTCTTTCTTTCTTTCTTTCTTTCTTTCTTTCTTTCTTTCTTTCTTTCTTTCTTTCTTTCTTTCCTTGTTAATAGTAGGTCTTAATTGTCTTCGGGCAATAGTACCACAAATGGCTGTGAGTAGTACACCTACTCTGTTCTGTATTTCCTCACTGAATAAATTACCATGCAGTCTTAAGTCTCCTTATTCTACCTTGAACCTATTTATACATCTCAATCTTAAATAACCCTATACCAGTTTAACCCATATAAAGGCGTTTTCTATCCTACCTATATTTTAACTAATAATTATTTAAAATGCTTTTGATGTGTATATAGTAACATCCTATCAATACAATAAATGAATACAATTTTGCTTCAAACAGATATTAAAGATCATTTAGGAATGGCTTTGACTAAATCTAATTCCATCCAGTATTAGATATTTAATTACTTTTGAAGCTTTTACGAAGGAAGCATAGGTAGTATCTACTGTGTAATATAAAAAAAAACATAAAATATTTACAAGGTATATAATACAATGATATAAAATATATATATATATATATATATATATATATATCAGACAAATGTTTACATATATATTTGATTAAGGTATATGAAGGGATGAGACAGTTCTGTATAATCACAGTGATGAGATGTGCTGTACACTGTTGTGGGAGTGTACATGTAGTAAGTAATGATTACTTGTGATGAAAGGGTTAATGAAAACCTTCCCCTTTCTTGTGAAACTGGAAAACTCCTTGAGGATTTGTCCATATATCAGTCTTTAGGGATGCTATGTAGATTTTGCTGGATAGCAGCGATGAAAGGGTTAATGAAGACCTTTTCCCTTGTAAATTGGAGTCTTTTTGGAGTCTTGCACCATTCTGTATACAGGTTGCCAGGATTACTATGAATCAAACAAAAATACATACAATGAATATCACAGATATTTATACAGTGATTTAACATAGCTTGCTATGCATTCTGTCCTATCTGCTGCATGTTATCAGGTACAGAATTTACAAATGTGTCTTTAAAGATTGAAGAACAAACAAACAAACAATTGTTTCTGGCCTGTGCCAATCTTTCCTGTCACATTGTGTGTCAATGACAGCACAATTGTCGCTGCAGATATGATGCTGGTTTAATTTGGAAACTGTGGCTGTTTGAACATCAAAGCAAACAATGGCTACATTGGATCTAACAAGTAAAGGAATGATACTACCGTATTCACTTGTGACCATACTCCCTTGTGACGTAGCCTGGGCCCAGACTGTCTTCAACCATAGCGTTTGCTGCTTGGCATGGCTCCTTAGTCTGGAAGAATCTTGGAGCTTCTGAAAAAACCTACTTTTGTGGGGAGAGAAACTTGTTAGACTTTGCCAAATATGTATTGCAGGTCCCAGGGCTTTCTGTCTTTCCACACCTGTAATAAAATGGTTATGGCACCAGGGCATAAAAACATTTTCATCCTGGTGATCCTTTTTGTCATTGTTAATTGGTGTGTGGTTTGCAGAATGACACTCTGCATGTGGTCTCTCTGAGAGCATGCAAACATTTGCACCATCACTAGATGTCTCTGAGTGTTGTGTGGGGGTTACAAAAGTTTGGGAACCTTGTTTGTAAACATGCATTCCTGAATTAATTTCATGGATTTCCCCTTTAAACATGTTTCCAGGTAAATACATTTCAAGGTTTGCAACTCTGGTTGCCATGGGAGTTTTCACCATGGGGAACTTCTCCACCCCTGTGTGCACTGTACTGCTGCTATCAGTGTTTAAATCTGCTGACAATTCACCTTTGCCTAAGGGCATAACAAATTCTTCATTTACATTGGGAACTCTGAGAGTGTATTCAGCAGAATACTCATAATCTGAGTTACAATAATCTTCCCCTTTAGTAGAAACAGTATAGGGGACATCTCCTATTGCTGCTACCTCCTTTACATTAATGTGCTGTCTGATGATAGACACATCCTGCACATTGCTACTTTCTTCCTTTACCAAAGAGGCTGTTCTGCTGGTGGTCTGTGTGACCATAGCAGACTCTGTGTGCTGCACATGGACAATGCTGTCCTGAGTCTCACCTACATCTACAATGTTCTCCCTTGTACTTTCTTTTATCTCCTCCTGAGAGGTCATGACAGTTTGCTTACAATCTGCCAGGCTTTTTGCTTCTGCCCCAAACTTTTTCTGTTTATTTTTCTGTTTAAGGGACTTAAATAATGAATGCATTTTTGCATTAATGGTCAGGCACGCCTTACGAAGACGTGAACCTGATTCTTCTTTACATTTCTGTTTGGCTTCTAAAGCCGCAGTTCTGCGCATTTTTCTTAATGCTACAGAAAACTTTTGCATTTTTAACATTGCAATCATTCACAATGCTAAATTTTTATATTCTTTGTTTTTAGTACCCACGGTATCCTCTCCTTAAGATTGACCGGTGTCTTAAGGTTAAACTCTAATACCTGGTACATTTATTTGGAAATACTCATTTCCACTGTGCACATTTTCTATTCTAGGCCTTTAAATTCTTTATTCTCATTTGTAACCTATTCCACTGTGATCTTGTACTTTGCCAGCAGGCTTATAGCCATTGGTGCTGCTTCCTAATAGATATTATGTTAGTTTAAAATAGATACCAAATTATTCCATGGTCCCATCTGGGGTGCCAATTATTGAAGTGTGGAATCTTATATAATATATATTTATTATATCATATATTGATTTATGCTTTATGTATCTTACCTCTGCAAATATATTATAATAGGCTTACAAATTAGGTTGGCTCATAGCTAAAGGGGCAGAGATTAGCACTAGTCCAATCACACAGCAATGTACATTATATGAACATTCCTATACATATGCATGTGATTGGCTCATTTGGGTTTAGGAATTATATATCTACTTGTCCAAGAGATATGTCAAGGTAAAGTGTAATTATACTTTACAGAGATATATAATCCTGGCTCATTGACTATGTGGGTATGAATATAGCTACTGAAAACAATTACTGTCCAAGCAATACATCTGTGCACATGGTAAATATACTTTATGCAGGGATGTATCCTTCTGGCTCATTTGATATATCAATGCTCTATACCTTAGGGGTATACATATATTGTCCAACTTTGCAGAGCCTTATATAATATATGCAGATTTGTATGATTTAGAGATTCCAAAAAATGAGTTTGAACCATGGAATAATAGCTCTATTTCAATAACACTTTATTCTAGGTATACAAAATACAAGATATGAAAAACACAATGATAATAAATCCTATAATTATTATTAACTGCAGTACATATTAAACAAACACAAACAATATTACAAACTTAAACAATTAACACACATACTGTACACTTGCAAGAATTATTGAGGGTTAAATGCATAGCTACCTTCTTCTGATGTCTTAGGATCCTTCCTTGTCTCTTTCCCTCTGCACTAACTAAAGACTGCTCCAAACCCTGTCTTATATCCCAACTTTAACAATCCCAATTTACATATTCAAAGGTGTTGTAAAACATATCAGATAATTTGTTCAACAGTGACGAGCAGGGGGTGAATTCTGGAGTCATAGCGTCTGATATTTGTTTATCTATCAAGGTTTTCCTTTGGTTATTTTGGAGTGTAAATACTGCTAGTGTTCATCAACATTTGAGACTTCGTTAATTCAATTGATCCTAGGAGTCATTGTCTCAAAGCAGAAGGCCGAATAACATACATTGCTCAGGATATGCAGATTCCTGATTGTAGTCTTAGGCACTTCCTTGCGCATGCCATTACCTGTGTGCCTTTGAAGTGACCTAAACCAAGTGGCTTGCTGATTTTATCTATCAGAATCAAATTATTCATTTGCTACAGACATATATCTGTATGTAGACATTGCATTACATTATTCCCTACTATGCCTATACACACAAAAGCATACACATTACCTCATACATTCAAACTTATTTCATATCTATTCCTTACTATATATATCCAGTATACTGTTCATTATGGTTACATCGCCTATTTATAATGAATTATATTTTGATTCAGACAACATCCATTGCCCTAATATTATATTGAGTGCGGACAATTACCTATATGTCAACAACGGGGCTAAAAACTGTCGGGTTTGGCCCCGCTTCCGACAATGCACGCTGATCGGCGGCTGAAGCCGCCGATCAGCGTGCATTCCGACAAGTCGGGTTTTCCGACTTGTCGGAATAAATGGGGCCGTAATTAATAGGTCGGAACCCCTTCCGACCTAAAACTGTCGGAAACTGCTGTCTTTCCGACAAGACGGAAGCTTCCGACAGTAATTGAATATACACATAAGTCTAATAATGTCGGGAGAATGGTTATATGTCATCAGATTTGCAGATATAATTTATCTACCACCTATTTATCTTTGCCCAGCACCATACTCTGTCTGACATGGTAGAAATACCTTTTGGAGGAACCACTTGAAATCCCAGTAATTGGGATCAAAACCCAGTCTTGGTAGAGGAAAGTCAGTCTACAGTGACCTCACAGCTGTAAATGCAATCTTAGAACAGCGTAATCTTTGCCTTTCCACTCTCCAGACTCATAATTCACGCCCCTTATGTTGCATTGGGTGGTTTTTAATGACAAGATGCACCCAGCCAACTGCTATACATAAAAAAAAAAAAAAAAAAGACAGACACTGGTCTCTTACCAAGAGGATTTCAATTGCTCCCAGTATATACATGGCTCCGGCAAATGTCGTGCCTAAATAAAAGCAGAGACCCACAGCTCCTCCAAATTCTGGACCAAGGGATCGAGAAATCATGAAGTATGAACCACCAGCTGCAAATGAGAAGCAATTTCACTAGATTTGTTTTGGTTTGTCTGTTTATAATACGAATTTACTCACCGGTAATTCTATTTCTCGTAGTCCGTAGTGGATGCTGGGAACTCCGTAAGGACCATGGGGAATAGCGGGCTCCGAAGGAGGCTGGGCACTCTAGAAAGATCTTAGACTACCTGGTGTGCACTGGCTCCTCCCACTATGACCCTCCTCCAAGCCTCAGTTAGGTACTATGCCCGGACGAGCGTACACAATAAGGAAGGATTTTGAATCCCGGGTAAGACTCATACCAGCCACACCAATCACACCGTACAACTCGTGATATGAAACACAGTTAACAGTATGAAACAATAGAGCCTCTCAACAGATGGCTCAACAATAACCCGATTTAGTTAACAATAACTATGTACAAGTATTGCAGACAATCCGCACTTGGGATGGGCGCCCAGCATCCACTACGGACTACGAGAAATAGAATTACCGGTGAGTAAATTCTTATTTTCTCTGACGTCCTAGTGGATGCTGGGAACTCCGTAAGGACCATGGGGATTATACCAAAGCTCCCAAACGGGCGGGAGAGTGCGGATGACTCTGCAGCACCGAATGAGAGAACTCCAGGTCCTCCTCAGCCAGGGTATCAAATTTGTAGAATTTAGCAAACGTATTTGCCCCTGACCAAGTAGCTGCTCGGCAAAGTTGTAGAGCTGAGACCCCTCGGGCAGCCGCCCAAGAAGAGCCCCCTTCCGTGTGGAATGGGCTTTTACAGATTTTGGCTGTGGCAGGCCTGCCACAGAATGTGCAAGCTGAATTGTACTACAAATCCAACGAGCAATAGTCTGCTTAGAAGCAGGAGCACCCAGCTTGTTGGGTGCATACAGGATAAACAGCGAGTCAGATTTTCTGACTCCAGCCGTCCTGGAAACATATATTTTCAGGGCCCTGACAACGTCTAGCAACTTGGAGTCCTCCAAATCCTTAGTAGCCGCAGGCACCACAATAGGCTGGTTCAGGTGAAACGCTGACACCACCTTAGGGAGAAACTGGGGACGAGTCCTCAATTCTGCCCTATCCATATGGAAAATCAGATAAGGGCTTTTACATGATAAAGCCGCCAATTCTGACACTCGCTTGGCTGAAGCCAAGGCCAATAACATGACCACTTTCCACGTGAGATATTTCAGATCCACGGTTTTTAGTGGCTCAAACCAATGTGATTTTAAGAAACTCAACATCACGTTGAGATCCCAAGGTGCCACAGGAGGCACAAATGGGAGCTGAATATGCAGCACTCCTTTCACAAATGTCTGAACTTCAGGTACTGAAGCTAGTTCTTTTTGAAAGAAAATTGACAGAGCCGAGATCTGTACCTTAATGGAGCCCAGTTTTAGGCCCATATTCACTCCTGCTTGCAGGAAATGCAGAAATCGACCTAGTTGAAATTCCTCTGTTGGGGCCTTTTTGGCCTCACACCATGCAACATATTTCCGCCATATGCGGTGATAATGCTTTGCTGTAACTAGAGATGAGCGGGTTCGGTTTCTTTGAATCCGAACCCGCACGAACTTCACTTTTTTTTCCACGGGTCCGAGCGACTCGGATCTTCCCGCCTTGCTCGGTTAACCCGAGCGCGCCCGAACGTCATCATGACGCTGTCGGATTCTCGCGAGACTCGGATTCTATATAAGGAGCCGCGCGTCGCCGCCATTTTCACTCGTGCATTGAGATTGATAGGGAGAGGACGTGTCTGGCGTCCTCTCCATTAGAATAGAGATAGATAGATTAGATAGAGAGAGATTGTGCAGAGTCGCAGACAGAGTTAGTTTACCACAGTCAGTGACCAGTGCAGTTGCTAGTTAACTTTTATTTAATATAATATATCCGTTCACTTCTCTCTGCTATATCCGTTCTCTGCCTGAAAAAAAAAACGATACACAGCACAGTCAGTCACACAGTGTGACTCAGTCTGTGTGCACTCAGCTCAGCCCAGTGTGCTGCACAGTCATCAATGTATAAATTAAAAGCTTATAATTAATTGTGGGGGAGACTGGGGAGCACTGCAGGTTGTTAGCAGGAGCCAGGAGTACAATTATATTAATTAACAGTGCACACTTTTGCTGCAGGAGTGGTGACCAGTGCCTGACCACCAGTATAGTATTGTTGTATACTACTAATATCTCTTTAAATATCAACCAGTCTATATTAGCAGCAGACACAGTACAGTGCGGTAGTTCACGGCTGTGGCTACCTCTGTGTCGGCACACGGCAGGCAGTCCGTCCGACCAGAATTGTATTATTTATTATTATATACCTACCACCTAACCGTGGTTTTTTTTTCATTCTTTATACCGTCATAGTGTCATCCTAATTGTTACGAGTATACTACTATCTCTTTATCAACCAGTGTACAGTGCGGTAGTTCACGGCTGTGGCTACCTCTGTGTCGGCACACGGCAGGCAGTCCGTCCGACCAGAATTGTATTATTTATTATTATATACCTACCACCTAACCGTGGTTTTTTTTTCATTCTTTATACCGTCATAGTGTCATCCTAATTGTTACGAGTATACTACTATCTCTTTATCAACCAGTGTACAGTGCGGTAGTTCACGGCTGTGGCTACCTCTGTGTCGGCACACGGCAGGCAGTCCGTCCGACCAGAATTGTATTATTTATTATTATATACCTACCACCTAACCGTGGTTTTTTTTTCATTCTTTATACCGTCATAGTGTCATCCTAATTGTTACGAGTATACTACTATCTCTTTATCAACCAGTGTACAGTGCGGTAGTTCACGGCTGTGGCTACCTCTGTGTCGGCACACGGCAGGCAGTCCGTCCGACCAGAATTGTATTATTTATTATTATATACCTACCACCTAACCGTGGTTTTTTTTTCATTCTTTATACCGTCATAGTGTCATCCTAATTGTTACGAGTATACTACTATCTCTTTATCAACCAGTGTACAGTGCGGTAGTTCACGGCTGTGGCTACCTCTGTGTCGGCACACGGCAGGCAGTCCGTCCGACCAGAATTGTATTATTTATTATTATATACCTACCACCTAACCGTGGTTTTTTTTTCATTCTTTATACCGTCATAGTGTCATCCTAATTGTTACGAGTATACTACTATCTCTTTATCAACCAGTGTACAGTGCGGTAGTTCACGGCTGTGGCTACCTCTGTGTCGGCACACGGCAGGCAGTCCGTCCGACCAGAATTGTATTATTTATTATTATATACCTACCACCTAACCGTGGTTTTTTTTTCATTCTTTATACCGTCATAGTGTCATCCTAATTGTTACGAGTATACTACTATCTCTTTATCAACCAGTGTACAGTGCGGTAGTTCACGGCTGTGGCTACCTCTGTGTCGGCACACGGCAGGCAGTCCGTCCGACCAGAATTGTATTATTTATTATTATATACCTACCACCTAACCGTGGTTTTTTTTTCATTCTTTATACCGTCATAGTGTCATCCTAGTTGTTACGAGTATACTACTATCTCTTTATCAACCAGTGTACAGTGCGGTAGTTCACGGCTGTGGCTACCTCTGTGTCGGCAGTCGGCAGGCAGTCCGTCCATCCATAATTGTATTATTATTATAATATATACCACCTAACCGTGGTTTTTTTTTCATTCTTTATACCGTCGTCATAGTGTCATACTAGTTGTTACGAGTATACTACTATCTCTTTATCAACCAGTGTACAGTGCGGTAGTTCACGGCTGTGGCTACCTCTGTGTCGGCAGTCGGCAGGCAGTCCGTCCATCCATAATTGTATTATTATTATAATATATACCACCTAACCGTGGTTTTTTTTGCATTCTTTATACCGTCGTCATAGTGTCATACTAGTTGTTACGAGTATACTACTATCTCTTTATCAACCAGTGTACAGTGCGGTAGTTCACGGCTGTGGCTACCTCTGTGTCGGCAGTCGGCAGGCAGTCCGTCCATCCATAATTGTATTATTATTATAATATATACCACCTAACCGTGGTTTTTTTTTGCATTCTTTATACCGTCGTCATAGTGTCATACTAGTTGTTACGAGTATACTACTATCTCTTTATCAACCAGTGTACAGTGCGGTAGTTCACGGCTGTGGCTACCTCTGTGTCGGCAGTCGGCAGGCAGTCCGTCCATCCATAATTGTATTATTATTATAATATATACCACCTAACTGTGGTTTTTTTTGCATTCTTTATACCGTCGTCATAGTGTCATACTAGTTGTTACGAGTATACTACTATCTCTTTATCAACCAGTGTACAGTGCGGTAGTTCACGGCTGTGGCTACCTCTGTGTCGGCAGTCGGCAGGCAGTCCGTCCATCCATAATTGTATTATTATTATAATATATACCACCTAACCGTGGTTTTTTTTTCATTCTTTATACCGTCGTCATAGTGTCATACTAGTTGTTACGAGTATACTACTATCTCTTTATCAACCAGTGTACAGTGCGGTAGTTCACGGCTGTGGCTACCTCTGTGTCGGCAGTCGGCAGGCAGTCCGTCCATCCATAATTGTATTATTATTATAATATATACCACCTAACCGTGGTTTTTTTTTCATTCTTTATACCGTCGTCATAGTGTCATACTAGTTGTTACGAGTATACTACTATCTCTTTATCAACCAGTGTACAGTGCGGTAGTTCACGGCTGTGGCTACCTCTGTGTCGGCAGTCGGCAGGCAGTCCGTCCATCCATAATTGTATTATTATTATAATATATACCACCTAACCGTGGTTTTTTTTTCATTCTTTATACCGTCGTCATAGTGTCATACTAGTTGTTACGAGTATACTACTATCTCTTTATCAACCAGTGTACAGTGCGGTAGTTCACGGCTGTGGCTACCTCTGTGTCGGCAGTCGGCAGGCAGTCCGTCCATCCATAATTGTATTATTATTATAATATATACCACCTAACCGTGGTTTTTTTATACCACCTAACCGTGGCAGTCCGTCCATAATTGTATACTAGTATCCAATCCATCCATCTCCATTGTTTACCTGAGGTGCCTTTTAGTTCTGCCTATAAAATATGGAGAACAAAAAAGTTGAGGTTCCAAAATTAGGGAAAGATCAAGATCCACTTCCACCTCGTGCTGAAGCTGCTGCCACTAGTCATGGCCGAGACGATGAAATGCCAGCAACGTCGTCTGCCAAGGCCGATGCCCAATGTCATAGTACAGAGCATGTCAAATCCAAAACACCAAATATCAGAAAAAAAAGGACTCCAAAACCTAAAATAAAATTGTCGGAGGAGAAGCGTAAACTTGCCAATATGCCATTTACCACACGGAGTGGCAAGGAACGGCTGAGGCCCTGGCCTATGTTCATGGCTAGTGGTTCAGCTTCACATGAGGATGGAAGCACTCAGCCTCTCGCTAGAAAACTGAAAAGACTCAAGCTGGCAAAAGCACCGCAAAGAACTGTGCGTTCTTTGAAATCCCAAATCCACAAGGAGAGTCCAATTGTGTCGTTTGCGATGCCTGACCTTCCCAACACTGGACGTGAAGAGCATGCGCCTTCCACTATTTGCATGCCCCCTGCAAGTGCTGGAAGGAGCACCCGCAGTCCAGTTCCTGATAGTCAGATTGAAGATGTCAGTGTTGAAGTACACCAGGATGAGGAGGATATGGGTGTTGCTGGCGCTGGGGAGGAAATTGACCAGGAGGATTCTGATGGTGAGGTGGTTTGTTTAAGTCAGGCACCCGGGGAGACACCTGTTGTCCGTGGGAGGAATATGGCCGTTGACATGCCAGGTGAAAATACCAAAAAAATCAGCTCTTCGGTGTGGAGGTATTTCACCAGAAATGCGGACAACAGGTGTCAAGCCGTGTGTTCCCTTTGTCAAGCTGTAATAAGTAGGGGTAAGGACGTTAACCACCTCGGAACATCCTCCCTTATACGTCACCTGCAGCGCATTCATAATAAGTCAGTGACAAGTTCAAAAACTTTGGGTGACAGCGGAAGCAGTCCACTGACCAGTAAATCCCTTCCTCTTGTAACCAAGCTCACGCAAACCACCCCACCAACTCCCTCAGTGTCAATTTCCTCCTTCCCCAGGAATGCCAATAGTCCTGCAGGCCATGTCACTGGCAAGTCTGACGAGTCCTCTCCTGCCTGGGATTCCTCCGATGCATCCTTGCGTGTAACGCCTACTGCTGCTGGCGCTGCTGTTGTTGCCGCTGGGAGTCGATGGTCATCCCAGAGGGGAAGTCGTAAGCCCACTTGTACTACTTCCAGTAAGCAATTGACTGTTCAACAGTCCTTTGCGAGGAAGATGAAATATCACAGCAGTCATCCTACTGCAAAGCGGATAACTGAGTCCTTGACAACTATGTTGGTGTTAGACGTGCGTCCGGTATCCGCCGTTAGTTCACAGGGAACTAGACAATTTATTGAGGCAGTGTGCCCCCGTTACCAAATACCATCTAGGTTCCACTTCTCTAGGCAGGCGATACCGAGAATGTACACGGACGTCAGAAAAAGACTCACCAGTGTCCTAAAAAATGCAGTTGTACCCAATGTCCACTTAACCACGGACATGTGGACAAGTGGAGCAGGGCAGGGTCAGGACTATATGACTGTGACAGCCCACTGGGTAGATGTATGGACTCCCGCCGCAAGAACAGCAGCGGCGGCACCAGTAGCAGCATCTCGCAAACGCCAACTCTTTCCTAGGCAGGCTACGCTTTGTATCACCGCTTTCCAGAATACGCACACAGCTGAAAACCTCTTACGGCAACTGAGGAAGATCATCGCGGAATGGCTTACCCCAATTGGACTCTCCTGTGGATTTGTGGCATCGGACAACGCCAGCAATATTGTGTGTGCATTAAATATGGGCAAATTCCAGCACGTCCCATGTTTTGCACATACCTTGAATTTGGTGGTGCAGAATTTTTTAAAAAACGACAGGGGCGTGCAAGAGATGCTGTCGGTGGCCAGAAAAATTGCGGGACACTTTCGGCGTACAGGCACCACGTACAGAAGACTGGAGCACCACCAAAAACTACTGAACCTGCCCTGCCATCATCTGAAGCAAGAAGTGGTAACGAGGTGGAATTCAACCCTCTATATGCTTCAGAGGTTGGAGGAGCAGCAAAAGGCCATTCAAGCCTATACAATTGAGCACGATATAGGAGATGGAATGCACCTGTCTCAAGTGCAGTGGAGAATGATTTCAACGTTGTGCAAGGTTCTGATGCCCTTTGAACTTGCCACACGTGAAGTCAGTTCAGACACTGCCAGCCTGAGTCAGGTCATTCCCCTCATCAGGCTTTTGCAGAAGAAGCTGGAGGCATTGAAGAAGGAGCTAACACGGAGCGATTCCGCTAGGCATGTGGGACTTGTGGATGCAGCCCTTAATTCGCTTAACAAGGATTCACGGGTGGTCAATCTGTTGAAATCAGAGCACTACATTTTGGCCACCGTGCTCGATCCTAGATTTAAAGCCTACCTTGGATCTCTCTTTCCGGCAGACACAGGTCTGCTGGGGTTGAAAGACCTGCTGGTGACAAAATTGTCAAGTCAAGCGGAACGCGACCTGTCAACATCTCCTCCTTCACATTCTCCCGCAACTGGGGGTGCGAGGAAAAGGCTCAGAATTCCGAGCCCACCCGCTGGCGGTGATGCAGGGCAGTCTGGAGCGACTGCTGATGCTGACATCTGGTCCGGACTGAAGGACCTGACAACGATTACGGACATGTCGTCTACTGTCACTGCATATGATTCTCTCAACATTGATAGAATGGTGGAGGATTATATGAGTGACCGCATCCAAGTAGGCACGTCACACAGTCCGTACTTATACTGGCAGGAAAAAGAGGCAATTTGGAGGCCCTTGCACAAACTGGCTTTATTCTACCTAAGTTGCCCTCCCACAAGTGTGTACTCCGAAAGAGTGTTTAGTGCCGCCGCTCACCTTGTCAGCAATCGGCGTACGAGGTTACATCCAGAAAATGTGGAGAAGATGATGTTCATTAAAATGAATTATAATCAATTCCTCCGCGGAGACATTGACCAGCAGCAATTGCCTCCACAAAGTACACAGGGAGCTGAGATGGTGGATTCCAGTGGGGACGAATTGATAATCTGTGAGGAGGGGGATGTACACGGTGATATATCGGAGGGTGAAGATGAGGTGGACATCTTGCCTCTGTAGAGCCAGTTTGTGCAAGGAGAGATTAATTGCTTCTTTTTTGGGGGGGGTCCAAACCAACCCGTCATATCAGTCACAGTCGTGTGGCAGACCCTGTCACTGAAATGATGGGTTGGTTAAAGTGTGCATGTCCTGTTTTGTTTATACAACATAAGGGTGGGTGGGAGGGCCCAAGGATAATTCCATCTTGCACCTCTTTTTTCTTTTCTTTTTCTTTGCATCATGTGCTGATTGGGGAGGGTTTTTTGGAAGGGACATCCTGCGTGACACTGCAGTGCCACTCCTAGATGGGCCCGGTGTTTGTGTCGGCCACTAGGGTCGCTAATCTTACTCACACAGCTACCTCATTGCGCCTCTTTTTTTCTTTGCGTCATGTGCTGTTTGGGGAGGGTTTTTTGGAAGGGACATCCTGCGTGACACTGCAGTGCCACTCCTAGATGTGCCCGGTGTTTGTGTCGGCCACTAGGGTCGCTAATCTTACTCACACAGTCAGCTACCTCATTGCGCCTCTTTTTTTCTTTGCGTCATGTGCTGTTTGGGGAGGGTTTTTTGGAAGGGCCATCCTGCGTGACACTGCAGTGCCACTCCTAGATGGGCCCGGTGTTTGTGTCGGCCACTAGGGTCGCTTATCTTACTCACACAGCGACCTCGGTGCAAATTTTAGGACTAAAAATAATATTGTGAGGTGTGATGTGTTCAGAATAGGCTGAAAATGAGTGTAAATTATGTTTTTTGAGGTTAATAATACTTTGGGATCAAAATTACCCCCAAATTCTATGATTTAAGCTGTTTTTTAGGGTTTTTTAAAAAAAACACCCGAATCCAAAACACACCCGAATCCGACAAAAAAAATTCGGTGAGGTTTTGCCAAAACGCGGTCGAACCCAAAACACGGCCGCGGAACCGAACCCAAAACCAAAACACAAAACCCGAAAAATTTCCGGCGCTCATCTCTAGCTGTAACATCTTTCCTGGCTTTAATAAGCGTAGGAATGACTTCCTCCGGAATGCCCTTTTCCTTCAGGATCCGGCGTTCAACCGCCATGCCGTCAACGCAGCCGCGGTAAGTCTTGGAACAGACAGGGGCCCTGCTGCAACAGGTCTTGTCTGAGCGGCAGAGACCACGGGTCCTCTGAGATCATCTCTTGAAGTTCCGGGTACCACGCTCTTCTCGGTCAATCCGGAACCACGAGAATTGTGCTTACTCCTCGCTTTCTTATTATTCTCAATACCTTTGGTATGAGAGGTAGAGGAGGGAACACAAACTGACCGGTACACCCACGGTGTCACTAGAGCGTCCACAGCTATCGCCTGAGGGTCTCTTGACCTGGCGCAATACTTCTCTAGTTTTTTGTTTAGGCGGGACGCCATCATGTCCACCTGTGGACGACCCTATTGATTTACAATCATTTGGAAAACTTCTGGATGAAGTCCCCACTCTCCCGGGTGGAGGTCGTGCCTGCTGAGAAAGTCTGCTTCCCAGTTGTCCACTCCCGGGATGAACACTGCTGACAGTGCTAGTACATGATTCTCCGCCCATCGGAGAATTTTTGTGGCTTCTGCCATCGCCGTCCTGCTTCTTGTGCCGCCCTGTCGATTCACATGGGCGACTGCCGTGATGTTGTCTGACTGGATCAGCACCGGCTGGTGTAGGAGCAGGGATTTTGCTTGACTTAGGGCATTGTAAATGGCCCTTAGTTCCAGAATATTTATGTGAAGGGCAGTCTCCTGACTTGACCATAGTCCTTGGAAATTTCTTCCCTTTGTGACTGCCCCCCAGCCTCGTAGGCTGGCATCCGTGGTCACCAGGACCCAGTCCTGTATGCCGAATCTGCGGCCCTCCAGAAGATGAGCACTGTGCAGCCACCACAGAAGAGACACCCTGGTTCGTGGAGACAGGGTTATTAAACGATGCATCTGAAGATGCGATCTGGACCACTTGTCCAACAGGTCCCACTGAAAAATTCTGGCATGGAACCTGCCGAATGGAATTGCTTCGTAAGAAGCTACCATCTTTCCCAGGACCCGCGTGCAGTGATGCACCGATACCTGTTTTGGTTTTAGGAGGTCTCTGACTAGAGAAGACAACTCCCTGGCTTTCTCCTCCGGGAGAAACACTTTTTTCTGGGCCGTGTCCAGAATCATTCCCAGGAACATCAGACGTGTCGTGGGGACCAGCTGTGACTTTGGGATATTCAGAATCCAACCGTGCTGGCTCAGCACTTCCTGAGATAGTGCTACTCCCACTAACAACTGTTCCTTGGATCGTGCCTTTATTAGGAGATCGTTCCAGTATAGGATAATTAAAACTCCCTTTTTTCGAAGGAGTATCATCATTTCCGCCATAACCTTGGTAAATACCCTCGGTGCCGTGGAGAGTCCAAACGGCAGCGTCTGGAATTGGTAATGGCAATCCTGTACCACAAATCTGAGGTACTCCTGGTGAGGATGGTAAATGGGGACATGCAGGTAAGCATC
Organism: Pseudophryne corroboree; assembly: GCF_028390025.1. NCBI lineage: Eukaryota > Metazoa > Chordata > Amphibia > Anura > Myobatrachidae > Pseudophryne > Pseudophryne corroboree. The sequence continues at coordinate 218,801,960 of NC_086454.1, read as the reverse complement.
CTTGATGTCCAGGGATACCATGTAATCGCCCTCGTCCAGGCTTGCAATAACCGCCCTGAGAGATTCCATCTTGAACTTGAATTTTTTTATGTGTGTGTTCAAGGATTTCAAATTTAAAATGGGTCTCACCGAACCGTCCGGTTTCGGCACCACAAAAAGTGTGGAATAGTAACCCCGGCCTTGTTGAAGTAGGGGTACCTTGATTATCACTTGCTGGGAATACAGCTTGTGAATCGCTGTTAGCACCGCCTCCCTGTCTGAGGGAGCAATCGGCAAGGCGGATTTTAGGAAACGGCGGGGTGGAGTCGCCTCGAATTCCAGCCTGTATCCCTGAGATACTATTTGAAGGATCCAGGAATCCACCTGTGAGCAAGCCCACTGATTGCTGAAATTCCTGAGGTGGGCCCCCACCGTACCTGGCTCCGCCTGTGAAGCCCCACCGTCATGCGGCGGACTTGGAAGAGGAAGCGGGGGAGGACTTTTGTTCCTGGGAACCTGCTGTTTGCTGCAGCCATTTTCCCCTGCCTCTGCCTTTTGGAATCTGCATCTCCAGTCCACTGGCGAGTCCATAAGCATCTCCTAGCAGAGATGGATAATGCACTTACTTTAGATGCCAGCCGGCAGATTTCCCTCTGTGCATCTCTCATGTATAAGACTGAGTCTTTGATATGGTCAATTGTTAACAGGATCGTGTCTCTGTCTAACGTGTCAATATTTTCTGACAGTTTATCTGACCACGCAGCGGCAGCACTGCACATCCATGCTGACGCAATAGCTGGTCTGAGTATAATGCCTGAGTGTGTATATACAGACTTCAGGATCGCCTCCTGCTTTCTATCAGCAGGTTCCTTAAGGGCAGCCGTATCCTGGGACGGTAGTGCCACCTTTTTAGACAAACGTGTGAGCGCTTTATCCACCCTCGGGGGTGTTTCCCAACGTAACCTATCCTCTGGCGGGAAAGGGAACGCCATTAGTAGCTTCTTAGGAATTACCAATTTCTTATCAGGGGAAGCCCACGCTTCTTCACACACTTCATTTAATTCATCTGACGGGGGAAAAACTACAGGTAGTTTTTTCTCCCTAAACATAATACCCTTTTTTGTGGTACCTGGATGTAAATCAGAAATATTTAACACCTCTTTCATTGCCTCAATCATGCAGTGAATGGACTTAACTGGCATTAAATTTGACTCATCGTCGTCGACACTGGTGTCAGTATCCGTGTCGACATCTACTTGTGCCACCTGAGATAGCGGGCGTTTCAGAGCCCCTGATGACTTTTGAGACACCTGGACAGGCACGAGCTTTAGACTCGGCTGTCCCACAGTCGGCATGTCGTCAAATTTTTTATGTAAGGAGTCTATACGTGCACTCATTTCCTGCCATAATACCATCCACTCAGGTGTCTGACCCCCAGGGGGTGACATCCCTGCTAAAGGCATCTGCTCCTCCTCCACATCATTATCCTCCTCAAACATGTCGACACAGCCGTACCGACACACTCCACACACACAGGGAATGCTCAAACAGAGGACAGGACCCACAAAAGCCCTTTGGGGGGACAGAGTAAGAGTATGCCAGCACACACCAGAGCGCTATGTATATATACAGGGACTAACTGAGTTATGTCACTAATAACTGCTTTTCAATATAATATACTGTATACAGTGCCAATTTTAATGCCCCCCCTCTCTTTTCCCTCTTACTGTACTGTAGAATTGCAGGGAAGAGCCAGGGAGCTTCCTTCCAGCCAAGCTGTGAGGGAAAAATGGCGCCAGTGTGCTGAGGAGATAGGCTCCGCCCCTTTTTCGCGGCGTATTCTCCCGCTTTTTATGTGATTCTGGCAGGGGTATTTACCTCATATATAGCCCCAGGGGCTATATATTGAGGTATTTTAGCCAGCCAAGGTGTTTTTATTGCTGCCTCAGGGCGCCCCCCCCAGCGCCCTGCACCCTCAGTGACCGGAGTGTGAAGTGTGTATGAGGAGCAATGGCGCACAGCTGCAGTGCTGTGCGCTACCTTGGTGAAGACAGGATGTCTTCATGCCGCCGATTTTCCGGACCATCTTCTTGCTTCTGGCTCTGTAAGGGGGACGGCGGCGCGGCTCCGGGACCGAACATCAAGGCTGGGCCTGCGGTCGATCCCTCTGGAGCTAATGGTGTCCAGTAGCCTAAGAAGCCCAATCCGGCTGCAAGCAGGCGAGTTCGCTTCTTCTCCCCTTAGTCCCTCGCTGCAGTGAGCCTGTTGCCAGCAGGTCTCACTGAAAATAACAAATTCTAAGACTATAACTTTCTAAGAGCTCAGGAGAGCCCCTAGTGTGCATCCAACCTCGGCCGGGCACGAAATCTAACTAAGGCTTGGAGGAGGGTCATAGTGGGAGGAGCCAGTGCACACCAGGTAGTGTAAGATCTTTCTAGAGTGCCCAGCCTCCTTCGGAGCCTGCTATTCCCCATGGTCCTTACGGAGTTCCCAGCATCCACTAGGACGTCAGAGAAATAATGAAATACTGTAAAATTTTGTTTGAACATAATACACATTTGTCCAACATTAGGATTGTTGCTGTATTATATCAAAGATCAAAAGATACATCATCTACCAGGGGCATTTTAAGAGAGGAGGGGGCCCTTGTGCACATTCCATGTGGACCCCCTCCTCTCTGCAGCACTGTAGATTATGTGCATGTCTCCGGAAACATCTCTACTGCACATTCCCAAATCACTTTGCATATGGGCACCACACCATTTTCGGAATGTTTTCTTCAGCAGCAGCAGATTCAACACAAAATTCTGTACAGGTAAGAAATGCAGGGTATGCACCCATTGTTCACACTCCTATGGCATCTACTCATTCATCTCAATATACAGTAGTGTGCAGCAAAAGTATGTTTTAATGGGATGTAGTTATGTAGTTATGTTACCGCCAGTCACATTACCTCCCCCTACATCCCGACACCTCGCTATCCTGATGGTCGGCATGCCAACCAACAGGGACTATTTCCACTCGTGGGTGTCCACGACACCCATAGAGCGGTCACCACCGAGCCCGAAAGGGGCTTGTTGCGCTCGCCCCTCCCCTCCCCCCGTCGGCATTCCGCTGCCAGGATACTGGGGTTGGTATGCTGACCGACAGACTCCTGACTGCCTGTCATGCAATACAAATAAATTTTAACTTACAATTAGAAATAAAATGATGTCACTGTATATAGTATACTGTATTTAAATTGGGTATACATTTTATTTAAGGATTTTGTATGTGTCAGCTTGTTTTCTCAACCTAGCAATTCAATCTGGAGCTCCCATGTTAGTAAATAGATAATATATGTATATGTAAATTCCATTTAAACCTTTCTAAAAAAAAAATAAAAAAAAATATGGACTACCCAGGCACCAGCTCAGAATCCTGTGCTCGCCACATTTCAGACCACAGGTTCTATTCCCACTCAGTTGGTGGCGTGGATCCACCAAGCGAGTGGGAATGGGGGAGGGGGGTGTCGGAATTTTCGACCGCCAGTAAAATGTTGAATGCATGGATTCCAGCGTCAGTCTCCTGAACGCAAGGTTCCCGACCACTGGCATTTGAATACATCCCACACATACACCTCTGTTATTTCCTAGGTCAATCACTTTATAACTTAATACCACTTCTACAGACAGGGATACCATCATTACTGTATATTATGATTTTAACCATATCAATATTTTGAATCTTAACATTGTCACGGTTTACATTATGACTGCATCCCATAATATATTTATATTGATATACGGTAATAGGATTTTGATACCTACCGGTAAATCCTTTTCTCCTAGTACGTAGGGGATGCTGGGGAAGACATCAAGACCATGGGGTATAGACGGGATCCGCAGGAGACATGGGCACTCTAAAGACTTTTCATTGGGTGTGAACTGGCTCCTCTCTCTATGCCCCTCCTCCAGACTTCAGTTGAAGGAACTGTGCCCAGGGAGACTGACATTCCGAGGAAAGGAATTACTTAACTAGCGGTGAGATATCTACCAACTCACACCCTCAACCATGCCGCACACATGGCATTCAACATAACACACGCCAACAGGCATGAACCAATTGCAGCAACATGCTGAACTAAAATAACACAACTTGTGTAACTGTAATGATTAAACTGCATGTAAAATACGCACTGGGATGGGCGCCCAGCATCCTCTACGGACTAGGAGAAAAGGATTAACCGGTATGTATCAAAATCCTATTTTCTCATACGTCCTAGAGGAGGCTGGGGACGACATCAAGACCATGGGGACTATACCAAAGCTCCAGTAAGGGCGGGAGAGTGCAGATGACCCTGCAGCACCGATTGACCAAACTTGAAGGTCATCATCGGCCAAGGTGTCAAACTTGTAGAACTTAGCAAATGTGTTTGACCCTGACCAAGTAGCTGCTTGGCAAAGTTGTAGTGCCAAGACCCCCCGGGCAGCAGCCCAGGATTAGCCCACTTTCCTAGTGAAGTGGGCCTTTACCGACGTCGGTAACGGCAATACAGCCGTAGTATGAGCTTGATGAATTGTATTTCTAATCCAACGTGCAATAGTCTGCTTGGAAGCAGGACAGCCAATCTTGTTGCGAGCATACAGGACAAACAGAGCCTCTGTTTTCCCTTTACGAGCCGTTCTAGCGACATAGATTTTCAAAGCACTAACCACATATAGAGATTTTGAATCAGTGAATGTGTCAGTAATTAAGGGGCACTACAATAGGATCGTTTATGTGGAAAGAAGAAACCACCTTCGAAAGAAAATGTTGCCGAGTCCTCAACTCTGTCCTATCCTCATGGAAGATCAGGTAAGGGCTCTTGTGAGACAAGGCCCCCAATTCAGACACCCGCCTTGCGGATGCCAAAGCCAAAAGCATCACCACTTTCCAAGTGAGAAACGAGAAACGTCAACTCTATCTTTTGTAGAGGCTCAAACCAATCCAACTGAAGGAACTGCAATACCACGTTAAGGTCCCATGGTGCCACTGGAGGTACGAATGGAGGCTGGATGTGCAGAACTCCTTTCACAAAGGTCTGAACCTCTGAAAGAGAGGCCAATTGTTTCTGGAAAAACACTGACAAGGCCGAAATCTGGACCTTGATTGATGCCAATCGGAGGCCCGCCTCCACACCATCCTGCAAAAAGTTGAGAAAATGTCCTAAGTGAAACTCTTCCATAGGAGCTTTCATGGATTCACACCAAGATACATATTTTCTCCAAATACGGTGGTAATGTTTTGACGTTACTCCCTTTCTGGCCTGAATAAGGGTGGGGATGACCTCCTCGGGAATACCCTTCCTGGCTAGGATACGGCGCTCAACAGCCATGCCGTCAAACGTAGCCGCGGTAAGTCTTGGTACACGCACGGCCCCTGCTGCAGCAGGTCCTCTCGAGGAGGAAGAGGCCGAGGATCTCCTATGAGTAACTACTGAAGATCTGGGTACCAAGCCCTCCTTGGCCAGTCTGGGGCAATGAAGATTGCTCGTACCCTTGTTTTTCTTATGATCCTGAGTACTTTTGGGATCAGCGGAAGTGGAGGGAAGACATACACTGACGGAAACACCCACTGGGTCACCAGTGCATCCACTGCTACTGCTTGAGGGTCTCTCGACCTGGAACAGTATCTCTGAAGCTTCTTGTTGAGACGAGACACCATCATATCTATTTGAGGAACTCCCCAAAGACTTGTCACCTCTGCGAAGACTTCTTGGTGGAGGCCCCACTCTCCTGGATGGAGATCGTATCGTGTCTGCTGAGGAAGTCTGCTTCCCAGTTGTCTACTCCCGGAATGAATATTGCCGACAGAGCTTGTAGATGTTTTTCTGCCCAGCGGAGGATTTTTGTCGCCTCTGCCATTGCTGCTCTGCTTTTCGTTCCGCCCTGCCTGTTTATGTATGTCACTGCTGTTACATTGTCCACCTGGATCTGCACGGGACGGTCTTGAAGAAGATGTAACGCTTGTTGAAGGCCATTGTAAATGGCTCTTAGCTCCAAAACGTTTATGTGAAGGCAGGCTTCCTGTTGTGACCAACGTCCCTGGAAGTTATCTCCCTGAGAGACTGCTCCCCAGCCTCGGAGACTTGCATCCGTGGTTACCAGGACCCAGTCGTGAATCCCGAACCTGCGTCCCTCTAGTAGGTGAGATCTGTGTAACCACCACAGGAGCGAAATCCTGGTTTTTGACGACAGGATTATCTTTCTGTGCATGTGTATGTGTGACCCGACCACTTGTCCAACAGGTCCCACTGGAATACTCTGGCATGGAACCTGGCAAACTGTATGGCCTCGTAGGCCGCCACCATCTTCCCCACCAACCAAATGCACTGATGGATCGACACACTTGATGGTTTCAATATCTGTTTTACAATTTTCTGGATTTCCAGAGCCTTTTCCAGCGGAAGAAATACTCTGAACTTCTGTGTCCAGAATCATCCCGAGGAAAGACAACCTTGTCGTCGGTTCCAACTGTGACTTTGGGTAATTTATGATCCACCCGTGTTGTTGGAGTATTGACAGAGAGAGTGATATGTTTTGTAACAACTGCTCCCTGGATCTCGCCTTTATCATGAGGTCATCCAGATAAGTAATTATATTGCCTCCTTTCTGACGGAGAACCATCATCTCCGCCATTACCTTGGTGAATACCCTTGGCGCCATGGAGAGCCCGAAAAGGTAACGTCTGGAATTGGTAATGGCAATCCTGAACCGCGAATCTCAGATAAGCCTGGTGAGGAGGATAAATGGGAACATGCAGGTAAGCATCCTTTATGTCCACCGACACCAAGTAGTTCCCCTCCTCCAGACTGGCAATCACTGCCCGAAGTGATTCCATCTTGAACTTGAACCTTTTTAGGTAACAATTCAGATCCTTTAGATTTAGGACCGTTCTAACTGAGCCGTCCGGCTTTGGAACCACAAAGAGGCTTGAATAACAACCCCTCCCTTGTTTTGACAACAGTACCAGGACTATGACCTGGTCTTGACATAATTTTTGGATTGCCGCTGTTACTGCTTCTCTTTCTGACGGAGAAACTGGCAAGGGAGCTCCAGCGTCATGCTGGGGATTTGGCAGAAGTAGGGGGGGACTTCTGCTCTTGGGAACCTGGAGCCGCTGTGGGCTTCTTTCCCCTTCCACTTCCCCTTCCACTACCTGCAAAGAAGGGGGAACCTCTCATCTTTTTGTATATATTGGGACGAAAGGACTGCATTTGCGGGTGATAGGTCTTTTTTGCTGGTGCAGAGGGCAAAAATGTCGACTTACCTGCGGTAGCTGCCGAGACTAACGCATCCAGGCGATCGCCAAATAAGGCCTCACCTTTATATGGGAGAGCCTCCATGTTTCTTTTGGAATCTGCACCCGCGTTCCACTGGCGAATCCACAACGCCCGCCTAGCCGATACTGTCATGGTAGCGGCCTGTGAACTCAATAGCCCAATATACTTAATTGCTTCCAGCATGTAGGCGGCAGCGTCCTTGATATTCCCTAACTTAAGGAGTATCTCATCTTTATCGATCGTGTCAATTTCTGATGACACGCTTTCTGACCATTTTTCAATAGCGCGACTCACCCATGCGCAGGCAATAGTGGGCCTGATCAGTGAACCATTGGTAACATAAATGGATTTCAATGTCGTTTCCATTTTGCGGTCTGCCGGCTCTTTAAGAGAAGCCGTGCCAGGAGCAGGGAGAATTACCTTCTTTGTCAACCTGGAAAGTGCACTGTCTAACACAGAGGGTGACTCCCACTTTTTCCTGTCCTCAGACGGGAAAGGGTAAGCTATGTGAATCCTTTTGGGAATATGAAATCTTTTATCAGGATTCACCCACATCCCTTCAAACAGAGCATTTAGTTTGTATGAAGGAGGGAACGTGACTTTGGACTTCTTTTCCTTACATAAATATGCCTTCTCCTGAGGTACAGGAGTGGATTCTGTAACCTCCGACACGTGCCTTAGAGCCACAATCATATATTGTATATTTTTTGCCAATTTATGGTCTATCTCTCTGGATTCACTATCGTCGACACAAGAGTCAGAATCCATGTCGGTATCAGTGTTTACAACATTTGCAAATGGTCACTTATGTGACCCAGAGGGGCCGCCCGCATAAGGAATAACATCATCCTGAAAAATCACATCTTCCACAGATTTTCTCCAGCATGCAGCCTTAGATTCAGACTTATCTAATCTACGGTTAATCAGATGCATACTGTCACGTATCTCTTTCACCCATGCAGGCTCTTGGTGTGCCGGTAGCGCCACCACATTACAACTCTGCGTCCCTAAAATGGCTTCCTCCGGGGAGGTACTCCCTGCCTCAGACATGCCTCACACGTGTACAGCACACCAACAGACACACTAGGACTTATTTTGGGGACAGACCCACAGTAAAATCTGTCAGAGGGACACAGGATAGGAGCAGCCAGTTCACAATCCCAGCGCCAGTATTTCCTGTGAACACAGTATGTCCACAGCCCAACAGTGCTTTTTAAATAGTAATATACACTATCAAATGCAGCACAATCGCCCTGTGCCCCCCTTAATAGCACCCTGTACTTGTCAGAAGTGGAGGAGAGGACAAGCGTGTTCCCTGCAGTCTGAGGAGAGAGAGAAAATGGCGCTGAGTAGTGTGCTGGCTGCCCGAGGAAGAAGCTCCGCCCCGCAATGGCACGTCCTTACACTACTAAAAACACTAATATTTATACTGGCGGGGGGTAGGGCTGTGCCAGCGGCAACTTATGCCCCCTTTTAGCCAATTTAAGGTATTTTTCTTGCTGCCCAGGGCCCCCCCACGCCCTGCACCCTGTAGTGCCTGTGTGTGTGGGCGGCAATGGCGCGATGCGCTCCCGCCAGCCGCGCCGCACCTCAGCCGTCACTAACTTGATAGAAGATCATTCTTCTTATACTCACCTGTCTTCTGGCTCTGTGAGGGGGGTGATGGCGTGCTGTGGGAGTGAGCATCTAGACACGGCTAGCGTTCAGTACCCTTCAGGAGCTAATGGTGTCCTGTCAGCCAGAAGCAGAGCCATAAAACTCTTAGGAAGTTGGTTCTGCTTCTGTCCCCTCAGTCCCACGAAGCAGGGAGTCTGATGCCAGCAGATCTCCCTGAAAATAAAAAATCTAACATAAGTCTTTTCAGAGAAACTCAGTAGAGCTCCTCAGAATGCATCCAGTCTGCCTGGGCACATTTCTACAACTGGAGTCTGGAGGAGGAGCATAGAGGAAGGAGCCAGTTCACACCCAATGAAAAGTCTTTAGAGTGCCCATGTCTCCTGCGGATCCCGTCTATACCCCATGGTCTTGATGTCGTCCCCAGCATCCTCTAGGACGTATGAGAAATTTAATATTTTACATTTATTCATCTATAGAAATTAGATTGTGATTGATTTATTAAGTTGCTTGCATTTTTAATTTAGGTTTTGAAATAAAAGCTATGCAATTGATGTGTTTAATGTTATTGGAGGCAGTAGGTTTTTTATACAGTTTACAGATGTGGATTGTAATTACCTGGTACTACACCATTTGTGGCGATGGCACTCATCGATATAGCTGTGAGTAGGGTCTAAATGAAAATAAAAGAGTGAGATAACGAAAGGGGGGGGGGGGAACAAAGGGCAGATGTAGGACTTATAAAGAAAGGGAAGAAGCATATAGATAAAATTTTACAGCAAGGAGTAATAACTTTTCAAACATAAATTTAATTATTCAACATAAGATAAAAATTACAATTGCTTGCATATGTTTAACATACTGTATGTAGCACCCATGTAAAGATAAAAGCATGTTAGGCAACAAAATGCGTAATTAAGTGATTCAGGTCCAGTATATTCTCTTTGCTTTCTGGATTTCCAGGATAAACAAAGAGAGTGACTTAGACTGGCTCCATGTGTATTTTTGACCAAGCAACCCAGTCCTATTGTACACATATTGTTATAAGACACTACTTAGAAATACTATTCTGACACAGAGTGAGTGCTGTTAAAAAGACACTGAAATGGGACACTTACTGTATGTATTGTCGATCTTCATGCTTTCATCAGTCAATACAGATGTGTCCTCATGCATCTTGCCTCAATATGTCATGCAGCGGGAGAAGCCTGGCATGAGTGAGCTGACAGGTCCTGTGTGACTCCATTAGAGTTTGGTGTCTTTTTATTTTGAGGAAAGCAGCTTTTGCCGATTAAAATGATGTGCGGCATGCCTATAGTTTGTGTGTGATCGCACCTGTATCTGCATGCGAAATGCTACGTTACAGTGATTTCTAGGAAAACTATATAGCATAGCACTTAATATGCAGATACAACAGCACACATATATCATTTTAATCAGCATAAACTGCTTGTGCATCCTATTCACATCGTTTTGTGAATAAGACACATTGTAATGGAAAAATGTCACATAAAAAGACGCTCAGTGCTACCAAGACATGTTACGGCATGGCGTGACTAGAAGGACTGTTTAACATGCACGGAGGTTAGATGTAAGTGGACACATCTGTATGACAACAATATGAACAGGACAATACAGATACTGTCCTGAACCATGCTAAATTATGTAGAGCTATTTTACTAAGTGGGTTCTCTGTTAGTGAAACCCAAACATTGAGAATATTCCAGAAAGATCTTAAGAGAGTGCTAACTGACAAAACCAGACTAAATAAACGTAAAGGAATTGCTAGAATGTGTTCTTCTATATGGATTACATGCAATAAAACAATAAAAATTATTATAAAAAGCCTTTAAAAACTGTTGTATATATATCTTCATTTGCTTGAATTGCCAGCCTATTATATGTGTGTTGATTTACTGATCCAATGAATATGAAAATAAACTCACTAACAAAATGCACTTAACAATTCATAAAACAATACATAAATGAAAAAAATGTTTATGGCTTACACTTGGTGTTTACATATGGTGTTTACGAAACCGCAACTATAGAAGAGATGGAATATATTCCGTTTATACCCCTCTCGGCATGAGCTCAAAGGTGAGATGCTTCCAATGTGACAATTAAATGAGGCACCTGCACTCTACACGTTTCATCCTACACAGGACTTCTTCAGGGGTATACATCTTAAAGGTGATCCAAATAAAGGTAAATGGGTTACAATATTTTGTCACCGTTTTAAACATAAACAACACAACAATTCTGAATGACATACAATTTGTACATTGATAAAGGATGGTACCATTAAAATTAAGCTTGCGAGCAGGGCCTTCCTACCTCTATGTCTGTCTGATTTTACTCAGTTTTGTTCTATTACTGTTGTTATAATTGTAAAGCGCAACGGAATATGCTGCGCTCTATAAGAAACTGATAATAATAATAATAATAATAGGATTTTAATACCTACCGGTAAATCATTTTCTCTTAGTCCGTAGAAGATGCTGGGGTCATCATAGAACCATGGGCTATAGACGGGATCCGCAGGAGACATGGGCACTTTAAGACTTTGAAAGGGTGTGAACTGTCTCCTCCCTCTATGCCCCTCCACCAGACTCCAGTTATCGGGAGACCGACATTTCGAGGAAAGGATTTATTGTTAAACTAAGGTGAGATTCATACCAGCTCACACCTCAAGCATGCCGCACAACGTGGCATTCAACAGAACACAAGCCAACGGCATGAATACTTGCAGCAACATGCTGACAATAACGTAACACAACATGTGTGTAACCACAACTAATAACTGCAGATGCAGTACGCACTGCGATGGGCGCCCAGCATCCTCTACGGACTAAGAGAAAAGGATTTACAGGTAGGTATTAAAATCCTATTTTCTCATATGTCCTAGAGGATGCTGGGAACCATGGGGTTATACCAAAGCTCTAGAACGGGCGGGAGAGTGCGGATGACTCTGCAGCACCGATTGACCAAACTTAAGGTCTTCATCGGCCAAGGTGTCCAACTTGTAGAACTTTGCAAATGTGTTTGACCCTGACCAAGTAGCTGCTCGGCAAAGTTGCAATGCAAAAACCCACCGGGCAGCCGCCCAGGACGAGCCCACCTTTCTAGTAGAATGGGCTTTCACTGATTCCGGTAACGCCAATCCAGCCGTGGAATGAGCGTGCTGAATCGTGTTACAGATCCAGCGTGAAATGATCTGCTTGGAAGCAGGACACCCAACCTTGTTGGGAGCATACAGGACAAACAGAGCCTCTGTTTTCCTAATCAATCTGAGCCGTTCTGGCGACATAAATCTTCAAAGCTCTGACCACATCCAGAGATTTTGACTCAGCGAAGGCGTCAGTAGCCACAGGCACCACAAAAGGTTGGTTCATGTGGAAAGAGGAAACCACCTTCGGTAGAAATTGTTGACGTGTCCTCAATTCAGCTCTATCTTCATGGAAGATCAAATAAGGGCTCTTGTGAGACAAGGCCGCTAAGTCAGACACCCGCCTGGCAGATGCCAAGGCCAACAGGATGACCACTTTCCAAGTGAGGAATTTCAACTCTACCTTCTGTAAAGGTTCAAACCAATGTGATTGAAGGAACTGCAACACCACATTAAGATCCCATGGTGCCACTGGGGGCACAAATGGAGGTTGGATGTGCAACACACCTTTCACGAAAGTCTGAACTTCTGGAAGGGAGGCCAATTGTTTCTGAAAGAAAACCGATAAGGACGAAATCTGTACCTTAATTGAGCCCAATTTTAGGCCCACATCCACACCTGCTTGTAGAAAATGGAGAAAACGTCCTAGTCGAAACTCTTCCGTAGGAGCCCCCCTGGATGCACACCAAGAAACATATTTTCTCCAAATATGGTGGTAATGTTTAGACGTTACCCCTTTTCTGACCTGAATAAGTGTGGGAATGACTTCACTGGGAATACCCTTACGGGCTAGGATTTTGCGCTCAACCACCATGCCGTCAAACGCAGCAGCGGTAAGTCCTGATACACGAATGGCCCCTGTTGTAAAAGGTCATCGCACAGGGGAAGAGAACAGGGATCTCCTATGAGTAATTCCTGTAGATCTGGATACCAAGCCCTCCTTGGCAAGTCTGGGACAATGAGGATCGCCCGGATCTTTGTTCTTCTTATGATCTTTAGAACCTTTGGAATGAGAGGAAGTGGAGGGAATACATACACCGACTGAAACACCCACGGTGTCACCAGTGCATCCACTGCAATTGCTTGAGGGTCCCTTGACCTGGAACAATATCTCTGAAGCTTCTTGTTGAGACGAGATGCCATCATGTCTACTTGAGGAACTCCCCAATGACTTGTCACCTCTGCGAATACTTCTTGGTGGAGGCCCCACTCTCCTGGATGGAGATCGTGTCTGCTGAGGAAGTCTGCTTCCCAGTTGTCCACTCCTGGAATGAAGATCGCTGACAGAGCGCTTGTATGCTTTTCCGCCCAGCAGAAAATCCTTGTGGCTTCTGCCATTGCCGCTCTGCTTTTCGTTCCGCCCTGACGGTTTATGTACGCTACTGCTGTTACATTGTCTGACTGGATCAGTACCGGCAGATCTCGAAGAAGATGTTCCACTTGCAGAAGGCCGTTGTAAATGGCCTTTAACTCCAGAACATTTATGTGGAGACAAGTTTCCCGACTTGACCATCTTCCTTGGAAGTTTTCTCCCATTGTGACTGCCCCCCAGCCTCGGAGGCTTGCATCCGTGGTCACTAGGATCCAGTCCTGTATCCCGAACCTGCGCCCCATTAGGAGGTGAGAGCTGTGCAGCCACCACAGGAGTGATTTCCTGGGCTTGGAAGACAGGATTATCCTCCGGTGCATGTGTAGGTGGGACCCGGACCACTTGTCCAACAGGTCCCACTGGAACACTCTGGCATGGAACCTGCCAAACTGAATGGCCTCGTAGGCCGCAACCATCTTCCCCAGCAACCGAATGCATTGATGGATTGACACTCTTGCTGGTTTCAGAATTTGTTTGACCCGACTCTGAAGTTCCAGAGCCTTGTCCACTGGAAGAAAGACTCTCTGTAGTTCTGTGTCCAATATCATTCCCAAAAACGACAACTGCGTCGTCGGAATCAACTGTTGCTGAAGAACTGTGAGGGAGAGTTTAACATTTTGCACCAACTGTTACCTGGATCTTGCCTTTATCAGGAGATCGTCCAAGTATGGGATAATCGTGACTCCTTCCTTGCGAAGGAGAACCATCATCTCCGCCATCACTTTGGTGAAAATCCTCGGAGCCGTGGACAGACCAAACGGCAACGTTTTAAATTGGTACTGACAATCTTGAATTGCAAACCTCAGGTAAGCCTGATACGGAGGATAAATGGGAACATGTAGGTAGGCATCTTTTATGTCCACTGACACCATAAAATCCCCTTCCTCCAGACTGGAGATCACTGCTCGGAGAGACTCCATCTTGAATTTGAATTTCTTTAGGTAGAACTTTAGGGATTTCAGGTTTAGGATTGGTCTGACCGAGCCATCTGGCTTCGGGACCACAAACAGGCTCAAATAAAAGCCTTCTCCCTGTTGTGACTGGGGAAACGATAACTTGATTTTGACACAACTTTTGTATTGCACGCAAACTACCTCCCTGTCCGAAAGAGAAGCTGGTAAGGCCGATTTGAAAAAACGGCGAGGGGGAACGTCTTAAAACTCCAGCTTGTACCCTTGGGATACTATTTGTAAAAACCATAGGTCTAGGTCCGAACAAACCCAAAACTGACTGAAGAGTTTGAGACGTGCCCCCACCGGTGCGGACTCCCGCATAGGAGCCCCAACGTCATGCGGTGGAATTGGCAGAAGCCTGGGAGGACTTCTGCTCCTGGGAGCCTGACAAGGCTGGTGATCATTTACCTCTTCCCCTTCCTCTAGTAGCAAGGAAGGAAAAACCTTGGCCCTTTCTGTATTTATTGGGCCGGAAGGACTGCATCTGATAGTGATGGGTTTTCTTTTGTTGTGGAGGAACATAAGGTAAAAAGGATGACTTACCCGCGGTAGCTGTAGACACCAAATCATCAAGGCTGTCACCCAATAAGGCCTTACCTTTATATGGTAGAGATTCCATACTTTTCTTGGAATCAGCATCAGCATTCCATTGGTGTATCCACAACGCTCGTCTAGCTGAGACTGCCATGGCATTGGCCTTAGATCCCAAAAGACCAATATCTCTCGCAGCTTCCTTAAGGTATGCTGCAGCGTCCTTGATATAACCCAGCGTCAAGAGGACGCAATCCCTATCTAGGGTATCTATTTCAGAAGACAAGTTGTCTGCCCACTTTTCGATAGCACTACTTACCCACGCAGACGCAATGACAGGTCTGAGTAGCGTACCTGTGGTCGCATAAATGGACTTTAACGTAGTTTCCTGTTTACGATCCGCGGGATCCTTAAGGGCCGCAGTATCAGGTGACGGGAGAGCCACCTTTTTAGACAAACGTGACAGGGCCTTGTCCATGGTGGGGGTGACTCCCACTTTTCCCTATCCGCCGAGGGAAAAAGGATAAGCTGCCGTAATTTTTTTGGGAATCTTAACTTTTTGTCAGGAGCTTCCCAGAGTTTTTCAAATAGTGTGTTCAGCTCATGAGAGGGAGGAAACGTTACCTCAGGTTTCCTTTCTTTATACATACAGACCCTTTTATCAGGGACAGCCGAGTCCTCAGTGATATGTAGTACCTCTTTAACCGTTACAATCATGTACTGAATGCTTTTTGCCAATTTTGGATCTAATTCTGGAATCAGAATCCGTGTCGGTATCAGTGTCTGCCAATTGGACCAGCGTACGTTTCTGTGACCCTGAGGGGACCTGACTTTGCAATAACATATCTTCTACAGATTTCTTTCATGCCTGGGTCTGAGACTCAGATTTATCTAGCATCTCACTAATAAGAGCCACATTAGCATTCAAGGCGTTAAAATAAGAATTTACTCACCGGTAATTCTATTTCTCGTAGTCCGTAGTGGATGCTGGGACTCCGTAAGGACCATGGGGAATAGCGGCTCCGCAGGAGACTGGGCACAACTAAAAGAAAGCTTTAGACTACTGGTGTGCACTGGCTCCTCCCACTATGACCCTCCTCCAGACTTCAGTTAGGATACTGTGCCCGGAAGAGCTGACACAATAAGGAAGGATTTTGAATCCCGGGTAAGACTCATACCAGCCACACCAATCACACCGTGTAACTCGTGATACAATACCCAGTTAACAGTATGATAACAACTGAGCCTCTCAACAGATGGCTCAACAATAACCCTTTAGTTAAACAATAACTATATACAAGTATTGCAGACAATCCGCACTTGGGATGGGCGCCCAGCATCCACTACGGACTACGAGAAATAGAATTACCGGTGAGTAAATTCTTATTTTCTCTGACGTCCCAAGTGGATGCTGGGACTCCGTAAGGTCCATGGGGATTATACCAAAGCTCCCAAACGGGCGGGAGAGTGCGGATGACTCTGCAGCACCGAATGGGCAAACTCTAGGTCCTCCTCAGCCAGGATGTCAAACTTGTAGAATTTAGCAAATGTGTTTGACCCCGACCAAGTAGCTGCTCGGCAAAGTTGTAGAGCCGAGACCCCTCGGGCAGCCGCCCCAGAAGAGCCCACCTTCCTTGTGGAATGGGCATTCACTGATTTAGGATGCGGCAGTCCAGCCGCAGAATGTGCAAGCTGAATCGTACTACAGATCCAGCGAGCAATAGTCTGCTTTGAAGCAGGTGCACCCAACTTGTTGGGCGCATACAGGATAAATAGTCTAAATAGATAGACAGTCTAGATAGATAGACAGTCATAGATAAATAGTCTTTCTGACTCCAGCTGTCCTGGAAACATAAATTTTCAGGGCCCTGACTACGTCCAACAACTTGGAAGCCTCCAAGTCTTTAGTAGCCGCAGGCACCACGATAGGTTGGTTCAGATGAAAGGCTGATACCACCTTAGGGAGAAATTGGGGACGAGTCCTCAATTCTGCCCTATCCATATGGAAAATCAGATAAGGGCTTTTACATGACAAAGCCGCCAATTCTGATACACGCCTGGCCGAAGCCAAGGCCAACAACATGACCACTTTCCACGTGAGATACTTCAATTCCACGGTTTTAAGTGGCTCAAACCAATGTGACTTTAGGAAATACAACACCACGTTGAGATCCCAAGGTGCCACTGGAGGCACAAAAGGGGGCTGAATATGCAGCACTCCCTTAACAAAAGTTTGAACTTCAGGTAGTGAAGCCAGTTCTCTCTGGAAGAAAATCGATAGAGCCGAAATCTGGACATTAATGGAACCCAATTTTAGGCCCATAGTCACCCCTGACTGTAGGAAGTGCAGGAAACGGCCCAGCTGAAATTCTTACGTTGGGGCCTTCCTGGCCTCACACCACGCAACATATTTTCGCCATATGCGGTGATAATGGTTTGCGGTTACTTCTTTCCTAGCTTTAATCAGCGTAGGAATGACTTCCTCCGGAATGCCCTTTTCCTTCAGGATCCGGTGTTCAACCGCCATGCCGTCAAACGCAGCCGCGGTAACTCTTGGAACAGACAGGGCCCCTGCTGCAGCAGGTCCTGTCTGAGCGGCAGAGGCCATGGGTCCTCTGAGATCATTTCTTGAAGTTCCGGGTACCAAGCTCTTCTTGGCCAATCCGGAACAATGAGTATAGTTCTTACTCCTCTTCTCCATATTATCCTCAGCACCTTTGGTATGAGAGGAAGAGGAGGGAACACATAAACCGACCGGTACACCCATGGTGTCACTAGAGCGTCCACAGCTATCGCCTGCGGGTCCCTTGACCTGGCGCAATATCTTTCTAGCTTTTTGTTTAGGCGGGACGCCATCATGTCCACCTGTGGCCTTTCCCAACGGTTTACAATCAGTTGGAAGACTTCTGGATGAAGTCCCCACTCTCCCGGGTGGAGGTCGTGCCTGCTGAGGAAGTCTGCTTCCCAGTTGTCCACTCCCGGAATGAACACTGCTGACAGTGCTAACATGTGATTTTCCGCCCATCGGAGAATCCTTGTGGCTTCTGCCATCGCCGTCCTGCTTCTCGTGCCGCCCTGTCGGTTTACATGGGCGACCGCCGTGATGTTGTCTGACTGGATCAGTACCGGCTGGTTTTAAAGCAGGGGTTTTGCCTGACTTAGAGCATTGTAAATGGCCCTCAGTTCCAGAATATTTATGTGTAGGGAAGTCTCCTGACTTGACCATAGTCCTTGGAAGTTTCTTCCCTGTGTGACTGCCCCCCAGCCTCGAAGGCTGGCATCCGTGGTCACCAGGACCCAGTCCTGTATGCCGAATCTGCGGCCCTCTTGAAGATGAGCACTCTGCAGCCACCACAGCAGAGACACCCTGGTCCTTGGAGACAGGGTTATCAGTTGATGCATCTGAAGATGCGATCCGGACCACTTGTCCAACAGGTCCCACTGAAAGGTTCTTGCATGAAACCTGCCGAATGGAATTGCTTCGTAGGAAGCTACCATCTTTCCCAGGATCCGCGTGCAGTGATGCACCGTCACCTGTTTTGGTTTTAGGAGGCCTCTGACTAGAGATGACAGCTCCTTGGCCTTCTCCTCCGGGAGAAACACTTTTTTCTGTTCTGTGTCCAGAACCATCCCCAGGAACAGTAGACGTGTCGTAGGGACCAGCTGTGACTTTGGAATATTTAGAATCCAGCCATGCTGTTGTAGCACCTCCCGAGACAACTGCTCCCTGGACCTCGCCTTTATCAGAAGATCGTCCAAGTACGGGATAATTAAAACTCCCTTCTTTCGAAGGAGTATCATCATTTCGGCCATTACCTTGGTAAAGACCCTCGGAGCCGTGGATAGACCGAACGGCAACGTCTGGAATTGGTAATGACAATCCTGTACCACAAATCTGAGGTACTCCTGGTGAGGATGGTAAATGGGGACATGCAGGTAAGCATCCTTGATGTCCAGTGATACCATGTAATCCCCCTCGTCCAGGCTTGCAATAACCGCCCTGAGCGATTCCATCTTGAACTTGAATTTTTTTATATATGTGTTCAAGGATTTCAAATTTAAAATGGGTCTCACCGAACCGTCCAGTTTCGGTACCACAAACATTGTGGAATAGTAATCCCGTCCTTGTTGAAGAAGGGGCACCTTTACTATCACCTGCTGGGAATACAGCTTGTGAATTGCCTCTATCACTGCCTCCCTGCCTGAGGGAGTTGTTGGCAAGGCAGATTTGAGGAAACGGCGGGGGGGAGACGTCTCGAATTCCAGCTTGTACCCCTGAGATACTACTTGAAAGATCCAGGGATCCACCCGTGAGCGAGCCCACTGATCGCTGAAATTTTTGAGACGGGCCCCCACCGTACCTGGCTCCGCCTGTGGAGCCCCAGCGTCATGCGGCGGACTTAGAGGAAGCGGGGGAGGACTTTTGCTCCTGGGAACTGGCTGTATGCTGCAGCTTTTTCCCTCTACCTCTGCCTCTGGGCAGAAAGGACGTGCCTTTAACCCGCTTGCCCTTATGGGGCCGAAAGGACTGTACCTGATAATACGGTGCTTTCTTTGACTGTGAGGGAACATGGGGTAAAAATGCAGATTTCCCAGCAGTTGCTGTGGAAACTAGGTCCGAGAGACCATCCCCGAACAACTCCTCACCTTTATAAGGCAAAACTTCCATGTGCCTTTTTGAGTCTGCATCACCTGTCCACTGCCGAGTCCATAACCCTCTCCTGGCAGAAATGGACATTGCACTTATTTTAGATGCCAGCCGGCAAATATCCCTCTGTGCATCTCTCATGTATAAGACTGCGTCTTTAATATGCTCTACGGTTAGCAATATAGTGTCCCTGTCTAGGGTATCAATATTTTCCGACAGGGAATTTGACCACGCAGCTGCAGCACTGCACATCCATGCTGAAGCAATAGCTGGTCTTAGTATAATACCTGTGTGTGTATATACAGACTTCAGGATAGCCTCCTGCTTTCTATCAGCAGGTTCCTTTAAGGCGGCCGTATCCGGAGACGGTAGTGCCACCTTCTTTGACAAGCGTGTGAGCGCTTTATCCACCCTAGGGGATGTTTCCCAACGTGACCTATCCTCTGGCGGGAAAGGGTACGCCATTAGTAACCTTTTAGAAATTATTAGTTTCTTATCGGGGGAAGACCACGCTTCTTCACACACTTCATTTAATTCCTCAGATGGAGGAAAAACTACTGGTAGTTTTTTCTCTCCAAACATAATACCCTTTTTTGTGGTACCGGGGGTAACATCAGAAATGTGCAACACATTTTTCATTGCCTCAATCATGTAACGTGTGGCCCTATTGGAAGTTACATTAGTCTCATCGTCGTCGACACTGGAGTCAGTATCCGTGTCGACATCTGTGTCTGCCATCTGAGGTAGCGGGCGTTTTAGAGCCCCTGATGGCTTTTGAGACGCCTGGGCAGGCACAGGCTGATAAGCCGGCTGTCCCATATTTGGTATGTCGTCAAACCTTTTATGTAAGGAGTCGACACTGTCACGTAGTTCCTTCCACATAACCATCCACTCAGGTGTCGGCCCCGCAGGGGGTGACATCACATTTATCGGCATCTGCTCCGCCTCCACATAAGCCTCCTCATCAAACATGTCTACACAGCCGTACCGACACACCGCATACACACAGGGAATGCTCTGACAGAGGACAGGACCCCACAAAGCCCTTTGGGGAGACAGAGAGAGAGTATGCCAGCACACACCAGAGCGCTATTTAACACAGGGATCCCACTATAAATGAGTGTTTTTTCCCTTATAGCTGCTTATATTATATATACTGCGCCTAAATTTAGTGCCCCCCCTCTCTTTTTTACCCTTATGTAGCTTGACACTGCAGGGGAGAGCCAGGGAGCGTCCTTCCAGCGGAGCTGTGAGGGAAAAATGACGCCAGTGTGCTGAGGGAGGTAGCCCCGCCCCTTTTCCGGCGGACTTCTCCAGCTTTTTCTGGAATTCTGGCAGGGGTATTTTTACACCTATATAGCCTTCCTGACTATATATGGTGTAGATTTGCCAGCCAAGGTGTATTATATTGCCCTCAGGGCGCCCCCCCCCCCAGCGCCCTGCACCCATCAGTGACCGGAGTGTGAGGTGTGCATGAGGAGCAATGGCGCACAGCTGCAGTGCGCTACCTTGTTGAAGACAGAATTCTTCTGCCGCCGATTTTCCGGAACACTTCTTGCTTCTGGCTCTGTAAGGGGGCCGGTGGCGCGGCTCCGTGACCGAACGATCGAGGTCGGGTCCTGTGTTCGATCCCTCTGGAGCTAATGGTGTCCAGTAACCTAAGAAGCCCAAGCTACCTCCAGTCAGGTAGGTTCGCTTCTTCTCCCCTTAGTCCCTCGCTGCAATGAGTCTGTTGCCAGCAGATCTCATTGTAAAATAAAAAACCTAAATATACTTTCTTTCTAGGAGCTCAGGAGAGCCCCTAGTGTGCATCCAGCTCAGCCGGGCACAAGATTCTAACTGAAGTCTGGAGGAGGGTCATAGTGGGAGGAGCCAGTGCACACCAGTAGTCTAAAGCTTTCTTTTAGTTGTGCCCAGTCTCCTGCGGAGCCGCTATTCCCCATGGTCCTTACTGAGTCCCAGCATCCACTTAGGACGTCAGAGAAACACATTTACCCAATCCGGTGTCGGCAGTGCCGACAGGGTCACCCCCACAGCCGTTTGTG
Source organism: Pseudophryne corroboree (assembly GCF_028390025.1). Classification (NCBI taxonomy): domain Eukaryota; kingdom Metazoa; phylum Chordata; class Amphibia; order Anura; family Myobatrachidae; genus Pseudophryne; species Pseudophryne corroboree. The sequence continues at coordinate 218,780,349 of NC_086454.1, read as the reverse complement.
TCCTTAATACAGCCTGCTCCTGGGAAGAGCCTTCAGCCTCAGACATGTCGACACACGTGCACCAAACACCCACAGACACACAGGGCATATAGGAGACAGACCCACAGTAAAGTCTGTCAGAGACACAGAGGGGATTTGCCAGCTCACACCCCAGCGCCGAATCAGCAGTTCCGAAGGCGCCCAATAAACGCCCCAGACCTATAGCGCTTTTATATAAAGTATATTGCACCAAATTTAGCCAGTGCCGCAACCCCTCCCCCCCCACCCCCCCCCCCCCCGTTTTGCACCCTGATACTTGTCAGTGTGAAGGAAGGACCAGCGTCTCTGCAGCCTGATGGAGATAAAATGGCGCCGAGTGAGCAGTGAGGATGATGCTCCGCCCCTTTAATGGAGCGCTTCCATCCCGCTTCTTGTATGATTATACTGGCGGGGGTTTTGGGACATTGCCTCGGCACTAATGTACCCTCTTGCCAGTCCACTGAGGATTTATTAGCTGCCCAGGGCGCCGCCCCCTGCGCCCGGCACCATGCAGTGCTGCATGTATGTGGGAGCTTGGCGCGCAGCGTCCGCGCGCTGCACGACCTCAGATAAATGCCGTCACTGAAGTCTTCTTTTCTTCATCTACTCACCTATCTTCTGACTTCTGGCTCTGTAAGGGGGTGACGGCAGGCTTCTGGAGTGAGCATCTAGGCGTACCCAGCGATCAGAACCCTCAGGAGCTAATGGTGTCCTGTAGCCAGAAGCAGAGCCCTTGAACTCACTGGAAGTGGGTCATACTCCTCTCCCCTAAGTCCCACGAAGCAGGGAGACTGTTGCCAGCAGCCTCCCTGAACATAAAAAACCTAACAAAAAGTATTTTTTTTTCAGAGAAACTCAATAGAGCTCCCTGCAGTGCGTCCAGTCTCACTGGGCACAATTCTAAAACTGGAGTCTGGAAGAGGGGCATAGAGGGAGGAGCCAGTTCACACCCTTTCAAAGTCTTAAAGTGCCCATGTCTCCTACGGATCCCGTCTATACCCCATGGTTCTATGATGATCCCAGCATCCTCTAGGACGTATGAGAAAATAATAATAATAAAAAAAAACAATGTATTTTAAATATGTTCATACCAATTATAGTATAAACACCAGTGTTCTCAGAGTTTGGAGTAAAATTAGAATCTTGGGTTTTTCATAGTGAAGTTCCCAGAATAAGAACAGGTTTGTTCCCAAAAGAGCCTAGTAAATTTAATTAATAAATATTATTTAAATGCACTCCACTATTTAATATAACAATTACGTAGTGAGCTGGCTATGTGCTAGATATACATACCAATGCTGACCGTAACACTAACACTAAAGGCCCATACAAACTTGCACATAAAATGAGTGACGTTGCTCATTATCCCCCTCCCTGAGTGAGGTTGCTCATTTTATTTGTAAGTGTGTATGCCGCCAGCGACGAACGATGCGCAGCCCGCGGGTCAGCAATGATCGCCGCTGTCGGAAGTGTATGCATGCAAGATCTGGACTGTCGTCCAGGACCTGCATGCTCAGCTGGCGGAGGCGTGACGTCACTGAGCGATAATATCGCTCAGTGTGTACAGTTGGCCGCCGACAGGCCGGCCCGGGAGGGGAAACATTAGACGACGTCGCTCATAGAGCGACATCGTCTAATGTGTATGGGCCTTAAGTGCATTCGACAACCCACAGCTGGGTTAAGATTGTAGTCCTTAAATGGATTTCCACAATATTGGACGAGAACAAGTTGTACACCAGTGTTTCCTATTGAAATTAATATCAACTTTAAAAACTTTGGTCAAGCCATTTATTAATCAATTATATGATAATTGTAATGATGTCTACCAAAATATTACATTTTAAACTATAATTAATTTCTCTCCCTTTTTTTAATAGCATAAATAAAAAGTAAAATGTAAATATGTCTCCCAATTTTCACTGTTATAATACTGTAAATCCACATATACTGGCAGTGCTAAAGAATATTAGCAATTAAACATACTTGCGGTGCCATTAGTAAAATACAAATGAGTTACACAAATTAATATAATTTGCATAATATAGTTGCACTCTAATTTAAACATAATTTAAATACATGTCAATGGCCTATACTGGCCGTGCAACTGAAAAAATACATTTAAACATGGTTTTAAACAGAGAGAAAAGCTAAACTGGGTGGGCAACCTTTAAATACCTTACTAGAGCTCTTGGGGGTATGCACCCCCTAAATTTGTAATTTAGATAACCTATATTTTTAATATATAGTGGTGGCTTTAACGTCAATCATTTATTTAAAAAAAAAAAACATATTGTGGTTATTTTAGTGATTGATTGTGGTCAGCACTTTAAAGCTTTTTCTAAATTGTATGGACTAAGTTTTATTTAATTGGACTTGCGACTAATATAATTCACCTGACGGTACAGGGGGTACAGGCAAAGCAATAGCACGGGTCCGTGCTTTCTGCTTGCGTCACCACAGCGTACATTTCAGCGCATTAACCTGGCTTTCTGGCTTCTACCTCACCCATGGTGCTGGAAACACCGCCCACACTTCAGACGTCATGACGCCATGAAGTAAATTTCCAGCTGGCGTTCCGATCTGCATTAAGAGAAACGACAGCTCAGGGACTGCCTGAAGTGGAATGTGAGTTGGAATGCAAAACCACTTCCTATTTGCATTCTAAATACCTCTGATCTGGGTGTACAGTTAGAGGAGCTGATGAAAGTTATCAATATCTACATAAAAGTGATGATACCCAAAATAAGTGAATATTGAAAAATAAGTGAGATACAAGTGGAATGCAAGCCATTTACTGTCTGCTCTCCAAATTCTACGATCTAAAAATAATAAAAGGAATTATTGGTATTGGAGTGCTACATAAATTTAGTGACTTAACAGTGAAAACTAAATATTGTCTTGGGACTACATGTGATACTAAGTTGTATAAATAATTGTTGGTGTGTGCATGTATCATTGAACTTTAATAATCAATTTGTTTGTTATCCAAGAACTATGTGTCAGATATTTTATACTCACGTGCTTCATAGTGTTAACATTATTCATAGATGTGTGTCCCTGTTATCAAAATCTTGGACCTTTATTCAAGTATTGGGCACTCGCGTGAAAATACTATGATGTGCTCTAAAACTTGATATTTTATAATGATATGTCTAAAGCACCTTGCGGGCTCGCTACGCTCACCATGCAGCAGGCTCGGTGGCTCGCCACAGGTTCTATTCTCACTCTATGGGTGTCGTGGAAACCCACGAGTGGGAATAGTCCCTGTTAGTCGGCATGTCGACCATCGGGATTGTGAGCGGGCGGGATTTAGGGGCAAGTATTCAGACCGCTGGTCACATAACTGCAACCCTTATTTATATATTACATATATATTATGACATATAAAATCTTCAGCTTTCACAAGTTTATCTTATGTCAAATTATGACACTTTTAATGAACATAGGTATTACATTTTCTACAAATGTTATAACAATAACCTTTACAGACAATCTTTACCAAATTGAAATAAACATGGAATACAGGTTGTTCGTAAAAATGATACAACATCTAAGTTCTCATTGAGGCCCTTTGGAACAAGTGTATCTAAAGTGAAGATTCAAAAAGATTCCCTTCTATAAAGGGCTAGTTCTCTATTACCGCCTCTTGGATTATTTTTAATGTATTCCAGTATAGCAAAAGATAAATCTTTTGGATTTGAGTCATGTTTTTCAACAAACTATCTCTGTAAAGCTGTCCATACACCTAAAGATTGTCTAGTCTGGGTGGTTAGAATGAAAATCTGGTAATGTATGGGAGCAAATGACAATTGACCATTTTCTCCCAAACACTGAAAAACAGGCAAAAATGGTCAATCAGCAATTTGTCTAAATGACTGTTTTTGTCAGTTTTCCTGCATTTAGGAGTAAATGGTCAATTGTCATTTGCTCCCATACATTACCAGATTTTCATTCCAACCAGCGAGATGGGACAATAAATCTTTAGTTGTGAGGCCAGTCTATGGCTCATTAATCTGATTTTAATATTTCACAGATGCTCCTGAATCCTAATTTTTACGCATATTTTAGTCTTCCCTACATACTGTATGACCGGCTACACTTGCAAGTTATTCTGTTGACTACAAATTGTGTGTTGCATGTGACATGGGGATCTATTTACTAAGCCTTGGATGTAGATAAAGTGGACGGAGATAAAGTACCAGCCAATCAGTTTCTAACTGCCATGTCACAAGCTGAGTTTGAAAAATGAGTTAGGAGCTGATTGGCTGGTACTTTATCTCTGTATGCTTTATCTCCATCCAGGGCTTAGTAAATAGACCCCTAGGTCTCTCAGAGTGTATTTGGTAGTTCCGTCTTGTTGCCAACTAAAAGTTATTTGTTTCCATAATGTGAAGCATATGCACTAGTTACATGAATATCATATTTTTTTAAATAAGAAGTTGTCTTTTTTTCTCTTTTTCCACTTCTGGATTTAAGGGTTTTAGCTTGTTAGGGGCTAAGATCCTCTCAAGGTTTGTGGCTCTTCTAAAGACTAAATGAGGCTTAATTGGAAGTTGAGGGCCTAAAATGGGGTCCTTAAGTAAATACCCCAATGTTTTTTTGAGTCTCTTCATAATCTTATCATTTTCCCTATTGAATTGGGCGATAAAGGGCCTGCCCTGATTGAATATGTTTTCCTGAAGTTTAGAATTTATTGCTAAAAGATCTTCTCTTACTTTAACCAGAAGCTCTCTGGCATCTTCAATCATATGTGTTTTATATCCTCTCTCTAGAAAATGTTCCTTTAGTATATTACATTGTTGCCAAAATGTTGTCACATCACTACAATTTTTTATTAACCTTAAAAATTTGTCAAACGGAATACTGTTCTTTCATACAGGATGATGGCAACTATTTGAAGGGATAAAGCGATTTGCATCGACTTCCTTGAAAAAGTTACTTTTGATAATGTTATCATTTCCACTCAATATCCAGATAGTCTATAGAGCACTCATGTTGTTTATAAGCAAATAGTAAATTATAATCATTATTGTGGATATCTACAATGAAGTTGTCTATGCTGGAAATGTTGATTTGCCAAACACAGATCAGATCATTGATAGAACGGCAATATTAAGTGGCTTCTCCTAATGCAGATCAGGATGCTGGCTGGAAAATTGTGTCATGACGTCAGTGGGCGTGATAACGTCTGGAGTGTGGGCGGAGTTCCCAGCGCATTGGTGAGGTAGAAGCTGGAAGGCCGTGTTAATGCGCTAGAACGCACGCCATGGTGACACACAAGCAAGAAGCACAGACCCATGCTACTGCTTTGCCTTCCAGGTGAATTAAATTATTTGTAAGTCCAGTTAAATAAAACATAGTCCCTACAACAAAAAAAGTACTGACCCCAATCAATCACTAAACCTACCACAATATGTCTCTGTTTTTATAAATGATTGATGTTAAAGCCACCACTACAGTATATATTAAAAAATAGGATTTAATTACCTACCGGTAAATCTTTTTCTCGTAGTCCGTAGAGGATGCTGGGGTCCACATTAGTACCAGGGGGTATAGATGGGTCCACTAGGAGCAACTGGCACTTTAAGAGTGTGGGCAGGCTCCTCCCTCTATGCCCCTCCTACCAGACGCAGTCTAGAAACTGTGCCTGAGGAGACGGACAACTTTGAGAGAAGGATTTTACACAGTGGCGAGATTCACACCAGCTCACACATACAAGGCAACCAAAGCTAACCAGCTTGAAACATCAGCAACGGCTGAACAATATTACTTAACCAAGTAACAAAAGAGTACTAAACCAAGAACAAAGCAGTACTGAACAAATTTACCACTGCAGGATCACGAAGCACTGGGCAGGCGCCCAGCATCCCCTACAGACTACGAGAAAAGGATTTACCGGTAGGTAACTAAAATCCTATTTTCTCTTACGTCCTAGAGGATGCTGGGGTCCATATGAGTACCATGGGGATGTACCAAAGCTCCCAGAACGGGAGGGAGAGCGCTGAGGCTCCTGCAGAACTGATTGACCAAACGTCAGGTCCTCAGCAGCGAAGGTATCGAACTTGTAGAACTTTGCAAACGTGTGCGACCCCGACCAAGTAGCCGTTCGGCAAAGCTGTAAAGCCGAGACACCCCGGGCAGCCGCCCAGAAAGAAACCACCTTACGAGTAGAGTGGGCCTTAACAGACATAGGACACGGCAATCCTCCGTAGAATACGCACGCTGGATAGAGAACCTGATCTAGCAAGAGATCGTCTGCTTAAAAAAAGCAGGACACCCATGTTTCTTGGGATCATACAGGACGAACAGAGCGTCCGATTTTCTGTGACGAGCAGTCCTCTTCACATAGATTTTCAAAGCCCTTACAACATCCAAGGACTTGGATGAAATTGAGGAGTCAGTAGCAACTGGCACCACAATAGTTTGGTTGATATGAAATGCCGACACAACCTTCCGAAGGAACTGCTGACGTGTCCAGAGCTCAGCTCTATCTTCATGGAAGATTACTTACAAGACAAAGCCCCCAGCTCCGACACACATCTAGCAGAAGCTAAGGCCAACAAAGTGACAGCCTTCCATGTGAGAAACTTGACCTCAACCTCCTGTAGAGGCTCGAACCAATCCGATTGGAGAAACTGCAGCACTACGTTAAGATCCCATGGTGCCGTAGGCGGAAAAAAGGGAGGCTGGATGTACAGAATTCCTTTCAAAAAGGTCTGAACTTCCGGGAGGGAAGCCAACTGTTTCTGGAAGAAAATGGATAGGGCCGAAATCTGGACCTTTACGGATCCCAACCTCAGGCCCATATCCACATCTGCTTGCAGGAAGAGGAGAAACCATCCCAGTTGAAACTCCACCGTAAGAAACTTCTTGGACTCACACCAAGATACATATTTTTTTCCAAATACGATGGTAATGTTTAGACGTTACGCCTTTCCAAGCCTGTATCAGGGTAAGAATAACCTTGTTTGGAATGCCCTTCCGAGCTAATATCTGGGGTTCAACCTCAATGCTGTCAAACGTAGCCGCAGTAAGTCTTGATAAGCAAACGGCCCCTGCTGCAGCAGGTCCTCCCGAAGAGGAAGAGGCCTCGGCTTGTCTAGCAGTAGATCCAAAAGAACCGTGTACCAAGCCCTTCTTGGCTAATCCGGAGCAATGAGCCTGAACTCCTGCTCTCCTTATGAGATTTAGAACTCTTGTGAATGAGTGGAAGTGGAGGAAACACGTACAAAGACTAGAACACCCACAGAGACACCAGGGTGTCCACTGCCACGGCTTGCGGGTCCCTTGAACTGGAACAATACCTCCGAAGCTTCTTGTTGAGACGGGAGTCCATCATGTCAATTTGAGGGACCCCCCAAAGATCTGTCACTTCCGTGAACACCTCCGGGTGGAGGCCCCACTCTCCTGGATGGAGGTCGTGTCTACTGAGGAAGTCCCCTTCACAGTTGTCTACTCGCGGAATGAAGATTGCTGACAGTGCCAATGCGTGTTTCTCTGCCCAGAGGATGATTCTTGTTACCTCTGACATTGCAGCTCTGCTCTTCGTTCCGCCCTGTCGGTTTATGTAAGCCACCGTCGTTACATTGTCCGACTGCACTTGAATGGCTCAATCTCGCAGAAGATGGGCCGATTGGAGAAGACCATTGCAGACATCTCTTAGTTCCAGAATGTTTATTGTTAGGCTGGATTCAAGGCTTGACCACCTTATTTGGAAGGTTTCCCCCTGAGTGACTGCTCTCCAGCCCCGGAGACTTGCATCTGTGGTTAGAAGAATCCAGTCCTGAATTCCGAACCTGCGGCCATCCAGAAGGTGAGGTAGTTGTAGCCACCAGAGGAGTGAAATCCTGGCTTTTGGCGACAGACGTATTCTCTGGTGCCTGTGTAGATAAGATCCCGACCACTTGTCCAGGATATCCAGTGGGAAGGGATGAGCATGAAACCATCCGTAATGTAGAGCCTCGTAAGAAGCCACCATCTTCCCCAGTAGGCGAATGCACTGATGGATTGAAACCCGGGCTGGCTTCAGGACATCCCGGACCATTGTTTGTATCACCAACGCTTTCTCCATCGGAAGAAACACCTTCTGTACTTCTGTGTCGAGGATCATTCCCAGAAAAGACAACCTTCTGGTCGCCTCCAAATGCGATTTTGGAAGATTCAGGATCCAACCGTGTTCCCTGAGAAGATGAGTCATGAGAACCATGGACTATAACAACCTCTTCCTGGACGATGCCTTTATCAGCAGATCGTCCAGATATGGGATTATGTTCACCCCCAGTTTGCGGTGGAGAACCATCATCTCTGCCATCACCTTGGTGAACACCCTCCATGCTGTGGAGAGGCCAAATGGTAGTGCCTGGAATTGATAGTGACTGTCTAACAGTGCAAATCTGAGATGAGCCTGGTGAGGCGGCCAAATCGGAATGTGGAGATATGCATCCTTGATATCCAGGGAAACCAGAAACTCTCCCTCCTCCAGACATGAAATCACTGCTCTGAGAGAGACTCCATTTTGAGTTTGAACACCCTCAGGTAAGGGTTCAACGATTTCAAGTTCAAAATTGGTATGACCGAACCATCCGATTTCGGTACCACGAAAAAGTTTGAATAATAACCCTTGTTTTGCATATGAGGTGGAACTGGGCCTGTGATTTGTCCAATTTTAGGATAGCAATGACCTGTGATTTTTCCAATTTTAGGATGGCTTCCTGTAGGATAGCCTTGTCTGTCAGCAAAGCTGGCAAGCCTGATTTGAAGAACGCGGGAGTTCTTGAAACTCTAGTCTGTACCCCTGGGACACAATATCCTGTACTCAGGAATCCAGGCCGGATGACACCCAGACGTGGCTGAAACGTCTGAGTCTCGCACCCACCATCCCGTCCTCCAGGCTTTGAGGTCCACTGTCATGCTGAGGATTTTGAGGAATCAGAAGCAGGTCTCTGGTCCTGGGAGCCTGCGAGTGCAGGCTTTTTAGATTTTGCCCGACCACCTCTAAAGAAAATGGTAGAAAGCTTGGGCTTTTTTGTCTTAGCGGTCCGAAAGGACTGCTGCACAGCTGCAGAAAATGGTTTCTTCGTAGAAGGAGTAGCAGAGGGAAGGATAGGTGACTTACCCGCGGTTGCCGTGAAAATCCACGCATCCAACGCTTCCTCAAATAAAGCCTGACCTGTGTAGGGTAGGTTCTCCACACTTCTCCTGGATTCCGCGTCTGCAGATCATTGGCATAGCCAGAGTTCCCTGCAAGCGGTACCAACATGCAGGATATCCGTGCAGTCAGCATACCGAGGTCTTTCATGGACTCCACCATGAACCCCGCAGAATCCTGTATGTTACATAAAAACAATTCAATGTCGCTTCTATCCATTGTATCCACATCCTCTAGTAATGTGCCTGACCACTTTACTATGGCTTTAGAAATCCATGCACAGGTAATAGTGGGCCTTAAGGCCACTCCTGAAGCAGTGTATATGGATTTGAGCGTAGTGTCAATCTTATGATCAGCTGGTTCTTTCAACATGGTAGAACCAGGGACAGGTAGTACCACCTTTTTAGGCAGTCTGGAGACAGATGCGTCAGCTATGGGTAGGTTTTCCCATTTTTTCCTATCTTCCTCAGAGATGGGAAAAGCAACCAGAACTCTTTTGGGGATCTGGAATTTTTTCTCCGGGTTTTCCCAGGATTTTTCAAATATAGCGTTTAATTCTTTAGACGCAGGAAAGGTTAGCGAGGATTTCTTATTATCAGTGAAGTAAGCCTCCTGAACCTGCTCAGGTGTAGTGTCGTTAATGTTTAACACATCTCTAATGGCCTCAATCATGAGCTGCACCCCCTTTGCAAGGGATGCCACCCCCCTCAGCACATCCCCATCACCGTCTGCAGTATCAGAATCGGTATCTGTGTCATCTTGCATAATTTGGGCAAGTGCCCGTTTCTGTGGGAACATGCTAGGGTATTTTGCAGGAATAGGGACAGGGCCTGACCAAACTGCCATAGACTTCTTCAACACCTGAGTTTCAGTCTCAGTATTAGCTACTCTAGTAGAGAACTGAGAGATCATTCCTTTGATAGAAGTTAATCACTCAGGTTCAACAATAGGGATCTGAGACAAAGCATTACAATCCTGTGTACATGGAATGGATGCCTCCTGAGAGGAAACATCTTCTGCAGCATTTGTCCCTAAGACATGGCTATGTGAGATAGTAAACACCCCCACACACAGGGAAATGTCAGACACAGTTTCCCCCCAAGTATGCCACAGGGAGAGACAGAGATTGGAGACAACCCACACACACAGCGCTTTTTAAGGTAGAACTAATGAAACTACCAGCGCTGTCTGTGTACCATATTAGACTACACAGACTTTACACAGCCTCCTCCTCCCTTCTACATCCCCCTGGTACCGCACAGGATAGCTGGAGTTGCTTTGAGGGACAGCTCTCCCAGTCAGTGTCTGTTACACAGGAACTGCAGGCAGGAAAATGGCGCTGAACGCTGCTGGGTCCGCTCTGAGGAGAAGCTCCGCCCCCTGAACATGGCGCTGCTTCCCGCTCTTCGTTGTATTATACTGGCCTGAGGATTTCTGCTGGCAGCAATCCGAGGACCCTGACAGGCTTGCTGACCAGTTTAGGGTATAGGCGCTGGCTCAGGGTGCCGCACTATGTACCGCTGAGCCCCGAAGCGCGGTTAGTACAGCGCTCCCTACCCTGTTTCCGCCATCTTCACACAGGCTCCCCGCTAGCAAGGGGGGCCGGTGACTCACTCGCCACAACATCTTCTGGCTCCGTTAGGGTGTGGCGGCATGCTGCTGTGGAGAGCGGTCGCCTAGTGCGGCTAACGATCTATCCCCTCAGGAGTTTAGTGTCCTGTCAGCAGAGATAATGTCTCTCATCCCGTAGGGTAGGACACTACTACCCGCCTAAGTCCCACGAAGCAGGGAGGCTGTTGCCAGCAGACTCCATGTAAAATAATGAACTCTATAAAAAAAACTTTTACTAGAGAAATTCTGGAGAGCTCCCCTAGCTGTGACCGGCTCCTCTGGGCACATTTTCTAAACTGAGTCTGGTAGGAGGGGCATAGAGGGAGGAGCAAGCCCACACTCTCAAACTCTTAAAGTGCCAGTGGCTCCTAGTGGACCCATCTATACCCCATGGTACTAATGTGGACCCCAGCATCCTCTAGGACGTAAGAGAAATATAGGTTACTATCTAAATTACTAATTTAGGAGTGTATACTCCCAAGAACCCTAGTAAGGTATTTAAAGGTTGCCCACCAAGTTTGATTAATCACTAAGGCAGACATTGAGCATTTTGGAGAAGTGATTTCAAAGTAGGTAAGATGACCAATTCTTTATATGAATCTCATTTCAATTATTGCTTTTCTCTCTGTTTAAAACCATGTTTACATTTCTTTTTGCAGTTGCACTGCCAATAAAGGCCATTGACATGTATTTGAATTATGTTTAAAGTATAATGCCACTATGTTCTGTAAATTATATTGTTACTATGTGTAACTCATTTGTATTTTATTAATGGCACTGCAAGTATGTTTAATTGCTAATATTTTTAGCACTGCTATTGTATGTGGATATATTCTCATAATGCAAATTGGGAAATATACAGTACTAAAACAGGATCTGGCCAGGATCACAACGGTCAGGATCTCGGCAGCCAAAATACTGATCCCAAATGAGTGATTGCCAGGCAGCTGGAGAGGTACACTGTGAGGGGTGTGGGGTGGTTTAGGTTTAGGCTTTGGGGAGGAGGGTTAGGTTTAGGTTGTGGAAGGGAGGGATTAGGTTTAGACTGCAGGAAGGGGGTGTTAGGTTTAGGCACCACTGGGGAGGGTTAGGGTTAAGCTGCAGGTGAGTGTTAGGTTTAGGCTGTGGGGAGGGCATATCGTATCCAACCCATTAAAACATAGAAACACAAAATTTAAGGCAGATAAGAACCACTTGGCTCATCTAGTCGGCACCTTTTTTAACCATTTTGTTACCTCAAATCCTATTTGAACTTTATTTATTTGTAATGATATCCTTATGGCTATCCAATTTGTGTTTAAATTGCTCTAGTCTTAGCCTCTACAACCTCTGATGTGAGGCTATTCCACTTGTCCACTACTCTTTCTGTGAAGTAATTCTTCCTCAGATTTCTCCTGAACCTACCCCTGTCCAATGTCAGCGCATGCCCTTGTGTTCTAATACTTCTCTTCATTTGAAGAATGTTTCCTCCCTGGACCTTGTTAAAACCCTTGATATATTTGAAAGTTTCTATCATGTCCCCCCTTTCCCTTCTCTGCTCCAAACTATACATATTGAGATTTGTTAGTTTTTCCGAGTAAGTTTTGCGATGTAGGCCATGCACCATTTTATTAGCCCTTCTTTGTATGGTCTCTCACGTAATAATATCCTTCTGAAGATATGGCATCCAGAATTGTGCACAGTATTCTAGATAAGTCATACCAATGACCTATAAAATGGCATTATTACTTCTTTCTTTTCTTTGTCTTTCTTTCCATGATTCCTATCCCTATGCAACCAAGTATCTGACTAGCCTCCCTCATTGCTTTGTTTTATATTGCTTACCTTTAAGTTACCTGAAATGGTGACTTCTATATCCCTTTCTTCAGTAATTTTCAATATAGTGCCATTTATGTTATATTTAGCTTTTAGATTTTTGAGACCCAAGTTCCTTTTTTTTGTATTTTTTTGGAATTAAACTGAATCTGACACTACTTTTTTGTTTCTGTTGTTATTTAATTAAAAACGGGAGATAAATTCATTATTGTTTAAAAGGTTAAATTTTGGTAGACTATTATAATTATATCATGTCAATGATTAATAAATGGCTTGACTAAAGTTATTAAAGTTAATATTAATTTTAATAGGAAACACTGGTGTACAACTTGTTCTGGTCCAATATTGTGAATATATACGTTATGGTAAGAACTTACCGTTGATAATGTGATTTCTCTTATGTCCACAGGTATCCACAGGATAACATTGGGATATTGTCGAACGACAACGAAAATGGCACCAACACGGTCACAAGCTTTGTGGCCTCCCAGGATGCATTAAGGCCTTCACCATATAGTCCCACCCACTGACTCAGTCAAATCAGTTCTTTCCACAGCGATTTTAGGCAGGAACATCAGGCAGAGACCTGTTTAGGCGATAAGAACACACATGCACACCCTTCCATACAAGAAGGAAGAAGTTTTAGTGATTGTCTATAACCTCAAATCAGATGCGTCAGGGTGGGATCCCTGTGGATACCTGTGGACATAAGAGAAATCACGTTATCAATGGTAAGTTCTTACCATAACGTATATTTCTCTGGCTGGGTCCACAGGATTATCCACAGGATAACATTGGGATTCCAAAAGCCATTTTAGTGGTGGGGACGCTCCTGATTGCACAGGAGGACCTTTCGCCCGAAGTCTGCGTCATGAGAGGCAAAAGTATCCAAGGCATAATGTCTAATGAATGTGTTTATGGAAGACCATGTGGCTGCCCTACATATCTGTTCTGCTGAAGCACCCTGTTGTGCTGCCCAAGAAGGACCTACCTTACGTGTAGAGTGTGCAGAGACATTAGCCGGAATAGGGAGATCTGCATGAGAATAAGCTTCTGATATTACCATTCGGAGCCATCTCGCCAGCGTCTGTTTACTAGCAGGCCATCCTCTTCTATGGAATCCGTAGAGGATGAAGAGAGAATATGTTTTCCTGATGGCACTAGTACGATATACGTAGATTCTTAAAGCCAGGACCACGTCCAGCGACGCTTCTCCCGCAGATAGTACCGATACCTGAAAAGCTGGGACTACAATCTCTTCATTCAGGTGAAACTTTGATACCACCTTTTGAAGATAGTTAGATCTCGTTCTGAGAACTGTTCTGTCTGGAAAAAAAACTTAGGAAAGGAGACTTACATGATAATGCTCCTAAATCTGACACTCTTCTGGCTGACGCCATTGCCAGTAAACCGTTAACCACTTAAGATCTGCTCTCTCAAGTGGTTCAAACAGAGGACCCTGGAGAAATTTTAGAACTAAATTCAAATCCCAGGGAGCTGCAGGAGGAACAAAATAAGATTTTACTTACCGGTAAATCTATTTCTCGTAGTCCGTAGAGGATGCTGGGACTCCGTAAGGACCATGGGGAATAGACGGGCTCCGCAGGAGATAGGGCACTTTAAGAAAGCTTTGGATTCTGGGTGTGCACTGGCTCCTCCCTCTATGCCCCTCCTCCAGACCTCAGTTAGGGAAACTGTGCCCAGAGAAGATGGACAGTACGAGGAAGGATTTTTGTAAATCTAAGGGCGAGATCCATACCAGCCACACCGTATAACTTGTGATAAACTACCCAGTTAACAGTATGAACAACAACATAGCCTCGGTTCAACCGATAAACTATAACATAACCCTTATGTAAGCAATAACTATATACAAGTCTTGCAGAAGAAGTCCGCACTTGGGACGGGCGTCCAGCATCCTCTACGGACTACGAGAAATAGATTTACCGGTAAGTAAAATCTTATTTTCTCTAACGTCCTTGAGGATGCTGGGACCATGGGGATTATACCAAAGCTCCCAAACGGGCGGGAGAGTGCGGATGACTCTGCAGCACCGAATTGAGCAAACAGGAGGTCCTCCTCAGCCAGGGTATCAAACTAACAGAACTTTGCAAAGGTATTTGACCCCGACCAAGTAGCAGCTCGGCACAGCTGTAGTGCCGAGACCCCTCGGGCAGCCGCCCAAGAAGAGCCCACCTTCCTAGTGGAATGGGCCTAAACCGATTTAGGTAACGGCAATCCTGCCGTAGAATGCGCCAGCTGAATCGTGTTACAGATCCAGCGAGCAATAGTCTGCTTTGAAGCAGGGCCGCCAACCTTGTTGGCTGTATACAGGACAAACAGTGCTTCTGTTTTGCAGATCCTAGCCGTTCTGGCCACGTAAATTTTCAAAGCCCTGACCACATCAAGGGACTCGGAATCCTCCAAGTCACGCGTAGCCACAGGCACGACAATAGGTTGGTTCATATGAAAGGATGAGACCACCTTTGGCAGGAATTGAGGACAGGTCTGCAATTTCGCTCTATCCATATGCACAATCAGATAGGGCTTTTAGTGAGAAAAGCCACCAATTCCGAACTCGCCTAGCCGAAGCCAAGGCTAACAACATGACCACATTCCAGGTGAAATATTTCAACACCACTGACTTAAGTGGTTCAAACCAATGTGACTTAAGGAACCGTAACACCACGGTAAGGTCCCAAGGCGCCACCGGCGATACAAAAGGAGGCTAAAAATGCAGTACTCCCTACACAAACGTTTGTACTTCAGGAAGAGAAGCCAATTCTTTTTAGAAGAAAATGTATAAGGCCAAAATTTTAACCTTTATCGATCCTAATTTCAGGCCCAAGTTCGCTCCAGTTTGAAGGAGGCGAAACAGACGGCGCAAAAGGAATTCCTCCATAGGAGCATTCCTGGCCTCACATCAGGAAACATATTTTCGCCATATTCAGTGATGATGTTTCAACGTCACTTCCTTCCTAGCCTTAATTAGGGTAGGAATGACCTCCACCGGAATACCCATTACCGCTAGGATCCTGCGTTGAACCGCCATGCCGTCAAACGCAGCCGCGGTAAGTCTTGGAACAGACAGGGCCCCTGCTGCAGCAGGTCCTGTCTTAGAGGAAGAGGCCACGGATTCTCTGTGAGCATTTCCTGCAGATCTGGATACCAGGTCCTCCGTGTCCAATCTGGAACAATGAGAATTGGTCTCACTCCTCTTTTTCTTATTATCCTCAACACCATGGGTATGAGAGGAAGAGGAGTAAACACAGAGACCGACCGGAACACCCACGGTGTCACTAGGGCGTCCACAGCTTACTGCCTGAGGGTCACCTGACCTGGCGCAATAACTCTGCGGCTTTGGGTTGAGGCGGGACGCCATCATGTCTATCAGTGGCAGTCTCCACCGAATTGCAATATGTGCTAAGACTTCCTGATGAAGTCCCCACTCTCCAGGACGTATGTCGTGTCCGCTGAGGAAGTCTGCTTCCCAGTCGTCCACTCCCGGAATGAACACTGCTGACAGTGCGCTTACATGATTCTCCGCCCAGCGAAGAATTCTGGTGGCTTCCGCCATCGCCTCTCTGCTCCTTGTGCCGCCTTGGTGGTTTACACGAGCTACTGCGGTGACGTTGTCTGACTGGATCAGAACCGGTTGGTCGCGAAGTAGGGTCTCCGCCTGACGTAGGGCGTTGTATGTGGCCCTTAGTTCCAAGAAGTGAAGACAAGTCTATAGACTCGACCAAAGATCTTCGACATTTTATTTTTCCCTGTGTGACTGCTCCCCAACCTCGGAGGCTCGGGTCCGTGGTCACCAGGATCCAGTCCTGAATGCCGAACCTGCGGCCCTATAGAAGGTGAGCACCCTGCAACCACCACAGGAGAGATACCCTGGCCCTGGGGGAGAGGGTGATCAACTGATGAATCTGTAGATGTGACCCGGACCACTTGTCCAGTAAGTCCCATTTGAAAGACCTCGCATGGAACCTGCCGAAGGGAATGATTTTCCCCGGACTCGGGTGCAGTGATGCCGACACCTGTCTTGGTTTCAATAAGTTCCTGACCAGAGTCATGAGTTCCTGGGCCTTCTCTATCTGAAGGTAAACCCCTTTCTGGTCCGTATCCAGAATCATACCCAAGAAGGGCAGACTAGTCATAGGAACCAACTGTGACTTCGGGATATTGAGAAACTAGCCGTGTTGCTGTAACACCTTCAGCGAAAGTGACACGCTGTTCAACAACTGCTCTTTTGATCTCGCCTTATAGGAGATCGTCTAAGTATGGGATAACTGTGACTCCTAGCTTGCGTAGGAGCACCATCATTTCCGCCCATTACCCTGAAATTGGTAATGACAATACTGTACCGCAATTCTCAGGTACGCCTGATGGGGTGGATAAATGGGAACATGAAGGTATGCAGCCTTTATGTCTAGATACACCATCAAATACCCCCTTTCCAGGCTGGCCATGATCGCTCTGAGCGATTCCACTCTAAATTTGAACCTTTTCCAGTATAGGTTCAGAGGTGTTAATTTTAAATAGGTCTGACTGAACCGTACATATTCGGGACTACAGCCAAGGTTGAGTAAAAGCCCCTTCCTTGTTGCAGGAGGAGAACCTTGAGCACCACCTGTTGGAGATACAATGTGTGAATTGTATTTAATATAACTCCCCTGCTGGGGGAGAAGCCGGTAGGTCCGATAAGGAAAACCGGCGAGGAGGCACCTTTCGAATTACTTTGTAACCCTGAGAACAATTTTTATTGCCCCGGGATCCACCTGTGAGTGAACTCAGATGTGGCTGAAGAGTCGAAAACGTGCTCCCCCTGGGACGGACTCCCTTAGTGGAGCTCCCGCATCCTGCGGTGGATGTAGTAGAGGACGGGGAGGACTTCTGTTCCTGGGAACTAGCTGTGCCCCGTACCCTTACCTCTGGTAAGAAAGGACGCTCCTCATACTTTCTTGTTATTTTGCGACCGAAAGGACTGCATTTGATAATGTCGTGCCTTCTTAGTCTGTGAGGGAATATAAGGCAAAAGATCAGAATTACCAGCTATAGCTGTGGAGACCAGGTCCGAGAGCCCTTCTCCACACAATTCCTCAGCCTTGTGAGGTAAACCCTCCATATGCCTCTTTTAGTCGGCATCACCAGTCCATTGCATGTTCCACAGGACAAGTCTAGCAGAAATCGACATAGCGTTGACTCTAGAACCCAGTAGACTAACGTCCCTTTGGGCATGTCTTATATATATATATATATATATAAATATATATATATAAGACAACATCTTTTACATATATATGCAAAACCACCTCAAAGATGTACCCACAGCCAAACATAATTGACGAACATTGACATATGCAAACTGCAGCAGATTAATATCGCTGACATCAGCTCTTCATTCCGTCCTCTGACAACCCAAAAAATGGCCGCCGCCCATCAAAGGGACAGTACACTGAAGATGGTCCCCGCAGCAGCACTACAACCAAGCTTGGATAACCAAAAAGATGGCCGCCGACTACAACCAAGCTTGGATAACCAAAAAGATGGCCGCCGTCTACAGAAGTGAAAGCACACCAGCTATCCGCATCGCACGGCGCCGAGCCGACGCATGCGCACAACGGACACAATCCAAACCGGAAGAGGGGCGGAAGTGGGGCGGAGATGACGTTCCACCCAGCCCGGACCGGAAGTTGACGGACTTTGTTGTCCTTTATGTTACAAACGTTATTATGACTACATGCAATATCGTTTTCACAATTGAATATACTATTTGGCCCCCTTACTCCATTCACTACATGTCTAGGTGTTTATTCATGTACTTTAATACCTCCACAGCAACTCACCAATTAACAAACAGGAAGTGATGTTGCTAACACCTCCCACAGCTAGGAGGTATAAATATGCTCTGTCTCTAGCCTCTCATTACCCCTTGATGAAGTCCATGAGGGACGAAACGCGTTGGGTACCACTCTGAACATACCTCCACTATTGAAGTTAAGCTACCTCTCTTTCATTTTTACCTATTTTTTATTCCTTTTTCATGCCCATCCTGCATTTTTTGTACTTGTTTTTATACTTATTGCTCTTGTTTCTATGGACCTTTCATTGATTTTTGGTATATGTGTTACAACTTTTTAGCCTCAACTCTGCTGCTTTTATACCAGATTTTATTGATTAGGTTGCATTTTTTAAAATTGTTTACAAGTTTTAAAATAACTATATACCCTATATATAACACCCCCCCCCTTTTTTTAGTGCATTGTATTCTGAGAATAAATTTAATTTTTATTTTTTATTGAACACCTGGCTTTTACATTATTATTTCGACACCTTTGGTCGCTTGTAAGTACCTCATCCTTCCGTACCCATTTCTAACCCTCTAGGCATATGTACCAGTGCCTATATATTTTTTGAGGTCCATAAGCTGACGCCCTAATAGCCTATAGGGAGTGTCCTCCAGGTAACATATATATATATCCCTTGACAATTAACTCAGAATACTCTCCTTCCTAATACTGTTGTTTACAAACTTTGACACTACTTCTGTGGCGCTACCAGCTTCCTTTGTACACATCCTTTTCTCTTGGTATTATTGCTTCCAGCTGCCTGGAGGGAACCAGTATCGAACACAGTATGTTTGGAATTAACGAACGCACTAATAAAAGGAGTAATGTGTGCCAAAAGATTTTCAATGAGACTACCATCCCCGAGACTGAACCAACCAATACCGACTTGGATGACATGTTTTGGAATATCGAAAGACTGTTAACCAAGGAAGTAAAAGCATGGTGGGACATCAGGGGTTTAGAACATTATGTCAGTGTCAGTAGGGTCCCGAGGGGCTTAAGGATAATGAAACAGCCTACTTTTGGAAAAGAGAATCAGGAATTCATGCAAGAATGGGATAAAACCCTGCATAATTGTTCAATCAATCTCATGAAATTACTTGTCACGGAGAAAAAACGCATTATCTCAGACCTAGAAGTAGAAATAAAAGAGGCTGAGAGTAAAATGGAAGTACACAAAGATAAAGAGGATTTTAGGATAAATGAGAAGGTACTGAATAAAAAACTGGAACGTATAGAAGATGAGGTTATCAGAAACAAAGAAAGGAAATTCGCTAGAGACAGACATGACTATGAAAATAACCAGGTTAAGAATTGGAGTCGCTTCTCTGAAGGAGGACAGGCAGCTCCAAAAGTGAGGAGGGAGTATTGGAAAACTGTACCTAGCAAATTCAGAGGTCCCAGACCGACTACCAAAGAGAGCCAGGAATCACCTAACTTCAAAACAACTAATCGCTTTGCAGCACTACAGAGACTTGACTCCACTACACAGGAGTCTTTTTTATCACCAGGTACAAACCACCACCACCCCCGAGGTACAACAAAGACACCTGCAAGAATGAAAAACATCTCACCTCGCAAAAGAAGATTCGTAGACGAAGAGGATGTCGCGGGGGTAGAAGGGAGAAGACTATACAAGAGACGAAATCTCGTGTAGAACCCCCTGTACCCAAAGGTATCTTCAATCTTTCAAACCACACCTTGACGAACTATGAAACTACACTCCTTAACAAAGGTCTTTCCTTTGCACCCACAAAGGGCATGAATAAGTTCGATGTTTTCATCGACTTGAATAAATTCATAAGAAAAATCACTCTAAAACGTCACTTTATAAAGAAAGAGGATGCAGTGATACAGAATTATGAACAATCCAAATCAGGTTTGAAGCCCACATCTAAATTTTACCCTTTGGAATCAAAGGGTCATAATGTGGGCCTCTTCTATGAGCTAGTCAAGAAGGATCTACTTGATGCTGACATCTCATCTATCAAAGAAAAAAATCTCTCAAACAGAGAGACGGAAGCTATTAAACACCTACAAGAGAATAAAAATATTGTTATAAAACCGGCTGATAAAGGGGGGGGGTTAGTTATTATGGACAGAGAAGCCTATGTCGCAGAAGCTCTCAGACTGCTAGGAGATCGGACATCCTACACCCCACTGTCGAACGACCCTAAGGAACCTTTCGTGGAAGAACTGAGACTCATGCTTCTAAAGGCTTTTAGAAAGGAGATACTGATGAAAGATGAATTCCAGTATCTCCTAAACTCTAACCCCACCACCCCCATTTTTTACTTTCTCCCAAAGGTACACAAATCCCTGGACAACCCCCCTGGTAGGCCAATTGTGGCAGGCATTGATTCTCTGACTTCACATCTGTCAGAATACGTTGACATATTCCTGAGGAAATATGTGATGGAACTGCCGGCCTTCCTTAAGGATACTACATCGGTTCTGAATCTTTTGGAACCATTAAAATGGAAAGATACCTACAGGTGGGCCACAATTGATGTGCAATCTTTATATACCTGCATAGAACACGAAAAGGGCATCGAGGCATGTAACAACTTCCTAATTCTGGACCCTCAAATTACAGAAGATCATAGACTATTTTTATGCGAGCTCATGAATTTTATACTCAAACATAATTATTTTACATTTTTAGACGGATTTTATCTTCAAATTTGTGGTACAGCTATGGGCACTATCTTCGCGCCTAGCTTTGCTAATTTGTTCATGGGTAAATGGGAGAATGACTACATTTACACTAATCACCCATACCAACGGAATATCATCTTTTACAAACGCTATATAGATGATATTTTATTAATTTGGGAGGGAGACCAGTTGAGTTTTAAAGAATTTTTAACCTACATTTCGGACAATAGCATGAATCTCAAATTCACGGCCAATGAAGATACAGAACGGATCGAGTTCCTAGATCTTGTTCTAACACATTCAGGAGAGGAAATCATCACAAGCAATTTCATTAAGAAGGTGGACATGAATAGTTACGTCCACTATAGAAGCAATCACCGTCAACAATGGAAGGACAATACCCCCTTTTCCCAATTTAATAGAATAGCGAGGAATTGCAAGAAGGAAGATGACAGAGATCAACAACTTGAAGTGTACAAAGGAAGATTCAAGGAAAAAGGGTACCCGTCCCGACTCCTAGAAGAAGCCACTACCAAGACTAAAGGTTTAGAAAGAAGGGAACTTCTTAAGTATAAACCTAAGGACATCAAGGAGGACACAGTTAAGTTTATTACGACGTACAGCAGACATGAAAAACTGATTAAGAATGTCCTTAAAAAGCACTGGAACATTTTGCTTATGGACCCTGTTCTTAAAGACTACCTCACTAAAGAGCCTAAAATGGTCTTTCGAAAATCTAGGAGTTTGAAAGATCTTGTAGCCCCTAGCATGCTGAGGAACCCAGAAGTCGTAAGCAGAATGCCTAAATGTGTGGGAAGTTTTAAATGTGGTAGGTGTAACATTTGCAGATACCTCCATCCAAATAGGAAATCATTCCACAATGACAAAACTAACAAGGAATATCGGATCAAACAATTCATCAACTGTAACACCCTATCGGTGATCTACCTTCTGGAATGTTCCTGTAAATTAAAGTACATTGGGAAAACTAAGAGACCCCTTAAAATACGTATCCAGGAACATGTCAGGAATATCAAGAACAAAGTCCTCACCCATGCAGTATCCAAACATTTCAATCTTTGCCACAACTCGGATCCTGAGGCATTAACGTACAAAGGAATTGAACTGGTCGCACTGGGAGATAGAGGCGGTGACCTTTCGAACCTCCTTTCAAGAAGAGAGATGTTCTGGATATACGAACTGAACACGCTCCAGCCGGATGGCTTCAACGAAGGGTACGAAATAGCCCCGTTCCTGTGATACAAACCTTCCGCTTTCTACGCTTCCCACTCCTGTCTCCCCCTAAAGAAACCCCCTCCTTTGCGACATGTATTGCACTTGCTCACTATTTCCTGGGCTTTTTTTACAAAGCTTATTTAGCTGTACCTGGTTATCACCAGGTAGCATCGCAAGTACGATGCATTAGTGCCAATTAGCCAACTTGGCACCAATACGTTTACCCTCACTCTCTTGCACTATTAATGTATAAACTTCCTTTCCGCCCACTCTCCTTGGCAGTAGTGAGTTCATCATGGTATCCATTGCTTATATGAGACCC
The DNA here is from genome assembly GCF_028390025.1 of Pseudophryne corroboree. Classification (NCBI taxonomy): domain Eukaryota; kingdom Metazoa; phylum Chordata; class Amphibia; order Anura; family Myobatrachidae; genus Pseudophryne; species Pseudophryne corroboree. The sequence continues at coordinate 218,757,692 of NC_086454.1, read as the reverse complement.
CGTCTCCTACTCAGCCCTATACATTACAACCATACCTCCTTGGGGACGCCCAACACCGTCCGATCTTGGAAGCTAAGCAAGGTTGGGCCCGGTCAGTACAAGGATGGGAGACCCCCTTGGGAGACCGGGTGTTGTAAATCCGGAGGCGCTGAGGTAGTTTTCGCCTTTTGGGATATCTCTTAAAATCATGGATAATGCTCTGCTCACATCACCATGGGCACTTCCTCCGTGATGTCGACCTAGTTGTTATCTACATTACTTCAGCCTCCTGCGCAATTTCTACCCGCCTTCTGCGTAATTTCTACTCGCTCCTCTATCGCTCTTATTTAAACTACATTACACATTTTATGTATCTGTATCTCTTCTAGTTAATTCATAGCCCATCTATTCTGAGTATGATCCTTCTTAAATGCCATTTTCAGCTATTCAGACGCCTTATTTATTTATTTATTTACATGCCTTTTATCATTTTCGTTTTTATGTACCCCCCGGGGAGATGCATCACCTATGCAAAACCACCTCAAAGATGTACCCACAGCCAAACATAATTGACGAACATTGACATATGCAAACTGCAGCAGATTAATATCGCTGACATCAGCTCTTCATTCCGTCCTCTGACAACCCAAAAAATGGCCGCCGCCCATCAAAGGGACAGTACACTGAAGATGGTCCCCGCAGCAGCACTACAACCAAGCTTGGATAACCAAAAAGATGGCCGCCGACTACAACCAAGCTTGGATAACCAAAAAGATGGCCGCCGTCTACAGAAGTGAAAGCACACCAGATATCCGCATCGCACGGCGCCGAGCCGACGCATGCGCACAACGGACACAATCCAAACCGGAAGAGGGGCGGAAGTGGGGCGGAGATGACGTTCCACCCAGCCCGGACCGGAAGTTGACGGACTTTGTTGTCCTTTATGTTACAAACGTTATTATGACTACATGCAATATCGTTTTCACAATTGAATATACTATTTGGCCCCCTTACTCCATTCACTACATGTCTAGGTGTTTATTCATGTACTTTAATACCTCCACAGCAACTCACCAATTAACAAACAGGAAGTGATGTTGCTAACACCTCCCACAGCTAGGAGGTATAAATATGCTCTGTCTCTAGCCTCTCATTACCCCTTGATGAAGTCCATGAGGGACGAAACGCGTTGGGTACCACTCTGAACATACCTCCACTATTGAAGTTAAGCTACCTCTCTTTCATTTTTACCTATTTTTTATTCCTTTTTCATGCCCATCCTGCATTTTTTGTACTTGTTTTTATACTTATTGCTCTTGTTTCTATGGACCTTTCATTGATTTTTGGTATATGTGTTACAACTTTTTAGCCTCAACTCTGCTGCTTTTATACCAGATTTTATTGATTAGGTTGCATTTTTTAAAATTGTTTACAAGTTTTAAAATAACTATATACCCTATATATAACACCCCCCCCCTTTTTTTAGTGCATTGTATTCTGAGAATAAATTTAATTTTTATTTTTTATTGAACACCTGGCTTTTACATTATTATTTCGACACCTTTGGTCGCTTGTAAGTACCTCATCCTTCCGTACCCATATATATATATATATATATACTAGGGACAATAACATGGCATCCTTATCTAGGGTTTCAATCTCCGCTGATAAGGTATCTGTCTACGCTGCTACAGCGCTATAAACCCATGCCGACACAATCGCCCGTCTGAGTAGTGTACCAGAATGTGTGTAAATGGACTTCAAAGTACTTTTACTGCATGCTATCTGCAGGATCCCTGAGGATAGCTGTTAAGTCAGCGCTACCTTTTTGGGTAAACGTGTCAATGCCTTGTACACCCTAGGGGAAGATTCCCATCTTATCCTGGCCCCATTAGGGAAAGGATATTCCCTGAGAATTCTTTTTGGGAAGCTGCAGCTTCTTGTCTGGAGATTTCCGTTCTTTTTCTTCATGAGAGGAGGGAAATTTACCTCAGCTTTCTTCCCCTTAAACATGTGTAGCCTCGTGTCAGGGACAGATGAGTCATCAGTGATTTGCAAAACATCTTTTATTACTATAATCATATATTGAATACTTTTCTGCCAGTCTTGGCTGTACTTTGCATTATCGTAGTCGACACTGGAGTCAGACTCCGTGTCGATAACAGTGTCTATTATTTTGGATCGTGAGCGTAGTGAGACTCTGAAGATCTCTGTGACATAGGGGCAGACATGGGTAGATTCCCTGTCTGTTCTCTAATCTTTTGTAATAAGTTCATCTTAGCACTTAATTTCACATATCCAATCAGGTGTCGGCGTTGTCTTTTACCGCAGACATGTCGACACACACGTACCGACACACTCCACACACATAGGGAATCTCTTATCTGAAGACAGGTTCCCCACTAGGCCCTTTGGAGAGACAGAGAGAGAGTATGCCAGCACACACCCCAGCACTATATGACCCAGGAAAAAACACAGAATGTTTACCCAGTAGCGCTGCTGTAATGTATAATCGCCAAATATGTGCCCCCCCCCTCTACTTTAAAACCCTCTTCACCGTGTGTCAAGCAGGGGAGAGTCCGGGGAGCTTCCTCTCAGCGGAAGAAAATGGCGCTGGTGAGTGCTGAGGGAGAAGCCCCCTCAGCGGCGGGCTTCTGTCCCGCTCAAACTTACTAAAATATGGCGGGGGCTCTTTTATATACATACACAGTGCCCACCTGTACATGTATATTGGCTTTTGCCATAAGAGGGGTGTTACATTGCTGCCCAGGGCGCGCGCCCCCCCCCCCCCCCCCCCCCCCGCGCGCCCTGCACCCTTACAGTGACCGGAGTGTGTGAGGTGTATGGGAGCAATGACGCACAGCTGCAGTGCTGTGCGTTACCTCAGTGAAGCTATGAAGGCTTCTGCCGCCTGAGACGTCTTCTGACTTCGTTTCTTCTGGCTCTGTGAGGAGAACGGCGGCGCGGCTCTGGGGGTGGACGCCCAGTAAGAACCTGCGTTCACCCCCTCTGAAGCTAATGGTGTCCAGTAGCCGAGGAAGCAGAGCCTATCTTAGACAAGAAGGTCTGCCCCTCTCTCCTCAGTCCCTCGATGCAGGGAGCCTGTTGCCAGCAGTGCTCCCTGTAAAAATGTAGAAAAAATCCAAACAAAAATGCTTTCTAGGCAGAGAACTTAGGGAGCTCCCTGCAGTGCACCCATCTCGCTCTGGGCACAGTGTAAAACTGAGGTCTGGAGGAGGGGCATAGAGGGAGGAGCCAGTGCACACCCAGAATCCAAAGCTTTCTTAAAGTGCCCCATCTCCTGCGGAGCCCGTCTATTCCCCATGGTCCTTACGGAGTCCCAGCATCCTCAAGGACGTTAGAGAAATGGAGGTTGAATATGTACTACTCCTTGAAAAAATGTACGTACATCCTGTAAATCAGCAATCTTCTGCTGAAACCATACAGTTAACGCTGAAACTTGAACCCTCAAGGAAGCAATTTTTAACCCTTTATCCAATCCTGCCTGAAGGAAATCCAAAATCCTAGCTACTTTAAAAGATCTCGGATTGAAATTTTTTCCAGTACACCAGTGAATATAGGCTTGCCATATTCTATGATACACACGGGCCGAAGAAGGCTTTCTTGCTCTAAGCATAGTTTGGATTACTTGTTTCGAAAAACCTTTAGCCTCTAAGATAGAGGTTTCAACAGCCACGCCGTCAAAGACGGGCGATCCAGATGACTGTGACAACAAAGACCCTGCATTAGCAGATCTGGACGTTGAGGGAGCAGTATCGGTGCTTCCATGGACATTCTCAACAGATCTGTGTACCAATGCCTTCTTGGCCAAGCTGGAGCTATTAGAATGATTGCTCCTTTTGCCTGTTTTATCTTTCTCACTACTCTGGGTAACAGAGATATTGGCGGGAACAGATACGCCAGCTGAAACCTCCATTCTACTGACAGTGCGTCTACAAGGACCGCTCCTGGGTCCCTTGTTCTCGATCCATACCTTGGAACTTTGTTGTTCAGACGAGACGCCATAAGGTCTATCTCTGGTAGACCCCATCTGTTCACCAGTGTCTGAAACATTTCTGGGTGTAGTGCCCATTCGGTTTCCTGAATGGTGTGCCGACTGAGAAAGTCCGCTTCCCAGTTTAGTACACCAGGGACAAATACTGCTGACAATGCCGGGAGATGGAGTTCTGCCCATTTTAGAATGGGAGTTACTTCCTCCATCAATCTCTTGCTGTGAGTTCCTCCTTGATTATTAAGGTATGCTACTGCCGTCGCATTGTCTGAGCGGATCTGGACTGGTCTTCCTTGTAGATTGTCCCTTGCCTGAACCAGAGCCAAGTAAATGGCTCTTATTTCTAACAGATTTATTGGCAGGCGACTTTCCCTTGCGGTCCATTTTCCTTGGAACCACAGGCTTCCGAGTACCGCCCCCCAGCCCTGCAGGCTGGCATCTGTTGTCAGGACTTGCCACTCCTTTATCCAAAAGAATTTTTTGTTTTGGGGATGCGCTACACCACTGGCAAAGGAATAAAAATTCTCATAAACACGTATATATAATACTATGTATTCCTGTATATAGAAAAAAGGGTTTTAATACTCGTCACACCATTCCAAAAAATAAAAATGTATAATTTATTTTTAAAGAGTTTCATATATAAACAAAAACATTTTTCATTAAATAAAACTTATAAAAACATATATTACTAAACATAAGTTTAAAGTATACTTTTTCTTTTTTTTAAAAAAACACGTGTGAAGATTGGTTGTAAAGCTGATATAGCCTTGTTTTTGAAAAGGACAGTCCTCAGGATTTGAAACAATGTTATTCTGTGTGAATGTCCTATTGTCTGAGGAAGCCGCTGAGAGTGACGGAACAAGGCGGAGAAACGCGTTACATGTCTAAAGGAACCCACTCATCATCACCACAGTGACAGCCACGGACCCCAAAGAAATCGGAACCAGCAGCAAATACCTGAATCCCGGCAGAGTTTAAACATGGCAACCTAATTGAGGTACTTTAAGTCTGGAGGGATCAAGCTGTTACATTTGGAACCAGGGGAAAATAACGTGGATACAAGGTGGAGTGGCATATTAATTTATAATGCATGCTTAATAATCAACATCATAAGCTGTGCACAGCAGGGACTTAGGGAACTTCGTCCAATAAATAAAGCTAAATTGTAGCAAAGATCGCTACAATAGGACATTCACACAGAATAACATTGTTTCAAATCCTGAGGACTGTCCTTTTCAAAAACAAGGCTATATCAGCTTTACAACCAATCTTCACACGTGTTTTTTTAAAAAAAAGAAAAAGTATACTTTAAACTTATGTTTAGTAATATATGTTTTTATAAGTTTTATTTAATGAAAAATGTTTTTGTTTATATATGAAACTCTTTAAAAATAAATTATACATTTTTATTTTTTGGAATTGTGTGACGAGTATTAAAACCCTTTTTTCTATATACAGGAATACATAGTATTATATATACGTGTTTATGAGAATTTTTATTCCTTTGCCAGTGGTGTAGCGCATCCCCAAAACAAAAAATTCTTCTGCAGTTCACTATATTGAGGTTGGCAATTGCCTCATTAGGGGGAAGCAGCAGCACACACTGACAAACCTATGAAAAACTAACTAAACCTGAACTCCACCCAAATCAGCGCACCTGTTTTCGTTTGTGTTTTGTTTAACTTTATCCAAAAGGGTCTCCCCTTGTTTAAACGGTCTGTCTATAGCCACCACGCTAGAGAAATTTTTACATTTACTGGAATCTTTATCATCTGCTTCTTTATCGTCTGATGATTTCCGTTCCATTTGGTCAGAATAAGGTGCTGCAACGGTCTGGAGTGGAACTGCGCATATTGCACCATGTCGAAGGTTGATACTATCAGACCCAACAGTCGCATTGCTGCATGGACTGACATTGTCTGGGCTTGCAACGCTTCCTGAGCCATGACCTGCACCTTGACTATCTTTTTCTCTGGTAAGAGAACCTTCTGTAGGTTTTAATCCAATATGGCTCCCAAATGAACCATCCGCTGTGACGGATTCAGGGACGACTTTTCCCAGTTTATGAGCCACCCGTGTCTCTGTAAACAAACTATCGTTTGTTGAAGATGGCTCAACAGTAAATCTTGCGACTGCGCTAAGATTAACAGGTCGTCTAGGTATGGGAATATTCTTATCCCCTGTTTGCGCAGACAAGCTGCCATAACCACCATGATCTTGGTAAACACCCTGGGTGCTGTAGCTAGCCCGAAAGGCAGAGCTTGGAATTGGAAATGTTCCTGGAGGATGGCAAACCTGAGGTAACACTGATGCGACAGTGCTATAGGCACATGTAGGTAAGCATCCTGTACATCCAGAGATACCATGTAATCTCCCGGTTCCATAGCCAACATTATGGAGCGTAACGTCTCCATGTGGAACTTCGGGATCCATATATATTTGTTCAACATTTTCAGATTTAGAATTGGTCGATATGACCCATTTGGTTTCTGGATTAGAAATAGATTGGAGTAAAACCCCTGTCCCCTTTGTGATGGAGGTACTGGGACAATCACACCTGACTGCAGTAATTTTTGGACTGCTTCTTGCAGGGCATTCCTTCGACTCTATACGAGACGGGCTGGTGCAAAAAAAATCTTTGTGGAGGCTGCCTCCTGAATGGGAACCCATACCCCTGAGATACTACCTTCTGCACCCAAGCATCTGCTGTTGACTGTTGCTATATGTGTGCAAAATGAAGGAGTCGGCCCCCAACCCTGGAATCCTCCAGGCGGAAGCCCGTCTCTTCAGGCTGAGGGTTTCTGTTCAGGTTTGGAAGCTGGCTTTTTGCTAGCCCACTGCTTCCTACCCCTGGATTTAAACTGGGGTTGCTTAGGCTCCTCTTTAGCTTTCGCTTCGCTTTGCCAACGAAATTAGCTAAATTTTAAACCCTTGGACTTAGGGTTATAAGTAGCCGGAAATCTGACCTTTTTCGATTCAGCCTCTGATTCTAGGATATCCAATAAAGGTTTTCCAAATAATATATTACCGACAAAAGGCAATGCTTCCAATTCTTTCTTGGACTCCGCATCTGCCTTCCAGGTCCGTAGCCAAACTGCTCTGCGAGCGACTACTGTCAAGGCTGAAGCTTTAGAAGCAACTGTACCTACATCAATTGCTGCTTCTTCCAAATACTGGGCAGATTGTCTTAAAACGCAAAAACAATCCTCTTGCTCCCTAGTAGGAGAAGGGATGTCATTCTCTAGTTCCTCATTCCATTCGCCCATTGCCTTTGCTGCCCAAGCCGAAGCCATAGCAGGTCTTACCACTGCTCCTACTAGAAAAAAAATATTTTTCAAAAGGCTCTCTACCCTTCTGTCTGTGACATCATTCAATGAGGTAGATGACAGTGGTAAAGCAGATTTATGCACGAGTCGCAGAACATGTGCATCTACCTTTGGAGGAACTTCTCTTTTCGAACAATCTACAGCAGGAAATGGATAATAAGAATCCCATCTCTTAGGAATCTTATACTTTTTACTGGGCGCTTCCCAAGACTCATCCATCATTTCTATCAGCTCATCTGACGCTGGGAATTCAGCTTTCACTGATTTTGTTCGTTTAAATAAAGGTGCTTTAGCTTTTAACACTGTCTTGGCTGGCTCTTCCAACGAGAGAACAGCCTTCACAGCATTAATAAGTTCAGCTACATCTTCTGAACTAAAGCTCTGCAACTGATCATCATACGGAGTTGAATCTATTGTATCATCATCATCCGATGTATCATCTTGTGTAGTCTGCCACACAGACGTATCTGCTGTTGACTACAAAATTTTGTGACTGAAAATCACTTTATATGTCAGTATATGGAGGTGAGATCAATCTGACCACAGTGCACCTAATTAGAGGGTCAGAACATGACTGACATTACACAGAAAAGTCAGCACACATACTAGCAGTCAGTCACATGTTAAAGCATTAGACATTGCAATATGAGAATACAACCTCCATAACAACTTACAAATAAGTAGGAAAATTGTACTTCTGTTTTAAACTGGTTCTTTTTTCAACATAGCATGCAGAAACACAGTAATATACAGGTCTCATATGCAATAGGTACTAAAAATTAACAATGCATACTAAGAAGTAGAGAGAATTTTTAGTACTGTATAACCTGCCTCCGTAGAGCGGGATACAGGGAGACTCACCACACTTCCATATCCAAGCAAATATGCTCGTAAGACGCTGAGTGGATTCAGACGCTACTGGTGTACACTGCCGCTCTTGATAACTGATAACGGACACGGACGCTCACCAACGGACACGGACGCTGAGCGACTTCCACGTGTATGCAGACGCTAAGGCCTGCGACTCGGTCTGGGCAAGTTTATCTCCAGTGTACACAACCGCAGCGTCTAAGCTGCGACCGAGTACCCTCGTGGTAGCGTCTGAGCCGGAAGTGAGGTCATTCAGTTCATGAAACGAGAAACCCGCAGGAACTGGCCATGAACTCGGAGGAGGTACGGCCAGGAGAGCATCTGAATCCCCCTGTTGACTTAAACTCCCCGGATCGCGGCCTCTGCCTAGTCCTGGCGCCTATGATCCCTGGAGCGTAGCCCTGCCGCACTCTAGATGTTTGGCGCATCAACACACTGTTTGTAGTCTCCACCAAATCAGTGTAGCTGTGTCCTGACCCCTCTAGTAAGAGGAAGTCCATAGACTCACAGTCTCCCCATGCTCCGGCCACAGCCTGGTTACGTCTGCTGGACCTGCTAGAACATCCGACACAGACGCCCGTCGAGACAGCACTGATACCCGAAGGTAAGCGTTGTTGCGACCCGGTGGGGAGTTGTTGGAGCGACTCTTTCTAGTATGCGTTTAAGACGCTGTTAAGAGCAGTTGCTCAAAAAAACAATATAGTATGTCTATAAAAATAAAATAATAAAAAGCTTGATGCTGCTTCCACAGCAGCCCTGCAACCATGCGGCTAACTGCCGCACCAAGCAAAAAACTGATTTGACTGAGTCAGTGGGCGGGACTATATGGTGAAGGCCCCAATGCATCCTGGGAGGCCAGAATGCTCGTGACCGTATTGGTGCCATTTTCGCTGTCACTCGACAATATCCCAATGTTATCCTGTGGACCCAGCCAGAGAAATACCTTTAAGGACTACTATCTTAAATGTGCTGTGGTTTGTTGAATGTACTATGTGTTCGTGTTACGGCCAGCATTGGTATGTATATCTAGCACACTGCAAGCTCACTGCGTGTTATATTGAATAGCAGTGTGCATTTAAATAATATTTATTTATCAACTTTTCTAAGCTCTATTGGGGAAAAAAAATTCTTATTCTGAGAACTTCCTTTATGAAAAACCTCAGACTCTAATCTTACTCCAAACTTTTGAGATCACTGGTGTTTAGGCTATAATTAGTACAGGTATGTACATCTTTAAAATACATTGTTTATCCAATTTTAATTGTATCATCCTTTATAAATGTACAAAGGGTATGTACTGTATCAATCTGAATTGTTATTTATGTTTGAAACAGTGACATAATATAGTAACCCATTTACCTTTATTTGCATCACCTTTAAGATGTATACTCCTGAAGAAGCCCTGTGTAGGATGAAATGCATATCATGCAGGTGCTTCATTTAATTGCCACTTTGGAAGTCTCCACTCGGAGTGGTATAGATGGAAAAGATTCCATCTATTCTACATAGTGGCAGTTTCATAGACACCATATTAAAAGTGTAAGCATTTTTTTATGTATTGAAAATTTTTTGAATAATTTTTTTTTTTTTTTTTTTTTTTTCAATTAATGTGTGGGCATTTGCCCATTTTTTTGGTGGTTGCATTTGCCATGGAAGAAATATACAACAGTTTTTAAGGGCTTTTTATAATATGTTATTGTTTATTGCATGCAATTCATATAAAGGCACACATATTACAGCAATCCCTTTAAGTATGTTTAGTCTGGTGTGGTGTATTAGCACTCTCTCAGAGATATTTGGACTGTTGTACTGTTAGTATTTTAACATGATCATAAAACATCAAAAAATCATAATGCAGATTTAGGATTTTCACATTTTACACCACATGAAAAATCTAAGTATATTTTTTGCCTGGTCTGACAAAATGAAGATTCAACTTTGGCCTATTATTAATGCATCTGGATTCACACACAAAATTTACTACAACCAGGGTACCTTTTAACATGTATGTTTCCTGAATTTCTAGGTTCAAGAAATATTGGGTTCTGTGCATGTTTTAGAAAAAGGTTGTGCTCGCTTGGACCTACTCTTTCAGACAGACCACGCCTATTTTTTTATGATGAAATTACAGACTGCACTCCCTATGGATAGAGATGTGGTACTGTTGATCTGCTGCTTGGGAGTAACAAGGGGATCCTCTACCCCTGGGATGAAGTATTGTGTAGTAATGTGGGGTTCCAGCACACGCCTTATAGTAATAAGAAAAAAGGGGCAATCTTATGGTAAAATAAATTAAACAATTTGTTTATTGAAGTATAATGATGTGTATAAAAAACAACAAAGAATAAGTGTACTTTAGTTAAAATTCTAAATCTTTTATACAATAAATGAGGCTAATACCGGTATATAGAGGGGAGGGTGGGGGTGTGAAGGGGGGGGGATTGGAGGGAGAGAGAAAAAAAAAAGAAGAAAAAAATAGTAATTTCAAAAATTTTTACAAAAAATTTATTATCTGGAGAGGACACCTGTTCCTCAGGTACTGATGCGATGTATGAGGTAAGTACAATAGTAAATCCCAAATGGTATGTCCTTATCAGAAATCTATAATGGTAGGTTATGTTTCCAATAAGGAGTTATTTCCCTTTAGGTATAATGGGTAAGTGGAGATGGGTTTTGCCGGCATAAGACGGGTAGGGTTACCTTCTGCTTCCTGTAGTAACTTCTCAGAGGAGACATCATTTCCGGATCCTCCCGCTACATAGCAGTGATATTGGGGGCTGGCGTCACTAAAGTCTTCACGACTGGGTAGCACTCCTAGGCACTAGTGTATGACATCGTCTGGTGACTTTAAATCCATAGCTATTAGTAGTAGTGCAGCATTGGTGTGGCTTGATATTGCACTCAATTGGTGGACTTTCAATGCTGGGTAGGTGTGGGATTAGTCAATGAATGTTGAATAATAATTCCATAAAGTCCATCCATATAAATATAATTATAGAAAAGTGTAATTATAACTCCAATTAGTATCTATATAGATATATATAGATAATAAAAATAAATATAAAAAATAAAGATAATAAATATAAAGATTAAAATGAAGATAAAAATAAATATAAAATTAGAGGATAGGAATAAAACATTATCATAAGAATTAGAGTAGATAAAAAAAGGAGGAAAAGACAGACACATTAAGACACGAATGTAGCTAAATATATAGAGAGAAGCAGTGTTGTAGAAATACTGGGTGGGGCAGGTAAGGAGATGGGGGTATGTTGGGGTGAAAATTCAGTTTGAGTAAAACAATACAGATATTCATTAAAATATTTGTGATCTAGATAACACACTTCTTATTGATATACGAGGGGTGATTGATAAGTACCCATGTTAAGCAAGAAAAAAAAATTATTGGGAAAATTATGATTTATTTTTCAACATAGTCCCCTTTTAGCTCGATACACTTGGCCCAACGATATTCCAACCTTTTCAAGCCCTCCAAAAAAATAGGATTTGTCGAACTCTGCGAAATAGGCTTCAGTTTCGAGGATTACCTCCTCGTTCGATGCAAATCTCTTTCCGCCAAGCCATTTTTTCATGTTTGGAAACTGGAAGACGTCGCAGGGGGCCAAATATGGAGAATACGGCAGATGTGGCAGCAATTCGTAGCCCAATTCCATCAATTTCACTGTGGTGACGTGGTACGAGTATGCTGGCACATTGTCATGGTGGAACAGCACTTTTTTCTTTGCCAAGTGGGACCGTTTTCTCTTCAATACGTCATTGAATCTGCCCAGTAATTGAGCATAATACTGCCCTGGGTTCGTTCTTCCCTTTTCCAAATAGTAGATGAAAATTATGCCTTTCGAATCCCAGAAAACGGTGTCCATGACCTTTCCGGCTGATGGAACCATATTCACCTTCTTTAGTGCATGTTCGACGTGTCCACTGTTTTGACTGTTTCTTCATTTCTGGCGTGTAGTGATGGATCCATGTTTCATCAACAGTCACGAAACGGCGCAGAAACTCCTTTGGATTGCGTTTAAACAGGTACAAACACTGCTTCGAAGTAGAGATGAGCGGGTTCGGTTTCTTTGAATCCGAACCCGCACGAACTTCACTTTTTTTTTCACGGGTCCGAGCGACTCGGATCTTCCCGCCTTGCTCGGTTAACCCGAGCGCGCCCGAACGTCATCATGACGCTGTCGGATTCTCGCGAGACTCGGATTCTATATAAGGAGCCGCGCGTCGCCGCCATTTTCACACGTGCATTGAGATTGATAGGGAGAGGACGTGGCTGGCGTCCTCTCCATTTAGATTAGATTTAGAAGAGAGAGAGAGAGAGAGATTGCTGTGATACTGTAGATTAGAAGAGAGTGCAGACAGAGTTTAGTGACTGACGACCACAGTGACCAGTGACCACCAGAGACAGTGCAGTTGTTTGTTTTATTTAATATATCCGTTCTCTGCCTGAAAAAAACGATACACAGTCACACAGTGACTCAGTCTGTGTGCACTGCTCAGCCCAGTGTGCTGCACATCAATGTATTGTATATAAAGCTTATAATTGTGGGGGAGACTGGGGAGCACTGCAGGTTGTTATAGCAGGAGCCAGGAGTACATGATAAATAATATTATATTAAAATTAAACAGTGCACACTTTTGCTGCAGGAGTGCCACTGCCAGTGTGACTAGTGGTGACCAGTGCCTGACCACCAGTATATTAGTAGTATTGTATACTATCTCTTTATCAACCAGTCTATATTAGCAGCAGACACAGTACAGTGCGGTAGTTCACGGCTGTGGCTACCTCTGTGTCGGCACTCGGCAGGCAGTCCGTCCATCCATAATTGTATTATAATATATACCACCTAACCGTGTTTTTTTTTTCATTCTTTATACCGTCGTCATACTAGTTGTTACGAGTATACTACTATCTCTTTATCAACCAGTGTACAGTGCGGTAGTTCACGGCTGTGGCTACCTCTGTGTCGGCTCTCGGCAGGCAGTCCGTCCAACCATAATTGTATTATATACCACCTAACCGTGGTTTTTTTTTTCATTCTTTATACCGTCGTCATACTAGTTGTTACGAGTATACTACTATCTCTTTATCAACCAGTGTACAGTGCGGTAGTTCACGGCTGTGGCTACCTCTGTGTCGGCACTCGGCAGGCAGTCCGTCCATCCATAATTGTATTATAATATATACCACCTAACCGTGGTTTTTTTTTCATTCTTTATACCGTCGTCATACTAGTTGTTACGAGTATACTACTATCTCTTTATCAACCAGTGTACAGTGCGGTAGTTCACGGCTGTGGCTACCTCTGTGTCGGCACTCGGCAGGCAGTCCGTCCAACCATAATTGTATTATATACCACCTAACCGTGGTTTTTTTTTCATTCTTTATACCGTCGTCATACTAGTTGTTACGAGTATACTACTATCTCTTTATCAACCAGTGTACAGTGCGGTAGTTCACGGCTGTGGCTACCTCTGTGTCGGCACTCGGCAGGCAGTCCGTCCAACCATAATTGTATTATAATATATACCAACTAACCGTGGGTTTTTTTTCATTCTTTATACCGTCGTCATACTAGTTGTTACGAGTATACTACTATCTCTTTATCAACCAGTGTACAGTGCGGTAGTTCACGGCTGTGGCTACCTCTGTGTCGGCACTCGGCAGGCAGTCCGTCCATCCATAATTGTATTATAATATATACCACCTAACCGTGGTTTTTTTTTCATTCTTTATACCGTCGTCATACTAGTTGTTACGAGTATACTACTATCTCTTTATCAACCAGTGTACAGTGCGGTAGTTCACGGCTGTGGCTACCTCTGTGTCGGCACTCGGCAGGCAGTCCGTCCAACCATAATTGTATTATAATATATACCACCTAACCGTGGTTTTTTTTTCATTCTTTATACCGTCGTCATACTAGTTGTTACGAGTATACTACTATCTCTTTATCAACCAGTGTACAGTGCGGTAGTTCACGGCTGTGGCTACCTCTGTGTCGGCACTCGGCAGGCAGTCCGTCCAACCATAATTGTATTATATACCACCTAACCGTGGTTTTTTTTTCATTCTTTATACCGTCGTCATACTAGTTGTTACGAGTATACTACTATCTCTTTATCAACCAGTGTACAGTGCGGTAGTTCACGGCTGTGGCTACCTCTGTGTCGGCACTCGGCAGGCAGTCCGTCCAACCATAATTGTATTATAATATATACCACCTAACCGTGGTTTTTTTTTCATTCTTTATACCGTCGTCATACTAGTTGTTACGAGTATACTACTATCTCTTTATCAACCAGTGTACAGTGCGGTAGTTCACGGCTGTGGCTACCTCTGTGTCGGCACTCGGCAGGCAGTCCGTCCATCCATAATTGTATTATATACCACCTAACCGTGGTTTTTTTATACCACCTAACCGTGGCAGTCCGTCCATAATTGTATACTAGTATCCAATCCATCCATCTCCATTGTTTACCTGAGGTGCCTTTTAGTTCTGCCTATAAAATATGGAGAACAAAAAAGTTGAGGTTCCAAAATTAGGGAAAGATCAAGATCCACTTCCACCTCGTGCTGAAGCTGCTGCCACTAGTCATGGCCGAGACGATGAAATGCCAGCAACGTCGTCTGCCAAGGCCGATGCCCAATGTCATAGTACAGAGCATGTCAAATCCAAAACACCAAATATCAGAAAAAAAAGGACTCCAAAACCTAAAATAAAATTGTCGGAGGAGAAGCGTAAACTTGCCAATATGCCATTTACCACACGGAGTGGCAAGGAACGGCTGAGGCCCTGGCCTATGTTCATGGCTAGTGGTTCAGCTTCACATGAGGATGGAAGCACTCAGCCTCTCGCTAGAAAACTGAAAAGACTCAAGCTGGCAAAAGCACCGCAAAGAACTGTGCGTTCTTTGAAATCCCAAATCCACAAGGAGAGTCCAATTGTGTCGGTTGCGATGCCTGACCTTCCCAACACTGGACGTGAAGAGCATGCGCCTTCCACCATTTGCACGCCCCCTGCAAGTGCTGGAAGGAGCACCCGCAGTCCAGTTCCTGATAGTCAGATTGAAGATGTCAGTGTTGAAGTACACCAGGATGAGGAGGATATGGGTGTTGCTGGCGCTGGGGAGGAAATTGACCAGGAGGATTCGGATGGTGAGGTGGTTTGTTTAAGTCAGGCACCCGGGGAGACACCTGTTGTCCGTGGGAGGAATATGGCCGTTGACATGCCAGGTGAAAATACCAAAAAAATCAGCTCTTCGGTGTGGAGGTATTTCACCAGAAATGCGGACAACAGGTGTCAAGCCGTGTGTTCCCTTTGTCAAGCTGTAATAAGTAGGGGTAAGGACGTTAACCACCTCGGAACATCCTCCCTTATACGTCACCTGCAGCGCATTCATAATAAGTCAGTGACAAGTTCAAAAACTTTGGGTGACAGCGGAAGCAGTCCACTGACCAGTAAATCCCTTCCTCTTGTAACCAAGCTCACGCAAACCACCCCACCAACTCCCTCAGTGTCAATTTCCTCCTTCCCCAGGAATGCCAATAGTCCTGCAGGCCATGTCACTGGCAAGTCTGACGAGTCCTCTCCTGCCTGGGATTCCTCCGATGCATCCTTGCGTGTAACGCCTACTGCTGCTGGCGCTGCTGTTGCCGCTGGGAGTCGATGGTCATCCCAGAGGGGAAGTCGTAAGCCCACTTGTACTACTTCCAGTAAGCAATTGACTGTTCAACAGTCCTTTGCGAGGAAGATGAAATATCACAGCAGTCATCCTACTGCAAAGCGGATAACTGAGTCCTTGACAACTATGTTGGTGTTAGACGTGCGTCCGGTATCCGCCGTTAGTTCACAGGGAACTAGACAATTTATTGAGGCAGTGTGCCCCCGTTACCAAATACCATCTAGGTTCCACTTCTCTAGGCAGGCGATACCGAGAATGTACACGGACGTCAGAAAAAGACTCACCAGTGTCCTAAAAAATGCAGTTGTACCCAATGTCCACTTAACCACGGACATGTGGACAAGTGGAGCAGGGCAGGGTCAGGACTATATGACTGTGACAGCCCACTGGGTAGATGTATGGACTCCCGCCGCAAGAACAGCAGCGGCGGCACCAGTAGCAGCATCTCGCAAACGCCAACTCTTTCCTAGGCAGGCTACGCTTTGTATCACCGCTTTCCAGAATACGCACACAGCTGAAAACCTCTTACGGCAACTGAGGAAGATCATCGCGGAATGGCTTACCCCAATTGGACTCTCCTGTGGATTTGTGGCATCGGACAACGCCAGCAATATTGTGTGTGCATTAAATATGGGCAAATTCCAGCACGTCCCATGTTTTGCACATACCTTGAATTTGGTGGTGCAGAATTTTTTAAAAAACGACAGGGGCGTGCAAGAGATGCTGTCGGTGGCCAGAAAAATTGCGGGACACTTTCGGCGTACAGGCACCACGTACAGAAGACTGGAGCACCACCAAAAACTACTGAACCTGCCCTGCCATCATCTGAAGCAAGAAGTGGTAACGAGGTGGAATTCAACCCTCTATATGCTTCAGAGGTTGGAGGAGCAGCAAAAGGCCATTCAAGCCTATACAATTGAGCACGATATAGGAGATGGAATGCACCTGTCTCAAGTGCAGTGGAGAATGATTTCAACGTTGTGCAAGGTTCTGATGCCCTTTGAACTTGCCACACGTGAAATCAGTTCAGACACTGCCAGCCTGAGTCAGGTCATTCCCCTCATCAGGCTTTTGCAGAAGAAGCTGGAGGCATTGAAGAAGGAGCTAACACGGAGCGATTCCGCTAGGCATGTGGGACTTGTGGATGCAGCCCTTAATTCGCTTAACAAGGATTCACGGGTGGTCAATCTGTTGAAATCAGAGCACTACATTTTGGCCACCGTGCTCGATCCTAGATTTAAAGCCTACCTTGGATCTCTCTTTCCGGCAGACACAGGTCTGCTGGGGTTGAAAGACCTGCTGGTGACAAAATTGTCAAGTCAAGCGGAACGCGACCTGTCAACATCTCCTCCTTCACATTCTCCCGCAACTGGGGGTGCGAGGAAAAGGCTCAGAATTCCGAGCCCACCCGCTGGCGGTGATGCAGGGCAGTCTGGAGCGACTGCTGATGCTGACATCTGGTCCGGACTGAAGGACCTGACAACGATTACGGACATGTCGTCTACTGTCACTGCATATGATTCTCTCAACATTGATAGAATGGTGGAGGATTATATGAGTGACCGCATCCAAGTAGGCACGTCACACAGTCCGTACTTATACTGGCAGGAAAAAGAGGCAATTTGGAGGCCCTTGCACAAACTGGCTTTATTCTACCTAAGTTGCCCTCCCACAAGTGTGTACTCCGAAAGAGTGTTTAGTGCCGCCGCTCACCTTGTCAGCAATCGGCGTACGAGGTTACATCCAGAAAATGTGGAGAAGATGATGTTCATTAAAATGAATTATAATCAATTCCTCCGCGGAGACATTGACCAGCAGCAATTGCCTCCACAAAGTACACAGGGAGCTGAGATGGTGGATTCCAGTGGGGACGAATTGATAATCTGTGAGGAGGGGGATGTACACGGTGATATATCGGAGGGTGAAGATGAGGTGGACATCTTGCCTCTGTAGAGCCAGTTTGTGCAAGGAGAGATTAATTGCTTCTTTTTTGGGGGGGGTCCAAACCAACCCGTCATATCAGTCACAGTCGTGTGGCAGACCCTGTCACTGAAATGATGGGTTGGTTAAAGTGTGCATGTCCTGTTTTGTTTATACAACATAAGGGTGGGTGGGAGGGCCCAAGGATAATTCCATCTTGCACCTCTTTTTTCTTTTCTTTTTCTTTGCATCATGTGCTGATTGGGGAGGGTTTTTTGGAAGGGACATCCTGCGTGACACTGCAGTGCCACTCCTAGATGGGCCCGGTGTTTGTGTCGGCCACTAGGGTCGCTAATCTTACTCACACAGCTACCTCATTGCGCCTCTTTTTTTCTTTGCGTCATGTGCTGTTTGGGGAGGGTTTTTTGGAAGGGACATCCTGCGTGACACTGCAGTGCCACTCCTAGATGTGCCCGGTGTTTGTGTCGGCCACTAGGGTCGCTAATCTTACTCACACAGCTACCTCATTGCGCCTCTTTTTTTCTTTGCGTCATGTGCTGTTTGGGGAGGGTTTTTTGGAAGGGACATCCTGCGTGACACTGCAGTGCCACTCCTAGATGTGCCCGGTGTTTGTGTCGGCCACTAGGGTCGCTAATCTTACTCACACAGTCAGCTACCTCATTGCGCCTCTTTTTTTCTTTGCGTCATGTGCTGTTTGGGGAGGGTTTTTTGGAAGGGCCATCCTGCGTGACACTGCAGTGCCACTCCTAGATGGGCCCGGTGTTTGTGTCGGCCACTAGGGTCGCTAATCTTACTCACACAGCTACCTCATTGCGCCTCTTTTTTTCTTTGCGTCATGTGCTGTTTGGGGAGGGTTTTTTGGAAGGGACATCCTGCGTGACACTGCAGTGCCACTCCTAGATGGGCCCGGTGTTTGTGTCGGCCACTAGGGTCGCTTATCTTACTCACACAGCGACCTCGGTGCAAATTTTAGGACTAAAAATAATATTGTGAGGTGTGAGGTATTCAGAATAGACTGAAAATGAGTGTAAATTATGGTTTTTGAGGTTAATAATACTTTGGGATCAAAATGACCCCCAAATTCTATGATTTAAGCTGTTTTTTAGTGTTTTTGGAAAAAAACACCCGAATCCAAAACACACCCGAATCCGACAAAAATAATTCGGTGAGGTTTTGCCAAAACGCGTTCGAACCCAAAACACGGCCGCGGAACCGAACCCAAAACCAAAACACAAAACCCGAAAAATTTCAGGCGCTCATCTCTACTTCGAAGTGGTCATTCGATTACGCTTGTTGTCCACAGTGAGCAAAAGTGGCACCCATCTTGCCGATAGCTTTGTCATACCCAAATGTTCATGTAGGATATTCTGCACATGTTCAAATGAGATTACTATTATCTCAACAATCTCTCTGATCTTCACTCGCCGGTCTGCCAATACATGGATTTTGTTAATATTTGATCTGTAGTCACCTCAATTGGGCTACCTGAACGATCTTCATCGAGGACACATGTAAGACCACGCTTGAATTCTTTGAACCAATATCTGATGGTTGTCATCGAAGGTGAAAGGTCCCCATAAACAGCTTCTAACTTTTCTTTGATTTCCTCACACGTCTTCCCATTCAAAAACAAGAATCTAATCACCGATCGGCACTGCACTTTCTCCATAGTTAGAAAGACTCAAACTTGCTCACTTCCAACAGCTACTAAAACAAAAGTACACAATGAATTTATTTGAAATTCTAACAGTCGTTGTTTGACAGACGATATATGATGATATACAAGTTTGACGTCAGAGGCGCCATCTGTCTTCAAACACGGGTACTTATCAATAAACCCTCGTATGCGGTAGTAGTAAGGAGATCATCCTTAATGCTACTCAGTTCGAAGAATACCAAAGGGTTTATTAGGAAATAAATGTAATAATTCTGGTTATAATAAATTGTTCATCTCAAAGTCTTCGGGGGCAATGTGTCAATTTCAAAGATTAGTCTAAATGTTTTCTTTGAGAAGGATGTGTCGTAGTCCCCACCTCTCCAATGTTTTATCACTAGTTTACTTCCAACGAAATCCAGTTCTATTCTTTTGCCATGTTTCTCTGTGAAGTGTTCTGGTACGCTGTGATCTTCTTTCGGATATTACACAGATGTTTGTTGATTCTTATACTTAATTTCCGTTTTGTTTTCCCTATGTACTGTAGGCCGTTGGGGCATTGGAGTAAGTACATATATCACCCCTTTTGTGTCACACATAATTTTATCCTTTTTTTTTTTATAAATCTGTTTTATTGAAGTTTTACAATACAACAAAATAAGAAGACATCAGGTGTAAAGGGTATATCAGGCATGAAAGGCAGGTGTCATGCAATCTAAAGGAGTAGCAGGAACAGTAATAACAAGCAATAAAATTGTATACAGTGTGGAGGCGATTAAACCAGGTACCTTGTCTAGGAAAAAATAAAGGCAGGTGACCGATCATATTTTAAGACTCCTAGGGTGAGGTCCTCCCTGCTTGCCGTGGGCAAGTCTGCCAGTACAATTCCAATTAGCAATAAACCTGATATCTCAGTCAAACTTAACTAAACGAATCCTGTGGATGGGGGGGGGGGTTTCCACACAGAAGGGGTAGGAAAAAAGGGAGGGGAGGGTAGGGGTAGTATAAGGTCAGATGTTCAGCTATGACGGTGGAAACTGTAATGAGATTTGTCGGAACAGGTACCATTCAGTCGATTCAAAGACCGTGGATATGTGGGCTTGCGTGGAACGAGCGAGTCAATATACGTTTCCCATCTAGCATAGAATTTAACAACATCTGTTTCTTTATGTACCAATGCAGATCTATGATCAAAATATAGTATTTGTAACATTTTCCTATGTACTTCCGATAATGAAGGTTTAGATCTGGAGATCCAATGGGTGAGAATGATCTTTTTAGACACTGTGACCAATATGGTCCGCAACGGTATGTGCCTTTGTCCATGAATACCCAAGTCCCACTGAGAGAAATTCGCACATAAACAAGCTAAAGGATCGGGTGTGACTCGGGTGTGGAGCAGAGTGTTAATACAGGTGAGTACCTTACCCCAGAATTTCCTAATGTGGCCACATTCCCAGAAATTGTGATAGAAAGTTGCTGAGTGGTACCCACATTTAGGGCATACTCCTGAAATCAGGGGGTTGTAACGGGCATGGTGGATTTGGGGGACATAAGCCCTTTGTAGGGTTCGGAGATGGACTTCTTGTAAATAAGCAGAGGACAGGGTTTTCATAGTCAAGCAGTAAAAAGTGCTTAGAGTGGCAGAGTCAGTAAGGGAGGGAATGTCTTTCTGCCATAGGGACAGTAGCATGGACCATCTACGGGGAGAGGTTATGTCAGTGAGGAGGTTGTACAGCATCCTAATGCGAAAGGGTACACGTTCACACAGGGTGATCACTGATTGTAGTGGATCCGGGGAGCCAGAGGGGGGTGAGGTGTGATCCCTGGAATGAAGTATGGAGGTAAGATAGTGTCGAGCCTGTAAATACATGTAGAAGTGTGATTGTGGATACTTATCCTGGAGGAAAGAGAATAGGGCAAAATTTCCTCCCCGGTCGTAGACTTTGGAGGAGCATGATAATCCTTTAGACCTCCAGAGTTTAAAGGTAGAGTTTGTGAGAGATGGAGGGAATGCAGGATTACCCCAGAGAGGAACTCGCCGTGTGGACATATGATTCCTGTGGAACAGTTTATTTTGATCCATGCATAATATATATCATGGAATAGCGGGGAGCCAAGGATGTGAGGAGGGATAGATTTCGGGGTAGAGTGGAGGAGTGCGCTGGGAGAAAAGGGAGAAAACATGGCCTCATCTAAAGCGGGGTCTGTGTAAGCGTGGCCGTCCGTCAGCCAATCAGTAGCCCAACGAAAAAGGGCCGATAGGGAATATGAGAGGAAGTCAGGTAGGCAGACTCCCCCCGCGGTACGGGGAGCAGTCAGTTTTTTGAAAGCTATGAGGGGTCTCTTGCCTTTCCAGAGAAACTTGGTAAGGATTTTGCAAATGTAGGCCAGATCTCTTGTGGAAAGGCGTATGGGTAACATCTGCATGAGATAATATAGGCGTGGAAAAAACACACTCGGCCTAAGAGTGAAAGGGGTAAAAGTTTCCGAGAGTCAAGGGTAGTGGTAAGCTTATGTAGCATGGGCGTGAAGTTGGCGTCATATAAGGTGGATAAGTCTGATGGGATTTGTATTCCCAAGTAGGTGATCTTATCTAGAACAGTTTTAAACGTCAACGTAGGGACAGGTTGGGTGATGGGTGCATGAGGGGTCCCCAGGGGTAGTATTTCCGACTTAGAAACATTGATACGGTAGCCTGAGGTTTTCCCGAAAGACGATATGAGGGATGGAGACGTCAGGTTCAGAAATAAAAAGAAGCACTTCGTCTGCAAATAATGCCACCTTGAGTTCCACATCACCAATCCGGACCCCCTGGAATTTCCTGGACGCTCGCAAGGCTATCGCCAGAGGTTCCAGAGCAATATCAAGCAATAAGGGAGACAGTGGGCATCCCTGCCGTGTACCTCTACCTATTGGGAAGGGAGGAGACAAAACACCATTGCAGGATACCTGGGTTTGGGGATGAGTATATAGAAGTCTAATCCAGTCTATGAAAACCGATGGGAAGCCAAAGCGTGCTAGGGAGTGGTATAGATGGGGCCATTCAACCAGATCAAACGCCTTTTCCGCGTCGAGGGAGAAAATATAAGCGGGGTCAGAGGTGGCGGAGGATGCCTGAATCGCTGATAACACGCGTCTGACATCGACTTCCGAATGTCTGCCCCATATAAAGCCCGTTTGATCTGGATGGATGATGCAGGGAAGGAGTAGTTTTAATCGATCAGCCAGAATCTTGGTCAGCAATTTATAATCAAGGTTTAGTAGGGATATGGGGCGATAGGATCCCGGGAGGGCGAGGTCTCTGCCCGGCTTGGGTAAAACTTTAAGGATGGCTGAGTTGAAGTGTGAAGGGAGAGTTTGAGATGTAAGCATAGAATTAAGCGCATGCAATAATAGGGACTCTAGTTTTGGCAAGAGCAGTTTGTAAAAATCAGCAGAAAAGCCATCGGGACCTGGGGCTTTGTCACGTTTGAAATGACCAATAGTCTGGCGGATCTCCTCCAAGGTAATCGGGGATGTTAGTGACTGGCTAAGCTCCGGAGGCAATTCAGGTACCGGCAGGGAATCCCAATTATTGGGAGAAGCAGAATCTGTAATCAAGTCTGGGGGGGATGGGCGGGGAACTTTGGGGGAGTAAAGATCAGTATAAAAGGAGCGCATGACTGCAGAGATCTCAGCATTAGTGGTAGTCAGTTTGCCCGTTTCTGTCATCAGAGGACGTGTAGTCAGGCGAGGATGAGAGCCACGCAAGGGGTTGGAAAGTAATTTACCCGCCTTGTTTCCAAATTTGTGGAACCGATAGCTAACATTGAACATATATTTATCTCCGAGTGTCAACAGGAATTCGTCAAAGTGTGTTTTTGTTAAGAGATAATTATGTTTAGTGGCATCGTTTGGTATGGACTTGAACTGCTGAAAGGCTGAGGTCAGGGCTGTCTGGAACTTCAAATAGTGTTCTGTGTGCTTTCTGCGTAAACCAGCCACATAAGACATTATCTCCCCCCGCAGTACAGATTTGGCTGTCAACCAAAAGAGCATGGGATCAGAATCTGCATGTGATGCATTATCAGAGGCATATGTTTCCCAGGCAGCTTCAAGTCTATTCCGAAATTTCAGCGATTTGGATAGATAGGAGGGGAATTTCCAAAGTCTGGGGGAGTCCTGCAATTCCGAGATTTGGATAGAGGCCGTCACGAGGGCATGGTCAGAGAGGGATATTGGGGCTATGAAAGCATCCACTATGTTAGGAAAGAGGGTGTGGGATGTGAATATGTAATCAATTCGGGATAGGGTGTGATGGGCTGAGGATAGGCAGGTATACTCTCTGTCAGTGGGATGGAGAGCCCTTCAGACATCCACCAATGAGAGTCTATCTGCGAGTGAAGGTATGCCTAGTTTTGGGAGGGTCAGGCCTTTAGGAGGAGTGGAAGATCTATCTAACAGTAGAGACGTCACCATGTTAAAGTCCCCGCACAGTATGATAGAGGAGGAAAGGTGTGGGGTCAGCAAGGCAATAAGTGATAGGAGAAATTTTTGGGTATAGGTAGATGGTGCATATACATTACAAAGTGTCAGGGGCTGTCCATAAATCTTAAGGGTCAGCAGCACTGTCCTACCTGATGCATCAGAGCAAGTTGTTAAATCTTCATAGGGAATATGTTTTTTGATTAGGATGATTACACCTCTAGCTTTTGAGTTATAAGAACTAAAACCTAGGACAGACCAACCTAAGGTGTTTAATTTTGCTACTTCCTCGGGAACTAGATGGGATTCTTGTAGGAAAGCTAAGTCAACGTTTTGTTTGTTCAGATAAATGAGTATTTTCCTTCGTTTCGCTGGTGAATTGAACCCGCCTATATTCCACGAGCCAAGCGTCAAAGTAGGCATGGCACGAGGAAGGGGGTCGAAGTACTGTATTGTCACAGCTTTCATCATCTAAATAATTCAGGAAGACATAGACTAATGTTGCGAAGGAGGGGAGGGGGGTTACGAGGAAAGAGGGGGAGGGAAGGAGGGGGGAAGACAAACAAAAAATACAACATGTTAGTTCTAAATGACGAGTCCAAAGAGTCAGTGGTATGGGCAGTAAGAGTTCTATACAGCAGTAGGACTCAGGACTTCCCATAAAACATATCCGCAGAAAAAGAGATATAAACCATATTAACATAACAACTGGTAGTGGAGCATGAGGGAGGAGCTCCGCCCACCCAGCCATCTCCGCTAGGAGTGGGGAAATAGTGGCTTTGCCCTGCATTTATATAAAACTTGCATGATAAGTATGATTGATAAGTAGGGGGTGAAGTTGGCCCTAAGTTATACTAGAGCAAGCAAAGATAAACAGGTAAGAATTAAACTGATGCTCCGTAGTAATAAGAGAACCAGGGTCCCTAATACTCTAGGTCCTATCCGCAGTATAATATGTCGGGGATATCAGCAGCTGAGACTAGGAAGCCACACATTGTAACAAAACATATCAACATTGAAAAAGAACAATAAAATATGAAATATGAAGATGCAGTGTGGACCTGTGGCGGAAGCATAACGCATCATGACAAAGCATAACAATGGCATGTGAGACAACGTAATAGTGGAAAACAGTGTTGCACAATTATGGTAGAGAAAGGTAACCTTCAGGTTGATGCGGTAGATGGTGAATCGCTGATGTCAGTATCTGGGGGTCGAGAAAGTTCGCTTAGGAAGGCATGAGCGTCTGCTGGGGAAAGGAAGTCCTTATAGGATGAGCCATCATAAATGCGTAAACGGGCTGGATAGAGCAAGCCAAACTTGCGGCCCTCTGCTACGAGTTGGGAGCAAATGGGTGAGAATGCTTTCCGGGCCCTCGTCAATTCCACAGAGTAGTCCTGGAAAATAAAAAGCCTATGACCCTCCCATTGCAGGTCCTTGATACGTCGTGATGCCAACCAGAAAGCAGTCTTATGTAGAAAGTTCAGGCATCGGAACAGCGTGACCCTCGGGCAAGGCTTATTCGGGGTGGGGGCCGGGCCCACACGATGCACTCTCTCAATCACCAGATCCCGACAGTCGTGTTCAATTCCTAGAAGGGTGGGAAGCGTGGTCCGGACAAAGTGAGCAAGTGCTGGGCCTTTTACAGATTCAGGTAGGCCCACAAGCCTGATATTATTTTCTCCTCGATCTGTTTTCGATATCATCGAGCTTGTTCCATATATGGTAGTTTTCAGAAGTCAGAGATTTCAAAGCCTGCTGTAATTCATCCACATTATGCATGGCAGCTCCCAATTGATGTTCAGTGCGGGATACACGGTTCTGCAGCTGCTGCAGTTGCTGCATAATATCAGCCACAGCCTGGGTGAGGAGGGGGGTCATGGTGGACCGGATGGCGTCCACCACGTCGGCATATGATACCGGGGTGTCAGCAGCGCGGTCCGACGGAGGCACTATCACTGCTGCCACCTTCTTTGGTGCTGGGGAGACAGGGTCAGGGCCAACCTCGGGAGTCATTGTCCCCGCCGCGAGGCATTTTTCTTGGCGCTGCGCGCCGGCCGCGGCTACGGGCGTCGCAAAACGGTCCATCAGGGCTGCGGGTGTGAGAGGGGTGCTGAGCAGGGTAAGTGGAGGCCGTCAGAGGCCTTTAGAAGGTGTTTGCTGGCGGGTTGTGGCGGAGCTCCGGGAACTGCTGCCTCACACCATTAACCCGGAACCGGAAGTCAATTTTATCCTTTATAATGAATTGTATTGGTTGGTTAAAGAGATTAGGGTTTTTTTTTGGTTTGTTGCTCCTTTGGCATGTTTTTTTGCATGCCGCACATCTTTCACTTTAGTAGAAGTCTGGCGTGTCGGATCCTAGCCAGGAATCTCCTTTGTTTTTGGTGTAGGGATTTAGTATTACATCTAATGAGTTATTCCTTATAGTGGGTGCCCTTCTGTATACAATTCTGGGTCTTTTGGGTAGGAGTGATTTTAGTTCCTAGTTCGCCTGAAGGATACGCCAATGTTTGTTAATACTCTGCTCTATATATTGTCTCTGTCCAGAGAAGTCTGTGATAAAAAAGTAGGTCATCTTTCTTTCCCTCTGTATTATTGGTTCCATATTTCAGAAGGTCTTTCCTGTCTAGGTTTCCTATTCTTGTTATTTCTTTATCTAGTACTGTAGTTAGGAAGAATATGCTTTTTCTTTGAAGTCAGAAATCAGGTTGGATGATTAAATCTTGAAGTCACAATTTCTGGAGCAGTTGTGTTTGATTCATTGTAATTGTCCTCCTGGAATGTTATGGATTACATTTTTGTGATGATTACTGGCTGCATGTAAGAAGCAATTGCAATCTACTGGTTTGGTATGATTCTTAGTTTCTATCTTGTATTTATGTATGAAGATCGTAAGATGGAGGAAGTTGATTTCTGTTTCGTTGATTTCGCTGGTTAATTCTAGGTTGATATTGTTCAAATTTATGGTCTTAATAAAGTCTTCAAGAGTACCTTTGGCACCTCTCCATATAATAAGGACGTTGTCTATATACTGGTGCCTATAGGATCAGATCATCTGCATACTTGTTGTTCGTTTGGATGGATTCGTCCTTCCACTGTGCCAAAAAGAGGTTAGCATATGACGGGGCAAATTTAGTGCCCATCACTGTGCCGGTGTATTGTCAGTAGTACACTCCTTTAAATATAAATTAGTTACATGTGAGAATGAACATGATCTCTTCCATGATGAAATCAATCTGGATTTGTTGCATCCATGTCGATTCTTCTAGGATTTTCTTTTAGCATCCTACAGTGTGTTGGATGCACGTATACAGGGATTTAATATTGCAGATAACTAGGAGATAATTATCCTTCCATTCTATTTCCTAATATACACTTTGATATTCCTCAAACTGAGTAGCATTAAGGATGATCTCCCAACTCCAACTGCATATATTAATAAGTGTGCCATTGTGTGTTATCTAGATCACAAATATTATTAACAGTTTCTTATATAGTGCAGCAAATTCCATTGCGCTTTACAACTGGACACAATTAGAAGACAAAACTAGGAAATAACAAACAGTCAAAAAGGTAGTAGGGACTTGCTTGCAAGCTTACAATCTATATATTTTAATGAATATCTAGATTGTTTTACTGAATTTTCACCCCAACATACCCCTATATCCTTACCTGCCCCAGGTACAGCAGCGACACCACTGCTTCTCTCTATATATTTAGCTACATTCTTGTCTTACTATATCTCTTTTCTTCCGTTTTTTATCTACTCTAATTTTTACGATAGTATTTTTCATCTAATTTTATATTTATGTTTATCTTCATTTTAATCTTTATATTTATTAGTATATTTTTTATATTTATTTTTATTATATATATATATACACAGTGTGTATATATATATATATATATATATATATATATACACACATACACAGTATATCTATATAGATACTAATTGGAGTTATGATTACACTTATCTATAATTGTATTTATACGGATGGACTTTATGGAATTATAATTCAACATTCATTGACTAATCCCACACCTACCCAGCATTGAAAGTCCACCAATTGAGCACAATATTGAGGCCACACACATGTTGCGCTATTACTAATAGCCATGGATTTAGAGCCACAAGACAATGTCATACACTAGGCGGGAAAACTTTGATGACGTCAGCACCTAATATCAACGCTATGTAGCGGGAGGATCCAGAAATGACACAGCCTCCGAGAAGTTACTACAGGAAGCGGAAGTGATGCAGTCACGGGTGGTAGTGACGCGGTGTTATGCACACCAGTGCCAGCAGGAATGTACTGGTGTCTGAACGGTGAGGGATGCAAAACAAATGAACTCACAGACAGACTGGGGAATATGACATTACATACACAGAAGGTGATAGGGTAACAAAATAAACACAAAGTGAACAGAGAAGCCCAAAGGCTAAGAAACTGGGTGTCTCCCTAGTATTAGGAATGCTCAGATGGAAAGAAGCGAGATGTAGTGATTTAATACGTAGAGAACCCGAAATGCTGTTGCTAAGGGCAACAGCAAAACCCTAAAGGGTTACCAACGGGTGTGGCAGTAAACTCCTTGGTCAGAGATGGAATAATAGACACAAGGAGAGTCTCCACAATCCTAGTCCTCACTTGCAGTGCACTGGTTCAGCTTACTGCCACTAAACTGACACCTGAACACCTTGCACAGTGAGAAAGGATTTTGGCAGGCAAGTCTGAGAATACAGCCGCAAACTTGCTAGGTTCACAAAGTAGCAAAAGAACCCCAGCAGGTTAAACGACTGACTCCAGTCTTACTGCTAGGTCTGGATTGGCAGAGTGTAATACCAAATCCCAAGGCCTATTTGCAGTAAGCAACAAACAAATACAAAGTTTACACAGTACTAGCTAGCTTTCAGGAACTGACTAACCAACAAAGATTCAGCAGCATCTGCCTAACCTGAGAAGAGGGTTTATATAGCAGGTGCTGTCCACGCCCCACTCAGACCTCACAGACTGTGAGCACAAAAACCAGCACCGAATCCCCTGCCGTGCACAGAGCCTGTAACCACTGCACAGCAAAAGACCCGAACCGGAGTATCAGCTACGCTCAGGTTACTCCGCTAGCACTTGTCTCCCGGTTGCCATGACGACGTGGCAGCACAGAGCAGGAGACCCTAACACGCGGTGACTGGCTGAAATGATGTAGACTCTGGGAAATAACCATAGGAAGCAGATATGATGCGGCTACTGGCAGGGATGATTGCCGGTGTATGATTGGACATACACATATATAAGGGAGACCAAGAGAGAGGGTCAGCACATCTCCATTTCACTGAGGAAGCCTCTATTCAGGACTTACCCATTATACCTTAAGAAAGATACTTACCCATTGGAAACAGGACATACCACTTGGAGTTTACTATTGTACTTACCTCATACATCACATCAGTACCTGAGGGACAGGTGTCCTCTCCAGATAATACATTTTTTGTACATTTTTTGGAAATTACTATTATATATTTTTTTTCTTCTTCTTTCTTTCCCTCTCCCTCTTATTTCCACCCTTCCCATCACCCCACCCCCATACCCTTCCCTCTGTATACCGTTATTAGCCTCATTTATTGTATAAATGAGTTAGAAATTTAACTAATTAATACTAATTCTTTTTTTTTTATATAACAATTTTTATTAATGGTATACATCCATATTACAACATTTGTATTCAATAAGACATGGAGCATGAGTTACTCAAAGAATTAAAATGTAGGCTAGTCTTGTCGTCCTTGGTTTGAAATTGTGCCTTGATAGCAATATATAATGAAGGAACAGATCAATATATATTATACTGAAGACATATCCAAATGACAAAGTAGTATCATGTCAACTTAAACTGGAGCCCGTCTAATAATATTATGTAACAAAGGGTAAAATATAACAGTGTTAAGAACTATTCAATTATCACTATTAATAGCCGGCATGTCTAAGTATTACCGTCTATTACTGATAAAAAGCCAGTGATGTATTAAAATAGAAGGAAGTGAACGCCAAATAGCAGATGGCGTTTGTATAGCATAATAGCCATAAAATGTTGCTCCATAGTACTAAATGGAGAGTAGTATACCAATATAGAAGGGATGAAAGAGGAAAGGATAGAGAGAAAGAGAGGGTGAGATAAGGAATAATGGAGGTAAAGAAAGGAGCGGAAAGAAGGGAGAGAAGGAAAAGAAAGAAAAGGAAGAGAGAGAAGAAAGAGTGATATGGAAAGATAAAACAAAGATCAAAAAAATACAGCTCTACCTAAGTGTATTTGCGCGTGAGGATATTCTTAATGATATCACAGTATAAGCGCATTATACTAAACTATCTCTGTCAGAACAAATACTTCAAATGATGGTAAATGGGAGTATGAGAGAAAAGTGAAGTAGTGGGGGTGGACTCTCTGAACCCGGGCGACACTATAGGGGTGAGGAGGGATACTGTGTAGAGGGTGATGAGCCCTCAAGTGTACAATGGATTCTGTCAGTCGAAGAGAGAAAGAAAAAAAAAAGAGAAAATATATGCAATACTTTAATGGAGAGACCATTGAGCGATATCAAACATTTTGGTTAGCGAGATTCTCTCTTCGTCTGGTAGGGACAGAAGATAGTAGTGCCATTTGTTCAGAAACTTAGAAAGGTTCTCTCCTCTGGCCAGAATCATAGATCTTCTGTCGAAGAGAAATAGCTGTCTAAGTTTCTGCAATACCTCATTAAGGGATGGTGTGGATTTGGTGGTCCAATGGATGAGGATTATCTTTTTTGCAATCGTCACTACGATAGTAAGTAGGGGGTTGATCTGAGATGTGTGCGGACCAATTCTCCAATTAGTGAAATTTGCGCATAGGCATGCTAGAATGTCAGGTTGTACCCTGGTATGAAATAGTCTATTAATGTAAGCTATAACTTTGTGCCAGAATTTTTTGATCTTTCCACACGACCAAAAGGAATGTAAAAATTTGGCTTGGTGTGCTGAGCATTTTGGACAGTCTCCTGATTCCTCCAAAACCATATGGCTTCTCTGTGCAGGGGAAATATAGGCCCTATGGATAGTTCTGAAGTGAACCTCTTGTAAATAGGCGGAGTTAAGCCAACACATAGATAAATTAAGAGTAGGGCATAAATCAGTGATTTTAGATATTGTGGGTATATCTTGTGACCAGCTAGTAGCATTTGATGATGAGGAGGCAGGGCGCCTAGCGAGCATTAGTTTGGGATATAGAAGATTGGTCTTGTACGGTCTGTGTATTAGAGATTGGAGTAATAATAGTATGGGATCCTGTTTGTCGGGATGGAAAGTGTGTGTGTGTAGAGATATTGCGAAATGGCGGGCTTGTAGAAACATAATGAATTGGTTGTTAGGAAGTTGGTAAATCTGTTGGAGGGCAGAGAAAGAGAGTGGTATTCCCCCTGGGTCAAATACTTTTGCAGTTGTCGATAGTCCCTTAGCCTTCCATTCAAGGTACAGGTTATTGGTTAAGGATGGTGGGAACCCTGGATTGCCCCACAGCGGAATGTATATGGACGAGGAGTGGTCTCGGTGTAAGATTTTGTTAATGGAGATCCAGGTTGTGTACGTATCTGTGAAAATGATGTTGTTGTAAATATGTGTTGGGATTTCCTGCTTTCTGGAGTGGAGTAATGCACATGGGGAACATGGCCGCGTCAAGATTTACATCTGTGTATGTGGAGGACTCTAAAATCCAGTCTGAGATGTAACGGAACATGACAGAGTGTGTGTACATGCGGAGATTGGGGGATTTGAGACCTCCATGTTTAATGGGATTTTGCAATTTGTTCAGAGAAATTCTGGATTTTTTATGTTTCCATAGAAATCTAGAGGTCAATTTATCAAAGGTGGCAAAGTCAGAGGTTTTCAAAGAGAGTGGCAAAATTTGAATGAGGTAAAAAATTGTGGGGAATATAATACTCTTTACAGCAGCTAGGCGACCCAAAAGTGACAGTGGGAGATCCTTCCAGTTATCATATAGGGTGGCTATTTTTGTTAATAAGGGGGTGTAGTTAAGTTTATAGATGTTGGCGGTGGACGGTGGGATTTTGATCCCTAAGTATTTTATGCCTTCCTTAGCTAGATGAAAAGTAGAGAGGGATGGGATGTTTTGAGTGGTGGGGGGAGGGCCATTAATGGGTAAGATTTCGGATTTGGATATGTTTATTTTGAGGCCTGCAATTTGGCCAAAAGCTGAGATAAGGGACATAACTTGAGGGACTGAGGAAGAGGGGTCAGAAAGAAATAGAATCATGTCGTCTGCGAACAGAGAAATCTTTAATTCCATTGACCCAATAACAATTCCAGATATATTGGTCGAGTTGCGAATGGCTATTGCGAGAGGTTCAATGGCTATGTTGAATAGTAAGGGTGATAGTGGACACCCTTGTCTGGTGCCGCTAGCTATAGGGAAGGGGGAGGAGAGAAACCCATTACAGGAGATTTGGGAGGTGGAATTGGAGTATAAGGCTGTTATTATATCAATAAATGACTTAGGGAAACCAAATTTATGTAGCGTGTGGTATAAGTGAGGCCATAGCACTAAATCGAAGGCCTTCTCGGCATCCAGTGATAGAATGATAGCTGGTTTGATGGGAGGAGAAGCGTTCATACACTGGATGGCCGAGAAGACCTTCCTTAAGTTTATCACAGAGTGGCGGCCGGAAATAAAGCCAGTATGATCTTGGTGTATTATTTGAGGTAATATCGGTTGGAGGCGATTGGATAGAATTTTAGTCAAAATTTTGTAATCAAGATTGAGTAAAGATATAGGCCTATAAGAACTAGGGAGAGACATGTCGCGGTTTGGTTTGGGTAGAGTTTTTATTATTGCTGAGGTGAAGTAGAGTGGGGGATTAAGGTTTGTAAGGAGGTGATTATATTGTAAAACTAAAGTGTCTATAATTTTGGGGGCTAGTAGTTTGTAGAATTCACCTGAAAATCAGTCAGGGCCCGGGGCTTTGTCTCGTTGGAGGTGCTGGATAACTGAAAGGATCTCCTTGGCCGTGATGGGAGCCGTTAGAGTGTCAGAGAGGGATTGCGGAATGGTACGGAGTGAGGGGTATTCCCATATAGGCGAGGGAGGGGGTGTATTCTGGGATGGGGTATCTGTATGAGAAGAGGAAGAAGGAACAGAGTATAGAGATTCATAAAATGATCTCATCACCTCCGTAACTTGTTGGTTAGAGGTTGTTATTTTGCCATCATGTGTTTTTAGAGGGTGTATGAGCGAAGGAGAGCGGGAACCATGGAGT
The DNA here is from genome assembly GCF_028390025.1 of Pseudophryne corroboree. Lineage (NCBI taxonomy): Eukaryota > Metazoa > Chordata > Amphibia > Anura > Myobatrachidae > Pseudophryne > Pseudophryne corroboree. The sequence continues at coordinate 218,724,438 of NC_086454.1, read as the reverse complement.
AAGTTGGTCAAGAGCTTGCCAGTCTTGTTGCCAAATTTGTGGTATCTATAGTTTATATTAATGAGATGTTTATCGCCTAAGGATTGGAGATGATCTTCAAAAATTTTTTTGCTTTTGTGTACAAATCTTTGTTTGCAGGTGAGGGTGATGTCCTGAACTGTTGGAATGAGGACGTTAATTCTGACTGTAGTTGTAGGTAGGATGAGGCTAGATGTTTTTTAGATTTAGATGCATATGAGATGATCATGCCCCGTAAAACTGATTTGGCTGTTTGCCAAAATATTGGGGGGTTAGCAGTGAGGTGAGATATATTGTTAGATGAAAATTCATCCCATTTTGCCATTATTGCTTCACAAAACAATTGTGAGCGTGATAAATGAGTGGGGAATCTCCAGATTTTTGTGACAGAAGGATCATGTGAAAATTGAAGATCAAACCAGATGAGGGCATGGTCTGAGAGAGAGATGGTTTCTATATTAGTAGAAATGATATCGGGAATCAAGATATGGGAAATTAAAAAATAATCTATTCGGGACAGGGTGCCATGTGCAGCAGAGAGGCATGTGTATTCTCTGTCAATGGGATTGAAGGCCCTCCAGACATCAGTGGTTTGGAGGGAGGAGGCAAAGTGGGGTATACCAAATTTTGGTAGAGAAATGGGTTTGGAGGTAGTGTTAGAGCGGTCAAGGAGCGAGGAGGAAATTAGATTAAGATCGCCACCAATAATTAGTCTTTCTTGGAGGATAGGGGATAATTTAGCTATCAGTGTGGAAAAAAATTATTTTTTGTAGTTGTTGGGTGCGTATATATTACACAGTACATATGATATGTCTTGTAAGGTAACATGTGCTATGATAAATCTGCCATTAGGGTCAGGTGTAACCCTGGTCACCTTTAGAGGTAGAGATGATCTGGCTAAAATTATAACTCCACGAGCCTTGGAGGAAAAAGGAGCTACCGCTATAACTGTCCAGCCCATGGTTCCTAGTTTTTTCGACTCCAGATCTGTTAGGTGAGTTTCTTGTAGGTATGCTAAGTCTAAGTGTTGTTTAGTTAGGTATTGCAAGATTCTACGACGCTTGGCTGGGGAATTTATGCCACCCACGTTCAGAGAGCCCACCTTATGGTGGGAGGGTGTCATATGTAAAAGTTACCATGTAAAGAGGGGACAGAGAGAGGGAGCTATGTAGGCCATATTTTGAGTAGGGAGAGGTGGATAGGTAGAAGGAGAGAAGATAGATTCGAGAGAAGAGAGATAACATAATTGTGATAAACAAAACACATTGCAATAATGTCCTGCATAGGACTACACTAGGGGGTAACCTAGGTGATTTGCAGCATGGCCAGCACACCAACTTCCGATTCATCAGTATAAAGGAAGGCATAACCTCGGGGGGACCCTAGCTGCCCTGGGCAAACCCACCAGGCTATAACGAAGAGTAGGAAACAAACCATTTGTAGTCATAAAAAATAATGGAGTTAAAAGGAGGAGTGGGGGGGGGGGGGGGTGGAAGGGTAAGGGGAGGTGGAAGGGGGGGATGCTGAGAGGAAATTATGAATGTATGCTGCATCTGAAAACTGTATGTCATTAGTGACATCAATAGACAGCACATCAACCTATAACAGAGGTTCTCAAACTCGGTCCTCGGGGGCACACACAGTGCATGTTTTGCAGGTCTCCTCACAGAATCGCAAGTGAAATAATTAGCTCCACCTGTGGACCTTTTAAAATGTGTCAGTGAGTAATTAATACACCTGTGCACCTGCTGGGTTACCTGCAAAACATGCACTGTGTGTGCCCCCGAGGACCGAGTTTGAGAACCTCTGACCTATAAGATACATAGTAACGCATATAATAATGTCATAAAAGCTAATGGAACAAGGAAGTGCTTATACCTAAGTGTATTTTAGTACTATAGCTAAGAAAGACCTGCAAGCACTAGTTGTATGTTTGAAGCAACGGTGACAGTTAATAATGATGAATATCAACAGAGCTGTTATTCGGAGTCTGAGCTCGGGAGGTAAATAGCAGACCATGATAACTATCTAGATTGCTATGTGGCGTCAGAAATGTCCTCATGGTGTCCTTGAGCTTCATCTTTGAGGAATGCATCAGCATCGCCAGGGGTGGAGAAATCATAAAATGAATCTCCAATAAAATAAGAATTTACTTACCGATAATTCTATTTCTCGGAGTCCGTAGTGGATGCTGGGGTTCCTGAAAGGACCATGGGGAATAGCGGCTCCGCAGGAGACAGGGCACAAAAGTAAAGCTTTCCGATCAGGTGGTGTGCACTGGCTCCTCCCCCTATGACCCTCCTCCAAGCCAGTTAGGTACTGTGCCCGGACGAGCGTACACAATAAGGGAGGAATTTTGAATCCCGGGTAAGACTCATACCAGCCACACCAATCACACCGTACAACTTGTGATCTAAACCCAGTTAACAGTATGATAACAGCGGAGCCTCTGAAAAGATGGCTCACAACAATAATAACCCGATTTTTGTAACTATGTACAAGTATTGCAGATAATCCGCACTTGGGATGGGCGCCCAGCATCCACTACGGACTCCGAGAAATAGAATTATCGGTAAGTAAATTCTTATTTTCTCTATCGTCCTAGTGGATGCTGGGGTTCCTGAAAGGACCATGGGGATTATACCAAAGCTCCCAAACGGGCGGGAGAGTGCGGATGACTCTGCAGCACCGAATGAGAGAACTCCAGGTCCTCCTTAGCCAGGGTATCAAATTTGTAGAATTTAGCAAACGTGTTTGCCCCTGACCAAGTAGCTGCTCGGCAAAGTTGTAAAGCCGAGACCCCTCGGGCAGCCGCCCAAGATGAGCCCACCTTCCTTGTGGAATGGGCATTTACATATTTTGGCTGTGGCAGGCCTGCCACAGAATGTGCAAGCTGAATTGTATTACACATCCAACTAGCAATAGTCTGCTTAGAAGCAAGAGCACCCAGTTTGTTGGGTGCATACAGGATAACAGCAAGTCAGTTTTCCTGACTCCAGCCGTCCTGGAACATATTTTCAGGGCCCTGACAACATCTAGCAACTTGGAGTCCTCCAAGTCCCTAGTAGGTGAAAGGCACCACAATAAGCTGGTTCAGGTGAAACACTGACACCACCTTAGGGAGAGAACTGGGGACGAGTCCGCAGCTCTGCCCTGTCCGAAAGGACAAACAGATATGGGCTTTTTTGAGAAAAACCACCAATTTGACACTCGCCTGGTCCAGGCCAGGGCCAAGAGCATGGTCACTTTTCATGTGAGATGCTTCAAATCCACAGATTTGACTGGTTTTAAACCAATGTGATTTGAGGAATCCCAGAACTACGTTGAGATCCCACAGTGCCACTGGAGGCACAAAAGGGGGTTGTATATGCAATACTCCCTTGACAAACTTCTGGACTTCAGGAACTGAAGCCAATTCTTTCTGGAAGAAAATCGACAGGGCCGAAATTTGAACCTTAATGGACCCCAATTTGAGGCCCATAGACACTCCTGTTTGCAGGAAATGCAGGAAACGACCGAGTTGAAATTTCTTTGTGGGGCCTTCCTGGCCTCACACCACGCAACATATTTTCGCCACATGTGGTGATAATGTTGTGCGGTCACCTCCTTTCTGGCTTTGACCAGGGTAGGAATGACCTCTTCCGGAATGCCTTTTTCCCTTAGGATCCGGCTTTCCACCGCCATGCCGACAAACGCAGCTGCGGTAAGTCTTGGAACAGACATGGTACTTGCTGAAGCAAGTCCCTTCTTAGCGGCAGAGGCCATAAGACCTCTGTAAGCATCTCTTGAAGTTCCGGGTACCAAGTCCTTCTTGGCCAATCCGGAGCCATGAGTATAGTTCTTACTCCTCTACGTCTTATAATTCTCAGCACCTTAGGTATGAGAAGCAGAGGAGGGAACACATACACCGACTGGTACACCCACGGTGTTACCAGAACGTCCACAGCTATTGCCTGAGGGTCTCTTGACCTGGCGCAATACCTGTCCCGTTTTTTGTTCAGACGGGACGCCATCATGTCCACCTTTGGTATTTCCCAACGGTTTACAATCATGTGGAAAAAACTTCCCGATGAAGTTTCCACTCTCCCGGGTGGAGGTCGTGCTGAGGAAGTCTGCTTCCCAGTTTCCATTCCCGGGATGAAACACTGCTGACAGTGCTATCACATGATTTTCCGCCCAGCGAAAAGTCCTTGCAGTTTTTGCCATTGCCCTCCTGCTTCTTGTGTCGCCCTGTCTGTTTACGTGGGCGACTGCCGTGATGTTTTTCCCACTGGATCAATACCGGCTGACCTTGAAGCAGAGGTCTTGCTAAGCTTAGAGCATTATAAATTTACCCTTAGCTCCAGTATATTTATGTGGAGAAAAGTCTCCAGACTTGATCACACTCCCTGGAAATTTTTTCCTTGTGTGACTGCTCCCCAGCCTCTCGGGATGGGCTCCGTGGTCACCAGCATCCAATCCTGAATGCCGAATCTGCGGCCCTCTAGAAGATGAGCACTCTATAACCACCACAGGAGAGACACCCTTGTCCTTGGATATAGGGTTATCCGCTGATGCATCTGAAGATGCGATCCGGACCATTTGTCCAGCAGATCCCACTGAAAAGTTCTTGCGTGAAATCTGCCGAATGGAATTGCTTCGTAGGAAGCCACCATTTTTACCAGGACCCTTGTGCAATGATGCACTGTTTTTAGGAGGTTCCTGATTAGCTCGGATAACTCCCTGGCTTTCTCTTCCGGGAGAAACACCTTTTTCTGGACTGTGTCCAGAATCATCCCTAGGCACAGCAGACGTGTCGTCGGGATCAGCTGCGATTTTGGAATATTTAGAATCCACCCGTGCTGTTGTAGCAGTATCCTAGATAGTGCTACTCCGACCTCCAACTGCTCCCTGGACTATGCCCCCATCAGGAGATCGTCCAAGTAAGGGATAATTAAGACGCCTTTTCTTCGAAGAAGAATCATCATTTCGGCCATTACCTTGGTAAAGACCCGGGGTGCCGTGGACAATCCAAACGGCAGCGTCTGAAACTGATAGTGACAGTTCTGCACCACGAACCTGAGGTACCCTTAGTGAGAAGGGCAAATTTGGGACATAGAGGTAAGCATCCCTGATGTCCCGGGACACTATATAGTCCCCTTCTTCCTGGTTCGTTATCACTGCTCTGAGTGACTCCATCTTGATTTGAACCCTTGTAAGTGTTCAAAAAATTTTTTAGAATAAGTCTCACCTAGCCTTCTGGCTTCAGTACCACAATATAGTGTGGAATAATACCCCTTTTCTTGTAGTAGGAGGGGTAATTTAATTATCACCTGCTGGGAATACAGCTTGTGAATTTTTTCCCATACTGCCTCCTTGTCGGAGGGAGACCTTGGTAAAGCAGACTTCAGGAGCCTGCGAAGGGGAAACGTCTCGACATTCCAATCTGTACCCCTGGGATACTACTTGTAGGATCCAGGGGTCCTGTACGGTCTCAGCGCCATGCTGAGAACTTGTCAGAAGCGGTGGAACGCTTCTGTTCCTGGGAATGGGCTGCCTGCTGCAGTCTTCTTCCCTTTCCTCTATCCCTGGGCAGATATGATCTTATAGGGACGAAAGGACTGAGGCTGAAAAGACGGTGTCTTTTTCTGCAGAGATGTGACTTAGGGTAAAAAACGGTGGATTTTCCAGCAGTTGCCGTGGCCACCAGGTCCGATGGACCGACCCCAAATAACTCCTCTTCCTTTATACGGCAATACACCCTTGTGCCGTTTGGAATCTGCATCACCTGACCACTGTCGTGTCCATAACATCTTCTGGCAGTTATGGACATCGCATTTACTCTTGATGCCAGAGTGCAATATATCCCTCTGTGCATCTCGCATATATAGAAATGCATCCTTTAAATGCTCTATAGTCAATAAAATACTGTCCCTTTCAAGGGTATCAATATTTTTTAGTCAGGGAATCCGACCAAGCCACCCCAGCTCTGCACATCCAGGCTGAGGCGATCGCTGGTCGCAGTATAACACCAGTATGTGTGTATATACTTTTTATGATATTTTCCAGCCTCCTGTCAGCTGGTCCTTGAGGACGGCCCTATCTATAGACAGTACCGCCACTTGTTTTGATAAGCGTGTGAGCGCCTTATCCACCCTAAGGGGTGTTTCCCAACGCGCCCTAACTTCTGGCGGGAAAGTGTATACCGCCCATAATTTTCTATCGGGGGGAACCCACGCATCATCACACACTTTATTTAATTTATCTGATTCAGGAAAAACTATGGTAGTTTTTTCACATCCCACATAATACCCTCTTTTGTGGTACTTGTAGTATCAGAAATATGTAACACCTCCTTCATTGCCTTTAACGTGTGGCCCTAATAAGGAATACGTTTGTTTATTCACCGTCGACACTGGATTCAGTGTCCCTGTCTGTGTCTGTGTCGACCGACTAAAGTAAACGGGCGTTTTAAAAACCCCTGACGGTGTTTTTGAGACGTCTGGACCGGTACTAATTGTTTGTCGGCCGTCTCATGTCGTCAACCGACCTTGCAGCGTGTTGACATTATCACGTAATTCCCTAAATAAGCCATCCATTCCGGTGTCGACTCCCTAGAGAGTGACATCACCATTACAGGCAATTGCTCCGCCTCCTCACCAACATCGTCCTCCTACATGTCGACACACACGTACCGACACACAGCACACACACAGGGAATGCTCTGATAGAGGACAGGACCCACTAGCCCTTTGGAGAGACAGAGGGAGAGTTTGCCAGCACACACCAAAAACGCTATAATTATATAGGGACAACCTTATATAAGTGTTTTCCCTTATAGCATCTTTTTTATATATTTCTAACGCCAAATTAGTGCCCCCCCTCTCTGTTTTAACCCTGTTTCTGTAGTGCAGTGCAGGGGAGAGCCTGGGAGCCTTCCCTCCAGCCTTTCTGTGAGGGAAAATGGCGCTGTGTACTGAGGAGATAGGCCCCGCCCCTTTTTCGGCGGCCTCGTCTCCCGCTCTTAACGGATTCTGGCAGGGGTTAAATATCTCCATATAGCCTCCGGAGGCTATATGTGAGGTATTTTTAGCCAAAATAGGTATTCATTTGCCTCCCAGGGCGCCCCCCTCCCAGCGCCCTGCACCCTCAGTGACTGCCGTGTGAAGTGTGCTGAGAGGAAAATGGCGCACAGCTGCAGTGCTGTGCGCTACCTTTAGAAGACTGAGGAGTCTTCTGCCGCCGATTCTGGACCTCTTCTTACTTCAGCATCTGCAAGGGGGCCGGCGGCAAGGCTCCGGTGACCATCCAGGCTGTACCTGTGATCGTCCCTCTGGAGCTGATGTCCAGTAGCCAAGAAGCCAATCCATCCTGCACGCAGGTGAGTTCACTTCTTCTCCCCTAAGTCCCTCGTTGCAGTGATCCTGTTGCCGGGCACAAAAATCTAACAGGCTTGGAGGAGGGTCATAGGGGGAGGAGCCAGTGCACACCACCTGATCGGAAAGCTTTACTTTTGTGCCGTCTCCTGCGGAGCCGCTATTCCCCATGGTCCTTTCAGGAACCCCAGCATCCACTAGGACGATAGAGAAATATGCGTAGTTTTGCTGGATATTGGAGGGCGAATTTCCGTTTCATCTGTACCAGCTGAGCACAAATAGGTGAGAAGGCCTTCCTGGCCCGTGTTAGTTCAGGAGAAAAGTCTTGGAAAATCAGCAGCTTATTTTTTTTCCCATATCAGTGGGCGTACTTGTCTAGAAGCAGTCCAAGGGGCTTGCTTGTGAAGGTAATTTAAGCAGCGGAAAATTACCACTCTGGGACGGGTGTCTGGAGGACGCAGGTTGGGGCCGATTCTATGTACCCTTTCTATGACAATGTCTTTGCAAGCGTCGGAGACATGTAGCAGCTGCGGTAGCGTGTTACTAACAAAGCGCTCCAGGGCTATATCTTTCACTGATTCAGGAATACCAATTATTCTCAAATTGTTTCTCCTGGATCTATTTTCAATATTATCAAGCTTATTTAAAAGATGATAATTTTCCTTTTGCAGGCGGATAATGTCGTGCTGCATGTCTGCCATGTCATGAGCTATTTTCCCCATTTGTGTCTCAGTTGTGGTCACTCTATGAGTGAGATTTTTAAGCTGTGTGGAAATGTCAGTGACAGTCTGTGTCAAAAGAGGCCCCATCGTGGCCGTTATAGCTTGGGCCAAATCAGAGTGTGTAATGGGAGAATCAGGGTGTCTCTGTGTGACAGACTTATCTGTTTCAGAAGCGGCTTTCTTGTGTGCCGGAGACGCTGGCGGCGAGTCTGTGTCCGGCGCCATCTTTGATTCTGCTCGGCGCTTCTCCTGCCGAAATAACTGTGTGCGGGCGGAGGTGGACGGAGCCAGAAACTTCTCCATGCACTGGGGGAGGGGGGGGGGGGGTTTCGTCCCTGGTCGGTGGAGGCTCCAGGGAGCTGTTAAAAGCTGATTGAGGTGGGGGCGTGGCCTGACTGGAGAAGCGGCTGGATGCAGGAGTTCAGAGCTCCTGCTTATTATAATACAAATAACATCTGCCGCTGGACACATTAGCCCTTTATTGCCCCTACTGTGCCTCCTGTGGCTCTAGGTGCCTGTGTGCCTGGTCGCGGAGCCGGGAGACCGTTTTTTCGGTCTTTGCAGGTTGTGGTCTGCGCCGGGAACCGGAGCAGCGGGCTAAATTTCCACATCCGGCCCGCCGGGATGCTCCGTGAGACGCGCTGACATCGGAGCTGCCCGCGATTACTGGAGCCACCTCGTCCACCTCAAGGCCTGCTGAGAGGTCTCTGGGACCCCCCTGCATCATCGCTGGTACCCCGTGAAGCGGGAATCGGGACCCGGCGCTCGCAGCCGGGGAAAGCCGCGGGGCCGCACTTCCGGCGCTGCACCAGCACAGCTCTGCCTCTGCCTGTCACGGATTCCCTCTGAAACGGCTGCACCTTCCCTGCACCTCTCTCCCCCTGAACATATCATATACTGGAGCTGGGAGAAGTGGGAGAGGGCCCTGGAGGTGAGGAAGAATACAGGTACCATATTTACATGAGGGACTGAGGGTGATCACCTGACACTCCTGGTATATTGCATGAAATCAGCTACAGGGGCTCCACAGACGTACTGAACCCTTCCTCTCTTTATCCACTGATGAATAATTCTTTGCCCTACACTGGATATTTCCTGGACCGTATTATAGTGGGACTGGGCACCCCCAATACCCTCACTGTTGATCCTCAAAACCAGTGCTTTTTCTCCAGTCCGTTGCCACAAAGTGAATTGTAACTCCTACCCCCCCTCCCCGTCACCACATGTGTGGGAGGTGAGTGCGATTATCTCAATACCTATTAATTTGTCTTCAGTTGGCGTGCTCGCACTGCGATGCCGCTGGTCGGTTTGCCGTTGTCATTGAAATACTACATTACCGATACTATTTACCACACTCTCTAAATCTCACTGCTTATTCTCCCATATATACTGGCGGTATTATTATTATACCTGGTGAACACAGTTGCATTTTTTTTTTTGACGACTTGGTGGACTACACCTGCTCTCAGTTTCCCCTAAATAAACACTTTTGACAGCGCTATGTGAATTCGCACCACCCGCAGCTGTGATGTAAAGTTCTTCCTGCTTCTATAACTAATGGCATACCATCTCATCTGTCCGACCCTCATGAGCTCATAATTATTATTATTATTATGGACAAATTCTTAAGTTCTTCAACACCAAAACCCCAAAGATATAGAAGTGGTAGTAAATGTGGTGAACCAAGCCCCGACTCCCCGCCACCATCATCTAATCCTGACTGCCTGGATATCGCGGTTGACTCATTGCCTGCCATGCCTCCAAAGGCTCCTCCCGCCCCTCCTTCCTATTCGGAAATAGTGAAAGCGATTAAGGAAACTGTGGAACCTTTGTTACAAGCTCAGGCGGATAAATTCATGACTGCAATATCGGACCTGAAATCGGAACTTGGGTCTATGACACGCAGAATCTCGGTGAATGAGAATAGGATTGGAGTAAACTTCAAGGAAATTGAGGATCTTAAAGAACAGGTCGTATCCTTAACGTCTTCACGCCAACATAGGATGATGAAGATGGACGACCTTAAAATCGTTCGAGGCGTAACAACCTGAGAATTGTGGGTTTTAAAGAATCGCTGAAAGACCCGACCTTCTAAAATTTATCCTCTCCGATTTGCCAGACCTCCTGGATATCCCTGAAGAGCTCTCTTCGTTGGAAATTGAGCGGGCTCATAGACTGGGTCCGCCACGTGACTCTAACCAATCTAGACCCCGCCCAGTTATCTTCAAATGCTTAAACTTCAGACACAAAGAACTGATATGGTCTGCGGCTCGGAACAAAGGTCCTCTTCAATGGGATGGCCAACAGCTGTTCCTCTTCCAAGATTATTCCGCAGAAGTCTCTAGAGCCAGAAGGGAAATGTCTCCAATATGCTCCCAGTTGGTGAAAAGCGGTACCCGATTTGCTCTCCTTTACCTTACGCGGCTGCGCATCTTCACCCCACTAGGCCCGAAGGATTTCACTTCAGTGGACTCTGCTAAGGACTTTGTAACGGGGCTAGGGGGACCAATGCGGTCGCCCTCGGCTTCGCATCCACCCTCTCCGACCAGGGCTGATAATGATTGACACCTGATACCGGGACTTAGCCCTTATTCTTATGCTGGTTGATATAGCGAATATCTCTCCTCTATTGCGGGGTGGGATTGGTTTAACTCCTACCATGATAATTTAGAAGTCACTTCATTCTTTTTATGTAAGGGTCATTGTGTTGTTTTCTTGAGTTCATTATCTTGGTATTGCCTGTTAGTTGTTTCGTTTTCTTTTGCTCTACATTGCAGCTGGTCCACGCTGAAAGTCTATATTGATGTATACTGTTACAGATGTTCTCATATATTGTTTTTGTCTTTGCCTTTGTTTCTACTTTCCTTTCTTTTTTCTGACTTTCTCTGCTTTCTTCTCTATTCCTTCTTACTTGCAGATGCCTAACCGGATGGGGTGGGGATTGTTTATGTTTCTGATACCCTGGATTATTTATCTAATGATGTTTCCCATTTCGAGACCTGTTACTGTCCTTTTGTATTCCCCTGCTGATGGTATAGATGTCACAACTTAATATAATTTCGTGGAATCTTAGGGGTATCAATTCTCCTATCAAACGAAGACGTCTCCTTACCTACTTAAATAAAATAAAAGCGGATGTCTCTATGCTCCAGGAGACACACCTGACCCCTGCTGAACATGCTAAACTTACCATGCTTAAACAAGAGGTTGTAGCTTTTTCTTCATTTTCTTTTAAGGCGAAGGGGGTTGTAATCCTTATCCGTAAAGGGGTTGAGTTTGACATTCATCATCAGATTATTGATCCTTTAGGTAGATATGAAAAAAGAAAGAGTGGGAGCGCAGAATGAATCCAATATATTGTTTTATTTAAAATATTAATATGTCATCCACATAAAAATGCAGTACATGAACTAGCCTAAGAATAAACAATTGATATTATATAAATGTAAACGAGACTGCCATATCTCCTGAACAAATATAAATAAAAAACCTTTAATAAACCCTAGTTAGGGCTGCATTAATGCTTCATGAAAATCAGCCGTGCGTCCACGAGCTGAAATAATTGTAAAAAGGAGACTGATGAAAAGTGCCTCTGTTATAAGTCACTGTCCTCCTTATACACAACAGAATCTCATTGGTAGAGAGTGTCCCAGTACTGGACTTGCGGACAACCGTGCTGTAGTATTATGTGGCAAATGGATAGTGATGGTCAAATTCACTTTGTGGTATATCACCTGATGTAGAAGCCTCTCCGTCAAAGGCGCTGTACTGAGCCTGGTTTGCAGCGGCTCTGTGCAGTGAACGTACAGCTGGTCTCATCACCGGTGAACCATCCAGATGAACACGGTTGTTTAATTCTGCTGAAAGATGCTGTACCAGTCTGGATATGCAACAGTGTAAAAAGACTGGAGCAGCAGATTCTCCGGCCGCTGGTGGAAAAGTCCGTATTAATTGCGGCTACGGTCCACTCGATGCATGCGGCTCACAGGGTGTCAGGAGAATATAGCAGTCCAAATGAGGTCCTTCAAAGGAGTACCTTAACGCGTTTCTCGGCCCACAACGCTGGCCGTTTCATCAGAAGGAAATGAATGAATAAAATTTTTATTCATTTCCTTCTGATGAAACGGCCAGCGTTGTGGGCCGAGAAACGCGTTAAGGTACTCCTTTGAAGGACCTCATTTGGACTGCTATATTCTCCTGACACCCTGTGAGCCGCATGCATCGAGTGGACCGTAGCCGCAATTAATACGGACTTTTCCACCAGCGGCCGGAGAATCTGCTGCTCCAGTCTTTTTACACTGTTGCATATCCAGACTGGTACAGCATCTTTCAGCAGAATTAAACAACCGTGTTCATCTGGATGGTTCACCGGTGATGAGACCAGCTGTACGTTCACTGCACAGAGCCGCTGCAAACCCGGCTCAGTACAGCGCCTTTGACGGAGAGGCTTCTACATCAGGTGATATACCACAAAGTGAATTTGACCATCACTATCCATTTGCCACATAATACTACAGCACGGTTGTCCGCAAGTCCAGTACTGGGACACTCTCTACCAATGAGATTCTATTGTGTATAAGGAGGACAGTGACTTATAACAGAGGCACTTTTCATCAGTCTCCTTTTTACAATTATTTTAGCTCGTGGACGCACGGCTGATTTTCATGAAGCATTAATGCAGCCCTAACTAGGGTTTATTAAAGGTTTTTTATTTATATTTGTTCAGGAGATATGGCAGTCTCGTTTACATTTATATAATATCAATTGTTTATTCTTAGGCTAGTTCATGTACTGCATTTTTATGTGGATGACATATTAATATTTTAAATAAAACAATATATTGGATTCATTCTGCGCTCCCACTCTTTCTTTTTTCACACTTACTTTGATCCATTGTTGGGGCAGCCCGCCCACAACTGGTGAGCAGCCGTCTGAATCCAACCACATATAGTGTGTGTATTGTAGAGCGCCAATCTTTTGTGTATACTTTAGGTAGATACATTGTCTTAGATATCACCTTGGAGGGCACCAGATTAACCTTATGCAATGTCTATGCCCCGGCTGTTTATGATAAATCGTTTTATTTGGAGATAACGAATATTCTCCGACCTTATTCGCATACCTCTCTTATTGTTGGAGGGGATATGAATATGGTGCCCTCTTTGGTCTTGGATAGGAAGGGTAGTTCGTCTCAGAGGACCCGACTTCCCAAGATCAATCTGGATTACGTGTCTACACAGCTGGGACTGGTAGATGTATGGCGTCTTCATAACCCTGTGGAGTTGGAATATACTTACTACTCTTCAACTCATAATTCTTTCTCACGTATTGATTATTTTTTTGTATCCACCGATCTGTCCCCCAGGATCATTGAGGCAGCTATTAACCCCATAACTATTTCAGACCATGCCCCTATATCGATTGTGCTACAGGGTAAATTCACTTTGGGCGCCAGTTCACATTGGAGATTCCCTGCCAAAATGGCGGCTTCTCCAGACTTTAAGTCTATGCTGATGGCTTCCTGGGACTCTTATGTTCTTAACAACTCTGACCATGCATCTGACCCTGCCTTGTTTTGGCAGACTGCTAAAGCTGTTTTGCGAGGGGATATAATTGCATACATGTCGAAATATAGACAAGACCAAGATGTCGCATATAGGGCGACACAATCTACACTCACCTCATTTCAAAACTTTAAATCCCCACCTACGTTAGCTAACAAGCAGAAATATAGGGATGCTAGGACCCAGTTTGAACATACTCTGACACATATGGATAATAGATTCCTTATTGCGGGTAAATATAAATTCTTTCAATACGGAGATAAGCCTAGCCGAATGCTTTCCAATCTACTTAAATCCGATAAGGGCCCCACAACATGTGACGGCTCTGAGGGACTCTACCTCTGCCGTACAGTCTGAAAGGAAGGCGGTAACTGATATTTTTTACTCCTTTTTTAGCGATCTTTACTCACATAGCGATGTTGACCAACTTAACAAAAGCTCCTTCTGGGAGACATTACAGATGCCTCAGATCTCCCCTGCTCAATCGGATTCCCTTACTGCTCCTTTTACTGTCACTGAAGTGACAGAGGCTATTAAAGCCCTTAAACCACTGAAGACCTCGGGCCCTGATGGCTTATCTGGGGAATTCTTTAAATTGCTCTCCCCTAAAATAGTAGACTCTGACTGCCTATTTTAATTCTATTTTTTATAATCTTACTATCCCACACTACTTTAACTCGGCCCTGATTCGGGTTATACCCAAACCTGGTAAAGACCCACTCCTCCCATCCTCTTACCGCCCTATCTCCTTACTTAATGTGGACTACAAATTGTTTACTAAACTGCTGGCGGACCGGCTGAAATTTATCTTACCTGAAATAATCCACGAGGATCAAACCGGTTTTATCTCAGGCAGACACTCGGTGACTAATATCCGCAAAGTTCTGACAGTCCTGCAGTCCTTGAGGGGTGTGGGGACGGGTGATCCCACTTTCCTATTGTCATTAGATGCTGAAAAGGCGTTTGATTTGGTGACGTGGGACCACCTGTTTGAGACACTCCGACGCTTTGGATTCCCTGACCGATTTGTGACCATAATACACACCATATATCATAATGCGTCTACACAAATTTTCACTAATCCATTTCTATCTCAAACCTTAATGATTCATAGGGGGACTAGACAGGGCTGCCCCTTATCCCCTTTGCTTTTTGCAGAAGCTTTAGAGCCACTGGCTATAGCGCTAAGACAATTACCGGCGTTTTCAGGCATCTCAGTAGGGGGGAGGGAGGTTAAGCTTGGGCTATTTGCAGATGATATGATTTTATTTGTCTCCAATCCCCGTACATCGATTCCGGCTATTTTTGACACTATACACTGTTTTAGCACCTTCGCTGGTTATCGCACAAATACCCATAAATCTGAATTACTCCCTTTGACTAACATAAAGGACCCCCTTCTCTATGCTGATTTATCTTCCCAATTCATGCTGACTCCTACTAAACTAAAATATTTAGGTATTTATATTCCTTCGGAACTCTCCCGGTTATATCTATTTAATTATAAACCCATTATTCAACAAATTAAAACTCGTTTAGAAACCTGGAAAGACCTCAAACTTTCTCTGTTAGGCAGGATAGTGGTGATAAAGGCTGTCATCATCCCAAAACTGGCTTATCTGCTTCAAATGCTCCCCGTCACGATCACTAAACAGGACTCCCTACTCTGCTTGCAATTATTTTCAAAATTTATCTGGAAAAATGCAAAGCCTCGCATGCCCAAAGCCCGAACTTATGTTAATAAGTGAAAGGGTGGACTGAGTATGCCCAATGTGACGATGTTTGCTAAATCAGCATTATTTAAGTTTGCCTCAGACTGGCTGCTTAGGTCAGATCTATTTACGAACCTGGAACTGGAGGAGGCACTATTTTTCCCTTACTCCCCAGCAGCATTGCTTCACACCCCATTGTCTAAACTTCCCCAGGAATTTAGGACTAATATTTTATTTTGGGATACTTATAGGGCCTGGATCTCCATTCATAAGATATTTCGTACTGATCCTTCTGAATCACCATACATACCCTTGTGGGGCAACCCCAATTTCCCCTCTTCTTTAGATAATCGTCATTTTTACACATGGAAATGTAAGGGAATACACACTATCAAGGACGTCTTTGATCCTGGTGGACAGATGCTCTCCTTCATGCAACTTCGGGACAGGTTTTCTTTGCCCCACTCCAATTTCTTTATGTACCTCCAAGCGCGCCATTATATTAACTCCCTTGGTGACCCCTTGGGTAAAACGGCCTCTACTCGAGCAATACTCGACACTCTCACGTTTTGTAGACATAATCCGTTCAAGATTCGTTATCTTTACAATGACCTGATTGAGATGTCAGCCCCCTCTTGGTCCCCTCTCTCTGCTTCTTGGCAGCGGGAGCTCCCGGAGGCACCCGCGATGGGCGAGATTTCTGCGAACACCGAATTGGTCTTGAAGGCTCTAAAATCCGCTACATTACAAGAAATACATTTAAGGATTGTGAACAGGATGTATGTATCCCCCTCCCAAAGACAACATTTCCGTCCTGGTGAATCGGGAATTTGTCCTAAATGTGGAGTTCTCTTGCACACAATCTTTGGTTCTGTGAGAAAATTAAACGGTTCTGTTGTAAGATCCTCCAGTATTTATCCCGTTTACTCGAATTAACTCTCCCTAGAGTAGTGGGCCCGTTGCTGTTCGCGGACTTCTCGCCCTGGATGTTGCGGTTTGACCTCGCTCCTGTGATCCCTCTGCTGACTGTGATGGTCACGGTGGCGAAGCAGGTGATACTGCGACATTGGATATATAAAACAGCTCCATCGGTAGGAGAGTGGGAATCAGCTTTATTGGACGTACTATTTTGTGAGAGACGAATGGCCACTTTCCAAATTGAAACTGGGGTGATGCTTTTCCATAAAAAATGGGGAACCTATATAGATAGTTTACCCTTGGACAGACGCGATTGTATCTGGAAAGTATTTCGGGATACAACGTGGTACTTGACTAACCGTATAATGGGAACTATTACTTGACCTTCCGTGATCTGAGGTGTAGGTTTGCTTGGTAGACCTTACTTATAACATCGACTCTCCACTTTCTGACACTGCATAATACAGCGTTCACTCCAAAACCACGATTTAATCTCCTCATCCAGAATATATGTTTGACACCCCCCCCCCCACCCCCGGCAATATATTCCATCTATTTATGGTATCTCTATACTACTTCTTTCTCTTTACTTTCTATCTCTATTTATTTCTTTTCCTGTCCCCCCTTTTCTCTAACAGCTGTGATGTCTGGTTTATTTTTTATGATTGTTGTTTTATTGTTTGGGGTAGAGATGCACCTAGGTGACTTATGCCCCCTTCTATTGTTACTAGACAGCTGTGTTTGTATTACTTGATGTGAAATATTTCTATTTTTCTTCTCTTCCTAAAAAAAAAGGAAAAATGTTGTACAGCCTTCAATATTCTGCATTCTATGCATTTAGAACTTGATTATCTGTCACTGCTGAATGTTCTTGTAAGTTGATCCCTGGTAACTTATGTTGTGACTTTATGACTGTCTAATAAAGAGAATTATAAAAAAAAAAAAAGCTGATTGAGGTGGGTGAGTCCCGGGAGCTGCACGGACACGCTGCTCACAGCATGAACCCGGAACCGGAAGTCAATTAATACTAATTCTTTGTTGTTTTTAATATATACCATTTTACTTCAATAAACAAATTGTTTAATTTATTTTACCGTAAGATTGCCCCTTTTTTTTCTTATTACTTTAAGTCGTACGCTGGGACCCCACATTACGACACTCCTATTTTTCTCCATATTAATATATTAAGTGTAATGTATCCATGTATGTACTGTTACTATGTATTTAAAAAAATCTGTTGTTACCCTCAAGAAAGACTGATCCAAATGGAGTCCACTCAAATAAATCATAGCAATAAAGAATAATAAAACTAATAATAACAACATCAACAAATAACAACGTGTTTGCTCGGACTAGACATGCAGAGGGCTAACCTAGATGGATGGAAGCTACCATAATCTAAGTCAATCAATCATCCGCAATTAGACTGATTTTTTGACAACCACTTTATAAGCCTGACCTTGAGGGGCCAGGCTGGCAGGGGTTTCAGAAGTTAGATGGACAGTTGCTAGTCCATCTGCAGCCACTGGGAGTTAACAACTGCCAATCAAATAGCCAGCAGACTTTGATCCCTCCCTGTACTAGAAGACAAACTTAGGAACCACAGCCTGGATAAAGGGTATTGATGACAGATAAGCTTTTCAACAAGAAGGAGCACCACTAACACCACATTGAACCTGGAATGAACAAACCATGCTTTTTGCAGTATACATGCTACCACTGGTTGAAATAATTAGATGTCATGGCCTGGTCAACCATTGTTATGCAGATGATACACAATTGTACCAGTCCTTTGCTCCAGGTAATGAGCACCCAATAACAACCATAAATGGCTGATATAACAGAGATCGTTATTATAGGTCAAAGGACAAGACAGCAATACAGCCAACCAACGGATTTACACTTGGGGATTCAGGGGGACATTTACTAAGCAGTTATAAAAGCTGAGAAGTGAGCCAGTGGAGAAGTTGCCCCATCAACCAATCAGCAGCTCTGTATTAATTTATAGTATGCAAATTATAGATGTTACTTCAGTGCTGATTGGTTGCCATGGGCACTTCTCCACTGGCTCACTTCTCCGCTCTTATCACTGTTAAGTAAATGTCACCATCACTCTTGGTGTTGTCCTGAACAGTAGCTTGACACTTAAACATCAGTTAACAGCCACAATCAAATCCTAATTATTTCATCTGAGAAACATAGCCAGTATCAAGCACCTAATTCAATCAGAAGAACTGTCTAAAGTCATACATGCATTTTTATCATCACACCTGGACTACTGCAATGCCTTCTATCTAGGTCTCCAAGCCAAAAAAAAAAAAAAAAAACTGCACAGCTTGCAGCTGGTGTAAAATGCAGCTGCCAGGCTACTAACTAACCATCCCTGTTCGGGCAACATATCACCCATTTTACACTAATTTCAATGGCTGCCTGTAAGATGGCAAATCTATTTCAAGATTGAATTACTGACTTTGAAAGTCCTACATGATCAGGGCACAAGATAACTTAAGGAGCTTCTGACACCTTAATGCCACTCTTCATTATTGCAATAAGGACTATTAATAGTACCTAGAATCTACATGAATTCATCAGGGGGTCAAGCTTTCAGCTTTGTGGCTTTGACTCTAAGGAACTTGCTTCCCCGCACAGTTAGAGAGACCTCCAATATAGAATCCTTCCAAACAGACTCAAGACTTAGCTCTTTACTTTCAGTAATGTCCCTTTAATTACTAAAAAAAATATAACCCAAATGCTTAGCTCTCTTTCCTGTTGAGTTTATTTTGTATTTTTTGCTGTAAATACAAACATAAAGCACTTTGAGTCATTTTGGGACAAAAGTGCTATAAATTATTATTATTATTATTATTATTATTATTATTATTTACTAGCTACCTGCGCTGGCTTCGCACGGGAGAAATTTTGAATGGACAGTGATATAGTAGGCTTTTTTAACCAAGGTCTTATAAGATTTATATGAAGTCGTTTTTCCGCCTGAAGTCAACATGAAAAGATTTTATTTTGATGTGACACACAAAAAGGCCATGTAAAGTTATCTATGACAAAAACATGTAGGTCAACTACAGCCACGTTAAGTGCCTGTCCCTGTGCTTTATTTACTGTCATGCCATAGCAGGCTTTTACCAGGAATTGGACTCTTGAAACTAAAAGGTAAATCTGATGGAATCATTGTGATTCTCTGTATTAATCGTTTCCTCAGTGCCACAGACAGTTAAAGTAGTGGCTTTAATCAAAAAGTTTTTGAAAGTTTTTATTTGCAATCATATACCATTGCATTACGTTGATGGTTTAGTTTATATAATAATACATGAACCACCACTTTCAAAATCAGTTTGTGTGGTGCAGTTGCCGAACTAGCGAGTGGTGGGCCCAGGTGCAACAAAATGCTTTGCCCCCCCCCCCCCCTCATCCCGTCCAAGTCCACCCCCTCACCCCTGGAGAGGATCTGGTGAGAGGGACCTGCTCAGGGCCAGGGAAATGGATACCTAGCAACAGTGCGATAGCTAGACATTTTAGCGCTGTGTGCAAGAAATGGAATCACCGCCCCCTTCCCCTTTATGTAAAATCAGGGCAGTGCTAAACTATTTTCACAGCTTCATGAATAGACCACATAATATTTAAATTAAAGAGCTCCTCAAACAAATACATGTTGACGCACCAAGAGATGCATTTACTATGAGTGAGAGCAGTGTATAATCTCATACTGGCCAGCCGCACATGCGCCTACTATCGCCCCTCCCACGTCCAGTTTGTCCCTCACGTTTTGACTTCCATTCCTATTAACTTGAGCCGAAATATATAAAAAAGTAGAAAAAAAATCTAAAAACATTCAAAATGTAATGTTACCTTGTGAAAAAAGGATATTTTCTCACATACAGTAAATTAAATAGGAACAAGAAATAAAGGGAATAACTGAAATTTAGTA
The DNA here is from genome assembly GCF_028390025.1 of Pseudophryne corroboree. Taxonomy (NCBI): domain Eukaryota; kingdom Metazoa; phylum Chordata; class Amphibia; order Anura; family Myobatrachidae; genus Pseudophryne; species Pseudophryne corroboree. Next base: position 218,704,206 of record NC_086454.1, on the reverse strand, counting down.
TCAGTAAACATACATAGTTGTTTTCTGGAGAAACAGGATAATACATATCAATCTCTACATAGTATAAAATAAAAGTCCATGGCTGTGATACTGTACATCTTTAATGGTTTAGCCAGTGTAAGCCAAGAAAGCGCTTGGATTGACGTTTTTTTCTTTCACATGCTTAACTAAAATCATTGCTGCTCGGCCTCCTTTTGTTATAGATTAATATTTCATACACCAAAACTTTCCTTGACAAATGCTCTATAGAATTGTGAAACCCGTATTATTTGACTTAACAGTCAGACACCTTTTGAGGACTTTACTTTATACTATAGAAACATAGAATTTGACAGCAGATAAGAACCACTAGGCCAATCTAGTCTGCCCCTTTTTCTAACAATATTGTTACCTCAAATCCTATTTGATCCTTATTTCTTTGTAAGGATATCCACATGTCTATCCCATGCATGTTTAAATTGCTTTACTGTATTAGCCTCTAACACCTCTGATGGGAGGCTATTCCACTTGTCCACTACCCTTTCTGTGAAGTATTTTTCTTTGATTTTCCTCTGAACCTACCTCCCCCCTCGAATGTATTTATAACATTCTGACTATATATGGTCTCCAGAATTGAACACAGTATTCTAAATGAGGCTGTACCAATGACATATACAATGGCATTATTACTTTTTTTTTTCTTTCTTTCTACTGCTGTTTTCTCTCCATATGCAACCAAGCATATGACTTGCCTTCCTCGTTTGCTTTGGTACATTGATTACCTGCCTTTAAGTCAGTGACTCCTAGATCCCTTTCTGTCAGGTCAGACTAGAATATAAAGTGGCATCTGATGAATGGCTTTTGCGGAGGTGGCAGAGGCCACTGATGGAAGGAGATGTGGAGGCCTGATATAGCTCCTTCTCATGGACTACCAGGGTAGAAGGATAAGCACACTATGACAACTGGATATGAGATAACTGGGCTAGGAAACTTGCTGTGAAGTTAAGGAACGTGGTTACTGTAGCAAGAAGATAATAACTGCAAAGACTGGTACTTGATTAATGCGGCTTGAAGATAATGTGTGTGAAGATGAGAATTGGATAACTGTAACTTGAGGACAATAACTGTGAAGACAGGATGCTAGATGACATGGAGACAACTGTAAAGACTGGATACTGGAAGACTGTGACTTGAAGGCGGCACCTGTATAGACTGGATCCTGAATGATCGTGACTTGGAGACTGTAACTGTAAAAACAGGTTACTCAGTGGCTGGGACTTGTAGACAATAACTGTGAAGACTGGAGATTGGTCTGCTGCGGGTCAAAGACAAGAATTTAGAAAAATGGATACTTTGAAAACGTGACTGTCACGATCCGGGTATCTGGACGCCATTACTTACCCTTCAGATGCCTCCTAAGGCTGGCTCAGCGTTCCAGGACCGGATCCCATCTGTTATACTGATGTCCACATTCCTGCCTCCTCTCCTGTGACTCTGAGACGCGGTCACCGCAACGCCTGTTACATCCGGAATGGCGTCACACGCCGCTGTTCCTGAGTTTCTACATGCAGAATGTCAGAGTGGTGATTACGTCAGCCGCGGCCTCCGCTGTGCCTGCGTGGTTAAATGTGCACTTATCAGTCTGGCGTCTCCTGTCTCCTGTGGCCGGCGCCGCCATTACTGTTTTAATTCCCACATGGATTACAAACCAAACTTCCCTCCAAGTGTCTGCATGGGCGCAGCCATCTTGGATTCTGTCATCTGTTCATTTCCACCAATCTGCTGTTTGCAATGTTAATCTGCATAATTGCCTAGCCAATCCCTTCCTTGCTGCAGGTATAAGTAATCTGTGCCTGAGCAAGGAAGGCGTCAGTGCTTTGGTTGTCAAACCTAGTTCCAGTTTGTCTCTCTCCTGTGGTTGTTTTCCAGGTTCCAGTTCCTATCTCCAAACCTCCACTAAAGAGACCCGCACCAGCATTCCACCTGCGGTGTAGCCTGACTCTCCTATCCATTTGAATTCATCTGCTTCCAGCTACAGATCCACCTGCTTTCAGCATCCAGCTTCCAGCAGAGGTCAGCTCTTCTTAAAGTGCCGGTACCCTTTTCTGCAGATTATCATTTATCACCGGCATTATTATTTCACCGCTCTCAAGCTCCAAACATCACTTTCATATTTCATCGCTCTCAAGCTACATTTATTATTTAACTGGTTCCAGCCAGTATTCACTCCGTGTCAACATCAGTCTGGTTTCAGCCAGTATCCACAGCAGCCGTTTTACCCACAGCAGCCCAGCTTTTCCTGGAACACCAGCTGGTACGATCCTGGTCTATTTCCATTGCTACAGTCGGGCCTGGTAAGGACTTTCCACCTAGAAGATTATTAAGAACTATCTCATACTACCAGAGCCCTGTGGTCCATGCCACCCTGTAGTACCCAGGAACTGTATTATTTCCCTGCTGAGTTTTATGTTTTCTTATTTGCTGCTGTGTTACGGAGTATGTCATAATAAACATCATTGACTTTTATCCTGGTTGTCGTGGTCACGCCTTCGGGCAGTTATTCTACATGTTACTTACATGTCTAGGGGTCTGATACAACCTCCCAGGTTCCGTTACATCTCAGCCCCTACAACTGAGGCTGCCTACCGTCAGCTCAGGCCCTCAGTTGTGACAGTAAGCACTGACCATATGAATCCAGCCGGAGACCAGGATCAAGCGGCCAGGCCGATGCAAGAACTGGCAGCCCGACTTGAACATCAGGAGGCTGCACAGGGCCACATCGTCCGCTGTCTCCAGGATCTCTCTACTCGGCTGGATGGGATTCAGACAACTCTCCGTGGATCAGGCGCGTCCAGTGCGTCAACCACAGTGACTCCAGCTATAACCCCACCCACCTTACCCATTTCTGCTCCCCGTCTTCATCTTCCAACGCCAGCAAAATTTGACGGATCTCAAAGATTCTGCAGGGGATTTCTCAACCAGTGTGAAATTAATTTTGAGCTACAACCTGGCAATTTTCCCAGTGACCGTACTAAAATTGCCTACATTATCTCTCTTCTCAGTGGCTCAGCCCTTGATTGGGCATCACCGTTATGGGAGAGGTCCGACACCCTGCTATCCTCCTACACTGCATTCGTGTCAAAATTCAGGCGTATCTTCGACGAGCCAGGCCGGGTAACTTCAGCTTCATTTGAGATTCTCCGTTTACGCCAGGGATCACGTACTGTAGGACAACATCTTATACAGTTCCAGATCCTGGCATCCGAACTGGCATGGAACGACGAGGCCCTGTATGCTGCATTTTGGCATGGCTTATCTGAGCGTATTAAAGATAAGTTAGCTACCAGAGACTTACCTTCCAAGTTAGATGAGCTAATCTCACTCTGCACGAAAGTTGATTTACGTTTCAGAGAGAGAGCAACTGAGCGTGGAAGATCATCTGCTCCAAAATCTTCTGCTCCTCCTCCTCGCCAACTGTCACCATCTAAAGACGAGCCCATGCAAATTGGCCGTTCCCGTCTAACTCCTGCTGAGCGCCGAAGACGTCTCTCTGAGTCTCTTTGTCTTTATTGTGCAGCTCCGTCTCACACCATTAATGCCTGTCCCAAACGTCCGGGAAACTCCAAATCCTAGCTCGCCAAGGAGAGGGCCGGCTAGGAGTAATGATCTCCTCTCCATCTCCTCATGATTGTAATCTCCCAGTCTCGCTTCAAGTTGCTCAACGTTATCGGAACGTCATTGCCCTCCTTGATTCCGGAGCAGCTGGGAACTTTATTACCGAAGCCTATGTTAAACGGTGGTCCCTACCCACCGAGAGACTTCCTTCGTCCATCTCCTTAACTGCCGTGGATGGCAGCAAGATTTTTGATGCAGTTATTTCTCTAAGGACTCTACCAGTTCGTCTGAGAGTGGGAGTTCTTCATTCCGAATTTATTTCTTTTTTAGTGATTGCAAGAGCCACACATCCTGTGGTCCTGGGCCTTCCATGGCTCCGTCTTCACAATCCATCTATTGATTGGACGACTACGCAGATTCTGGCATGGGGTCCCTCCTGTGCTGAGACATGTTTGTTTAAAGTATTGCCTGTCTGTTCTTCCTCCCCCAGGTCGTCTGATGTTCCACCTCCTCCATATCAAGATTTCACGGATGTGTTCAGTAAGGCTTCTGCTGATATCCTTCCTCCTCATAGAGAATGGGACTGCCCTATTGATCTCGTTCCAGGGAAGGTTCCACCTCGAGGCCGAACTTACCCGTTGTCTCTGCCTGAGACGCATTCTATGGAGGAATACATTAAAGAGAACCTAGCAAAAGGGTTCATTCGACCTTCCTCTTCTCCAGCCGGCGCAGGCTTCTTTTTCGCAAAGAAAAAAGATGGTGGTCTGCGTCCGTGCATCGACTACAGAGGTCTGAACGACATTACCATCAAGAACCGCTATCCACTACCCCTGATTACTGAGCTCTTTGATAGAGTTAGCGGAGCTACCATCTGCACAAAGCTGGACTTGAGAGGTGCATACAATCTCATCCGGATCCGTGAGGGTGACGAGTGGAAGACCACCTTTAACACCCGTGACGGACATTACGAGTACCTCGTCATGCCCTTCGGATTGAGCAATGCTCCAGCTGTCTTCCAGCATTTTGTCAATGAGATCTTCAGAGACATTTTATACCGTCATGTCGTGGTCTATCTAGATGATATCCTCATTTTTGCCAACAATTTAGAGGAACATCGTTTTTGGGTAAAAGAGGTTCTGTCCCGTCTCCGTGTCAATCATCTCTATTGCAAATTAGAGAAATGCGTCTTTGAAGTCAAGTCCATTCCGTTTCTAGGTTACATTGTGTCCGGTTCCGGACTAGAGATGGATCCTGAGAAACTACAAGCAATCCAGAATTGGCCGATACCCTTAACACTCAAAGGGGTCCAGAGGTTCTTAGGGTTCGCCAATTATTACAGAAAGTTTATACGAGACTTTTCCACCATTGTGGCGCCTATTACTGCTTTAACTAAGAAGGGTGCTAACCCGTCCAAGTGGTCTGAAGAAGCTACGCAAGCTTTTCATCTCTTAAAACAACGGTTCATCTCTGCACCAGTTCTGAAACAGCCCGACATCGACTCTCCTTTCATCTTAGAGGTGGATGCCTCCTCCGTTGGAGTAGGAGCGGTGTGATCTCAGAGGGCTAAAGATGGCCATTTACATCCTTGCAGTTTCTTCTCTCGGAAGTTCTCCCCAGCGGAGCGCAACTATGCCATTGGCGACCAGGAGTTGCTAGCCATCAAGCTCGCTCTAGAGGAGTGGAGATATCTGTTGGAGGGAGCTTCTCATTCAATCACCATACTTACAGACCACAAGAACCTTTTATATCTGAAAGGCGCACAATGTCTCAACCCTCGTCAGGCCAGATGGGCACTTTTCTTTTCCAGGTTTGACTTTAAACTCCAGTTCTGTCCGGGCTCTCAGAATCGCAAGGCCGATGCCCTTTCCCGCTCATGGGAGCAAGAAAATGAGTCAGAGTCTTCAGACAAGCATCCTATTATCAATCCGTTGGCATTCTCCACGGTAGGGATGGACTCTACGCCCCCACTAGGGAAAAGTTTTGTGAAGCCGGTACTGAGGAAGAAGCTCATGCATTGGGCCCATGCTTCCCGTTTTACCGGACATACAGGTATCCAAAAAACCCTGGAGTTATCTCTAGGTCCTATTGGTGGCCAACTCTGAGAAAGGATGTCTTGGAGTTTATTGCATCTTGCCCAAAGTGTGCCCAACATAAAGTATCCCGCCAGTCGCCTGCGGGGCAACTGGTTCCACTATCTGTTCCCCGTCGACCATGGACCCATTTGTCGATGGATTTCATTACAGACTTACCCATGTGCAACAAGTTCAATACCATCTGGGTGGTAGTTGACCGGTTCACCAAGATGGCACACTTCATTCCTCTCACCGGTCTTCCGTCAGCTTCCAAGTTGGCTCAAGTGTTCATACAAGAGATCTTCCGACTCCACGGTCTGCCTGAAGAAATTATCTCAGATCGAGGAGTTCAATTCACAGCCAAATTCTGGCGAAGTTTATGTCAAGTCCTCCAAGTCAAACTAAAGTTTTCCATTGCTTACCATCCTCAGACCAATGGTCAAACTGAGAGGGTGAATCAGGACTTGGAGGCCTTCCTCCGCATCTATGTGTCTTCCTCTCAAGATGACTGGGTTCAATTACTTCCCTGGGCCGAGTTCTGTCATAACAATCAGTATCATTCCTCATCTTCTTCAACACCATTCTTCACCAACTTTGGATTCCACACTAAAGTCCCTGAATTCCAACCGCTCCCAGCAACTTCTGTTCCAGCAGTGGATATCACCTTGCATCAGTTTGCAAACAACTGGAAGAGTGTACGAGCAGCTCTGCTCAAGGCATCATTCAGGTATAAGAAGTTTGCGGACAAGAAGCGTAGAGCGGTTCCTGCTCTCAAGGTGGGTGATCGGGTATGGTTATCCACGAAGAATTTGAGGTTAAGAGTTCCCAGTATGAAGTTTGCACCTCGCTACATTGGTCCTTTCAAAATTGAGCAAGTCATCAATCCTGTTGCTTACAGACTTCAGTTACCTCCCTTCTTAAAAATACCCAGGACATTCCATGTTTCCCTGTTGAAACCGCTGATCCTGAATCGGTTTCATTCCTCACTTCCTCCAACTCCGAAAGTCCAAACTCAACGAGGCGTTGAGTATGAAGTGGCCAAGATCCTGGACTCACGTCACCGTTACGGTCAACTACAGTATCTTATTGACTGGAAGGGTTACGGCCCTGAGGAACGCTCATGGACCAATGCTTCTGATGTCCATGCTCCTGCCTTGGTCCGGAGATTCCATTCCAAGTTTCCTCAAAAGCCAAAGAAGTGTCCTGGGGCCACTCCTAAAGGGGGGGGTGCTGTCACGATCCGGGTATCTGGACGCCATTACTTACCCTTCAGATGCCTCCTAAGGCTGGCTCAGCGTTCCAGGACCGGATCCCATCTGTTATACTGATGTCCACATTCCTGCCTCCTCTCCTGTCACTCTGAGACGCGGTCACCGCAACGCCTGTTACATCCGGAATGGCGTCTCCCGCGGCCTCCGCCGCTGTTCCTGAGTTTCTACATGCAGAATGTCAGAGTGGTGATTACGTCAGCCGCGGCCTCCGCTGTGCCCGCGTGGTTAAATGTGCACTTATCAGTCTGGCGTCTCCTGTGGCCGGCGCCGCTATTACTGTTTTAATTCCCACATGGATTACAAACCAAACTTCCCTCCAAGTGTCTGCATGGGCGCAGCCATCTTGGATTCTGTCATCTGTTCATTTCCACCAATCTGCTGTTTGCAATGTTAATCTGCATAATTGCCTAGCCAATCCCTTCCTTGCTGCAGGTATAAGTAATCTGTGCCTGAGCAAGGAAGGCGTCAGTGCTTTGGTTGTCAAACCTAGTTCGTTTGTCTCTCTCCTGTGGTTGTTTTCCAGGTTCCAGTTCCTATCTCCAAACCTCCACTAAAGAGAACCGCACCAGCATTCCACCTGCGGTGTAGCCTGACTCTCCTATCCATTTGAATTCATCTGCTTCCAGCTACAGATCCACCTGCTTTCAGCATCCAGCTTCCAGCAGAGGTCAGCTCTTCTTAAAGTGCCGGTACCCTTTTCTGCAGATTATCATTTATCACCGGTATTATTATTTCACCGCTCTCAAGCTCCAAACATTACTTTCATATTTCATCGCTCTCAAGCTACATTTATTATTTAACTGGTTCCAGCCAGTATTCACTCCGTGTCAACATCAGTCTGGTTTCAGCCAGTATCCACAGCAGCCGTTTTACCCACAGCAGCCCAGCTTTTCCTGGAACACCAGCTGGTACGATCCTGGGCTATTTCCATTGCTACAGTCGGGCCTGGTAAGGACTTTCCACCTAGAAGATTATTAAGAACTATCTCATACTACCAGAGCCCTGTGGTCCTTGCCACCCTGTAGTACCCAGGAACTGTATTATTTCCCTGCTGAGTTTTATGTTTTCTTATTTGCTGCTGTGTTACGGAGTATGTCATAATAAACATCATTGACTTTTATCCTGGTTGTCGTGGTCACGCCTTCGGGCAGTTATTCTACATGTTACTTACATGTCTAGGGGTCTGATACAACCTCCCAGGTTCCGTTACATCTCAGCCCCTACAACTGAGGCTGCCTCCCGTCAGCTCAGGCCCTCAGTTGTGACAGTGACTGGAGAACCCAGACTCTGGAAACAGGATTCTTGGAAAACATCATTGAGGGACTTGGACTATGAACTCTGAATATTTGGTAAACGTAACTGAAAGACTTAAACTGTGGACTCTGGATACTTGGTAACTGAGCAGAGATCCGAAGGAATCACCTACAGCTCCGGATAACCCATGGCTTTTACCTGGCGAGCTGGCAGACGCAGGAAGCGGTGCCGGTACGAAACTTGGAACCAGAGTTCAGAGGACAGTGGAGTATCGTGCTGGAGAGTGAAGCAGGAGATTTCCAGAGCACCAAGCAACAAGGACATCTGCGGGAGCACAGAGCTGAAGCATCTTCTAGGAAGAGCAACATAAAGAACTGGCAGTGTTTGATTCAAATCCAACCCCTTTTCAAAGAGGAATCAGACTGGTATTGGCTAAGAAACCACAGAGAGCACTGCTTTTGGTTACACTGCATACATTGGTCTCCAATATGGAGGCTCCCATAACTGCAGACACACAAGGAAGCACTCCCTTTTCCTGCTGAGTCTCTAATTACTTAACTCACACCAGCTGACCCTGCCAGACACACTGCAAACTCCTACCACGAGTGGAACCCAGCCACATACCACTGCAGCACAGCAATGACCTTAACAGGGAGCCCCCGTGACCCAGGACTGATGTTAAGACTCCGGACCCTGACACTTTCCTGCTCAGTAGTTTCCAATGTAATTGAAGCTATATATAGCCTTTGGGTTTTAGATACACAAGTGCATGCTTTTGCATTTTACGGCATTAAACTGTAGTTGCCACGCTCTTGACCATTCCTCTAGTCTACCTAGATCATCAATCATATGTTTTAACCCTCCTGGTGTGTCTACCCTGTTGCATACCTTTGTGTCATCTGCAAAAAGGCATATTTTGCTTTCAATATAATTAGCAACAAAGATATTAAAAAGCACTGGTCTAAGTACAGGTCCCTGGGGCACTCCACTGGTAATCTTTCCCTCCTAGGAATGCACTCCATTTACTACATATCTCCCCCTTCCCTTTTATCTATTAATTTAGTCATGCAGTCAAAAAAGTCAATAAGATTTTGTTATGGAACTCCAGCACAATTGCGTTAGACCTGTAGAGCCCTAGTGAGGGTCTTCCTTCTACAGCAGCCACCGGTTGTTCCCTTAGTGTACAACACAAACACACACACACTGGAACTTATGATGCTGCCAGGTCTTACACCACTGACAGTAGAGGCTTACACAATTGGCTGGAAATCACGGGATAGGAGGCTGGAGTAATATACGAAAGTAAGTATCTAGCTAGACTGGAACATGCAGGGTTAAGGACAAGACTAGGTCAGGACCTCAGTTACGGCAGAAGAGGCATAGTGAGGTGGAATATGAGCACCATGCAGTTGGTATATGTTGCAGGCTGAGAACTTGGTAAACACTGGCCATGGAAACAACAAGTTAACAAACACTGGAACAGGACAAGGGTTCAGACAAGGCAAAGCTAGATTTCTGACAAGCATGCGGCAGACAAGCAGACTATCCACAGGACAGGCAAAAGGTGCAAGCACCAGGAATACGGACCAGCAGACTATACCACAGCATAAACTATAAATGTCAGGGAGGAGCTGGCCTGGCTGCCTCATAACAGGGAAACCCACACATAACATAGCCAAAATAATAAGAATTTACTCACCGGTAATTCTATTTCTCGTAGTCCGTAGTGGATGCTGGGGACTCCGTAAGGACCATGGGGAATAGACGGGCTCCGCAGGAGACTGGGCACTCTATAGAAAGATTTAGGACTATCTGGTGTGCACTGGCTCCTCCCCCTATGACCCTCCTCCAAGCCTCAGTTAGGAACTGTGCCCGGAAGAGCTGACACAATAAGGAAGGATTTTTGAATCCCGGGTAAGACTCATACCAGCCACACCAATCACACCATGTAACACGTGATAGGAACCCCGGTTAACAGTATGATAACAAATGGAGCCTCTGAAGAGATGGCTCACAACAAAACCCGATATTTGTAACAATAACTATGAGGTTTGGAGAGAAAAAAGAAACAGAAGAATCTGTAATATTGACGCACTAACTAAAGCTATTATTAAAATATAACCTTTATTAGATATACATTAAATAAGAGTTGTATTATGAATAATTGGTCCAGACTACAGTGAAACATAGAATTAAAAAATGACAATGACTAACATGTATGTGAGTTAAAGAGATGAAAGAATGTGAATAAAGATTTTTAAAAAAATGTGTCCACGTGTGTGTTAATATAAGGCAGCTGTATGGGCATATGTATTGCCAAAATCTATGATCTTTATTGTCCCAAATGATCTATCCCCACTGAATCCGTATTCCTAGATCATGAATCACTGAATTACCATTTAAGAATATAGTAATCCGATTTTTACACACATATATATATATATATATATAGTAGTAGATGAAAATTAGGATCCTAAGATTAGAGTGATGTTACTTCACTTTGAGCTGATGGGAATATGGCAGTTCCCGTTTTCAAATCTCACAGCTCACAATTATATCTATACTTGGCTAATATTCCATTATGCTGGGAGTATCAGCACTATATATTGCTTTCATTAGAGGTATGCCAACCCCAATTTTATTAGAAAGCCAACTGTCTGTCAGCACAGAGCATCACTTGTATGGCCCACACTGTTAAAGGAAGTAACCCTTATTTTTTACAGTGTGATTGGACTACCCTGTAGGGATATAGTAATCCTACTTCTTATATATATATATATATATATATATATATATATATAGTAGTAATGATCTTTGTTCAGTGGTTAATAGTGTGGATAGAATCATTCATTTGATGGCGACATATGCCCTCCCACTAATGTAAATGAGGAGAATTTTATTTAGATTATAAGGCTAGGCAATTCAAATCTATACATATTGAATATAATAATATATGAAGAGATGGATCTAATCTATCAAAAAGGATTTAGTGATACGTAGATGGGAGCATTACACAGGGTCTATCAACTTCTGACTTTATTATGGCACATAAATTAGACTGTGCTGTCTCACTGACGGTTTGTGTAATTTTATAACACTTCTGCTACTAACTGGCTCATTAATGTTGCCAGTGAGATTGCTACAATGTGCTGAGTTAAATGTGCCTGTGGAGTATGTTGCAATTTCCTAGTTCTCATATATTATCAGTTGTGTTTGTTACAAAGTGTGACATTCCACTAGAACAAGAAACTGCTCATATCACACTGATTGAATAGTGCAGATATTGTGACTTTCACAGATACTTAAGTAACTGGTACTGTTCCAGTATGTTATACCATATAAAGCACTTTACAGCTATCAGTCATGCCATTTACATATTATATATTGTATATGTTCCATCCAAAGCTGTTATGGCATACACATTCATTCATTTTTAATATGTAGCCTAAAATCCAGTCAGGTTCTGCTGGGTAGAGATTAATAGTCTCTCCGCTATCCACTGGCACTATTAGCATGCACTGATCATTATATGCCTTCTCATCCATTCACTAATAATAAAGCCTGGTCTCTCTCATAAGTGGAAACAGTTTTTAGCATTCATATATATTAAACATTCATGTATTATATGTGTACACACGTGGACACACTGTGCCCAACACGCGTGTTTCACTGCGCTATAGCACCTTCGTCAGGGAGCAACACGAGCGTCTCCCGAGGACGGAAATAAGACTGATCTGTATGCTCCAATCAGCAGCCTGTTTCGTGACCACGTGGGTCTGTTATCCTATCATTGCCCAATCCGTGCCTTATACGTCACTGATGACTACCACCACTGTGGTTTGATTTTTAGGCCCACGTGATCGCTCAGGAAGTATCCTGTGCGGTACTTACAGGGAAGGGGATTTGGGCCCACGTGATCGGGGCTTTATAGTGATAATCAGGAAGTATCCTGTGTGGTACTCATAGGGAAGGGGATTATATCATCACTGTGTCCCCGTCTCTGCATACATTAGTAGGTCTATTTAGTAATTGAAATAGTATTCCAACATGAACTTAATTATTTATGATTTCATGAATCCCTGTCACCTTGTTATTATTGTGACTCATCAATGATCGTGTCACACATATCTCAGTACAAGTACCGTTATCACCCACCCGATAGTAATATAATTGCATGCATGTTCCGGGGCCCTCTCCTTCTTTCAAAGCTCAACATATGGCTTGTCAGTGTGGGTATCATTTGTTTAGACAATATTCATCTTGAGAGATGTGTGAATAATACAAATGGGTGATATCTTCTTAAAATTACTGAATATAATTTTACAGTATATTCCAATTGTCAAATGAATTGAGTATCTTATCCTATCCAATTGTCAAATGAATTGTGTATCCTATCATTCAGCATCTAATGATGCTTATCTCATATATGACAGTATGAACATATGAGTTTATGTCCAGTGGGTGGTTCATAAGCAGATCAGTATTACATTAAAAGTAATATCTAAATATGTTCCAGTCATAGATGGATTTGACATCATATAATCCAGCGTCTAATGACATAGATCTTAAGGGGGAGGTAAGTATCTTCAAGGTAAGTATATTAAGTAGATAGGTAGGTGAATATTTATTAAATATTAAACCTACAGTCATCTGACTGTAGGTTTAATATTTAATAAATATTCACCTACCTATCTACTGGCTTTCTAATAAAATTGGGGTTGGCATACCTCTAATGAAAGCAATATATAGTGCTGATACTCCCAGCATAATGGAATATTAGCCAAGTATAGATATAATTGTGAGCTGTGAGATTTGAAAACGGGAACTGCCATATTCCCATCAGCTTAAAGTGAAGTAACATCACTCTAATCTTAGGATCCTAATTTTCATCTACTACTATATATATATATATATGTAAAAATCGGATTACTATATTCTTAAATGGCAGTTCAGTGATTCATGATCTAGGAATATGGATTCAGTGGGGATAGATCATTTGGGACAATAAAGATCATAGATTTTGGCAATACATATGCCCATACAGCTACCTTATATTAACACACACGTGGACACATTTTTAAAAAAATCTTTATTCACATTCTTTCATCTCTTTAACTCACATACATGTTAGTCATTGTCATTTTTTAATTCTATGTTTCACTGTAGTCTGGACCAATTATTCATAATACAACTCTTATTTAATGTATATCTAATATAGGTTATATTTTAATAATAGCTTTAGTTAGTGCGTCAATATTACAGATTCTTCTGTTTCTTTTTTCTCTCCAAACCTCAATGAATGTACACTGTAGTTGACAGCACCCCCTGTAAATATAGGATATTATCCACTATTTGGAAAAAAGGGGCTTCCTCCCAATGGATGTGTGGTGATGAATCTCACACATCTATAAAATCTTGATACAGGTTGAGTATCCCATATCCAAATATCCGAAATACGGAATATTCCGAAATACGGACTTTTTTGAGTGAGAGTGAGATAGTGAAACCTTTGTTTTCTGATGGCTCAATGTACACAAACTTTGTTTAATACTCACAGTTATTAAAAATATTGTATTAAATGACCTTCAGACTGTGTATATAAGGTGTATATGAAACATAAATGAATTGTGTGAATGTAGACACACTTTGTTTAATGCACAAAGTTATAAAAAATATTGGCTAAAATGACCTTCAGGCTGTGTGTATAAGGTGCATATAAAACATAAATGCATTCTGTGCTTAGATTTAGGTCCCATTGCCATGATATCTCATTATGGTATGCAATTATTCCAAAATACGGAAAAATCCGATATCCAAAATACCTCTGGTCCCAAGCATTTTGGATAAGGGATACTCAACCTGTATTGTATTGAGTGTGCAGATACCAAACCCATTTTAACAATAACTATGTACAGGTATTGCAGACAATCCGCACTTGGGATGGGCGCCCAGCATCCACTACGGACTACGAGAAATAGAATTACCGGTGAGTAAATTCTTATTTTCTCTGACGTCCTAGTGGATGCTGGGGACTCCGTAAGGACCATGGGGATTATACCAAAGCTCCCAAACGGGCGGGAGAGTGCGGATGACTCTGCAGCACCGAATGAGAGAATTTCAGGTCCTCCTCAGCCAGGGTATCAAATTTGTAGAATTTTGCAAACGTATTTGCCCCTGACCAAGTAGCTGCTCGGCAAAGTTGTAATGCCGAGACCCCTCGGGCAGCCGCCCAAGATGAGCCCACCTTCCGTGTGGAATGGGCTTTTACAGATTTAGGCTGCGGTAAGCCTACCGCAGAATGTGCCAGCTGAATAGTGCTACAAATCCAGCGCGCAATAGACTGCTTAGAAGCAGGAGCACCCAGCTTGGTGGGTGCATACAGGATAAACAGCGAGTCAGTCTTTCTGACTCCAGCCGTCCTGGAAATTTAAATTTTTAGGGCCCTGACTACGTCCAGCAACTTGGAATCCTCCAAGTCCCTAGTAGCCGCAGGCACCACAATAGGTTGGTTCAAGTGAAAAGCGGAGACCACCTTTGGGAGAAACTGAGGACGAGTCCTCAATTCTGCCCTATCCATATGGAAAATCAGATAAGAGCTTTTACAAGACAAAGCCGCCAATTCTGAAACCCGCCTGGCCGACGCCAGGGCCAACAGCATGACCACTTTCCACGTGAGATATTTTAAATCCACAGTCTTAAGTGGTTCGAACCAATGTGATTTCAGGAAAGCCAAAACCACATTGAGATCCCAAGGTGCCACTGGGGGCACAAAAGGAGGCTGAATATGCAGTATTCCTTTGACAAAAGTCTGAACTTCGGGCAGTGAAGCCAGTTCTTTTTG